>NW_023604861.1:51253766-51911624 GCF_014898055.3 Talpa occidentalis | reverse complement strand
CAACTGGACAAGCCCGGAAGGAAAAGAGCAAATCAACATCAAGATAAAAGCTGCCATTGTCACCTCCCACGGGTCTCACCCACATCTGTGTCACCCAGTCCACGACCAAAGACAAGCACAGTTTCTTCACGTGTCTCTAGGCTCCACGCGCCTCCTCCAGGTCTCCTGGCTCCATCCTGCTTCCTTCCTTAGTCTCTTCTGCAGCTTCTCCTCTTGCTGCTCAGCTCCACCCTCCCTTGGGTGGGGCAGGGAACCTGGAACCTCCCCCTTCCTGGGGACACCCTGTTACACTTCAAGTTAGGTGAACTGTGAGAATTTCCTTCTTTGAGAGTCCTGGGGCATGCTTTCTACCCTGGTGACTCCTTATTTCACAGATTTGTAGGGTTCCTTAACCTTTCTTTACTCTTTGCAAAAATTTCTACCCACTTTATTTCTTGGGTTTTTCTACTAAGACTTGCTGGGAAATCAGTCTCTGTTATCACTACAAGCAAGCATACAGGCCCTTTATATTTTTAGGATCCCTGTAGGGTAAGGAAAAATGTCAGGTTTTCTGCCCTCCAGCCATCAGGATAGATGATGGATCCTTGCGGTCCTGAATGCATGCCTGATGGCGGGCACTTGGAATAGGGGTGGGCATAGGTAGGTGGGATTCACCTGGGCTGAGACTGGGCTTTTAAGGGCGGCATCACGGGGACGCAGCAGAAGCCGAGAGAAGCAGAAGCAGCAGAAGCCGAGAGAGAGAAGGCCAGAGAGCCCAGATAGAGTGAAGACTTGCTGGGGCTGGGAGGCCTGCCAGCCTCCCGGCCCCCAGCACCCCTGCCTGCCATATGCCTGGTAAACCCCAATAAAAGCTTGCCAAAAAGCCACTGAGGACTTTGACTCCTCCTTTACCCAGTCTGCTGGATCATAGAAAACCTGCACTGTGGCCATTCCTGCCCCTACAATCCCCTAATAACTAAAGGGAACATGAAATTTGGGGAAAATACAAAGGGAAGACACATAGATATAAGAAATAAGCTATATAAATATAAGAAACTATAATAATTATGCTTTTAATATCTTATTTATAATTTCTGGTTTTATTTATTCATTTATTTATTTTATTTTATTTTGCTGGCTGGGATCCAGAAATTCTTTTTGTCTCTCTCATTTCTCTTGAAGTTGTATGGCTTATTGACTTACACATTTGTTTACTGTGAGCCAGGCACTGGAATGGACCAATGAATGAGAACAATTTCTGCCGCTCAGCTATAAATATGCTCAAGTTCTTGTATAGGAAAAATTACCAAATTCTCTTTAGGGACCTCATTTCTTCAAAAGCTTCAACTTCTGTCTAAGTATCATTTTTCCATGGAGTTTCCTGGACCTGAAATTTTAATCAGAGGACAAATAATTGGTTCTACCTAGGGCCTTGTATTTGCAACTTCAGCGTAAGTATAAAATGTTGAAATTGATATTTAATAAGATGATGGAAGTTATCCATGGACATGTAATTTTCTTGGGAGACTGTATTTATTTCACTACTCTGGCTCAAAATACTGTTTAGCATCATTTTAAGATACTGTTTTCAAACCAATTTGATTGCCATTTAGGCAAATTATGCCCAACACATTTAAGCTGCAACTCATTTTGTAGTATCTTAAATAGTAGAATCTAGTTTAATCATAAACTTACTACTCAGGCTCAGCTTAGAACAACTTTTGGTTGTTTCCAAAAAATAAATACATACCCCTCAGATGGTAAAGATCGGGCACTCTGGAGATCTTTCCCAGATCTGCTTCTGGTTTGAAAAACAGATTGTAGAAGGATTTCTTGGTAGGTTCCAAGAAAGGGCAAAATGATCAAAATTTGTAATGCTTCCTAAGGGGATTTGTAGGGTAAGGAAAAATTTCAGTCTTTTCTGCCCTCCCGCCATCAGGATAGATGATGGATCCTTGAGGTCCTGAGTGCATGCCTGATGGCAGGCACCTGGAGTAGGGTGTGGGATGTGGATGGGATTCACCTGGGCTGAGACTGTGCTTTTAAGGGCAGTGTCACCGGGACGCCAGCAGAAGCCAAGCAGAAGCCGAAAGAAAAGCTGAGAAAGAAGAAGCAGAAGGCGAGAGAGAAGCAGTGAGGGCTGGAGAGCCCAGATAGAGTGAAGACTTGCTGGGGGCTGGGAGGCCTGCCAGCCTCCCGGCACCCCCAGCACCCTTACCTGCAGTGTACTGGGTAAATCCCAATAAAAGCCTGCAAAAAACCACTGAGGACTCTGACTCCTCCTTTACCTGGTCTGCTGGATCCTAGAAAACATGCTCAATGCCCAGTCCTGCCCTTACAGGGTTATTTTCACTGACTACCCTGTTAGTTTGAGTTCTTTGGAAACAGACTTGAAGATGTAAGATTGCTTGCAGAATGTGTACTGAGGAAAGCTCCTGGGAGATATACTCCAAGAAGATGTGAAAGGTAGGCTTGGGTAGTGGAGAGAAGCTAATCTGCAATGCAATTGCTACATACATGCATATAAAGACAGGATTATGAAAAATTACTATATTCCAATAACTTATATGTCCTGAAATATGACTCAAATTGTACCAAATACCAAGACAGTTTAGTAAGGACTGCTGCCCCATAAATGCATTATAAACTGATAATCTTCTCATTTAATATATGTAAGCCTACTACTACGATTGAATTAGGTTGTCTAATAAATTGGCCAACAAAGGGCATCCAGTTAGGGAATTCCAATGTAATTTAAATTTCTTAAATAGATTCCGTTTTTATTATAATTACAGGAATGAGTTCTTAGTTCTCCTACTTAATTTAAGTTGGTGGAATTTCATTGTTTGAAGTCTATTTTGATTAACTGACTCTATACCTGCAGGTTCAGGTGGAGAAAGGAATCTATGCTAAATGATTCAATCACGTTCAACCAATGCCAGAAGAGTAAGGAGTAGCTGAATGTCTGAGATTTAGCATTTTGTCACCTCACAGGGCAGCAGTGCCAGTGGAGCAATGTAGGTGGGATGGAGGAAAGACAACTCAAAGTCCAAGTAGAGAGAAAGAGACCTAGAGGGGCTCACACCTCAGGAGTGCAGCCCCTTGTCAAAGTCAGTCTCATATTTATTGAGGATCAGGTTCAGAGAGGATGGGCAAGTATGTGGAAGAATGTACATGGTGGGGGGTGTGTATTGGGGATGCATGATTTTCTGGCACCAGCTAGGGGGTAGTGAATAGGGGTGGTTGTCTGGGGGACTCCATTGTTCCTGCTCATCAAAACATCCTGCCTCTAGTTTCTGTTCTCACTTAACTTTCTGTTAAGGTAGTCGAACTGGTTATGCTGATTTGATCATAAAGTCTGCCTGCTGTTTTCAGCAGATACTGGTTTCCAGTATATTCCTCACACCAAGACTTGTGTCCTGGTGAGAGGCCCCCTGCCTGACTCTACATAGGAACTCTGGGTGCCAAGACAATATCTGGAGAACAAGGGGGCTGGGCATTTAAGTAAAATCTTCACCCCTAACTAATGCTTGTTATTTTCCCTATCCAGAGAATAGCTATATAAAGAATAAATGAGTAAGTGTATATTACCCTCATCCTCAAACCAGAAAGAGCAACATGGAAGGTCAAACTAGCTTTAGGCTGAAGAGATAGGATCTCTATTAGGATGTGTTGGACTGAGTGAGCACAGAGGAGCCTTAGTTCCTAAATCTTATAAAAGTGCCATCAGGATTGCAGGCCATTCTGCCAACTACTGCCAATTATTTATCAAGGTCCCTTTCAGCTAGCTCTCCTGTGCTTCCACATACCTGGATTTCATCACTGTTTGTGAGAGATATTTCCTAATGATGTCTGTATCTTCTATGGTGAACAGAGCACCGGACACTTAATAAAACCATGGTAGTTTTCAGTTGAGAGGCCCCTGTAGCAGACTCAGACACTTTAAGACATATAATTGGTTGTAAACTACACAAGATTGCTCATCTAACTGAAGATGTATCTCACACAGACAAGCAATATTCTCTGTACCTTATTGTTCTAACTCTTGAAGACAGGGCTATCTTTAATTGCCAGGAAAATGCCCTTTCAAACCTTAATAGACTCTCTTCTTTTTTCCTACAGTTAGAAATCTCAGTGGTGAGACCTTCTTTGGAAGAAGAGAACAGGGAAAAAAATGAATACCTAAATCCCACTTGGCCTTTTAAATCATTCATTTACCTTTTATTTTGACTGCTATCTCCATGAGAACTATCATCAAAGACCACCATGCTATGTATAATCTTTGACATGCTCCTGGGAAAGCTTAAAAATGGTATTAACATTAATTGTATAGCATAGACTTTGATGTCAGGACTTCTCATCTGCTAATGAGTACATAAATCAATGAAACTAAGTCCAAGATGAGAATTCCAAGCATCAAACTGTTATCCAAACTGTTGGTGACCTCAAGGATCCCCAAACCTAATTACTCTTATCATGGTTCCTGATGACACAAAGATGAATTCCTTCAAAGCCTCTGTGAACCCAACTGGATGGGAATGGTCAACTTATCTTCAAGTGACTGAAACAATAGAAACATATAATCTTGCAGTTCTGGAGGTCAGAATTCTGAAATAGGTTTTACTGAATTAAAATCAAGGTATTGACAGAGCTTTGTTTCTTCTAGAGACTCTAGAGGAAAATCCATTCCTTCTTTCCTAACTTCAAAAGGCAGACCACATTCTTTGACTCGTGGTTTTGTAACAGGGTGGTCCTGAGGAAAGGGGGAGGTTCCCTGCCCCACCCAAGGGAGGGTGGAGCTGAATGTATGTAAATTGTCAATGGTGATTGTCACCTTGTAATATTGTATAATTCAATTGTTTCATATCTACAGAAATTGTTTCTGGAAATATAGGGAGAAAAGGTCTCAACAGATTCCTATTGATGGAACTGTTGAGAGTAAAAAAACTTTCCTACAAAGGACTGAATAGACCTGGAAATACACCTGACATTTACTAAGATTTCTTTGACATAATACTGGTAATTTTTTTATGCATTCTGTCCTGAATCCACAAAGTTTTTGTTTTGTTTTGTTTTGTTTTGTTTTGAGTAACCAGGATCTGCAGCAAGGTTGCAATTTTTTTTTCCAGCAAAGCTAACTTGTCACATTTTCTCTCCCCTTGATACCAACACGGCATACAAATAGTGGTAGTAATTTTTGCTACTTATCTTAGAGTCTGTTTTTGCATAACTTCCATAGGGATTTTGTCTGTTTTAAAAAAAAATTGGATGTGAGTTTGATTGTGTGGCTTTGTGTGGAGTTCTTCCAAAAAGTTAAAAAAGAGCTGAACCAAAAGAGGAGAACCTGTTTGCTTTGTTCGTAGTGTTCCAGAGACCTCCAAAGAAGGTGAGGAAGCTTGCCTCCATTGGCAGGACTGGACAACCCGGCCAACGAAAATTCCCTGGTACCCTCGAGAAGAGGAAAGCCCAGGTGGAGTCTGATGAGACCAACTTTGTACCTGAAGCCTACGTCGACCGGATGCCAACGGTTCGCTCTGATCCTATATGGGGTATTTCAACAAAGCCAGCTAAAAATTGCTGTTAGTTATTTCTGCCCTGTGATTTTATGCAAAAATAGGAAAAATGGTTTAAAAGTAGATTTAGTTTGCAAACTTTTGCTATGCTGTTAAAAGTTTGGGATCAAGGTTGAGAAAATTTGTGTTTTACATCAGTTGAACCATTTTAACATTTTTTCCCTGTGATTTTGATATATTTGCTATCTTGTTTTAGCCAATGCTCCAATTTTTTTTCTTTTGGCTTGGATAATGGACTATTTTTAAGTAATGAAACTGTCATACTGGACATTCATGGACAATGCTGCTGACTAATTGTTGCTTCTCTTACACACATTGTAACCCTAAAAAAAAGACTGTCTCCTAAGATTACACCATGAGATCTGTGCCACCATAGATATGGTGGAATAAAAATTGAAAGGGGGGATTGTAACAGGGTGGTCCTGAGGAAAGGAAGAGGTTCCCTGCCCCACCCAAGGGAGGGTGGAGCTGAGCAGGGAGAGGGAAGCTGAAGAAGAGACTGAGGAAGGAAGCAGGATGGAGCCAGGAGACCTGGAGGAGGCGCATGGAGCCTAGAGACACGTGAAGAAACTGCCTTGTCTTTTGGTCGTGGACTGGGTGACACAGATGTGGGTGAGACCCATGGGGAGGTGACAATGGCAGCTTTTATTTTGATGTTGATTTTGCTCTTTTCCTTCTGGGCTTGTCTGGTAGTTTCTGGCCCTTTTCTGTGGGTCCCCAAAGGAAGATGCTTTAGACTTGTGGAAGGCTTTGGGGCCTTGCTCTGGGCCGATCCCATATGGATGGAGTTTTACCCACGAGGGGACGGGTAACTTTGGGTGCTTCATTTAGAAACTAGACTCTTTGCCTTACCTGTATTGTTTCCTAGTTTTATTAAAGTTCCTTCCCATTAAAGTCTCATATGTTTTGTGTTGATGCGGTGGATGGCAGAACCCATTTAGAACAGTCAGGTTTGCGGGGTTTTGGGCTGCCCCTCTCCCTGTCCTATAACAGTTTCATCACTCTGACATGTATTTTCATTATCACATCTTTTCTGACTCTACCCTCCCTGTTTCTCTTGTGATTACATTGGGCTTACCCAGATATTCCAAAATAGCCTTCTTATCTAAAGATTTTAATTTAATTACATCTGCAAAGTTCCTTTCACCATACTTGAAGACATATTTATAGGACATGGATGTTGTTAAGAGGTCATATTTCTGTCTGCCACAAATACTGCTTTTGGTGTTAAAATATTTTAAATGGCTAAGAGATATGACCTTATGTATTCTCAAAAGACAGAAACCACTTTGTCACTGCATCTATTGCTTATCATTTGTTTTGCATCCACTTCAGCTACTGACTGTAACATTAATATTATATTCATATACTTTCTTCCTTATCCTTATTTCTTAGCTGTGGATGATAATTAGGTACTTATATATGCATACATGAACACAGAAATCCTACTAAAACATTTTTACAGGGGTAAAATGAGCTCCTTTTTTTTTTTTTTAAAGATTTATTTATTTACATATACAAGAATAGAGGTACAGGCCAGAGGTGTTGGGGGTCAGAGGATTCACCAGAGACAGAGTGGGGAACAGAATAAGCAGACTGACTGAAATGTGCTGCTGAGGGGAGTAGCGGGTGAGACAGGAGAGGTCTGCTGCGCCATGTGGTTAGCTCCCTTGCTGACCAGGGGATTGAACTCATGCTGTGGAAGCTGCGGATAGCTTCATAGTGCTGTGCTCAACCCCTTGAGCCACCAGAGAGGCCCTCAAAGTGAGCTCCTTTCTGAAGCACTACACTGGTAGCCTTTATAGCAGCTGAGTGACCAGCTTGGGATTTTTCCAGTCTAGGAAATCATTCAGGTAGGAAATAGTGGCCTTCCATCCACAGGATCTCCCTGACAATATTATCAGATTGTAACCTGGGGCTGAAGCCAAAAGACTGTTACAGGTGAATGTCCCCTGGAGGGGGTTGCTGATAAGGATAAATAATAGCCTCAGGGAAAAATGCTAAAAGGTATGGTATTTTGGGGTCTCCTCTGGTGGCAAAACAGTTGAGCGCTGGGCTGTGAGGGTGCCCGCAGCCTCTGCGGTGCACCTGGTTCCTTCCCCAGACTCTGGCGGGGTCCCACAAAAAAAAAAAAAAAAAAAAAAAAGATGGCATTTTGGGGTGGAGCAACTGATAAGAAACATAAGGGGCTGCAGAAGGGGCACAGATTCATTCATTCTTTGGGATCCATTGTTTTTGGATCTTCAACGTTTGGGGTCAGCGGATTTTTGTCCCCACAATGCTGATATTCCAGAAGGCTGTTGTGGGCCTCTGAAGGTAGAGGCCTCCAGCAGCCAACTTCAGAGAGGAAAAGTTCGGAGCCTTGCAGTTAGCCAAGAGACTGAAACTATTCCCACTTTTTATTCTATTTATTTATTTATTTGTTTTTTTTTTTGGTTTATTTATTTAAATATTTTATTTTGTATAATTTTACATCTTTTTTCATCTTTGCACAATGTATGCATTTTCATTTTGGTTATATTCCCCTTACAATTGCACCCCCCCTCTTATTTTGACTCTAGTCCTTCCTTTCCCCACCCTTCCCTCCCCCTACCCCTCCCCCGTAGTATGTCTCTGGCTCACAGTTGCTTGTTGATTTTGATTTTTACCCTGTACTGATTAGTCTTTTTCTTGGTCTCTTATTTAGGTTTTCTAAATTCCTGCTATGAGTGAGACCATCCGGTATTTTTCTTTTTCTTTCTGACTTATTTCGCTGAGTATGATCCCTTCTAGCTCTATCCATGTTGCTGCAAACTGCATGTGTTTATCTTTTTTGATTGCTGAATAATATTCCATTGTGTATATGTACTACATCTTCTTGATCCAAGGAGGACACCAATTTCCTAAATGTATGGGATGCAGCAAAAGCAGTAATAAGAGGAAAATATATAGCAATAGAGGCTCACATCAAAAAACAAGAAAGAACTCAAAGAAACAACCTAATCTCAAAGCTCAAAGAACTAGAAAAAGAACAACAAAAAACCCTAAAACCAGTAAAAGAAAAGAAATAATAAAAACCAAAGCAGAAATAGATGACATTGAAACTAAAAAAAAACAATCCAAAAAATTAATGAAACCAAAAGCTGATTCTTCGAAAAAATAAATAAAATAGACACACCCCTAGCCAGGCTCACAAAGGAAAAAAGGGAGAAAGCACAAATAAACAGGATCACAAATGAAAGAGGAGAAATCACAACAGACACAGCAGAAATCAAAAGAATAATCAGAGACTACCATGAACAGTTATATGGAAACAAGTTCAACAATCTAGAAGAGATGGACAAATTCCTACAACTCTACAATCACCCAAAGCTCGATAAAGAAGAAATAGAACACCTAAACAGACCAATTACATGCAGCGAAATTGAAATGGTAATCAAAAACCTCCCCAAAAACAAAAGCCCAGGACCTGATGGATTTACAAATGAATTCTATCAAACATTCAGAGAAGAATTAGTGCCTATCCTTCACAAACTCTTCCAAAAAATTGAGAAGGAAGGGATAATACCAAACACGTTGTATGAAGCCAACATTACACTAATGCCAAAACCGAACAAGGACAACACAAAAAAGGAAAACTACAGGCCAATCTCTCTATTCCCAATTTTGCTGCTGTTGCAACCTAGCAGAGAAGGCAAAGACCCAAAGCTGGAGCCAGGTGCCTTTCTTGAGTTGCGTGATTGTGGCCGGTTTTTGGGTTGTTCAGCTGCTACACCTGCTGTTTTGAGTGTTGCTTGTCTGGTGCTGTGCTGGGGCATCCTGGCAGCTCTGGAAGCATCTTCCATTGAGTCTTCTGTTGTCTTCATGAGTTGGAACCTGGCCTAGAGTCTGGCTGCCATGTGCTCCAGGTCAGCAGAGGCAGGAAGATGCCATCTTGGACATGTGGCCTATTCTTTGGGAGAGGAGCTCTGCTTCCTCAGTGGTGGTGAGATGCCATCTTAGCTCCTTTTGTTTAGGACTGACACTGCTTTCGGTGAGGTAAACAGCCATTTTTGGCCTCAATGACTCTTTGTTTTTCCCTGGTTTGTTAAATAAATCCCATAATTATTGTTCCCTGAGTCTGAGTGCTTTTACAATTGTTTGCGCGGGTGAAGAACTCAGACAGTGACCAGTAAACTATTCGGGCAGTTCCTTAGCCAGTTTTGTGCCACTCACTGCCCTGTATCAAGATCAAGTTCTAGTTTCTAGAATTTTCTGACTATATTGTATACTGTGAACATTCCATTCCTGGACTATCTAAATCTTGTCTGCCTTCACCTCCTATTTCACAACTCTATGCACAACAGGAGCAGGTGAAGGTCTCAAATAATTTATTTTTAATATAGCAAAGCCCCAGTAAAATTGATGCCACAAAAAATAAAAATCAATAAGCATACATATTATGAGAATGTTCTAATTTATGTAAGTAGTAATTGTGCATTTTATAAGACTGAATGATTCACAGAATTGTCAGGAGCACCAATATAAATCTTTAATCTAAAATATCTTTATGTTTTCCCTTAAGAGAAATCGAAGTTTGCTTTTGCTAAGTAGTCTCTCATTTTATTTTGGGTTCCATAGGATTTATATAACTTATAATTTTTAAGATATTTATTATTCATTCTCCATATGGTATAGTGGTACCATATGTTATAATTGATGATACAGAGTTACTCATTTTTTTGTTTCAACAACCAAACTATTAATTTCTAAAGTTGTTCCTCATTCAGAAGCATAATTTCAAGCTGTGGAAATGAAATTATTGACACAAATCTTTCAAAGAACAAATATTAATTTTGCATTTTCTCAATACTGAGTTCCCTGAAATGTTTATGGGAGACATAAAGCTAAAGTGTAAATGGAAGCTCATACACTATGCATTCCCTATTATTCAAGTGTCTTCCTCAAATAGAGGCTTCTGGTACTTTGTAACAAATTGTTTGGGGTTTTTCCATTCACAAAATTAAGAGCATCTTTTTAAAAAATAATAATTTGGGCAGCTTTAAATATTTAAGATAATAAATATTATTTTAAATTACATTTAAAAATAATTTAAAAGCAATAATTTGAGTAGAACACTTCAACAATAATCATCTCTTTCAACAAGCTTTAGAACAATTAAAGATTGAGAAGTAGATTTATTGTTCCCATCAAAAGATTCATTGATAATTAAGAAACAGTCCTGGTACATGGTCTGGTATAGAAGAGGCTTCATCTGCTGATTACTTAGAATGCTCTGTGGTCTTCTTGGGTAGAGGTAAGAACTGTGTGCCATGATATCATAGAGGCAGAAAGGCTTCATTTTGCCAGAGAGGAGAAGGAAGGAGGAAGGAAGAAGTCTTCACAGAAGTGATATTTGAAATGTCTGTTGATCTTCGTGCTTTTGCAGTTGGGAGTATTATAGGGGACGGGTGCTATGGACTCACCAGACAGTCAGAGGAAAAAGATTGGACATATTTTTCTCATATGTATTGTAAAATGGTGATAAGCATGGTAAAGACATGATCCAGGACTTGAAATATATAGACATGTTTGGAGAACTTCATTCTGTAAAAGTGGAACAATGATAAGCTTTGCCTTGTTTTGCTGGCAGGTTCATTATTTATGGGCAGCAATGAAATAAAATGGTAGTGAAATATCTTGTCTTACTTGAAAAGTTTTCTGATTTTGCAGGAGAAATTTGTCAGATGATTTGATGGCTGAAGTTTTACTCTACAATAAATCACAGACTTCACCATCAACTGAACCTGGATTCAAATCCAAGGTATGGCATTTACCAGTTGAATTACCTAGAACAAGTTCTGGATCACAAAATTTCCATTTGTGTAATGAGGAAAATATTAATTCATACCATATAGGACTGCAGCCAGGTATAAATAAGATAGCTCCTAAAGGGATATATAATAGATAATCAAATGTCTACTGCTGTTATTATGATTAAAAATTTCAGAACATTAATGAACAAAGTTTGCATAGACTCTTGTTGCTATGCTGTATTTCTAGAGAATGTTACCTTATTTTACAACCTAGGTGTCTAGCATAAAAAGGAGGCTCTGCCTTTGAGGAGTTGGAATCAATTATGTGCTAACAAGAACAACATGTAGTTGGAATTTTAACCCTTCTGCCATTAATTAATCTGGGAACTATGGTAATAAAATTTAAGATTTTTCTTCTTTTAAAACTAGTTGTGGATTGCATCTAAATTTATGTTAAGTAGGCTATCAAAATCTTCTGCCTTTATTGCAAAGGACTTGTGTAGCGGAGAGAGACAGTTTAAATGCATAAGGAATGAAGTGGAATAATGATTTGGTGCATATATTCTGATAATTACTACCTGCTTTCCTCTAGCTCCCCTGAGATAAATGTGCTGTCTTAACTTCATTAACAAGAGATTGCAAATCTTAACGGTACACAATAACTTTACCTAACTTTTAGAACAATATATTACAGAGATTTGTTTTTCCTGAAATAGCCTCATGATTGAGAAAAGTTCTTTAAGAACTGAAATAGTATAGTGGAATGGTACCAAAGGAATTTGTATTTTAATTCTCATGTTTAGAGATTATCAGGTCTTTATATTGCAAGTAAAATAGCAGCTAGTTGTATTCTTTTGCAAAACTAAATTATTTTTTTTTAATTTTTTACATCATTGTTCATTTTTAAACAATATTTGCTTCCCCCCATCCCCTCAGGTGTAGAATTTCCTTCACCAATGCACCAGTGCACCATCACCACAGTCCCCTGTGCTCCTCCCTCCCACCCTCTGATCCCTCTCCCTCCTCCTCCCCTGAAGTACTAAATTATTTTTATCTACTTTTAAAAGTTAGTAGAAGGAAAATTTTTATAGCAGTTTGAGTGGCTTTAGTAAAAAATGCATTATGAAAACCTGACAGTCAGTGCTTCACCAGATTTAAGTGCCTAAATTGACTCGGCTGTGACTCAAGAAAGCATTTGTACTACTTTAACATTTTATGAAAAATCACATCAACAATAACTCAGCTTCAAATCTGAAAATAACAGTTGTCGAATTCAGGGACCACAGTGGACATAATCCTGACCTTTCACTCAATGGATTGCATCTCGTCTTTGTAACGCCGATGGTGTTACAACACCTTTACCTCAACATGTTGTTTATCCAGTGATGATTTTAAGTCTGAATTTGAAGAATGATAATCTACTGAAGCAATTAAGTAAGCAGATTATGCAAATTTACACAAAATCCATTTCCAAAATTGAAGAAAGTCAAAAAACTTTCCTGGAATGGTTTTGGGTTTATAAGGAACATCTAAGTAGAAACAGAAATTTTCCCCCAAGGGAAATTGTCCTTTAAAACTGTCAAGAAAAACAAACAACAACAATTATTCTCTGATTCTCACTCCCCAAACACTAATAGTTCTCCAGATTGGACCTGTGAGATATAAGAAGACTGCATTTTCTCTAAGTAAGAAGTTTTGGCTTTAACACCATACTTATATTTTTTTTCTTGTCTCATCAAATTATCAATTATACCCTGAGGCATTTTTTCAGCTTCTGTTTAATTGATTCTTACCATGTTCTGTAGAGACTGTCACTGGCCATCAATTCTTTTAGAGTTTAACTTAAAAAAAATTCTTTTTTGCAAGGGGAGATGAGTAGGACAGTATAGCATTTTAACATTTTATCATGAATACTTCAATATTAATTTATACCAGCTGTCCAAAGAACTGAAAATGAGACATTTATGGTGTTTTGGGTATATCCTTTGGGTATGTATCATATCAATGCACTAGCTCAGGGAAATTACACAATTAAGCTAATTAAAAGGAAAAGAAAGAATTAGCAAATTCATACATCTTCTTAGCCAATTTGTTGATCCTGAGGGATTTCACCTATGGAGAAATCATGTAGCAAGTAATAGAATAATCTGGTAGACAGAGAAATGACCTTCTTAACCTGTTTCCTGCCCATCCAGCCTGATGAGCAGCATGTCCCCTGTGACCCAGGGTTTCCATTCTAAAAAGCCATTCCTGGCTTTTCTAGGAAGTATGGTATTGAGAGAGCTCCAGTGTATTATATTCAAAAGAAGAGATTTAACGTTAGATAAGTCAGAATTTCCTCAATTTTCTCATGGTTAAAAATGTTAAGATATTTCCTCTACTGTCTTAGTTCAGTACCTGGGGACTGAAAATTAAATTAATAAAAGCAGACTAATAAAATACACACTTTTTTTTATATATCCCTATGACTTCACAGAAACGTGAAATTAAAAGGTTGATTCAGGGATATATATATATATATATATATATATATATATATATGTATATGTGTGTGTGTGTGTGTGTGTGTGTATGTACACATACTCTTTGAACAAGAAAAAGGGAGTTTGGGCTTCAAGGCTTGATAAATAGCAGGAAAGTGACTAGAAAATATATGTGGGAATTTATGGAAAATAAGGATTATTTTAGTAAGGTATGTTTCTGCAAACTCATCTTGGTTTCAACTTCCCCTCTTTGATGATAAGAAGTGGAAAGGGAGGCATCTTCCTTAAAGGATATTTACATCTGTTTTTTAAGACAGAGAACACTTCCTGCATCTGTTGATTCTCAGTTGCCTTCAGATCAAAATAACCCTTATGCCAAAGTGGCATTTTTGGGGTGGCGTATTCTCATTCCTTTCATGAAGACGCTATAGGTGACTCTTCAATAAATGTCAAGCTCTTTCTTTTACTTTCATTTTCTCCATTCCACTCACAGAGTAGAATATCTTTTCGTTCTGGCCCAGATAACTTTTTTCCAATGTCTTGCTTGGGATCTTCATTTCTATTATCGGATTTCCCAGATACTGAATCCTACCCTGCCTATCTACTTGTATTCACAAAACAAATTGGACACTGGACTTTCCATAAGTTCTCAGACCACTGGTCCTGGTGCCAGCCTAATGCTTTGACTTCCATTAAATGTAGATTACAAAGTTAAGGGCTCAGAGATGGATTTTGTCAGAGCATTGTCATATATGATATTATCACCTACTGGGAACTTCTCAATGAAAACAAATTAACAAAAAATAAATCTCTAATGTATTTTAATTTCCATTTGAGACACTTTTGAAAATTGTGAGGCATATGATATATTCCCTGTTTTTTTCAACAGTATTGTTTTTTTTCTTTCTAATCAAAGCACTTTGAAGACATGAAATAATGTTCCATTTTTTCCTAATTACCTGTAAGTAGTTATGACCAAATCCCCTAAAACTGTATTCCAAATATTTATTTTAGACATTTTCCCGATTCCTTCCACTGTACCTAACTCACCACATATCTGAATGTTGCTTTCAATATTGACCCTTTAGGTTCTTTACCTCTCCCATTTCCAATCTGCCAGATTGATCTTAATATACTACTTTTGTGTTTTGCTATTTTACCCACATACTTCCTATGGCTCCTTATGATAAAAACAAATGAAATTAATTTGTTAATTTGTAATTTGGTATTTAAGACAGCTCACAGCCTGAAACTTTCCTTTTTCGATCTTTTTCATATACTATGCTTTGGAAAGAATTCTTTGACAAGGACTACCGGTGGACTATATCCTAGTTCATAAGAACACCCTGGGTTACCTGGAACAGGTATCCCTGTTTTGCATCTCATGACATTCCTGCCACTTGAGTTCTCTTCTTCCTTCAAAGTTTAAATCAAGTGTTTGCTGACCATCTTTCTGGTTGGTCTGGAACAACCCTCTGTCTTAGCATACTTAGTGTATCCTTTCTGTCATTCCAAAGTGTTCCAATTTAGAAGAGAAATGATGTGGTCATTCTATGTGTGATTCTTTTCATTTCTATTGCAAAAATAATTATTTTTTTCTCCTCTGAAATCCATTGACACTTTTCTGTCTATAGAACTGCTTTAACAGAGATTATATGCTATAAAAAAATGTGATTATGATGGGTTAGGTGCCTTCATAAACTGTCTTTAATCTATAATGTGTATTTTTCAGAAAAGAAAAAACAAAGAACAGATTTAAAAGCTTGCCTATGGTGTCAGAAACAGAAGTAGAAGAACTTTGGTTTAAATTTAAAGCCATCTGTCTGGACAGTTTGTGCTTGATCTACTACATGGGGCTGCTAGCACATCCTGCTTTATCTGGGACTCTCCCAGTTTAGGGACTGAAAATCCCACATGCCAGGAAACCCCTCAGTCCCAGCAAATGGGGGAGACCACTATAGCATGAAGGCCTGAGTCTCCCTGAATTCACAATAGTCTTTCCTATCGTGACACCTCAGCTGAATTACAACTATGCCCTTGATGTCAGAGCTTACGTCTTGCCTCCATTTTATCGTTCAGGTGTAGCACAGTGTCCTACTGAATGTTACACAGCTTCTCCCCCACATTTTTCATGAATATGTCTGGTTTGTACAGCTAAATTGTAATTTTCTTTGAGGAAGAAATGATGCACTTTAGCTTTATGTCTCCCATGCTGCCTAGTACTGTGCTTGACCTGTAGGTAGGTGATAAACAAATGCCTAGTGCAGGGTAAGGAAAAAATGTCAGGTTTTTCTGCCCTCCCGCCATCAGGAGAGATGATGGATCCTTGAGGTCCTGAATGCATGCCTGATGGCGGGCACCTGTAGCAGGGTGTGGGAATTGGTAGATGGGATTCACCTGGGCTAAGACTGTGCTTTTAAGGGCGGCATCCGGGGGATGCCAGTAGAAGCTGAGAGAAGCAGAAGTTGAGAGAAGGCTGGAGAGCCCAGAGTGAAGACCTGCTAGGGGCTGGGAGGCTGGCAGGCCTCCCAGCCCCCAGCACCCCTGCCTGCCATATGCCTGGTAATCTAAATAAAAAACCTGCAAAAGCTACTGAGGACTCTGATTTCTCCTTTACCCGGTCTGCTGGATCGCAGAAAACCTGCACTGTGGTCCACTCCTGCCCCTACACCTAGTTTCTGAGCAGAAGCGCTCGATGGACTCCTTTTCTGAACATATGGGGTTTCATGGCAGTCTGTTAAATCCTGCTTCTGTGTTATAAAAAACCCTTTTGCCGTACCACTTTTAAGCTTTCCTAAAACATCTTTCAACACAAGTAGGGTACTGCTCTCTGACATAGATAACAAGGACACATGTCTATCTCTGAATATTGCCTGTATCCTATATACTCTTGACTTAAATGTCCATAGAATTCTGTTCCCCTCTGGCTCCTGATAGTCACACAGAGAGAAATCATTCTAATTTAAACAGATATGGAAACTTCGAGAGTGAATTACTGCATAGGCTTAAGATGGAGAATTGATGGAACATTTGGCTTGAAATATGAGTTAATTTACATCTATTTTTTGGATCCATAATCCAAAAGAAATCCTTTGATGGAGCTTGTATCCTATGCTAAATTTGAAGGATGTTGGTGAACACCCTTAATTGTGTATCACCCCACTTAATTTTATTTCCTTTCTCTCTTTACTCAAATCCAGGGGCAAGTCCCGTCCCCTCCTTCCTGAAGTCATTGGCCTGGGTTTCAGTGAACTTCTTTAGTCTAGTTCTTCATTTTTGAATACCCATCTTTTGCTCCACCTTTATAGCCCTTCATTTAATAAGATAATCTTGGGGTGAAGGGGGCATGGGTACCCAGAAGTGCCATTTACTTGTCAGAAATTGTTTTTCTTTTTAAATTTCAAGGACATATCCATAATGGCATCAGATTCATAAACAAATCTATGTACCCTCCCCAGAAATTACTGATTTCAGAAGCTTGCTGAGGAATACAATTCTGTCTAAGAATATATTTTGTAAATTAATCTACAAAAACATTGCTTCAAGATGGCGCAATCTGCATTGTCTTGTTATACAAACTCTGCATATAAGTTGAAATAATCTTCCCGTTCTCTTCAAATGGAGGTGGACAAAGCTATTAACTTTCTGTTGTCCTTATGTCCCTTCACCTACCCTTTTAAAAATTTTATTAGGTACTTTAATGTGTGGGTTGAAATCAATAGAGGACATACTATTAAAAATTATTGGTCGGCTGTGGTTTCTCACTAAATATTAAAGCAGCTTGGCAAATTAGCACATACCTCTAAGCATTAGGCCTGCAAGAAATAATGGTCTTGGCAAATAGACACTAGAATCCACATTGAAGATATGGCCAAGGTGCTGCCTTGGGTTTCTTTTGGCTGCTGTAGTTCACTGTTAACATTATTCTGTTTTTTGCTTTTATTAGTGTGAAGCGAGCGGGTAGGGAGCATTAACAGTTGGAAGGATCCTTTTAAGGATGCATTTTATCAGGAATTAGATATCAGAGCAACTTGGGAGAAATAGGGAACAGGTGCAGAAACAGGTGAGTAGAATATTGCTTTTTACTGGAGGGATTAAGTGCCTGGGAGAAAAGGGCAATTTTGATCATCGGTATGTGCCTTGTATTCTAGAAGGACTGGTAGATAACTTGTTAATGCAAACAATATGAAGAAGATTGTCAACCCAGATGCTTAAGGCAGAAGTGGGGCTTTGTAGGCAGAAAAGTTACTTTCTCAGGTGATTGAAGAAAAAAGCACAGAATGAGGCTAATCCTGTGGGTCCATACTTGAAGCTACAGCACTCTAGAAGCAGAATTAGTTGTAAGGCAGGGATAGTTATCAGGAATTGATAAGAGTATCCAGAGTTGAAAAAAATACCTAGAAGTGAGTGATTTTGAATCAAAATTCCTTTACATATTTTCTATTAGCACGTTTTAATTTTTAAATGTTTTAACTTGCAAATTCATATATATATATGAATATGTAAATATAAATACATATATATATATATATATTTAAAGGTGTAGAACCCATGGAATTCCCCTCACCAATTCACCCGTGTCCCATCACCATAGTCCCTTGTCTTTGCACATATTATTACTCAACAAGGCAATATGTCAAATCTTATTAATAATTAGCAAAAAGAATAAGCAAAATCCAGCAATAGCTTCTTACATTTTTCTCATTATGAAAAGGACAGATAAAATGATGCCTAGTGTCCCCATGTGTAAAATGAGGAATTTATGCCATATTTCTGTTTTCACCCCATTCTTTTTTTTTTTTTAAAGATTCATTTATTTATTTATTTATACAAGCACTGGGTACAGTCAGAAGCGCGGGAGGGTGAAAGAATTCACCAGAGCCAGAGCAGAGAGTAGAACAGGCAGAGTGATGAAGTACACTGCTGAGGGGAGCAGCAGGCGGCAGGAGAGGTCTAAGCGCCATGTGGGACCCTCGCTGGTGGCAGGGGATCAAACCTGCGCTGCAGAGGCTGCGGGCAGCTTTGCAACCCAGCGCTCAACCGCTGTGCCACCGGGGAGGCCCTTTTCACCCCATTCTTAACCTATTCTGGGGTATGGGCTCAAAGATCACATTTAACACCATGTGTCCTACTCAGGAAGATATTTTCATATTTATATTTTGCTTTATGTCATCACTATATTTACAAATATTGAGATTTAACTGTTTAAGTAGTTCATCATTTACATGATGTTCACCATTTAAAGATTCCTGATTTTTGTTCATTTTTTTTTTTGGTCAAAAGAATTACATTCAAAAGTTTTGCTTAGAGTTATATGACAGCCACTATCTTGGCTTTCCACATGAACAAAATTCTGGCTGAGCATGAGTCTTGACTTAGACTATTTCCCTTTCAATGGTTTCACATGTGTCATGTGTTGCATTTCACAAGGCAATGAGCACTCTGAGGCCCATCTAAATTTCTATTTGCCTATTTTTGTTGACATGCATATTGATTCTGTTTTCTCTTAAATCAACTTTACTATATAGTAGGGATAAATATTTTCTCATATAAGTAACAAAACATAGGTATAAGGTACTAAGAATAAATTAAAGATTCAAAATATAAAAACTATGTTCTGAAAAGGAAGGATTGATGGGAAATGATGATCACACATATTACTCAGGGCTAAGGAGGCCTGACATTGAATAGCCAAGTGTCCTAAGAAGAAACCTGAGCACCCAGAACATCTGGATGTTTCTATTGACTATAAGGAGATGATGACACACAATGAGAAACTGTGATACAAAATACAATAATTACAAAATTGAATCCAGATATTCTACAACAAAGAAGAGAAAGATATTTAGGAAGAAAGGGGAAAAAGTTCTAGGGATGAAGTTTGAGGTGGAAAAAGGGCAGGAGAAATAAGGCACTCTATTTCTGATGGTATTTCCACCAGACTTTACACTTCACAGTCAGGTTTCTGCCAGCTCATTAAGAGGCAAGAGCTCTTCGGTGGTAACTGTTCTGCTGTGAGATTAGTTATTGGAAAAGAGGGAAGACCATCTATAGGTTCTTCGGGAATTATTCTTTCTGGTAGATTTGGAGACCTGTTAGCAGTGAAGTTTATGACTCCTTAGTGATAATGAAAACATAATTTGGAGATATGGCAATGTCCTACGGCATTTTTCCATTGATGCTTTTGTTGAGAATGTTGTAAGATACATCAAAGAGTGTTATCAATTGGCAAATTCTTTCAGTCTGCCAACCTAATATTTTTGTTTTAATTGAGAAACTTTTTCTTCACTTATGACATTGATTATTCACTTTCACATTTACCATTTTCTCTCTCATTTTGATTATTTGTCTTCCCTCAATCCTACATGAAGGGGGACCATTTTGATTCTCTAGTATCTAATATCTAGTTTAACAGATATTACCTAGAAAGAGAATTTGTTGTATTTTTTTAAAATTATACATATATTAACAGAAACTTACTAGAATTCTTAGTTATCTCGACCTGTTTTTGATTCCCTCATTCTGTTGTCACTATTACTTTTTTTTCACTCATAGTTTTCTGTTCCCTTTTCATGGAGTCTGATATTTTTGTTCTAAGTATATGAAGTATAAAACCCAAATGAGAAACTGGTTTCCTTTGGGTTTCCTTTCCTTTGTAAATTATTCTCAGAAATGCATTTGCTACTGTGTTTTGTAGTCCCTGTATTAGTCAGAACAGATTAAACTATACTTGCAATAACAGCAAATTTTTTGTCTCAGAACAAATATACTTTGCTTCTCATTTTAGTGGCTTAGCCCACAAAATTTACTTCTCACTCTTGCCAAGTTTTCTGCAGATAGGGTGCTTAGCCTCTAAGTGGTGATTTAGTAATCCAGGCTGCTTTGATCTCAGGTCTCCACTCTCTCCGAGTTCAGACTTCACAGTCTCTGTACCTTCCTTCTCTTGGCTGCACTCAGAGGAAACCTTACAGTGAAAAGGTGACCAGGGAAAGAGTTCTCAACAGAACCTAAACTTTGCTAGATTTGCCTCTGCAGCTTCCAGCTTCCAGAAATGTGAGACATGTTTTTGCTGGGTAGACTACGCTGTATGTAATGCTTTGTTATGGCAGCCCAAGCAGACAGACTAATGCAGAATTCAAATCCATTTGATGCTTTCACTGTGAAGTTTAAATCAGAGGCAGTTTGTACAGTTAATCTGTGTTCTTGTGCCTCTGTAAATACATGCTGACTTGGGGGCCCTTAGACTTGTAGGCAGTAACCTGGTATAGACAAGATTATCTCAGGTGTTTTAACCTGGTAATTAGTACCTCTTCCTTTTTTATGACATCTTTAGCCTGAAAATATGAAGAGAACCAGGAAAGAGAATTTGTTGTATTTTTAAAAATTATACATATAATTTTGGTAAAATATTTTATTATGATATATATGCATATTATATATGTATATATAAACATGAAATTAATAACTAAAATTTTGGAACTATAATATCTAATTTCCCAAGTATCTTACCTTCTTTGATAGGATACTTTTATGCAATGTCAAGATTATCTTTTCTAGACATTTTCCTAAGTCTATATTTTTGATACATATTCCAATTCCAAGCTTTAGTTCCATTTTAGATATTCTTGTATCCTCCATTACAGTCTCATATTTTTGCTGCCCACATATTTTTGCTGATTAACTCTGTTTGCTGATATTCAAGTTCAAATTTCCTCTCCTCAGCAAGAACAGTCTTATCCTCTCACCCCCCTCCCCAAATCTCATCCTTATTCCAGTACCTCTATCATTCTTTATGAGAGAAAAATATTAAAAAATGACCCCAAAATATTTCTGTTTCATTGTTTATTCTGGATGTCCCTTTCCCTACATGTCCACACACTTGGAGACAAAGATCCATGCAAAGCGGGTCCTTGTAGTTCTCGTGTTGAGGTGGAAGCTCAGAGTCTGAAATAGTTTAGTGACTGTTATGACTGTTACACTGTAACTCTCCAATAAGTGTTTGTTAAATGAGGGAGAATAAAATCACATTCTTCAAATGTCAATGATTCTGAAGGGGAATGCTTGCATTTATGATGAAGAATGGGTTATCATAAGTGATCAGCCAACCTCAGACTAGGGCAAGCTTGCACTAAAATCCTATTAAAATAAATGAAGGCCCGAGGGCTTCTGTGGGTGGCAGCTGCTTTCATTTCAGAATAGGCCGATTCCTCATTCAGCCAAAAGCCCTACATACAATCTCTCCCCCTTAGCTGATTCCTTCTCTAATCCTTTTTGATGGAGTTCCTTGCCTCAGCCCAGTCCAGCAACATCACTTTCATGGCTGGGCTGACTGCCAATGGCCCAGATAAAGGCAGAAACTTGAGTGGAATATTTTGTTCTGGGATAACTTTAACCTTCTGGCTGCTTGATCTTCCAGAATGATGGCCTGTGCTTGATGTGGAGGAGGAAAGGTATTTCCACATCTAATCATGTGTCTGAGATGGGGCAGGAACATGCTTTCAGTAGTCTGGGGAGGAACCTCTCTTCCTGGAATTCTGGGAATGCTAAATTGTCTCTAGTTGGTTCATTCACTTTTCAACTACTCCATGATACAGTTTTATTACTCATTCTTGAATGTATTTTACCAGTCAGTATTGACTTCCAGGATTTTCTAATAATGATGACAAAAATAATTCTCTTCAACCTTTCACTTAAGCTTCTCATGGGCATAAAATACTGGTCAAAAGTAACTACTCCCTCAGACTTCAGTGAAGCTGAAATAAAGGCCATTTTAAATCATCTAGTCAGGAAAAAAAAAAAAATAGAGCTCTGGAGAAATTCTGTAAGAAGGAGTGGTAAAACTCTGGGCCTGTGATTCCTGTAAGGGCTCAGATGTCTTTGAGTCAGGGTCTCTCTGGGGGGACCTTTGTCCTAGGCACCCTGCATAGAGGCTGGTTTTGGTGAGGGAGTAGAGTGGGTTGAGGGAGAGATAGAGAGGACAACAGAGGGCTTGTGAACTTGGTTGCTGATATATGGAGAATATGTTAAACACTGAGTCACTTAATTGGTGATTCAGCTTCTCTCCATATTTATGATATCTCATACAGAAAATGAACTATGTGGATAAAGGATTCTGTTTAGTATGAATTAGAGAAAACCTAACCATCTTTTTAGGAGTGGCTGGCCATTTTATGATTTCAGGTTTTCTGACATCTGTTTCATACATTTACATTTTGGTCAAGCTCTCTCACATCCTCAAGGTACTATATTGTGGAAGATATAAGGTTAATTTGAGTTTTTGCTATTCAGGGATTATTTTTCCTAGAAAATTACCTTGTATCACCCCTTATTACAAAATAATGTCCACAGACATTGTTGAGACCCTTTTCAGAGGTTGTTAAACACTTTCAGCTCCTGAAAAATAGATTACTTTAGATGAGGTCAAAAACTGATAGAAATCTTAAGCCTACTACAATTGTCACAACTAATGATTTTTATAGTAGTCTTTCACTGTCTTCATTGTTTGAATGAATAACTAACGTGGAGGGAGAATGGATTCACTTGGTTGTTTGCCCTCATGCATATTAATTCATAAAACTGTAGACCTGAAGGGAACATTAAGAGATAAAAACTGCCACCCCCGTCCCTCCAGGGAAGAATTCATTCAGATACCTCAAGACATAAAGTCAAATGCACTTAACAATCTCCATGAGAAATGTTGCTGCTCTTTTAATAATATGCCCCAGTATCTCATCAATTCTTACAGACAGGTGATTTTTCATGAACTCTAGCTTAAATGATTCCAAAATTAGGTAAAAATATTATTGTCTGTTTCATTCACCCAAATACCTTCAATTTCTTGAGAGGCTGGCTGATATCTAGTAAGAATTCATTAAATGTCATTCGACTAAATGAATGAATAAATAACTATCAATAAATAAAATTAAGTTATACAAACACAGAAGGTGACCTAATCATTCAAGTATTTAGAACCAATTCTGTATATAGTGCTGTGTAGAATTCAAAGATGTAAAAGGAAAAGAGTTTGTTAACATCACATTTTGACTATTTCTTACAAACTTAACAAGGGTATATACATGTACAGGTAAACACAATCTCAAGCAAATTTTTTAAGGTGCTATCATTATAATCCAATATATAGTGACTGAATGAAAGGAAGGCATGTATTTGTATTAGGATGAATAAAGATGCCTGGAGATAAGAATATGAGTATTTTGCATGACTGGTAGGACTTGGAGTTTGAATGCCTTTCTAGGAAGAGGTAATACAAAGGCATAAGGGTAAGAAATGCAGGGTTGGGTCCAGACCATTGAACACGATCATGTGTCTTAAGGGTCTGTATATGTAGGTGTCTTTGCCAGTGGTGGTGGTAGGTAGAAAGAACAGAACAGGCTGGAAAAGTTTGCTGTGGACCCTAATGCAGCCACCAGAGAGTTCAGAATAGGAAAAGATCATTCATATACCATAATACCATATTGTAAACACCTTGAAATTTGGAGGTTTTGTTCAAGTTTTTGACTTTTTCATCCCTGTGCCATAGAAGAGTGCCTAGAACATAATGTTACTTCATAAATATTTGATGTGCAAATATGAAATATAATTATTCTGTGACTGGCTCTGGCAAAGAGATAGAATTCAAACTGGAAAAGGTAGAACAGTTACCAATAAAAGGAATTTAAAGCCAACCCAGTAAAATGACATCCTGCTTCTTATTCGAAGAATAATTCTAAGAATAAGAATAATTCTTAGAATTATTCTAAGAATAATTTCATTATTTAGGACTACTGAAAATATGATACATTGGGTACTAAAATAATTTCAGAATTTTTATCAATATTTTGGGAAAACTCATCAAGAACAGGAAAGGGGACAGGAACATATATCGGCTAATATTGGCCCAATTCTTAAGAACAAATTCTACCAAGCAATGTATTAAATTTGGTTATTTTCTAAATATAAAATTCCAGATTATTATTAAGTTTATTTGTAAGCTCCAAAGGTGCTAATCATGGTAGTTTCCTTCTACTCCTAGGGGAAAGGTGGCTGTGGAAGTAAGCTCTGGAGGAGAAATAGGTCCCATATATGCATGTTCTAGCTTTAGATTTTAGCAACAGTACAGCAATAGCAAAATGAGCATGATGTATAGTCATGTCCAATGGTAATTGATCAATCAGTATGATAGTAATCAGGTGGCACATGAGCTAAGTTTTACAAGCACAGATTATAGCTGTGAAAACAGAGGATAAACTCGTTGGGATTTGCTGTTGAGATTATAGTCTGATGAATGCATATATGTATCATACCAAAGAATAGAAGCAATAGTCATACTATAGTAAATTAATTCCTAAGATCACTTCTAATGTGGTACAAAAGCCTATCTTATTGGGTTATTACAAAATCTAAATAAGTTAATACTTAGTTCTTAGAACAATGCCTGAGACAAAGTGAAAGTTCAATTATTGTTAGCTATTATTTTTAGTAGTAGAATAAAAATGAAGTATTGTTCAAATAAAACCTTTATAAAAATTTTATTTGTAATTATGAAATGGTAAACCTCTTACTTTTCATAAATTAAAAAGTGAGAATGAACAACAATGAAAATAACTGATTTCTAAAATTCATATATCCAGGTACCAAATGTTTATTAAGCACGTGCTTCTACTACCCTAAATGCTGGGGTTGGAAAGATAATTAAGACAACCTATTTATTCTTAAGAAACTCACTCTGTGAAATCTGAAAGAATATTTATAAGATCTCAATGATTTTATTGTACTTTTTTGATTCATTACTATCTCTACTAGATGGTAAACTTTTTGAGGGTCAAATGCTTTTGTTTCCATCTTTACATCTCCGATGCCTAAAACATAGCCTGTCACCTAATATAAACTCACTATGTGAATGATGACTATGATCACATAAAAATGGATGCTGGCTATAAATACCTTGAAATGAAGAATGTGATGTAACAAACATTATGTTAAATGCATAGCTGAGCTTGCAAGATAAAAATGAAATTCTCTGATTGCCAAGATTGAAGTGGATTGGGATGGCAGACCTGTAAGCTCATGAGTTGATATCGTACCTACCCTGAGCAATGTTGCTGTAAGAAAAGTCTTGGATTTTATTGCCAAGAGGCACAGACATACATGAACTATGAAAGAATAGAGTTCAGAAAGAAGAAAATCGAATCCAAAGGAATGCATGCTAGCAAGAAAAACCAATAATGAGCCAAGAGGTTGCTAAAAATGGACAAATATAAATATGCATTCATTTTTTTAAAGATTTATTTTATTTTATTATTTATTTATACAAGCACTGGGTACAGTCAGAAGCGCGGGAGGGTGAGAGAATTCACCAGAGCCAGAGGGGAGAGCAGAGCAGGCAGACTGACAAAATACACTGCTGAGGGGAGCAGCGGGTGGCAGAAGAGGTCTGCGCGCCATGTGGGGCCCTCGCCTGGTGCCCGGGGATTGAACCAGCGCTGCAGAGGCTGAGGGCAGCCTCGCAACCCAGTGCTCAACCTCTGTACCACCAAGGAGGCCCAGCGTTCATTGTTTAACATATCTACAAGATTAATCTGGGAACAGAGAAGCAAGATGAATTAATTTATTAATTATTTATTGGCACAGATGGCATATAAAATGGAGAGAAAAGTGTATTGGAGGAAGAGAGAGATCATCACATTTAGACTTAGTTGAGATCAAGTGCAAAAACTAAACATTTTAAGATATATTGATAGATTAGCTTCCAAGCTAGTTATGAGTTTTTAAAAAAGGATGAAGACAACTTAATAACTTATAAAGAGCAAGAAAAAAGATAAAAATAAAACAAATCTGGTAAATTGAAAGCACTAAATAAAGTGGTAAAAATTAATCCTAATTACAATTTTTGAATAAAATAAGTGCAGATGGCTTCACTTTACAATTAGTAATAGAGATTTTCAGATTGATTTAAGAAATCTAAGATATGCTATTTAAAGACAGATCCTTATAATCAAGGGACACAGAAAGTTAGGAACAGGTGGAAAATGATACACCAAATGAATAGTAAATGAAAAGGAAGTTTATATATCTGTATTAATATCACAAATCACTGCCTTAAAAATAGAGGCTTAAATACATGTAGAATATTATGAGGTCAAATATGTAAGTTACATTTGGAACAAAAGTATATTTTTTAACACTAAGGATTATTATTTTCAGATCTTGGGCTTTAGCTAATAGGCAACGATAATAATAATGTATTATCTGTCATTCACTACCTACGTGCATTTATAATTTAATCTTTATTATTAATTCCCATTTTACAAATGAAGAAACTGAGACTTTTAGAAATGTAGAGATTTTTCTCAATGACACGAGATCACAAATCCAAGCCTGTCTGACTCCATAACAGTACTTTTAACCAGGATGCCTTGTGACCTGGATTTATGTAGAAACTTCTTGGTAGATCTGCAAATGATCTTTTTTTTTTAAAAATATTTATTTATTTATGCATACAGGAGCTGGGGTATAGGCCAGAGGTGTGGGGGATGAGAGGATTCACCAGAGATAGAGTGGGGAACAGAACAGGCAGATTGACTGAAGTACACTGCTGAGGGGAACAGCGTGTGAGACAGTCATGTGGATAAGCTCCCTGGCCAGCGATCGAACTCGTGCTGCAGTGGCTGTGGATAGCTTCACAGTACTGAGACTTGACCCCTTGTGCCACGAGGGAGGCCCAGATCTATGAATAATCTTGGAGACAAGTGAGGGCAGCAGGTGGAAGTGAGGATAAATATGCATAAATGTCCACCTATAAATAATCCCAGAAATGAGGAAGGCCCTGAGCAAGAAGGACTTAGTCACTTTAGGTCCCTTTAGTTCAATGGGGAATTCAAAGCTGAGGCCTAGCAACCCTTAATATTTCCTGATATGGAAACACTGAAAGCCAACTGAATACTTATTTTGTTCTGAATGATACTGCTGTTCCTAAGGCTACCACAAAAAAGTGCCCCTTGGGTGAGAGTAGCTGGAGGAGGGCCCAATTACCAGGCACAAGGTTTCATCTTCCTTGGGAGGAAGAGATGCCTTTTTCTCATCTCACACAAAGAGGCTGAAAGAGACCATGAAGTTTTTGGCTTTTTTTTTTTAGCCATAGGAATCCCAGATCATAGCTGTATCGAAATCCTACTCTTTCCCACATGTAGACTTTTCAGGGAGCTATACAGGTTGTTTTGAAGATTTGTCTCAGCAGAACACATTGAAAGATATGCTTTGGTGTAATGTCTTAAAAATAGAAGTCTTCTGATTGGCATAAATCCATTCAGGTTTTTCTGGATTTCCCAGTGCAAGTGTCTAACACGTTTGAAATTATGGTTGCTTCAGACAGCAATGAGTGCTGCTGAAAGCATCTTTACCATCAATCCTTCCACAGGAGAGGGTTTTTTAAATGGCTTGTACCTCTGGCCTCCTCCTCTGACCCTATTTTTCAAGCAGAAATCTAATAGGAGCCATACTCCTGACACTTGGGCGCTCTCTAAGGATTTCCATTACTAACTTAAAGGCTGTCTAGTTTCGTACTATGCCCAAGCTCAACACTTGTCTCTGTCACTTTGGTCCAATGCTTATTTCACTTACATGTATTGTCTTAATAATTTCCTTGACTTGTTAGATAAGGGATGGAAACATCATTCACTAATCTAGTAAGTATGTCTTGGATGCTTATTACATGCCTGGCACTCTTCTAAGTTTCTGAGGATGCAATGGAAAACCTAGTAGCCAGCTTCTTAATCAGCTTAAGTTACAGACAGGAAATAAGAAAACATGCAAAAATATACTGTAAGAGGTGGTGACACATGCTACGATGGAAAATTAAGGTAAAGTGGGTAGGGGGTGCTGATATGGAGAGTGCTACTTTATGTTGGCTATTCAGGGAAGGTCTTCCTGGCAATTGGCAGAAAGAAGGGCAGGGAGGAGACATTGAGCTATGTGGAATCCATGGAAAGAATATTGTCACAGATAAGGAGAATTATCAAGGTCTGCTCTGGCGGTAGGTGAACTACAAGGGAGAAATCAAATACTGTACAAAAATTAACAGCAATGTCAAAAAAAAAAAATTACCAAGGTCCCGAGGCAGAAGACTGCCTGGAAATTTTGAGGAAGGATAGGGAGACTGGTATGACTGGGAGCAAATGGGGGATTGAAGTTCAGAAGTGGAGTTCCAAGGGCGGGGAGTCATGTTGAACATGGGTAGACGAGCACATGGTATCAGGGAATTGTTTTGGCGATTACATTTTTAACTTTGACATTGACTTTAAGATCAATTTCTTTTTTTTTTTAATTAATAAATTTTATTTTTATATTCCCCATACAATTGCAATCCCCCCATTCTGACCCCAATCCCTCCCCTCCCCCCCCCACCCCCCAAAAAGTGTCACTGGTTCATAGTTTTTGTTGATTTTGATTTTCACTTTCTTATAGTTATTCATTTTCCTGGTCCCTTATTTAAGTTTTCTAGATCCCTGCTATGAGTGAGACCATCCGGTATTTTTCTTTTTCTTTTTGGCTTATTTCACTGAGCATGATCCCTTCCAGCGTCATCCATGTTGCTGCAAATTGCATGTGTTTATCTTTTTTGAATGCTGAGTAATATTCCATGGTATATATGTACCACATCTTCTTGATCCAGTCATCTACTTTTGGGCATTTGGGCTGTTTCCAAAGCTTAGCTATTGTAAACAGTGCTGCTATAAACATAGGGGTGCAGGTGCTCTTTGGAATTGATGTTTCTGTGTTCTTTGGGTAAATACCTAGGAGTGGAATTGCTGGATCCTGTGGAAGCTCTATGTTTAGTAGGTCCAGAAATCTCCACACAGCTCTCCATAGTGGTTGGACCAGTTTGCACTCCCACCAACAGTGCAGAAGAGTTCCTTTTTCTCCACAACCTTGCCAACATTTGTTGTTGCTAGTTTTTTTAATATGTGCCATTCTCACTGGTGTAAGATGGTATCTCATGGTAGTTTTGATTTGCATTTCCCTGATTGCAAGTGATGTTGAACATTTTTTCATATGCCTGTTGGCCATTCGCATTTCCTCTTCAGAGAAGTTTCTTTTTAGTTCCTCTGTCCATTTTTTGACTGGATTATTTTCTTTGTTGTTGAGTCTCATCAGCTCTTTGCAGATTTTTGTGATCAGTCCTTTATCATTAGTGTTGGGTGCAAAAATGTTCTCCCAGTTGGTGGGGTTTCTCTTTGTTTTTGTTATTGTCTCTTTTGCTGTGCAGAAGCTCTTTAATTTGATGTAGTCCCAGCTGTTGATCTTTGCCTTCACTATCACTGCTTTGGGTGATGTGTCTGTAAAGATGTCTTTGATATGCAAATCACGTAGTGTTTCGCCTATATTTCCTTCTATGTATTTTATGGTTTCAGGTCTTATGTCTAGTTCTTTAATCCATTTTGAGTTGATTTTTGTGTATGGTGTGAGGTAGTGGTCAAGCTTCATTCTTTTGCATGTAGCGACCCAGTTTTCCCAGCACCATTTATTGAACAAACTTTCTTTGCTCCAATGCATAGTCTTTGCTCCTTTGTCAAAGATTAGTTGACCATAAATCTGTGGGTTTATTTCTGGATTTTCTATTCGATTCCATTGGTCTGTATGTCTGTTCTTGTTCCAATACCATGCAGTTTTGATGATTATGGCTTTGTAGTAGAGTTTGAAGTCTGGGAGTGTGATGCCTCCATTCCCTTCTTTTTTTTTCAGGAGAGCTTTGGCTATTCGGGGTTTTTGGTGATTCCATATGAATTTCATCAATAATTGTTCTATTTCTTTGAAGAATGACATTGAAATTTTGATTGGAATAGCATTGAATCTGTATATTGCTTTTGGTAGGATGGCCATTTTAATAATGTTTATTCTCCCAATCCATGAGCAGGGGATGTCTTTCCATTTCTTTGTGTCTTCTTCTGTTTCTTTTAACAGTGTTTTATAGTTTTCTTTGTATAGGTCCTTTACCTCTTTTGTTAGATTTATTCCCAAATATTTGATTTTTTTTGTTTCAATAATAAAAGGGATTGTTTTTTTGATTTCTTCTTCTTCAGATTTATTGTTTGTATATAGGAAGGCTACTGACTTTTGCGTGTTGATTTTGTATTCTGCCACTTTACTGAACTGATTGATGAGTTGAATTAGTTTTTCTGTGGAGTTTTTGGGGTTCTCTATGTATATTATCATATCATCTGCAAAGAGTGATAGTTTGACTTCTTTTCCTATTTGGATTCCTTGGATGTCTTTCTCTTGTCTTATTGCTCTGGCTAGGACTTCCAGTATTATATTGAAAAGCAGTGGTGAGAGTGGACATCCTTGTCTTGTTCCAGATCTTAATGGAATTGCTTTCAGCTTTTCACCATTGAGAATGATACTGGCTGTTGGCTTGTCATATACGGCCTTTATGATGTTGAGGTACGTTCCTTGTATCCCAAGAATTTCAAGGGCTTTTATCATGAATGGGTGTTGCACTTTGTCGAAAGCTTTCTCAGCATCTATTGATCTTATCATATGGTTTTTATATTCTTTTTGTTGATGTGTTGGATAACGTTGATTGATTTTCGGATGTTAAACCATCCTTGTGTCCCTGGAATGAATCCTACTTGGTCGTGGTGAATTACCTTATGGATACACTGTTGGATTCTGATAGCTAAAATTTTATTGAGGATTTTTGCATCAGTGTTCATTAGGGAGATTGGCCTATAGTTTTCTTTTTTTGTGTTGTCCTTGTTCGGTTTTGGTATTAGTGTAATGTTGGCTTCATAGAACGTGTTAGGTATTATACCTTCCTTCTCAATTTTTTGGAAGAGTTTGTGAAGGATAGGTACCATTTCATCTCTGAATGTTTGGTAGAATTCATTTGTAAATCCATCAGGTCCTGGGCTTTTGTTTTTGGGGAGGTTTTTGATTACCATTTCAATTTCGCTAATTGTAATTGGTCTGTTTAGGTGTTCTATTTCTTCTTTATCTAGCTTTAGGTGATTGTAGAGTTGTAGGAATTTGTCCATCTCCTCTAGATTGTTAAACTTGTTTCCATATAACTGTTCATAGTAGTTATTAATAATTCTTTTGATTTCTGCTGTGTCCGTTGTGATTTCTCCTCTTTCATTTATTATCCTATTTATTTGTGCTTTCTCCCTTTTTGCCCTTGTGAGCCTGGCAAGGGGTTTATCTATTTTATTTATTTTTTCGAAGAACCAGCTCTTGGTTTCATTGATCTTTTGGATTGTTTTTTTAGTTTCGATTTCATTTATTTCTGCTTTGGTTTTTATTATTTCTTTTCTTCTACTGTTTTGGGGCTTTTTTGTTGTTCTTTTTCTAGATCTTTGAGTTTCGAGATTAGGTTGTTTCTTTGAGTTCTTTCTTGTTTCTTGATGTGAGCATCTATTGCTATATATTTTCCTCTTATTACTGCTTTTGCTGCATCCCATACATTTAGGAAATTGGTGTCCTCCTTGTCATTCAATTCAAAGAATTTTTTAATTTCTTCTTTTATCTCCTCGTTAGTCCAGTGGACTTCCAGTAGTGTGGGTTTCAATCTCCACGAGGTAGGAGAATACCTTGCCTTCTCTTTATGGTTTATTTCTAGTTTGATGCCTTCATGGTCAGAAAAGATGGTTGGTATGATTTCAATCTTGGTGTATCTGTTGATGTTTGTCTTGTGCCCCAGTATATGATCGATCCTAGAGAATGATCCGTGTGTGCTTGAGAAAAATGTATACACAGATTTTTTTGGGTTTAGTGTTCTATATATGTCTGTTAAGCCTAAGCACTCTAGATCCTTATTTAGAGCTTTAGTGTCTTTACTTATTTTTTATCTTGTTGATCTATCCATTGTTGATAGTGGTGTGTTGAAGTCTCCCACTACGTATGTGTTTTCTCTGATGTCTGTTTTCAGAGATGCCAATAGTTGTCTGATATATTTTGGTGCTCCTTCGTTTGGTGAATATATGTTAATGAGTGTTATTTCTTCTTGAAGTATTATCCCCTTGATCATAATGTAATGACCACTGGGTCTCTTTTTATCTTTTTAAGTTTGAAATCTGTTTTATCTGATATGAGTATAGCTGTTCCTGCCTTCTTTTTTGGTCCATTTGCTTGTAGAATTGTTTTCCATCCTTTAACTTTGAGTCTATTTTTATCTTTTGCAGCTCAATGTGTTTCCTGGAGACAGCAAAAGGTTGGGTTTTGTTTCTTAATCCAGCCTGCAACTCTGTGTCTTTTTATTGGAGAGTTTAGTCCATTTACATTTAGAGTTAGTATTGATATGTTAGCATCTGTATTTGCCATTGTGTTTGTCTTTCCTTTGATTTTATTTATTTATTCTTTTAATAACTTTCTTTGGCCTTCTTTTGTTGTTATTCGTCCCTCTGAGGTTCTGGCTTTAGGACTCCTTGTAGTATTTTTTGGAGTGGGGGTTTAGTTGCAATGAAATTCCGGAGTTTCTGTTTGTCTGGGAAGGTCCATATTCTTTCTTCAAAGAGGAAGGAGAGCTTTGCGGGATAGAGTATTCTTGGTTGGCATCTGTTTTCTTGGAGTCTGTTGACTATGTCCCTCCACTCTCTCCTTGCCCGTAGTGTTTCTTCAGAGAAGTCTGATGTCAGTCTGATTGGTTTCCCTTTGAATGTTATCTGTTTCTTCCCTCTTGTTAGTTTCATTATTTTTTCTTTGTCTTGGATTCTTGGGAGCTTTACTATTATGTGTCTTGCTGTATTTTTCCTTTTGTCATGGAAGTTTGGTGTTCTTCTTGCTTCTTGTATATCAATTTTCAGATCATTCTTAGCGTTTGGGAAGTTCTCTTCAATTATATCCATGAATATTTTCTCTGTTCCTACATCTCTCTCCTCTCCTTCTGGTATTCCTATAACTCTTATATTTCCTTTCCTCATGGAGTCAGATAGTTCCCGAAGTCTTTCTTCGGTCTTTTTCCTTCGTACTTCTCCTTCCTTTTCTGTTTTAGTTCTTTTTATTTCTGTGTCTTCAAGAGTACTTATTCGTTCTTCCATTTCATCTATTCTGCTTTCACTGCTTTTCCCAGAGTTCTTTAGCGTCTCCATTAATTCTTTGATCTCCTGCATTTCTTTTACTTCCCTCGTTAGGGACTCAATTTCATTCTTCTGGTCATTAATTATTTTCCCCTTATCATTGTTTTCCTTTATGACTTCTGTCAGTTTTTTAATCACAGCAATTTTAAATTCTCTATCTGGAAGGCTCAGAAGTTCTTCCAAGTTACTGTCGTTGCAATCTGGTAGATGGTTTTCTTTTTGTGGTGTGCTATTTTGCTGAGGAGTTGCTGGGTTGCATGTTGTTTTTCTATTCCCTACTGCCTGTTTTTTAATTTGCCGTATTCCTTGTGACACTGTGTTGCTGGTACTGGCCGGCATCTTGGGCGACCTTCCCAGCTCACCACTGGCTCCTCTGGGGAACTTCTGCTGGGTTCACAAGTCTCCAGCAAAGACAGGTCCCTGCTCTGTCTCCTCGGTGAGCCTTCTGCTGGGTTCACACAGTCTCCAGCAAGAAGGGTCCCTGCTGCAAAATGCCAGAGCCGGGGACGCGCTCCCCTGCATGCCCGGTCTGCCCCAGCGGTGGGTGCTGCTCCCCTCTGAGCTGGAACTGCAGGCTAGAAGGCGCCCAGCATGGGCAAGCCTCCCAGCTTACCTCTGTCTCCTTGGTGAGCCTTCTGCTGGTTCACACAGTCTCCAGCAAGAAAGATCCCTGCTGCAAAATGGCGATGCAGGAACGAGCTCCCCTGCACGCCCGGTCTGCCCCAGCGGTGGGTGCTGCTCCCCTCTGGGCTGGAACTGCAGGCTAGAAGGTGCCCGGTGTGGGCAAGCCTCCCAGCTTAACCTCTGTCTCCTCGGTGAGCCTTCTGCTGGGTTCACACAGTCTCCAGCAAGAAGGGTCCCTGCTGCAAAATTAAGATCAATTTCTAACACTTCATTTCCTCATCTTTGTTTGCCTGACGAGAAGCAAAGTCTTTGGGATATTTGACCAGAGGAGTGACAAGGCCTGCCTTAGTGATAAGAGATTTCTTTGGCAATAACTAAACAATGTTTATATCTTCCACTGGATGAAGCATCATATTTCCATGTAGTAGGCTTATTAAATACATTAAATTAAAGGAAAATTCTGATTTTTTTCCACGATCATTTCTGTGATCAATCCTTGTTCTGGATTTTCCGGTAACATATACACTGATATTTAAAATGGCAGCAGATACTTAGTATTGACATTAAATAAGAACAACAAAAGGAAGATAATGGAGTGTGATTTTAACTTGTTTTAGTCTATTATTCTTTTTTTTTTCTTAAATAATGCAGCGAAACTGTTCTAAGAGATAATAAAATATATCTAACTGGTAAAATATATGGCATCAAATGATGAGGGCTTGTGTTCAGTTATTTCAAAAGGAAATTGTTAAAAATGGAATGTATTATGATTAAAACAAAGAATAAAAGAGCTCCAAGGCACGTAGAAACCATATAATCTTAATGTCAGTGACCACCAGTTTTGGAAATACTGATTGTTCCTAGTTAAACTCAATTTTAAGTGAGAATAAAAAATGGTTTCTAGTTTTGCTTGAGTTAGGAGGGTGTATCAGAATACCAAACCATTTTCTCTCTTCTCTTTTAGGCTCTTTGATAAATTTTCTATTTTTTTAAAAGATTTATTTATTTATGCATACAAGAACTGGGGTATAGGCCAGAGGTGTGGGGGTGAGCAGATTCACCAGAGACAGAGTGGGGAACAGGACAGACTGACTGAAATACACTGCTGAGGGGAGCAGCGGGGCAAGTCAGAAGAGGTCTGCTGTGCCATGTGGGTTAACTCCCTGGCCAGGGATCAAACCTATGTTGCAGTGGCTGGTGATAGTTTGATAGCACTGAGACATTAACCCCTGTGCCACCAGGGGGTGAGAGGATTCACCAGAGACAGAGTAGGGAACAGAACAGGCAGATCTACTGAAATACACTGCTGAGGGGAGCAGCGGCAAGTCAGGAGAGATCTGCTGTGCCATGTGGGTAGATCCCTGGCAAGCAGAGGATTGAAAGCGTGCTGCAGTGGACAGCATCACAGTTCTGTGCTTAACCCCTTGCACCACCAGGGAGGCCCAATTTTTCTATTCTTATACACTTTAGAAATTCATTGGTGCTAAAAGCAAAAAACGTGTACACCAAGAAGGTTGTTAGTGAATGGATATGATAACCTCCCTGAACAACAAGCTGAGGGAATTGCCTTTAGTGGCAGAACATTTTTCTGTCCATGTTACTATATCCTCAAAATATTTTCTTTTAATTAATTTAATCCAAACACATCGATTTATACAAACATATTGATTTACACAGCTTGAATGCTTGGCTCTTTTATATTATAATGGGAATGAAGGTGGAACGTTAATAAAAGGGCAATTGTAGAGATCCAGCCATCTAGTGTTCCTCTGAGAAAGAAATTTTAAAACAAGAAATATTCAATTAGATTTCAAAATGGTTTGTCAGAAAACATCCTGCCAATAAACTGTGGAAGTGCAAACAACAGACCATTGGAGCCAGGAGGAAAGAGATAAGGTCAGTGAAATTGCTGACTGTATTAAAAAGAACTGAAGGGATTGAAGGAAATAAAAGCTTTTTCAAATATATTGAAAAAAAGAGATAGTGTGCTAGAAAGTAGGACTGGGAATGAATAGGGAGAGAGAAATCCATGTTAGCTAAAGTGCCTCAAGACTGAACTGCTTTTAAAAACCTGTGTCTGACAAGGCAAACACACTTTGGGCAATTGGGATGTAATGAAGACCTAGTTTATTAGAAAATGATTTAGGCAGCCGATGGTATTTCCGAATACTAATGGACAGACCTTGGAATCCTCAAATATGCCTGCTGCTATCTGTACTAAAATGTCTAGAAAGTAATTTGCCCTCTAAGCTACTGCCTTTATCCAAGATACTGATTGTGCCTTTAGCCCCCTGAACACCTCATAAAATTAAAAAATAATGTTGAATATATGAAGTCTTAAATGGTTTATAAAAATACCAGGATACCAAGGCAATGAGTTGTACCTAGTCTGGCCAGTGACTTCCTCAACATCACTATAACCTCTAGGCACATCTAGTTTTGATCTTTAATAAAGATGGTTATACTTACTGCCAACAATGTGGCTCAAGAGAATTTAGCAAGTGTCATAAATATAATGTGCTTGTGAAGTAAAATATACCCCAAGGAAAGAGAACGGATTGAACTTAGTAAAGCTGAGTTACTGAGTTTAGTCAATCCGCAGAGGCAATGTGGATCAGTGGCTAAGTGCATAGTCTTTGGAGACAACGACCTTGGTTTGAAGCCCTTGGCTGGTGTTTTAACCTTCATTTGTAAAATTAGACCTATCTTTTATATAGATGAAATAAGATAGGAGACATAGTGCTCAGTAATATCAGTCGTTATTATCAGAGCAAAATTTCCCATGCTCAAAGAGAATATGCTGGAATTTCAAGACTGCACATGTGCAACTGAGAAGAAAATGAATCTCCAAGAGTTGGGCTTAAAATATATTTTAGGAATATAGTATCTATGAATAGAAAATGAATCAATATAATCTAAACAGAGTGTTCCATAGTCTGGCATATGTGTATATACCTTGAAGTTAAAAGATTAAGTACTGACTTTTTTAAGATTTATTTTTATTTATTTATGCATACAAGAACTGGGGTATAGGCCAGAGGTATGGGGGCTGAAAGGACTCACCAGAGACAGTGGGAAGCAGAAGAGGTAGATCTACTGAAATACACTGCAGAGGGGAGCAGCGGGTGAGACAGGAGAGGTCTGCTGTGCCATGTGGGTTAGCTCCCTGGATGGGGATTGAACTCATGCCACAGTGGCTGGCTAGCTTGATAGGGCTGAGACTTTAACCCCTTTAACCCTTTAACCCCTGTGCCACCAGGATGGCCCTAAGTATTGATTTTTGCCGTATAGTTCAGGAGACCTGGGAAACAACCAGACTAAAAACTTGCAATGGTGTTGGGAAACCATAAGATAAACCATGAACTCATAAAGCTCATAAAAATCTTGACAAATCATCTAATTGAATACTAATGAGATTTATATTGAATGTATAATGAGATTATATATATGTATATATATATACACACATATATATATATATATATATATATATAAAGCATTGACTGTTTTATATTTTTCTTATCCATACTTGTACACTCAGGAAGTTAGAGACAACTTTTCTAAAGATGAGTTTACTTATTCAAGGCATTCGAGGTTAGGACAGAGCATGATTCTGGATCTGAGACCCATTTCTCTGTTTGTCATGGCTCATACACACCATGGTTGAGAAGCCCCCTAAAAGATGCAAGAAAGAGGGTTCCTTGTCATTGAGATCAAGAGTTATTGGTAGCCCCAGAACTTGAAGGGGCATTCTGAGGTTTCTGAGGATCAACAAAACTTAAGCAGAATGCCGTTGACTAGTTTACATGATTTGGACCAAACATTAATTGCACTTTTAACTGTCAGACATTGACAGAGAGCCTGGTCATGTGAAGAGGAGTAATAGGATAAAATGTCTTAAAGGAGCTCAAAGAGTGGGATAATACTGTGCCATAAGTGGGACCAGACACATTCATTCCTTCACTCATTTGTTCATTCAACATATCTATTGAAGTCCTACTGTATGCTAGCTATTGTGCTAGGAACCAGAATCAGGAACAAAACAGACATAGGCCCCTGACTTCATTAAGTTTGCTTTATATTAGGAAGAGATACAAACCAGGTGATAAATAGTAGTGTAAAGATTTTTTTTTTTTTAATGTAAGCACTGGGTACAGTCAGAAGCGCGGGAGGGTGAGAGAATTCACCAGAGCCAGAGTGGGGAGCAAAGCAGGCAGAAGGACCGAAGTACACTGCTGAGGGGAGCAGCGGGCGGCAGGAGAGGTCTGCGTGCCATATGGGACCCTCCTCTGGTGGCCGGGGAGCAGCCGGGGATCGAACCGGTGCTGCAGAGGCTGCGGGCAGCTTCGCAACACAGTGCTCAACCGCTGTGCCAGCAGGGAGGCCCAGTAGTGTTATCTTAATTGCTACTTGTGGGATTTTACTTTGCAGAAGTAACTGAGTGATGACAATAGAGAGGTTAGTGCATTGAAAGAAGATTTGTATGACCTGTATTTCCTGAAAGATAGGGGCAAGCCATACCACACAGGGCCGCATGGAAAGCATCAGTATCAGTTCTGAGGCAAAAAAGAGTGAGGGCTAGGCCCAGTTCAGAGTTTTTATTGTGTTTTCGGGGGAACAGCACAATAAGGCCAAGTGAACTGCTTAGTACTGGCTAATTTGAGTATTCCAGCAGGAGCTGGGTTATAGGGACTTTCCCTAGTTGTCTGGATTCTGACTCTGCTTGATTTAAGTCAGGGAAATGTTGACCTTTTGTGTGAGAGTTAGATAAAAGAAATCGTTGGGGATGTGGGCTCTGGATTTGTTACTTTGCACATGAGAAACATGCTCCTCAATGTGCACTTTGCTATTTTTAAGAACTAGCTAAACTTGGGAAGGACTGTCCCTCTTCAGTCAGTGAGATCACAAATGCCTGAGTATTAAGACTACAGAAAATAAGAAACTATATGTGATGGTGAATGGTGATTGGATGCCAAATATAGAATCTAAATACCACAGAACAATGATAAGTAAGAAAAATTATGTGTTTGTAGTGCCAAGAAGGCACAGAGCAGATCCTCTATGATCTGAGAAGATGGGTAAAGGAAAGTCTTGGAGTCTTTGGTGAGTTTTCAGGCCTTTATTGAGCTTTTTACTCCATTTGTAGTGTGGCAACCAGGTACACAGCCAACAGAGGATGGGGGTGGGGGGAGAGTGGTGGGTAGCAGGGCTGCCAGGAGGCTGGCAGGCCTCCCAGCCCCCAGTGAATCTTCACTCTTTCTGGGCTCTTTGCATTCTCTCGTGGTCTCTGTTTTTCTGCTACTGCTGCTGGTCCGCTGGTTCTGCTATCATTCTGCTTTTTCTCTACTACTTCTTGTTCTGCTGGCATCCCCATGATGCTGCCCTTATAAGCCAAGTGTGCCCACCTATGCATGCCCACACCCTACTCCAGGTGTCCGCCATCAGGCATGCATGTAGGACTGCAGGGATCTATAATTAATGCTAATGGCAGGAGGGCAGAAAATCCTGACAATTTCATTGTAGGGTAGGTAAAAGGTATCAGGCTTTTCTGCCCTCCTGCCATCAGGATAGATGAGGGAACCCTGTGGTCCTGAATGCATACCTGATGGCGGGCACCTGAAGTGGGTACACCTGGGCTGAGAGACTGGCCTTTCAAGGGCGGCATCACGGGGATGCCAGCAGCAGCAGAATCCGAGAGAGAAGCAGAGAAGGCCAGAGAGCCCAGATAGAGTGAAGGCTTGCTGGGGACTGGGAGGCCTGCCAGCCTCCCGGCCCCCCAGCACCCCTGCCTGCCATATGCCTGGTAAATCTAATAAAAGACCTGCAAAAAACCACTGAGGACTGTGACTCCTCCTTTACTTGGTCTGCTGGATCAGAAAACCTGCACTGTGTCCTGTCCTGTCCTTACATTCATTCACCCTACAGTGGTATTTTATAAAGTGCTATAGAAGAAAGCAAAAAATAGAGCTGGGCATGGGACTTAAGGGGTGGAGGTGGGTGACACATAAACAGATTGCAGTGTTAAATAGTATGATCTAGGCAGGCCTCAATGAGGAGCTGAGATTTCAGGTAAGATTTCAACCAAGACTTTCCTCCACATAGAGATTTGAATATTTCTTTTGATAAGTTGTAGGAAGTTAACACAATAATAACATCTCATTCATTCATTTGGTCAATCAGTCATTTAGATATAAAATATTTATTAAGCAACTACTTGACACAGGTACCAAATAGATATCAAGGATAGAGTGCTAAACTAAAAAGACAGACTCTGGCATCGCTTATTATCTAATTTGGGGAGATATATCATGACTGAATGCACACACAAATTTAATTGCAACTTAGAGTTTTAAGAGATCCTGTAATAAGCATGTCAGGTCTAGTTTGGGAAGTCACAGAAGGTTTAATTGAGATATGAAAGATAATTTGCTAGGCTATAAGGGAGGGAAGGCTATTCTGATACAGGAAATATCACACGCAAAATCCCTAATATGGAAGACATTTGAGAGAGAGCATAGTAAGCCACATGATAGAAGAGGCTGAAGGTATGTGTGTGTGTGTGTATGGGGGGGGGGAAGCTGGAGATCATTCAGATTCTTTAGCCTATATTAAGCAATTATGCTTTTTTCTAGACAGCAATACATAGTAAAGAAAGAATTTTAAAATGGGTTATCATGTGACCTGATGATTTTGAAAATGGATGGAAGTAGAACAGTGAGAAGTCGAGTCCAGGTGAGAGATCATAACTCGGATGATAATAGCTCTGGTCTGCTATGGAATGGTCTTGGTGATGGAATGGAGGTAGGACTAAGGAAAAATGAAGCATTGATGGTGACTTCTAGTTTGTGCACGTGGAAGGTGAATGTGGAAGACTTCACTGAGAAGGTGGGGCCCTTCACCAAGACAGGAGAGAAGAATAGGTCTTATGGGAGGAGACCAGGGAATTGATTTTGGACATAACGTGTTCGAAATTCCCTTGAGATATTTATGTGCAGAGGTCAAATATGCAGTTGGTTATATGGACCTGACCTTCTCCAGAGAGAATTAGAAGAAACGCTGAAGACTGGAGCACATAACACCTCACCTGAGTACAGAAGGATGATCTTACAAAAGAAACAAGTGGGCCTCCCTGGTGGTGCAGGTGGTTGAGCACAGCACTGTGAAGCTGTCCTCAGCCTCTGCAGCACCTGTTCGATCCCAGCTGGCCAGCCGGCCAGTCCCACATGGCGCCGCAGACCTCTCCTGTCACGCCTGCTTCTCTTCTCAGCAGTGTATTTCGTCAGTCTGCCTGTTCTGTTCCCTGCTCTGTCTCTGGTGAATCCTCTTACCCTTCCGCGCCTCTGGCCTGTATCCCAGCTCTTGTATAAATAAAACGAATCTTTAAAAAAAATTAAAAAAAACAAAAGAAAACCAAAAGAAACAAGCACTCAGTGTCCTTCACCCTGCAATCTTCACAGTCATCATGAGAAAACAAGGCCAGATGAAGAGCTTCTGTCCTCTGATTAATCTCTTTAGACCTGATTAAAACACTTTTTCTAGATTGAAACTCTGAGCCTGACACCCCACTCAGGAAGTCCCACTGGATTCGACACATTTTTTCCACTGGCTGAAATAACCCATTACTAATAAGTAAGGTCTTTAAATGACCTCCCTCTACTAAGGGAAATAGAGACAAAGTCCGTGGCCTAGAGTGAACTCTCTTTTCTTTCATCTATGGGTCATTTCCAGATGAAAAGAATGGGGAGAGTCTTGTATTCACTTTTGAGGTAATAATGTGGCCCTTGTACATTTCAGCTTCTTATTCCATTGGATACTCATTGTCTGTCTACTTCCTACTGAGGGCGTAGAGATTGGACATTAAAACAAACAGGCTTTGTAGGAAGACAAATTATTGAAATTATTCAAATTCCAAGTTAATTTAAATTTGTCAAGCCTTAATTTTCTCATTAATGAGATTAAATGCACCTGTTAGGATTGTTGTGTGGATTAAGGAGGATAACACCAGTTGTAGGAGATGAGAAATTTTCCTTCTACATTTCCAGCCTTTTGTGACTGGTCTAAGAATTAAATCCACATGAGACAAACGGGGTGGGGGGGTGGGGGAGGAGAAACAAATTAAATTACGTATTTATACACAGGATTTTCACTACACTAACATATGAAACTCAAAATGCAGCCAGAAAATTGAGATTTAGTATACTACCTTGAGGTAAGAAAAGGGAGAGAAGTTTGGAGTTTCTAGGTAGGCAATTTGATGAGGGAAGGTAGTGAGAAAAAGAAATGTATGGAATGTATAGTCTGTCATGTGAAAAAGAGTTACCTCTGGTAGTAGTTTTCTTCCTGGAATAATACCCTTTCTAAATGAAAGGTCCTTTTATAAACGTAGGTTTTTCTCTACATAGTGCCCCAGAAAATATTTATATTTTCTTTTAGGCAGTAAAATGGGGAGGTAAAGAACTTTGCCTGCATCTGTTGGGTCTTAATTGCCTTTAGTTCAAAATAACCCTGTTTTGCAACAATCCCAGACTGGGTAGGTTCACTGTTGGTTTGGGCAGCTTAAAAGAGAATCTGGAAGCCCTTGGCATCATCCACACAGGTTTTTTAATAGTATGCAGGAGAAACACGACAACAGGGAGACAGCAACTTGGGGGAATCTCTATATGTTCTTTCCTTTGAGCTTTCTCTGGCATTTTCTTGTGGTCTCTTCAACTCACAGCCATTCTCTGCTCCCATAGCCATCCTCGTTGCTGAGTAATGCCTGCCTTATAGCCTCAGACTCCAGATTCAGGTATGCCCCTTACGCAGACCCACACCATCCTCCAGGTGTCCACCATCAAGCATACATTCCCCAAACCCATTCTCCCAATCGCCTTTGCCCTTCAAGGCCACAGAGGCTAGTGGCCTAAAAGCCTGACTATTTCATTTACTCTACAACCCACATGCCAACATGGCATATTTGGGGGTGACATATTCTGGATCCCTTTAGTATAAAGTGCTTTAGCATGGTGTGAATGAAAATCTTAAATTTTATTTGCAGCATATTTATTCATCTCAGTTTTATTCACAGGCTCATATGCATATAATCTATGTGTATACATGCATGCACTTTCTTGCATGGGAAGTTCATGGTTACATAGTCCATCCAAGGCCCAATTTTGTTGGGAGGACCTCAATGTGAGTTGGATTTTAACATCTCCGAGCCTTGTATTCTTTTGATATCTCATTTATGCAATGCAAGAAACTCTGTCTGTTCTTTCCATTTAACTTGTTTATCATTTTATAGATGATAATTTTATACTCCTAAAAATCTTAAAATCTGTTCAATCTTACTTGACTCTTATCAACCAGTCCTGAGATATGATTGATCTTTGGGAGTCTCCTGAGTCTTGTACAAGGTGGTCCCATTGTTTGACATCCATTTGTACCTAGTCAGATTTTGATCACAAGAATCCATTTGCTAAGTCATGACTTTAGGCAGACTCAAAAAACATTCATTAACTCCTTTCACAGTCTTCCATAATTATTAGCATAGGTACAGTTGTTAAATCATTATTCCCTAATCACCACTAATAATTGATAATGTGCTTTACAAAGGTAATTATTCTTAACTTCTCTGATGATTTATCAACAATCACTGCTACCATTGCTCCTATGAAATTAGGATAAAATGGTTCCTGCAACAGTCTGATTTAAATTATTTCTTAATGACATACAGTCATTTCTCCCCAAATCTAGTCTTCTTTTCTGAAGTTCTGGCTAATCAGATATGAGCTTTGGTAGCAGTAAACACATAGGAAGTGTTCCATTGATTCAAATTTCATTATAGACCCGAAAGACCTTTCCAACACTTATTGATTGGTTATGAAATAGCCGCTATATTTCCTTTTCTCATATATCCCCATTCTTCATGAAGCAATCTTCAGGTAGTGACTGCTACTTGCAGGGAGACCCACAAAAGTAATAGAGAAGCAAAGCAGAGCTTTTCTGTGAAATATTTAGGCCCTGGATTTGGTGTTGGAAGTTTCTAGTGTATGACTTGTATAGATGACTTAATCACTCCATGCCTCATCAATAAATAGGAATGAGAACACCTGTTTGTTCTTCCAGCCTCTGAGACATGGGAGAGTATTCACGGAGAAAAGTATACTTTATAAACTGCAAGGGCCTTATACAAAAACTGTAAGTTATTAGTTGAATTTTTAATTAATCATTATATCAGAAATCTAAATCCACACAACAGGGCCTCCCTGGTGGTGCAAGGGGTTAAGATGAAACCTATGAAGCTATCTGCAGCCACTGCAGCGCGAGTTCGATCCCTGGCCAGGGAGGTGACCCACATGGTGCAATAGACCTCTCCTGACTCACCCGCTGCTCCCCTCAGCAGTGTATTTCAGTCGATCTGCCTGTTCTGTTCCCCACCCTATCTCTGGTGAATCCTCTCATCCCCTGCACCTCTGGCCTGTACCTTAGTTCTTGTATGCATAAATAAATAAATCTTTAAAAAAATAAAAAAGTAAATCTACACAATAATCATTATAATCTCTATGCTATTTTATTGGTCCTTTCCTAATTACTTGTATAATTTCCTTCCATTGCAGATATTAGTGAGTTAATAGAAAACAAGGATCTTCGTGGCACATACAAACATGAGCGTGTCTCTAGAACAAAGTTTAAGTACAAAGAAATTCAGAAAAGGAGGATAATCTGCACTATAATACCCTGTGTGTACATTGTTGGTTTCTGATTAGTCCATTATTTCATTCTGGTTATTTTCATGCTAATTTCTTGTGGTCTTGAACCTATGGGTTAGATTATTTCCTGGTATTGGTCTCCTAAATGTAGTCACTTTTCTGTTAAGACATTGCTCTGTATTAAGAAAAAGACAATGCTCAATATTACCAGATTTTTTCTTTAAAATAATTGTTTCTTGCACTTGTCTTTCCTGATAGGCTTTATGTGCAACCGTTCTCTCAATAATGCCTCTTATTTGGGCAAAGCTTAGCACATTTCTTTAGTGTGGAGTGTCACTAAATTGGAACATCCAACAAATAACCTATGAGTTATATAAACCAGAAATGGCTATTGCTAATATGTTTTTGTGATTAAGAATATCAGTTTTGCTTCTTTGCCAGTTACTGGAAGAATAGGTATTGTAATCTTCTTTGCTGCCCTCAAAATAATTTAGATGGATATAACATCAGGTCAAGACACTTTAGCTCTCCTTATTTTACTTTCCCAATTAATGAAAATAAGTGAGTAGATTTGGTGATATCCAAAGTTCTTTTAGTGAAATTATCTTTAAAGTTTTGTTTTAAGTCATAAAATTCTGGGCCTCCCCGATGGCGTAACGGTTGAGCACTGGGTTGCAAAGCTGCCCGCAGCCTCTGCAGCACCGGTTCGATCCCCGGCTGCTCCCCGGCCACCGGAGGAGGGTCCCACATGGCACCACATACCTCTCCTGCCGCCCGCTGCTCCCCTCAGCAGTGTACTTTGGTCCTTCTGCCTGCTCTGCTCCCCGCTCTGGCTCTGGTGAATTCTCTCACCCTCCCGCGCTTCTGACTGTACCCAGTGCTTGTATAAATAAATAAATAAATAAATAAATCTTAAAAAAAAAGTCATAAAATTCTTACTGTACCCTCCCTTGTGTACAGTACCTGTAACAAAGAATTACAACATATCCTTCCTGTCTTCTATGGCTTAAATCCAACTGAAAGGATAGGAGAGATGCTAATAAGAAGATTAGATATCAAATAAATAAAGACTGGAGGTCAAACTTGATATATTCTATATGAATGACACACACAAAATAAGTGTTATAGGAGAAAATGGAAAGTCGGTATTTCTCCCAACTATTGACAAATGGATTGACATTTAGGCCTTACAGTATCAAAATAAGTGAGAAGTCCCTTACTTTAATATTAGAAAGAAAAAAAAACAGCAATTGTGCCTTGATAAAAGGGAAATTCATGTGAAAATTTAATTGAAAAAAAATATGGGATGGGAGAGTAGTGCTCATTCACTTTAAAACTGGTTTAGAATTTCTCATGAAAAATCTATAATAAAAGATATCAAACTTTTTTTCCCCACTTGTTTCAGACTTCTGTAATCACTGAATGGTGAAATGAAAATAAAAACCAAAGCATAGCTTTAGAAGCAGAGAGCTATACAGCCTAATGGACAATTTGTCTGAGGGAATAGCTTTCAGAGATGAAATTTCTGTGTGTATTTTTCTTTAGAGTTTAATGTTTTTAAAGATGGCGCCCTGTGAGTTACCATGACAACCTGTAGATATCATCTTCATAAGCGTAAGGCTACAGATTTCAGCTGAAAGCATTTTATTCACACACTTTTAGGAAAAGCCTAGTGATGCACTCTAGATGGGTTGAACAAAACACAGAGCACTCATGCTATTATGGTCCATTTCTTCAAAATATTATCAGTATGACTGAAGCTACTTCTATATTGTTGGAGGACACCCTTACTCCCATTTCTTCATTACCTCTAAAATCTCAAGGATACTTCATTTTCAGCTCTTCATTAAATCTCTCTCAAAACAAAGCAGCGGTTAAAGCCCACTTCCTGGCTTGCATGAGTTTTTTAAAAGGGATAAGCTATTTAAGTGTAGTTTGTCATATTGCAATTTGTCGTATTGCTCTGTTCTTGGGCTGTGTTTTCTCAGATTAGTGTCCTTAGTGGTGAAGCCAGGGAGAGGACCGACACCTCATTTGTAGTTGTGAAGAAAAGGACTGGAAGGTACAGATGAGGGAAAGTTTCCCCTATTGTGGTTGCAGGGAAGGTGGATGTCAGGGCATCAATGCTATTGGCAGCTGCTGAAGTCACTTCTGTTCAAGTTTGGTAAATTCCCCAGACAGGGTAAAGGTTGTAATGATGTTTGGGTAGATACTGAGGAGCAGATTTGCAGTGTCATCAGCCAGATCCATTTTTATTCTTTTGATAAATATCCATACCGTTTTCTGAAAGTTTAGACTGATCCACATTCCCAGTAACAGTATAAGAAGGTTTCTTTTTCTCTGAAATCTCACCAGCACTTGTTTTTCTGGTCTTTTTGAAATGACTCATTCTCACAGGTATGAGGTGGTACCTCATTGTGGTTTTGATTTGGCTTTCCCCAATGATAAGTGATGGTGAACACATTTTTATGTGCCTTTTGATAATCTGTAAGGTTTCTTTGTAGAAATGAGAGAGCTTTTCTGAAAGAAAGCCAACAGAGAAAGTTTAATTTAGGAGAAGGGAAATAGAACCCTGGTAAAACTTTACTGAGCTCCTGTATTTAGTCACCCCGAGGCAATGCCTAGCCCAGAATTGTTATTTTATGAAAGTTGATAACTTTCCTTTCTTTCTTAATATAATTGGGTTGAACTGTAGCCAAATAAACCATAGTGTATATATTGCTCACTATGGGAAAATTAGAAAACACAAATAGTTACAAAACAATTACATTCACCTTTGATTCAATCTTCATGTGTTTATTTTTTCCTTTTTCATTTCTTGACATAAACAGAACTTTAGCTACAATTTTGATGTATTTTCTACTTCTTATATCTTCAATATATAGGAATTTTAATTTTCATAATTTCAGGATTATTTATATACATATATAATAGAATTAAATGATATTGATAATTATATAACCTTTTTCTAGCTAGCATTGTAGGATGAACTTTTTTTTCATTTCATTAATATAATATTATTTAGTGGAATGAGTTTTCCATAGCATGGGTAAGCCATAATTAATTTAGCTTCTCCATTTTTTTAAATCTGTTTGTTTATGTTATGAAAATTTGTCCATTCGTTTATTTCTTTAGGTTGGTTTCCTAATAAGGGCATGTTGGAACTAAAGTGAATGCATTTTTAAGTTCTCATTGTGTGTGTGTGTGTGTGCATGTATGCATGCATGCATGTGCGTGAATATTTATGTTGGTTTTCAAAAAGTTTATATTATTTTATTTTCTCAAGAACTTAAACTCAGGCATCATCATTTCTTACTATATATGTGATTTAGAAGGCAAAAAAATGCTTCCATATTAGAATTTCAAAATGATTACTACTGGGGTGTAGAATTTTTTTCACATTATTGATTAAATGATCAATACATTTGTATGTAATGTAAATACATTTCTCCTGTGAATTGTTATTCATGTCCTTTTTCTACTTTCCTATAGGCATTTTAGTTAGTTTTTCTTGTTGGATTAGCTTTTTATTTTTCAAAATCAGTAAGAGCAATAGGTAGCGCTGCACGAGTAACTGTTTTAACACTAACAGGTGCATCACAAATAGAACACTGAGACTATCGACTCCTAAATTCAAATTAACAATGCAACAGATTATTCTTTCTTAAAAGTGAATACTGAATTGACTTTTGAAAACCAAAAACTCAAATCAGCTCTTTTTGAAAACTGGGGGTGAGACAGTCAGTCTGACAGGTACAGCTAAAACATACAGCTCTGCATTGCCTATTATTATAGATTTAACTACACAAAGAAAACTCGTGTACAAAGAACTCGTGTTCATTACATGGTGTTGTATCTCACAGATGTGATTTTTATTTAAGACATTTATTCAGTATGAAATCCTGCTGGAGGGTTTAAAACAACTCTTTCTTCCCATAAACTGTCATCTACCAGCCTGCAACTTTATTTACTAGAAAGAACACATTCTATTTTCTGAGGGTAGTGTTGATTTTTTCCAGGAACACAACATAACACCTTGTCAATTCTTACTCAAAAGGTTGTTTTCTCATATTTTGATGTTAGATCATTTCCCAAGGATGAGAGATAGGGAAACAATTTCTAAATTCAAGTCTACCAAATCTCTACTTTCAAAACCTGCTTTTATTGATGGAGTGAGTAAACTTGGCAGTGGGTTTTATTGCTGTGTAGTAAAGAAATCTCAATCTAAGGAGGAAAAAGAGGAAAGGGAAAACTTCCTCAGCTAAAATCTTTATCAAGAGCCAAAAAAATCTCAGCTCTACTTTCTTTCCAACAATGAAATTCTAATTGCCCAATTAGAACTTGCTAATTTTACAATGATCATCCATATCATAAGTGAGGTATAATTGTGTATTAAAATATATTTTTACTACTTTCTTGACCCCACCTAATAATTAATACTCCAAAGGCATTTAAAAAGTGACATAGATTTATCTTAGCATAATATTTAGTAACAGTTCCCCATATTGAGGTGCAATTATGGGGTTATCACACTGTTTCTTAGTGTTAATTACCACAAAATCTGAGTGCTCCAAATTATACTCTTCTCACCATTTATTTTACATCTTTGATATCTTTGTTATATTTATTATAGTGTGTGATAAAATTTCCTTTTTGGAAAGTTGGAAAGTTTGCATTTGGAAGAAGTATAAAATCTTATTTATTTTATGGTTTCAGTATATATTCTGGTCCTAATCACCTTAGATTAGATTTGATATCTCTAAAATTTCTTGAGAAGAGTGATTAGTAAAATAACAATTACAACACAGTTTGAAAAAATGCTCTTGACTCATTAAAGAAGGGGGGAATTGGGCTTTATGAAGTCAGAAGGGACAATGCTCCTGTCCTTGTTTTCTCCTGCTAGAGCCTGAGGGGTGTTGGTTTCTGCCTCCTTCACTTCTCCATCCACAGCATATGAGGGTCTAATTTTCCCTAAACAACCAGAAAAGAGACAATAGTTTGAAAGGGAAATGGGATGTTGATGAACTAAAGATATCTGAAAGCAGCAGAACTGTGGACAGAGGAGGGCATGGATTCATGACCAGATGAAGAGACAGAGGGAAAATGGGTAGAGAGCTATGTTAGGAAATATAGAAAGAAGAATCTTAGAGAATTCAGAGAATGGGAAGACTTGAGATTCTCTGCCTAGGTGGCACAGAGGGGTGGAGCCTGTCCAGAGTTCTGATTCCTTCTGCCCCAAGCCCATTTCTAGCAGGATACGGCCGTAGTTCTTCCGTCTCCTAATCAGCACATTGCTAAGTTCTATTGCCACCTTACCCTCTTAACTCTTCCTAGGCCCACCCACTCATTGCCATCCTGACCACCAGTTTGGTTCTGGTCTCACTGTGTTGCTCTTGGATGACCTTCAGTCTCTTATCTTCTGAATCACAGTTATTTCTACACTAGAGACTACTTTCTGAAACACAAATCACATCCTGCCATCTCCTATTTAAAACCTTATGGGATAGTCAAAGAACTTGGGTAGAAATTCTCCAAAAAATATGTCTATGTGGCCAAAAAACATGTCTATGTGGCAATATGAAAAGATCTCACTGTTACTAATTTCTAGGGAAATACAAACCAAACACATTATATCACTTCACACTCATTTAGATGCCTATTTAAAAAAAAAAAAAAAACAACACTCCAGCAAATATCAACTTTTGCTGTGGCTGTGAAGAAATTGGAACTCTTGTGAATTGTTGACAGGAATGTAATATGCCTCAGCCTCTATGAAAAACTGTGGGCCTATTCCTTAAAAGTTAAGCATACAATTGCCATATGACCCAACAATTCCATTTCTGGGTATACACACAAAAAAAAATTTGAGAACAGGGACTGAAAAAGATATATGACATCCATGCCCATAACAGAATTTTCACAAAAGCCAAATGTTGAAATAATCCAAATATCACTCAATGGATGAATGGTTAAACAAACCACAAATAGAATATCCACACAATAGAGTATTATTTAACCACAAATAGGAAAGAAATTTTGACAGATGTTGCAACATGGGTGAACCTTCAAAACATGCAAGGAGAACCAAGTCATTTACAAAAGGACAAATAGTGCATTATTCAATTCCAAATAAGGATAATCAAACTTACAGAAACTGAAAGTAGAATGGTGACTGCCAGGGTCTAGGAGGTGGGGAATAGAGAGCTAGTGTTCAATGGATTCAGAGTTTCAATTCTAGAATATGAAATGGATTTTGGAAAAGGAAGGTAATGACAGATGTACAATAATGTAAATGTGCTTAATGCCACTAAACTAAACTGCCACTGAACCTAAAAGTAGTTAGAATGGCAAACTTCGTTATATATATTTTGAAATAAAAATCACTTTAGGCTTTACATTAATTTTAGAATAAAATCCCAGCTTACTAGTGTGATATATAGGTCTTTCAAGTTATAGTCCCCAGCTCATCTCTCCAGCTTGTCATTTGTTATTTGGCCCAAACCCTAATGCCTGCGGTGCTTCTTTGTCCTTGTAAGATTAAGCTCAGCTTTCATCACCTTCTCTGAGAAATCTTCCCTGACTTACCCTGGCCCAAAGCCCCCAATAATAGGTCTTATGCCTTCATCTTGGTTGGGCAAGCTTCCTCTTTTTATCATAGTGACCTCTGTCTCTCACACTGAATTAAAAAAATTAAAATTTGTGTTCTCTTGCTCCATTGCTTAGACCATGCCTCATATCCTATAGATAAAAATATATGTTTGGTATGTGATCAAAGGAATAAAGCTAATTGTTGAGGAAAGAGAACTTTCACAATTGTAACTGTTCAAACTATTCAGAAAATATTGAGAATAATAGCAACTACCTCACTGGGTTTTGAGAGGCTAATGTGACATTAATAATATTTGTGAACAAATATTAACTTAGAACAACACTTTATATATGGCAAGTACTTAAACTCTTAGATGTTATTGTTCCCTTTTAGTATTAAGTGGCATATGAAACTAAATATAAGATTTTCATATTTCCTTAAAAAAAAAAAAAGGATTGCCAAAGAGAAGGATGGGGTGAAAATGGCAGGGGATGCTAGATATGACATGGACCCCCACCCTGGATTCCCAGTCTCCCCTGTCATTTCATTTGTCTTCAAAATTGGTGAGGGGAGTGCCCACTTGGTGTGAGCAGATGGGTGGTAATTGGTGGCTCCTATTTTAAAATACTCTTTTCTCATATGACTGGATAAAACCATCACCCTCCCTCGCCCCCACAGCATGTGAGCCCAGCCTCTGAGAGATGTCTCCTCCCTTGGGTGGAGTGGGGACCTGCCTTAGGAGGAGGATCTTAGATGCAAGTTATCCTTCCTACTTTAATTCTAGTTGTTCCGTTCCCAGGCATCCTAGGTCCCTGAACTGTTCCTCTCCCTTGGCCCAACTACTATTGTACTTAGCAGTACTGAGCTGCTGGAGTTTCCATTTAGGAAGTGTCTTGAGTCTCCCATTTGGGAAGTTCCCATTAGGGAAGTTTCTTGAGTCTGATTATAAACAAAACATACACTTAGGATTGTATTCACTGCCAGGTCACTCTCGAATTTGCCAAGTTAATTTTTCTCAGTTCTCCAAAATATGTAACTATTTATCAAAGAGATGCATATTAGAGAGCATCTGAAATAAAATTACATGATGATTTAATCTAGTGGCCTTTTTTCCTGACCCAGTTAGATCTCATGGACAGGATGATGAGATATCAAAAAGTATATTTCTTATGTGAATAAAAGGATGTTTATTTTAGCCTAAAGAAAATAAAGGAAGATCTTGGAAGAAGTTGGAAGAAAGAATAACTACCTGAAAGGATGCAGAGGATAATTTAGGGAGCACAAAACTAAGAGAGAGATATTGAGTTGTCTATGGCAGTAGGATCACAGTGTGGGACCAAGAAGGTAAACCTTTTGTTAAGATTTTGTGGCACTATTGATTTCTCAACAATTGTTAGATAGTATTCTGAAGCTAGAAAGGAACTGTAAGCTTGACTTTGCTGTTGCAAAGAGGAATGAAAGGCAGAGACATTAGTCCTTTGCATTGCCTGTCGTGTGTGTGTGCCTTTGTGTGTCAGAGTGCATGTAGGGGTGTCCAGTGAACAGAAAATCAGATTGAGTCCTGCAGCCATAACAATGTGGAAGAAAGGGAATTCAAGTGGCCTCAGGGCTAGTTATAGAAGGACATGCCTGCGTGGTTCCTGGTGAACACTCACAGGCCATTGACCCTAGTACAGACCACACAGCTCTGTAAGAAGGCACCTGTAAGCATCTTAAAACTTCTTTTGCTAAGCATCTTTCATAGATTTCCCTGTAAGCTCAGATGGAAGCAACTGTGATCACCTTTCTCCTTAATTTTCCATTCACACTTTTTTTTAAAAAAGATTTATTTATTTATGCATACAAGAACTGGGATACAAGCCAGAGGTGTGGGGGGTGAGAAGACTCACCAGCGACAGAGTGGGGAATAGAACAGGCGGATTGACTGAAATGCACTGCTGAGGGGAGCAGTAGGCAAGTCAGGAGAGGTCTGCTATGCCATGTGGGCAGCTCCCTGGCTGGCCAGGGATCAAACTCGTGCTGCAGTGGCTGCATAGCTTCATAGGTTGCGTCTTAACCCCTTGCACCACGAGGGAGGCCCCCATTCACACTTTTTATGGTGGCTAAGGCCAGTTCTGTCTTCTGGTCCACTAACAGGACACCCTTGGGTGATAGTGCATCTTTGAGGTCCCTTTAGCAGGCAGTAAAGGTTATTAGGAGAAACAGTAAGGTGCTCTCTCTTCTGCAGGGGATGATGGAGTTTAAAAAAAATGAAATAAAAGAGAATAACAGCAGAGGACTTAGAATTTGGATGTGTCCAGGAACTATTCAGAAGGAGCATGTTCAGTCCAGGGCAGAGGCCACAGGGCCAGCACACAACATGCCCACCGACCTATTTCACTCTGGTAGCTGTTATCTCCATTCACTGAGATAATTGACAGAGCAGGGCATTCCAGACTTTATTATCTGTATCCCCTGTATAGTAAGGACACTGACCACAGTTACCTTTGGTGCTATTTCTACTATGAATTAGGCTCTCCCTACATGAACAAAATTGAATTAGGTCAGACTGAAATTTAGTAAGTCCTACCACCAATCTTTTTTTTTTTTCTACCACCAATCTTTTTGCACAGTTCCATGTATGTTAAAGATAAAGATAGGATAGTAAAATGCGAAATAATAGAAATTGTCTAATTTTCTGGTATTCAAACATTATTTGAATAAATAAATCAGAATAAATTCTATAATCATATTTATTATGACTATAGCTATACCTATATTCAGTATTTACACGAAAATTTTCATATAAATTCATGTATTTTAGATTCATATTGAAGCATTAATTTTAATACTGTCATATAAAGTCAAACTTACATACATAATTGAAAGAGTAACTATAGAATTTATCGTTAAGAATTTTTTACTGTGGGTCTCCCCGGTGGCGCAGCCGTTGAGCGCTGGGTTGCAAAGCTGCCCGCAGCCTCTGTAGCGCCAGTTCGATCCCCGGCTGCTCCCCGGCCACCAGAGGAGGGTCCCACATGACGTGCAGACCTCTCCTGCTGCCCGCTGCTCCCCTCAGCAGTGTACTTCGGTCCCTCTGCCTGCTCTGCATCCCTCTCTGGCTCTGGTGAATTCTCTCACCCTCCCGCGCTTCTGACTGTACCCAGTGCTTGTATGTATGTATCAATCAATCAATCAATCAATAAATCCTTAAAAAAAAGGAATATTTTACTGTGACTATTCATGTGATAAATGCTCTTTTTGTGCTTATTTCTTCAAATTCTAGTGTTATCTTTAACTCATTACACACATACACAATTTAATCTCTAAAAAACAGGAGTTTTGAAATATTTATCCTGATATATTTTGTTCAGTCCTGAAAGAAAATATATCCTTATTCCTATGTGCAAGATTTCATTGTGATTACCCCTTGTCATTTAGTATGTGAGAAGTAGAGTGAATAAAGAGTGCTGACTCAGTGATTTCTTATTCTCTTTCTCCCTTTCTTGAAAAAACACAAACATTTATAACCTAGAAGTTGAAAACAATTAAACAAACAATAGACAAATTAAAAATGTACTTAAATCTGATTCCAAGCCATCTGAGATGGAAAAAGGTGTAATATTTTATGGTGTCAGATTAGATTCTGACTCTCTAACATTTGTTATCTATCATTTAAATTATGGAAAGGGAAAGATATTTAAAAAATGTTAAAGAAAATCTAGAATTTTCTACAACTTTCCCTTTGGAGAGATTTTCCTAAGCATGAAAAAAAAACATATTTAATCACATATCATTTTTATTTTATTATTATTTTTTAAAGATTTATTTATTTATGCATATAAGAACTGGGGTACAGGCCAGAAGTGGGGGAGTGAAAGGTTCACTATATACAGAGTGGGGAGCAGAAATGGCTGATTGACTGAAACACTGCTGAGGGGAGCAGTGGGCAAGACAGGAGAGGTCTGTTGCACCATGTGGGCCACCTCCCTGGCTGGGGATCAAACCTATGCTGCAGTAGCTGGGGAGTGCTGCATAGTGCTGACACTCAATCCCTTGCGCTACCAGGGAGGCCCCTCATTTTTATTTTTTAATGCTCAGTAGAAACCAGCCTATATTCAAAGGACAAAGAATAGACTGGTGGAAATATTTGCAATGGACATAGATGTTTGCATCCATTATATTTGCTCTCCAGCAGCAGCAGAGAGATCTATATAATCTAAATCATGCCAAGAACTTGATGAAAATCCTCACTGGCTCACATTTCACTTTGTATCAAACAGCTTGCTCACTTATTCTGAGTAAGAAGGCACAGCAGTCTGGCGAGTTACTTATCACCTTTTTACCTGTTTCATTGCCCTGCCCTAGTTCACTTGGCCCTGGTCATACTGCCCTCCTTAAGGTTCCAGGGACACACCAAGCCTCCTGGCATCTCAGAACCCTGTCCCCAATCCAACTCCATCTCGTGGGATGCTCCACTGTCATGTCCTTGATTAGCATCTCTTGAAGATACTTGCTCATCTGTCTTATTATCCGTGAGGCCATCCCTGCAAAACCTACACTAAACAGCAGCCCCTTCCTTCTGCGTGTTCCATTTCACTGCATTATTTTCTCTATAGTCCTTTGACATATTCCTCTTACTCTTGTTAATTTGATTTTACTCTGTCTCTGCTTTAGGAAGTAAATTTTGTGAAGTCAGAAATTTTGTTCACAGCTCAATCCTTAGTCTACAAAAGTGCCTTAAATATAGCAGATGTTCAGTCTTCATTGAATGGATAAATTGTGATATACGAGAACTTCCATAAACTGATGAGAAAAAGACAAAAAGTCAATGGATAAATGGCTATAAAATTCACAAAATAAATATAAATCACTAATAAACATATGGAAAATGCTAAAACTTACAGAAATTAAAGATATGCAGTAAAGGAATAAGATACCATGTGCTTACCAATCAAATTGGCAAGAATATTGAAATGTGGTGGCATCCAAGGTTGTCAAAAATGGGAATCTCTCTTACCTTACTCGTGGATGAACACCACTGCATTTTGGGAAAATAATCTGTCAGTATTTGTTAAGTTAAATATACACATATGTGGAACATCCTGAGTTCTCCGGAGCCCAAGTTTATTCATTCATTTTGTACTTTTTAACATTTCATTCATTGTTCTTTAAGAAAAATAGTACAAAATTACATGTACAAAGTAATTTTAGGACTATTTAAAGGTCTTCCACAACCAGGGCTTTGCAGCAAAATTTCATTAGCTTTCTGGCAAATCCTCCTCCATTATACATGCCCTTTGATCTGCAATCCCACTTCTGGAAACAAATGCTATAAGAATGCGAGTTACAGTGCATAAAAGATACATGCACAAGGCTATTAACTGCAGCATTGTTTTATAATGGAATAGAAACTGGTGATAATTTAGTGCCTATCAATAATAAAAACATTGAATAAATATAGTACATCCATCCTATGGATTATAATTCAGCTATTAAAAAAACCTATGCTATATTTTGTAAGAAAAGAAAGGAAAATAATGTGTAAACTATAATCCAATATTGACCAAAGCAAGGGGGTATACAAGAGCAAAAATAAAAGATCTGTCCATCTGTGAGTATATTTACACACACATGGTGTGTTTGTGTGTGTGTGTGTGTTTGCTTGGATGAGCAATGCAAGCATTTGGAAATATATGTCCTATTAACACCAGGTACCTTATGTCAGGAGTGAGAGTAGGAATGAATAGGGGGAATGAATAGAAATTTTTTCTCTATACATTCTTAAATAATTTGACATATATTCCCCCATCATCATTGAGATATAATTGACATATAACATTATATAGGTTTAAGGTGTGAAACATGTTGAGTTGATACATATATAGATTGCAAAATAGCATTTGTTAACACAACTATCCCATCACATGACTATCTTTTTTTTTCCATGGTGAGAATATTTAAGATGTACTCTCTTGGCAGCTTTCTTTTTTTTTTTTTTTTTTTTTTTTTAATTTTCTAGAGGCATGTCTTATTTATTTATTTTATTTATTGTTTGTTTGTTTGATACATGCACTGGGTACAGTCAGAAGCGTGGGAGGGTGAGAGAATTCACCAGAGCCAGAGCGGGGAGCAGAGCAGGCAGAAGGACCGAAGTACACTGCTGAGGGGAGCAGCGGGCGGCAGGAGAGGTCTGCGCGCCATGTGGGACCCTCCTCTGGTGGCCGGGGAGCAGCCGGGGATCGAACCGGCTGCAGAGGCTGCGGGCAGCTTCGCAACCCAGCGCTCAACCGCTGCGCCACCGGGGAGGCCCTCTTGGCAGCTTTCAATAACATAGTACAGTATTATCCATTGTAATCACCATGCTGTACATTAGATTACCAGAAATTTTTAATCTTATAAATGGAAATATGTATCATTTGACTTATATCTTCTCATTTCCAGGTAACCACTCATGTACTCTGTTTCTGTCAGCCAGCTTTGTTTTAGAGTCCACATATAAATGATATCATTTAGCATTGTCTTTGATTTATTTCATCTAGTGTAATACCTTGAAGTTTTATCTTATTTATCTAAGTTATCACAACTTGATGATAGAATTTTCTTCTTTGTAATACCTCAGTAATATTCCATTGTATGTTTGTATATGAAGTATGCATGTATATATAATATACTTATATGTATGTGTATATACATATATAAACACACATGTATGTATATATGTATACACACATATATTCTTTACTATGTTGGTGGACATTGGATTGTCTCCATATCTTGGCAATTGTGAATAATACTATAATGAACATTGATGTGCAGATATCTCTTTAAGATCCTGTTTTCATTTTCTTAAAATATATACTTACACATGGGATTACTAGATCATATTGTAGTCCTAATTTTAATTTTTTGTGGAAACCCCATGCTGTTTTCCAAAATGACTGCATCATTTGCATTAATACCAATAATACACAAGAAACCTCCTTTCTCCATATCTTGACAGTATTTGTTATCTCTTGTCTAATAGGTTTAGAAATATAGCTAAAAATATTTTTTCTCATTAAATGTTGTGATGATTTTATTATGAAGATGGGTGATACTTATAAAATATTTTTTATTTGCTATTCATTGACATAGATCTAGGTAAAATGTGGCCCCTGTTCTCAGGAAGCAAACAAACTGAGACAAAAGAAATGTTAAGAAATGAGATGTTTGGAATGTTCACTGAATAAACCGCTAAATTCAAGTTGTACTTAAAAAGAACAAATGATGAAATGGGGTATAAGACAACATTACAACAGAGAACTTCCATAATCATTAATAGCAAGTAATCAGATGTTTGAGAGGCAACTACATTGGGAAGTATCCTATAAAAGGAAAACACCCGAATGTGGAATATAGACTCTCCTATGTTCATTGCATCATTGTATACAACAGCCAAGCAATGGAAACAAACTAAGTGCCCAATGAGAGATGGATAGATAAAGAAGAAATGGTGTATACCCACAACAGAATATTACTTAGCTATAAAGAGAGAAGAAATATTGCCATTTGCAACATGAATGGAACTGGAGCAGATTTTTCTAAGTGAAATAAGTGAGAAGGAGCACAACAAATGTCATGATTTCATTTATATGAAATATAGAGAAATACAATCAAGGAAAAGAAAAACCAAGGCAAAATAATCCCTAGAATTAGGACTTCAGAGCTGAGATTATTAAAGGGGATAAGTGGAATGTTGGGAATAAAGAGGGCCCACTGGTCTAAGGGGTGCAATGGTCTAAGGTGAAGAATTATAGGAGCTTTGGTGGAGGGTGAATAGGTTTGAACCTATTTTCTTAAATCACGTACAGTGCATCACCGCAATAATAAGAAAGAAAAATGTGTAGGGTCAAGATATGGAATAAATAAGTATACTAATGATGGTTAAGTACCACTTTAATGAGGGCTCACCACATGGCAGATACTGTGTTGAGCAGATACTGTGTATGGCTGAGCTGATCTCGTTTTCACATAACCTATGATCTAGGCAATCTTATTACATATATTTTATGGAAGAAAGTATTTATCCAGAGAGGTTCACATGACTAGAGAGTGGTAGAGCAAGGACCAAAATTCAGGCCTGTCTAGTCCAGAGTCATTGTGCTTAATTACCATATTTTTGTCATTTGGATAGTGTAATTAGCATATGCATTAATATAAGATCATACATGCTATATCTACTTACCAGGATGTATTAAAAACAGTAATTAAAGGAAGAGTTGGTCTAAAAGTTTACTTGTTAATAAGTACTTGCAGGATTAGCAATATCAAATGTATAACTTTGTGTAGAAGGTGGGTCATCTCTGGTTAACCATTTGTCCTCTGCTGGGGACCTGATGAATTCCCCCTAATCACAGAGGATAGATTTTATGAAACAGGTTTATTGGACAAGAGAAAATTTACAAAAGGAAAAGAAGGAAAGGATCCACTTATCTGTATATCAAATGGCGTGACAGGGCTTGGGTGTTCTGGGCTTGCAGTGTGGGTATATAGGCACCCATAGAGATGGCACCCCTATAGCTTCTGCTCTTATAAGACCAACATATTTATTGTAAATCACATGTAATGGGAATTACAACTTGGGCACAAAGAAGACTCTGAAATTTCTGATTTCAAAGAAATGCAGTTGGAGAGTCAATTAAGAAAGCAGATATTATGGTTGTGACATAAATGTTATGACAAAGGTAAACACTGTCCTTGTGGTACACAAGAAAGGCATCTGGTTCAATTTTGTGCAGTTCAGGGAAGAATTCCTGAAAAGTATCTTTTTTCAAAGTGAATCTTTACCACATTTCTTTGACATTAAGGATGGGACCAAATGGCCTCTTTAGTCCTTCTAGAGTTCTGTGGTGTTGAGCATGATGAACCACTCATATGAAACGAAGGACTCCCTTCAACTCAACTGCTAGGATTTCCTCCCAAAGATTAAAGAAGAAAAGCACTTTGAAAGCCATTAGAGGGTTTAGGTAGGGTGACCAACTCATCAGGGGTTTGTTAAAAATTTTCTGGATTGTAAAGTCCTAGATTAGGCAGTGCCCATAAAATTGTTAAGTAATTAATTGCTCTAGTAAGTAATTGCTAGATTGTACTTGAATCTCTGACATTGGCAGAGCTCCCAGAATTGAGGAGTGGACTTCTGAAGTGACTTGATCTGGAGAAGGGTATAGAAAAAAAGGTCTATGGGAATGATCATATCAAAAGGAAGAGAAACAACTGTGTTGATGGAGGTGTGGAGAATAGAAATCTGCATACCCTGTTGGTGAGAATGTAGAATGGCCCAGGCCCTAGGGAAAACAGTATGGGCATTTCTCCACAAATATTAAACAGGGATCTGCCATATGATTCAGCAATTCTTCTCTTAAATATCTACCTGAAGAATGCAAAACACTAATTAGAAGGAGTATATGCACTCCTATGTTCATTGCAGCATTATTTACATTATCAAAATTATGGAATCAATTTAAGTGCCCAACAACAGATTATCAGATTTGGAAAATGTTACACACACACACACACACACACATGAATATTACTCAGCTATAAAAAAGATAAATCTTGCCATCTGTGACAGCATAAATGGAATTGGAAGGGATTATTTTGCTGAGCAAAAAAAAAAAAAATGCTCCTACAAATCTATCTAACTATAGAATTGAATGTACCAGAGAGGCAAGGTAGAGAGGGGGAGAGGAGAGGACCAAATGGACTACAGTGGAGGATTATGGGTGCTTTGGTGATGGTGTGGCCACATACATCTGAAGAGATGTGAAATGATAAACCTAATTCAAATGTAGTGTTGTAAATTAACGTTATTTTCATTAAAAAAATTATGCAATTAGAAAAAAAGAAAATGAGGTCCTCTTGCAATTCTCCCTAAACTGTGGATTTTTTATTTTACCTACCACTGATGTCTTTCTAGAGAATAAGAAAATGAGCAGCCTTCTGGACCATCAGTCTGAGCTAGTGGTTATTTCAAAGCCAGCAGCCATGAAAGTGAATTGTTTACACATCCTTTCTGTAGTGTCACTTTCAAATGTGTTGATTAAAAAAGGGAAAAAATCATGACCGAAGTGAACACAGGAGGAGGACTGGGCATAGAACAGATGATATTTAAGACTGATGGAGAATTTCAATCTTAGCAGCTAAAATGATAAACTTGGGATCACTGGAAATGGAAATAGTTGACTTAACAGATGGTAGGCAGCTCTTGTTAGAGAAGGCTGTTCTGAGCATGAGCCTAATTGAGTAGCTTATATCTGTATAAATTAACATTTTTTACAGCTATGATATCCTCAGGAGAATTTTTAGGGTAAATATTCAGAGTTTTTTGGGTCTCCTCAGTGGAAAACTTATCACTGGCCAAAGGTTAATTTCACCAGTTCAAAAGTGATACATTGGAAATTCAAACAGATCATGATGTGTCTTAAAAATTATGCAAAAATTTGATAGCTGAAGAAACACTCTTTTCCTGGCTCTCATGCTTTTCTTCTGTAAGTTCTGTTGTTTGAACAGCTCCTTGGGGCAAACGTCTGCCTACTTGAAATCTTATTAAGAAAATAACTTCATTTAAATTTTCCCTCATAACCCTCTCATGCAGATTTCAGTATATAGTCAAGCAGGCTCAGGAAAATTAAAACAATTAGGTATATCTAAATTAAACTCTTTGTTATTTGTAGGTATATTCTATAGTAATTTTTATATGAAAATACATATTTAAACAGTATATCTGTCATTTTCTTCTTTAGATTTCTAAAGTCTGGCCCAATAATACCTAAAATTCATATGAGGCTGTATTAGATTTGCTTGTTCCCAAAACTGTAACACTAGACATTGCTAATTAAATCGACACATTAAATCCAAGTGTAGAGCTCACAGAATAAAGGAAACGTTTTTATATTTCTAAGAGAAGAAAACCATATAAGCAGGGAAATAAAATAGTATCTCTTTGTGCCATGTCATAAACATGAGAAAGAAGAGAAATTCAGTGTGGACTTATACTCCTTGTAGTTTTCCTCAGAATTATAAGGAATTTGCTAGTAATGCTTGTCATCTGAGCCTTAAGTAAAATTCAAATGATCTCTTTTGCAAGTTTAAAATCTCAACAGTAGCCTTTATCCATAGGTAAAAGCATTCAGACAGAATAGAAGGCTGTAAAATGGAATAAAAATGTGTCCCTCATCCCTTACAGTTTCCTAACCCACCCAAGTTTCATTTCTCAGAAGATATGATTTTTAGTCTTGTCTGTTTCAGTGATTCTGTTGGGTACCTTCATATGTCTGACATGTAATACAGCAACATTTCTTGCTGTACTTAAAAAATATTAAGTATACCTAGTAACTTCTCATTATAAAAAATGAGGAATTCAACATATCTCAGCTTCTCTGCACTAGTCCTGCAACGTCCCACATTTTGTTATATTATAAACTTTGGATCTTGGTTACTTCTAAATCTCAAAATAATGTGCACACACCTCTCTTTATCCATTAACTTTAGCCAGTATCTCCAGACACCCATTAGGAGAGAAAATAGGACTTCACGCATTCCTCCAGAGATGAGTTCTGTTACTTTTACATTGTCAGAATTTCTGGTATTTATATTCCATTCCACTCAAATAAGGACTAAACAACCCACAGGCTACTACTCCAGCTTTCCCTTGGTTTATTACTTTTTAAGATGGCAGTTTCTTGCTCTCTAATCTTTGCTTTTAAAGAGAAGTTTCCTATTTTTAGCCAGGAGGGAAATTACACTGTTGGTAGGGACTTGAGAAAACAAGACTGCAACTAGATTTGGAGGACTCACAGAGAGGTTTATTCATAGAATGATCATTGCCACTCGATTTGGGGCTCACTCTCTATTCACCTTTTCTTCACTGGCCAACCTTGGGCTTTGAGGTTCTCCTGAGCTTACCACAATGAGTGTCAACAACTTCTGATGCTAAGTGTTTTTTTGTTTTGTTTTTTTTTGTTTTTTTTTTGGCATTCTTTCTATCCATTAATGTGAGCTCATTAAATTTCTGTCTTTGGATAATTTATCAAACTCGCTTGCTAGTTGATAGACTTCTTCATTCTCGGTATGCTTGGCCACCATCTTGAAAAGCCTTTTTTTTTTTTTTTAGTTAAAAAGAAGTTTTAATGAAAATGGAAATATGATGAACAAATTATCCAGATAAAGCATGTAAGAACATATGCAAAAATGAGTATTAGGGTACAAACTTCCAGTTATATAGTAGATCAGTTATGGTGATATAATGTAGCATGGTAACTTTATTTAATAATACTTTATTATATATTGGAAAGTTTTTAAGAGAGTAAGTCTTAAGAGTCCCAATTACAAAAAAAATTATATCCAATTACAAAAAAAAATTATAACTATGTGTGCTGCTGAATGTTAACTAGACTTAACGTGACATTCATTTCACCATACTGACAAATATTGAGTCAGTATGTTGTAGGCCTGAAACTAATGTAATGTTTTATGTTATATAGACTTCAACAGAAAATAAATATAATAAAAAGGAAAACTGACCTCTGATTTTAGAAGATAAAGTAATGACTCTTCCATAATGGTTTTTAAAACATTATAATTTTAATGGGCTAAGATTAAAACATGCAGATATATACCCTGTTTATAATAGATGTATAGTTGATGAAATAAAAATGATGCATTTCCTTTAAATTTTATTTTTTATAACAGAAAGCTATCATCTTTCATTCTATTCCTCACTCTTTAGGCAAATTTTTCAACTATCTTTTTTTTATGAAGAAATCAGAATCAATGTAATTTTTTTAAAGATTTTTTTATTATTATTTTTACAAGTACTGGGGTACAGGCCAGAGGTGTGGGAGGGTGAGAGGATTCACCAGAGACAGAGCAGGGAGCAGAACAGGAAGAAGGGCTGAAAAACACTTCTGAGGGGAGCAGCGGGTGAAACAGGAAAGGTCTGCTGCACAATGTGGGTATCTCCCTGGCTGGCCAGGAATCGAACCTGTGCTGCAGAGGCTGCGCACAGCTTCACAGCGCTGAACTCAACCCGCTGCGCCACTGGGGAGGCCCAAAATTAATGTAATTCTGATAAGTCATTACCTATTCAAAGATTAGGCAGTCTTCCCAAGATTTCATCCCTCCTCCCAGGTTTTCAGCTCTCCCTGACTCAGTGCCAGAACTCTTGAGCTATCGTCATACTTCCCATCATTCCCTCATCAAACCTTTGTTCCAATTAGATGGAGTTGCTCATCATTTCCTGAAAATAACTTCAGTTTCCTATGTTTATACTTTCATTCTGCTGTTCTTCCCACCTCCACCTCCTCCTCCACCGTGCTTTCCACCTCATTACCCACTCGAAATGCTCTCTAGCTTGCACAGTGCAAGTTAACAATCTACTTCATCAATGTGTTTTCTCTGACCTCAACCAGAGGCATATTTTGCTCCCCTGTAATATCATATGGCATGTTGTAGCAGTTTGTCCCTCTCTGAGCTTTCTCACATTCACTTTAAAAAGTGGTTATCAGTGTAGTATTGTGTCTTCCTTTACCCGAGTTCCCTGACAACAGCATCTGTCTTAATCACATTCTCTACAAATAGAACAATGGGAGATCTTTGAGCATCTGTAGATTTCTCACTGAAGGACAATGCCTTCTTTCTGCTTTTATACATCTCTGGAGATTTTTTTTAAAGGATTCTTTCTGTATCCTAGGAAATGTATTCTCAACAATTTGTCTAAAGAATTCTTATATTTCTGCACTCAAAGTTGTTCCAGTCAGATGTTTTCTGCAAACATAGAATGGATGGCGATTTGGTGTGGGGTGAACTGGGGGTGATTATACTGTCAGGTGCAATCCAATCATGATTCTGATCTCTGTATTCTCTTCATTTTGGCATCCAGGCTGAAAAACTCAGCCTGCCTGCGATAGGCAGTAGAAAAGGAGTAATGGAAGCACAATATGATGTCTTCATAAGCTTCTGTTCTAAAAGGGTATGCCTCATTTTCTCTTTTACTTAGTTGGTTTGAAAAATTCACATGGACAAACCTAATGTGAAACAGGGAAAAATATTATTATCCTCCTAGGGAAAGGAACAAGAATAATTGAGAAGAATAGTATAAAGTACCTCACCCAAGAATATAAGTATTAGTGGCAATAATAATAATGAAAATAATAAATTATAAGTGAATAGTAAAGTTACAAGTGGGTACATTTATGGGCCAGACACTAAGTCACATTATATTTTATTCTTAGACAGACAGCTCTGCCAGGTAATTGGTAGGAAACATACTCAGAGAGGTTTGTTTATTAGGTTAAAGCAACACAGCTAGTTAAAGGGAAAACAAATATTGTAAACCACATCTGCACCCAGTAAGAAGTAAATAAATTCCCTTATTATGCTGAGGTCAAGCCATCAGGGCAATGCATATTTTTATCAGCAACAAGTACAAATGTGCTCACTAAGCTCTGAGTTACATTAAGTTTTGGTTTCAACTTATCCTCTGAAGCAATTTTGACAGTCTAAGACTTTCCATCTTCTGATCTCTTAACTTCCTTCACATGAAGCTTGGAGTTCAACACCGTGTTTATTGACAGCACCTTGTGGAGAGATCTGTTTTTCCTGGCTCTATTATCTTCTGTTGCTCTGCATCACCCTCCAGGGCCTAAACACAAGTCTCATAATCTCCATCTTATCCATGATAAGATGGCACAGGCAAAAATTGAACCCAATCAAACCCTTGTATGGCTCATTTTATTATTTTTTTTTAAATCCATGTTTGTTTTTTTTTTTTTTAAGATTTATTTATTTAAACAAGCACTGGGTGCAGTCAGAAGTGCGGGAGGGTGAGAGAATTCACCAGAGCCAGAGCAGGGAGCAGAGCAGGCAGAAGGACCGAAGTACACTGCTGAGGGGAGCAGCGGGCGGCAGGAGAAGTCTGAGCACCATGTGGGACCCTCCTCCCGTGGCCGGGGAGCAGCCAGGGATGGAACTGGTGCTGCAGAGGCTGCGGGCAGCTTCGCAACCCAGCTCTCAACCGCTGTGCCACCGGGGAGGCCCAAGGGTGGCTCATTTTAAAAGAGGTTTGGTGAAGTCAAGCTACTCTCAGTGACCCTCTGTAAATATTCATAGGCAGGAATCTTATGGTAATTTATTATGAATAGAAATTGTTCCCCCTTAATTTCAAGTTGTCATCTGTTAGGTAGTCTGGTATTTCATTTTAATGTATAAAAGATCACTTAGTGATATACTCTGATAATTCCTGAAATCTGTCACCTATCACAGGAGAATAATTTTGGCAATCCTCCAACACTCAGCAGAGGCAAAGCACAGTCGTGCAAGAAGGTAAATATTCAAAGTAAGGAAGGTTGGCTTTTACAGTGAACAACACTGAATCATACATTGCAAATGTTAATATAATTAGCAGCCTGTTTATCAACTTATCTGCATTATGGGGGTGTGGAGGGGTATTGACAATGAGAGGTCTCGTTTATCTTCATGATTTAAATTGTCTGTATAATTCATGAGCAAAAAGCAAAGTAGGGACCAGAGCTGAGGCGCCAGTTGGTTATGCAGGTTATCTCTAATGAATTTAAATGCATTCTTTGTTCCACCCTCTGGCCTGTCTGTGTGTCAGGCAAATAGATTTGCCTGCAGTTCACTTTAACTCTGATTTACATCAAAAGTGGAACATCATTTTGTAATCATTAAGTGTTTTGCGTACATATTAAATATTAAAGTTCCTCTGATTGCTAAGCCCATAATTAAGAGAGGAAGGAAACCCACAATGTTACAGATGTTTTCCCATTTGGTAATCATGTGGTGAAAGTAATCATGAATATAGATATACCAGTTGTTTTATATAAATGGGAACTCCTGAGGAGATGCGGAGGCAATAAAGAAAAGCAATTGAGACATGCGATTGTTATGCCAAAGGAAAAAGGAAAAGGCCCATGTATATGCAGGAATTTTGGATAGTGGAGGAAAAGAGGGATCCTTGGTTGGATGTTGCTAACTTGCAGTGGTGGGATCACACCAGGATTCAGTCCTTTCTCTGAACAGCTTGAGCATTCTTCTCAGAGCTTTTTATCATCTATAAAATAAGGGTACTCATGCTGTATAAGACTTATGTGAGCATTAAAGGATGTGATGGGTGTAAAGTTTTTAGGGTTGGATAATTGTAGCTATTATTAGCTCCTAGCCCACAATTTCCATGAGAACAGGGATCTTGTCTGTCATATTCATAGTCCTGTCTTTGACCCAAGAATGGTTTCTGGCTCATAGTGAATCCTCAACAAACATTTACAGAAAGAACGAATTTTAAAAAGAAAGTGACAAGTAAATATAATTGAAGAACTTGAAAGAAAACAGTGTGTCAAAGAGTTGGGCTTATGAGAGAAAATTAAAACTGGTTAGGTAACAGGAAACATGTATGTGAAAAAGGTAAACTCCAGGGCAGGGTAGACATATCTCAAGTGATCCGAAAGAATTAGCAGAAATGTGGGCCTCCCTGGTGGTGCAGGGGTTAAAGAGTGCTATCAAGTTATTGCCAGGCGCTGCAACACAAGTTCTATCCCAGGGGCCAGGGAGCTGACCCACATGGTACAGCAGACCTCTCCTGACTCACCCGCTGCTCCCCTCAGCAGTGTATATCAGTAGATCTGCCTGTTCTGCTCCCCACTCTCTCTGGTAAATCCTCTCACCCCCGCACCTCTGGCTTACACCCCAGTTCTTGTATGCATAAATAAATAAATCTTAAACAAAAAAGAATTAGAGATGGCAGTCTCAAAGGAAAGTAAAATTACTGTGGATCTCAGGTTTCTAATATTATATCTGGTTAGTCTATGAGTGCCCCATGATGAAGCTGGGAGCTACTTGCAAAGAATAGTAAAAATTTAGGGATATATTACAAAGCAATGCTGTACTTGGCCAACAAAATGACTGTGCCATATTGCTTCCTGCTTCTGACTCCAGTGCTATGACAATCTATACGAAGGGAAAGAATAGATTGTCTTTCCTAAAGCCCCAGAGATGTAGAATCTCAAATGAGATTTTTAGCCCTATACATATGTATGCTTGTTTGAAAGCAAGACATAGTTCTTATTATGATATGTTTGTACAATTACACTTGGTTGATTTGGAAAAATCCCCATGATTTTGTGACTGGCTCTCTGCTCTATTATTTAAGTTTGCTTTTATACTTTGATTGTTCTAGTCTCAAGACAATGTGTTAGGATTTAGAAGAATGAACATCAGTTAAACAACTTGAAATCAACCTAAAGTGAAGCTAAGACATTTTAAGCAACTGCACACCAATATGAAATACATAAGGCATTATAGAAGATATTCTAGTTTGTTAGGGTTTCAGGATGCACATTTCACAACACTCCATTTCAATAATAGGGTTTAGATGTAATTAATGATCAGAGTTACTGTGATACAATATTCTGGAATATCTGCAGACTGCTTTTTGATGGGTGCACATTAGCATTTACTCAGTGCATGTTAAATATTATTTAGAGCTTAAGGCAAAGCAAAGTGAAATTACTTGCATTTTGTTGAAAAATGAATCACTAATGGCTCCAGAAATTGGAGTCTAAACAGTGAGTGAATAAACCAGGAAACAGAAGGGCCAAACAGGGTAATTGTTTCTGACAGCTTGGCTTACATCAATCTGTACTGCTCAATGAGGTCATAGAAATGACTAGCTCAGATGGGCAGCTTACTAGATTTTTAAGATGGGTCCTTGGATTCCTGAGTCTGAAGTAGTACCAGTAGAAGAAGGCAACAAACATAACAGACTTTGGCATAACAGTGCCTTGAGTGGAGTGATTGAGAGATAGATGTTGGTTGGCGCCAGAATTTTCTGTTTGGTGACTTTTTAAAGGATTTTGATTTGTCAATAGATTGGCATTTTTACCACATTCACTGGAGGCTCACAGTTTCTTTTCTTGTGTAAAAGAGAACTCTTCTCTGAAGTCAGTCATGCAGCATCTCAAAGTAAAAACAAAGTCTTTACTTAATAATAAAATGTTTCTTTATAGGGACTGAGAGATATTTAGTGCCCAAGTTCCTACCAGCAGAAGATGTTGTCCTTAGAGTGAAGACGCAGAGTTTGTGCCTGGTTTTGCTCATTGTTCCTCTGTGCCTAATCCAGGGCACTTCACCTAACATATACTCAGTAACATTGACTTAATTGAAGTACTTGGGATGAGCAACACTTAGTCTTTCCAACATGTGTTCGTTGGAGAAGGTGGCATCTTAAATGAAGCCAGGTTTTATGTAAAGTTACTATATTAAGCCATTTTAGGAGCAAATGGCATAATCAGTTCTTTTCCCAGCTTGACTTTGTAAGACTTATTTTCTTTCTTTATGAATTTTCCCATTGATACAAAGGAGATACAAGCACTACTCCTCCCAGTCTTTTGATCATGTCTCAAAAGGCACATAAAGGCAAGAGTCTACCACAGACCAACAAACAGGCTGTGAGGTTAGATGCCTCTTTTGCCCAACAACCCAGCATCTCCAAGGCTGGGGCTGGCAGAACAGGAGGTGGGGAGGTGTGTGACATGCTCCCCTGGGACTCAGGCCTGAGTTTTGCTTTTCCCTTGAGCATTTCCCTGCTGCTCTTTCTGTCCCTGACCAGGCTTTTGTCCCTGACCATCCTTCTCTCAGTGTGATCATTAGAACTTTCCTCTAGACTTTAAAAGAATGAAAGGAGAACAAAGACAAACAGAGTAAGAGTGCACAGTGTTTGTATTTTATACAAAACATCTCACCACACAAAGACCAGAGCCTGGAGACACAGGGTGGTTATGGATGTGGGTGGGTGGTAACTCCTGAGAGAAAGCAGTCCTTGGTGCACACTAAGGAAACCTAGTTGCCGATTCAAAAGGGAGGACTCCCTGTAAGTGATGATGCCTCATCTGGGCCCTGCCTACTGTCTCCTGGATGGTATTGTGCCTCCGCAGCTTAATTCTCTCTGGGCTCTTCTTGACTGCTAGGCACCCTGCGTGTTCTCCCATCCACTCCTCGCTCTTGATGGGGTGGAGGGAGGCAAACTTTTGGTTCCATCTGGTTCCTTTGATTCTTTTTTTGTTCCTCACATTTCATAGGACCTCTCAGCTTCCCAGATGCCAAATGGCAGCCATATAACTGGGCTTTCATGGAGGTGCCAGCCTTCTTCCTACCCACCCCCACTCCCAGCTGACATTCTCTACCTCATCACATGGTGGGAGTTAAAAAACTTGTTTTTTGGTCCAAGGACTGCCAAGTTGGACAGCTGAGGGGTTGAGGCTTGGTTCTGTTTCTTTCCCTTCCCTTTACTAGACTGAGCAAAAAAAGACTTATTTATGGCTATTTGCTTTTTCCTACCCTTGGAAATACTCAATGATTTTTAGAGGAGGAAGTTTTAACAAATTGAATTTTAATAAAACTTATTTATTGAACATCGTTTATTCTCAAAACAACGTTCTGGGGAAGTAGGGTTAAAGACCCAAGGGGGGTTAGTGACTGAATGCTAAGTTCACTATACTGACTGGATATTGAGGCTTAAATTCAATAGAAAAAACCCAGGCATTTTTTTATGATTAAAATATTTTGAAATATAAAGAAGTTCATATTTTTGTCTATAATAGAAATTAGGCACAGATGTCTAGATTTTTTATTGCATACTTAATAATCAATCCCTAAAAGAGCTGCCCCTGAAAAGGATAGGTCTGATAAAAGAGAGACCTGCAAAGTCATTGGTGGGGGTGGGGGGGCAGGCTTGAGAGGAGAGCTTCTTCTGCTGCTTTGCAAAGGGAGAAGGTTGGTGAAGAGAATCACCTGCATAGTCACAGGTGGGCAGGAGAGCTGCCAATCCACCTAACCACCTAACCACCTTCATATCCAGATGATAAACACTATCCAAGCCTGATCTGACTTGGTAGATTCCCTGATACTACCATAAGAAACAGGAAAAGCACATCAACTCTTTTCTTAAGACATCTGTAATTTCAGGAATAAGGTAAATCAACATATGTAAAGATTCTATTCTATGTCATATGTTGTCAGGGAATTACAAATTAAAACAATAATGAGATACCACTGACAGCTGTTAGATTGGCCAAAATTTGGAACACTGATAACACCAAATGCTAAGTGAGGATGTGGAGCAACAGAAACTCTCAGATTGCTTGTGGCAATACAAAATGGCTCAGCTGCTCTGGAAGACAGTTTGTCAGTTTCTTTCAAAACTAAATATATTCCCACCATCGAATCTAGTAATCACACTCTTTGGTATTTACCTGAAGGTACTGAAAAGTTATGTCTTAACAAACACTTGCACATAGACATTCAAGTTAATAAATGAGCTTCAAATAAATGCTTAAGCTTGCAGCAGCTTTATTCATAATTTCTAAAACTTGGAAGTAACCAAGATGTCCTCCAGTGGGTGAATTGACAAATAAACTGTGTACCTCAGATGATGACATAGTATTTAGTGCTGAAAAGATGAGTTATCAAGTGATGAGGAATCTTAAATGTGTTTAATTAGAGAAAGAAGTCAATCTGAAAAACTACTTACTATGATTTCTGCCATCTGACATTCTGAAAAAGGCAAAACTAGAGACAATAAAAAAACTCAGTGGTTGCCAGGGGAGTGGGGATGGGAAGATATAAAAGAGAATTTTTAAGGCAGTGAAAATACTTTATGTGATATTATAATGATAGATAGATGTCATTAGGCTTTTGTCCAAATCCACAGAATGTTCAAGAGTGAACGCTAATGTAAACTAAGAAGTAAGGGTAATGATGACGTATCACTGCAGGCCTATCCTTGGTAAATCATGCACTATTCTGACAAGCAATGTGAAATGCCTTATGTTATCAGGGAGCTAATGTAGGTAGTCTCTTTACCTTCTTGTCAACTCTGTTGTAAACCTAGAACTGCTCTAAGAGCTATAAAATCATAAAATACAAGAAGCCATGAAGAATAAGGGTCTCTCAGGGGAGTTGATATGGAGGGCAGGGTCCTGAATCGCCAGCTCATTTGAGACTGCACCACTTGAAATGGAAGAAGGAGATGGAGAAGCCCTTTGATTGATCTCGGTCTCTTGGCGCTCTGAAATGCCTCTGTCATTGCAGTGAGAGGAATCATAATAAGGTCTGGTCTAGAGGATCACCGTTGTCTGAGATATTAACAGACTCTCACACTGCCAGTCATTTATTTGAAACCAACCTACTTAAACAGGTCTGAGCTTGTGGGAGGGTGTTGGGGTGTTATAGGAACATCCCACAGAGAACTGGGCAGGTCATGTTCATTCCAGTGTCAGGGAAAAGCAACTCTGAGCAGGGTAGATCTGGGGGTCAGAGAGAGATCTGGGGGACAAAGATCACGATGGAGCTGCAGATGGTACAATGTGAGTTCCCTGCTGATAAGGTCTTCTAAAAGGAACACTGAGAGGTAGGGAAGGGCTGAAGAAAGAAAGTTACATGGGGCCCCAATCAAGTTTGTCTTTTTTCAGAAGCTGTTGCAATTTGGCTCCAAACCAGAAAAGCCAGAGGAATTTCATTTTCTTTCATTTTTCTTCCTCTCACTTAAATACCCCCCAACTACTCGTGGTTTAAATAGATATTGTGGACATGGGCTAGACACTTCACCACCATGTGAATATTGTTCCCATGGGAAATATGTTTCAATTTCCAAATGACTGACTTAGGTCAGTCTTAAAATTAGTGAGTTGTTTGCCCTGTACTGACTTAAAAAAATAATCAAACATGTAACTAAATATTAAGCCTTCAAATTGTGAAAGTTTGTGATTGCAATTATTCCTAGATTTTTTACTTCAGTAAGCAAAATTTTGACCCTTTCTGGCTTTATGATGGTAAACTCTGAATATAATGTCAATAGGGATATATCTCAATTGACTTTTAATGAAAACTCTTTATTTTACCCCAGTTTTGAAAAAACAAATCTAAGTAAGTAATGTGGCTAAAGATTTAATAACTAAAAATACACTGAAACTAAAATACTTTTTGTGAATATGGTCTGATTTGAGAAGCCCACAATACTTCAGTGGACCATGGAATCTCTCCTGCCTTCCCTCAGTGTACTCCAGAAATTACCATCATTATTCTTTCCTTCTTAGGTTAGGGGTGTTTTATTGCCAAAGCATTCTTAGGTGGTGTGGGAGGAAGAACTGAGTTTATTCTGTAATAAAACCTGGCCGATAGTGCTGTTCTCCTGACTCAGGATGGAATGTGATGATGATATGAACACACCATGTATAAGCTATTTTAAAAATGCACATAGCAAATAATTACACAGCAAAAATCAAGCTATTTTACTTAGGGGAAATGTCTTATGATATAACATAGGAAATGGCAGTGATAATATTATCAGGCAATGGAACAATTTCTATTATTACTTTGTTTTTATTCTGGTTTGTCTTTGCAAAATTTTTTTATCTGAAAGTTGCTTTCTGTCCTTTAGTAGGGGTTAGTGCCTTCTTCCTCTTTCTATAATTATGTGTGTGTGTATGTCCACAAACATGTGTGTGTGTGTACTTGTGTGTGTGTGTAAGACAGAGGGGCAGGAATTTCAGGAAGGAGGGAGGAAGGAAGGCTACCTTAGCCTGACTTCCCTGGAAAATAAAGCTATGTGTCAATACTTTACTGAGGAGTGAATCCCAGGAGAACAGGAGTGAGAAAGAAGTGGAGTGATGCAAGGAAGGAGCATGAGCAAATAGAGGTGGGTGAGTTCCTGACATGCCAGGGCTTCATGGTAAACTGATTGCTGCTTTTATGGAGAGCTTTGGGAAGGATCCATGATGCTACTGCATGTCCCTACAATCTATCCAAAGGGAGAAGAGGATATTTATTTCATTACCCTGTAGTATGCTCATATCTTTTACATCTCAGTTATGCATCTGTAGGTGTCAAACGACAAAAAGGTCTGGGTCAGCAAACAAACACAAAAAGGATTCTGCTCAGGGGCCTGGCTCTGTAGTAGAAGTAGCAGCAGCAACAACCAAACTCCTTGACTAAGCGTCAGTAGCACAAGTGTGTAATTCTGGGGTGAGGCATAAAGCAGATACTATAAAACAGCATAGAAGGGAGTCACCTTAGATCATTTCTGTAGCAACTGTTGCAGAATGCACTTTTAAGAAAGGAGGACACTTTCAGTTCCTGCGCTGCAGAGAGCTGCATAGAAGCCAACAATAAAGGAGATGGAGATACAGAGTTGATCAAATGACCTATTTCGCTTTTGGTAGTTTCATCAGAGAAAGTATTTTCTGCAAAGCATTACTTCAGATAAATGATACAAGGGAGCAACTTGATATAAACCAGTGTGACAGGGACAAGAATGCAGGAGAGAAGATAAGCTGATGGTGCAGAAAGATCCTGAAGACAAATAAGAATTCTAGTGCCTGTTAAACTTTATGTCTTAGAACAGCAACTTACTGAAATGTCTATATTTTGACTTTTTTGGTGCCTATCATATACGTATTAATTCATGCAATAAAAAAGCAGATTAAATGCCTACTGAAGACAGGTTCTGGTTCTGTTCTAGTTTCCTGCCATAAGTTTTCTGCCTCTTGCTACTTAGATTCTATCAATAATTGAGGAAGACAGACAGTGGCATGTCAAAGGGTATTAAGTGCCATCAAGAAAGTTGAAGCAGGACAAGAGAGAAAGAATGTGCAGGGGGAGGTGTTGGTGTTGCTATTTGATCTAGGATAGTTGAAGGAAGTTTCTATGATGAGGTAGCGTCTTACCAGAGGTTTATGAAACAGCAAGACACAGGCCATGTATCTGGAGGAAGAGCCATTTCAATGGAGGGGACAGAGAGTACATGAGACTAAGATGAGACTGGCAGGTGCTAGAGATGTACATTTGTCTGAGGAACACATGAACAGGCATATACATGAACAGGCAAGAAAACAAATGGTAAAGGGCTTATAGTTTATTTAATATTTTCATCCAGATCGTCTCAATTTTGCTGTCATCATAACTGTGAGAACTGAAGACTCTTTTTATGCTATTTTGCAAAAAAAATACCTGAAAATGCAGAATCCACTGGCCATGGTAGTCAAGTTCCTGGCATCTGTGGCCTAATGATGGCAACAACATAAATGTGATCATCTGCACAGGTGGTAGGAGTTGCTCTTGGATGGGAATGACACACGTGGGTCCTGGAGGGACAAGGCACCAGACAGCTCTGTTTTGTTTGTTTTTTTAAAGATTTATTTATGCATATAAGAACTGGGGTACAGACCAGAGGTGAGGGGGTGAGAGGATTCACCAGAAACAGAGTGGGGACCAAACAGGCAGACTGACTGAAATACTTGGCTGAGGGGAGCAGCGGGCGAGACAAGAGAGGTCTGCTGCACCATGTGGGTAGCTTCCTCGCTGTCCGGGGATTGAGCTCGTGCTTCAGAGGCTGCAAACAGCTTCAGAGTGCTGTGCTTAACGCCTTGTGCCACCAGAAGGCCCCTCAGAGAGCTCTAGTTTGAGAAGAGAGGAAAGAAAAATCACACCAGCAGGAGATAACCGTGTGCCTGAAGATTTATTTTGAAGATGCTTGGTTTGTCCTAAGGTAAAGAGCAATTGGTAATCTATAAAATGTTTTAAAAAAATTGATTTAGATCATGCCCTCAGACCGTGGTATATTGAGGCTGCAGCCTGCTGTGGCAGGCCTGCAGACTCCTTGTAGACCAGTCTGTTAGGGGCAGACAAAGTAGGCAAGACAAAGGGCAGCATCCTGGACCAAAGAGATGGTTCAAGAGTTTCACATGGATCTGAGTAAAACACTTTAAAATAGGACCATAAAAGTTTATTCCGTGTCTCTTAACAGATACTTTTGCTTTAACACATGATTGATTTGCTCATTTCTGTTGTCTGGGACTTGGAGGTTTGTAAGGTGTGGTGATCAGGAAGGTAAGGAAGAGATGGGCAGTCCCTGTGGCTGAGGATGCTGGGCATAAAAGGAGTGAAGGAATAGCCTTTCCAAGTTGAGTTTTTAGATGACCACAACCCCAGTGGACACCTTACTTGCTGCCTGTGAAGCAAAGGACCCGGCCAAGCCAACTCAGACTCCTGACCCTCAGAAACCATGAGGTAATAAATGTTGTTAAGACAAAAAAAAAAAAATAAAGAGTGAAGGAGCACACTAGTGATCAACAGCCATTTTTGCTTCATGGCAAACCTGCATCCTTCAATGTAAGAATGAATATTAAGTATGTGAAAATATGTAATAAGGTAAAAATCCAGCTAGTGTAAACACACGGGGATACACACATGGGTAGAACCAACCTAGGGTATTGGCAAACCCCTGGACCCAGTGTGGAAGAAACCACTGCATCTGTATTTGCTTGGAGGTCTAGGCTATTTTTTAAGGTTTATAACTTGGCTATAAAAATGTATTTGTGACATTTTAAAGCCTCAGCCTGAGAGCAAATTTTGATTTTTAAATTCAAACTTATCATTCCAAAACTCATTCTGGCACCTTTTTAGGGCCTGATGAATGGCTTCAAAGATGTTTATTGCTTTGAAGTCTCTGTTTTATTGCCAAGCTTATAATATGTAAACTGCTTTGAATTTTGTTAAGATTGTGAGTGATTAGGCTGTGACATGACTTTAAACAGAAAACAGCAAAGAGATTTAACTGGATTAAAAGAGAAGAATAGTATATTTTATGTAGTTAGACTGTTTCTACAAATTAAAATATGCCTCCTCTGGATATGTATTTCTACCATGTAACATAATAAAAGCACTCCAAAAATATCACTGTGTTCTTTAGCAGAAACGGTAACACTTTGTTCTGTATCAGCAGCAATATTGTGTATTTCAAACAGCTTTCAGCTAGGATCTCTAAGTTCTGTACAAATATTATCCAAACCCCCTAACACCAAATAGATGTTGCCATAGTTATTGATTAGAGCACTAGGTTGAGAGCTAGATACTCTTGAAGTTGGCTCAATTTCTTAAGACCCAAAGTCAAGTGGCTCTGAACATCTGGGTGCTTCTCAGGCCAAGAGCCTCTTTAAACTGCTAAACTCATTGTCAAGGATATGACTGCCTTCAAAAATCACAGCTGTGCAACTTGATACATCCTAGGATTTTAGGATTCTGATTGCAAGTCATAAAAATCAAATGAGATAAACAATCAAAGGTGATTTATGTTACAGAACCAGGACCTCATAGAACACAAAGATAGGAATGAAGCCAGGTCTCAGGAAGAAATAGGGAATTGGCAAACCGCTGGAAACCAGACATAGCCTCACTGACATTCTTATCTCTACTTCTCTTTATATCTATCCTTAATTATTTTCTTTCTCGAAGACCTTTTCTCTGTTCCCTCATTTACATGTCATAATGTGGTCATCCTCACCTGTCATGTCATTTCTTTAATTTTTGCCTCCCAAAAGATCACTGCTTCTGTTCTTGTGTATAGTTGTCTGTTTTTCACATAACAAATTATCCTAAAACTTAGTGGCCTAAAGCAACAAACATGTATTATCTCACAAATTCTGCAAGAAGCAAGAATTCAGATGTGGCTTATTTGGTTGGCTTTTCCTCAAGAGCGCCCACAAAGCTGCAATGAAGATGTAGATTAGAACTTCAGTCTGCACCAAAGGGAGAATCTGGCCCTAAGTTCGCTCATGTGGCTGTGACAAAGCACAATTTTTTGTAGGGTGTTGGGCTCATTGGCTAATGAGCTCCCACAATTCCTTGACATGGGCAAGAGGCATGCTCACATATGGCAGCTGGTTTCTCACAGATTGGACAGGAGAGGGAGAACAAGATGGAAGTTGCTATCTTTTTGTAGCTTAATCTCAGAAGTGATAGACCATGGCTTTTGCCTGTTCCATGTAGAAGTGAGATACCAGATCTTGTCCACACTCAAGGGAAAAAGTCATAAATTCCAGTGGATAGAGATTACTGGAAGACATTTCAGAGATTGCCCATCGCCTCATCTCCATCTTTGTCTCTCTCCCTCTGTCATTTTGTCTCTTTAACAATTTCAAAATCCCTTTGGAGAGCCCTCTTATTTACTAACTTGGGTCAGGTGCCTATTGTTCCAATTAGCTGTAGGTGGACATGGTAGTAGCATGCAAGGCAGAGGGAACCGTCATGTTTGAAGAAGGTGATTAAAGAACATAGATGAGTAGAACACTCCAATAAGTGACCACAACAAGCTTACTCAATACATCTTTCTTAGTGGGAATGAACTTTCCAAGCAGATTATTCACTTCCCAAAATCTGGTTCTATGCATATGAATTTTCTCATAATTCAGATCCTTGGAGACCTTAATTCTAAAGTATGTATGTAATTAAGGCTAACATGCTCTTTTAAGAATTGATAGTATGTGCCATTATCCTTTTTAATATTTTTTTATTTTTTAAATTGTGATAACTATGTATAACAAAAAATAGACTATTTTAATCACTTTTAAGTGTCCAGTTTAATGGTGCAGTTCAGATGCATTAGGTGCATATGCATTTTTATGCTTCCATCACCTCCTCTGTGTTCAGAACTTTTTCATCATCCCAAAATGGAACTCTGTATCCAGAAAACATTAACTCCCCATTTCTGTCTCTCTAGAGTCCCTGGTTATCACCACTCTACATTCTGTATCTATGTATTTTACTATTCTTGGAACCTCATATGAGTGGGATAATACTCGATTTATTATGGGTTATTTTACTTAGCACAATGTCTTCAAGTTTCATCCATACTGTCGAATGTGTCAGAATTTCTTTCCTTTTTTAAGGCTGAATAATATTCGATTATTTTATTGTTTTATCTAACATTCAATATTTACCTGAAATATTTAGACTTCCCTTTGCTAACTCCAACTTTGTGATTAGGATCCATGTATTCTCATTTGCAATGGAGGTGTTTATCCTCACACTTAAAAATCACACACCTGAACTCATCTTTTAATACACCTGAACTTATACACCTGAGCCCTTTTTTCTATAAAGCAAAGTGCTCACTGCACAGGTTAATCCTGGCAGCCTATAGTGAGGTTCCTATATTTGTATATTCCTCGCTCTAAGAATCTGGTAGCTCTAGTGCTACAGTAGCCACAGGCGAGTAGATTAGTTATGACATTGCTAGCTTTTATGATACCTTTGAGGCATGGAAAATTCCAGCACAATCCAGGCCAGTTTAGGTTATTATTTGACTTAAACCCCAATTTTGGGGAATGCCTTTAGGATTATAATCATCTGACAGTTCACCAAGGGCTAGAGTAATTTGTGGCTCCTTTGGCCTAAGATAATTCCCTAATCTAGGGTCTACTCGGAAGAGAGTAAGACATGAATATTCCTAGAGGAGCACTGTCATGTGATGGGATAGTATCAAATGGAGAAACACTGCCTCAGCTATTGCAACTGCTCACCATGCCATCCCCTCCCATCAGAAACCGTATTCTTACCATACGTGTTGGTAGATTAGTCTAAATTGTGGTGGAAAATAGGCTCAAAATATAATATACCACTCAATACAAGAGTCATTATTTTTTTCTCATACAAGCCTGGATGCATCCCAAATGAAAATATTTACTGCCTTCCAGAATTTCATGAGAATCTAGAGGTCACTTGATATTCAGATGGCATCAGTAAAAGCAAATGCTCCTGGCAATGGGCAGAATATATTTCTTTGTTATGGGATATGACAAGTCAGGATTATGAATGGAAGAGAAAGTTTTACTTCACATTCCTGTTACTATACTTCTGCTTTTAAAAATTATATTCAGGGACCTCCCTGGTGGCGCAGGCTATTGAGTGCTGCACTGTGAAGCTGTCCGCAGCCTCTGCAGTGTGGGTTCGATCCTGGCTGGCTTGTGAGAATCCCACAGGGCAAAGCAGACCTCTCCTGTCCCACCCACTGCTCCCCTCAGCAGTGTATTTCATCAGTCTGCCTGTTCTGTTCCCCTCTCACCTTCCTGCACATCTGGCCTATACCCCTTTTCTTGTATGAAAGTAAATAAATCTTGAGATTAGATTGTAGGAGGGGCGGAGCAACATGGCGGCGAGGAGACGCTGCGAGTAAGATCTCCCATTAAAAAAAAGTGAATAGGGAGGAAAAGCGGCAGGTCCCAGTGAGAACCGGGACACGGAAGATAAACGGGTGACACCAGCGAATTGCCCGAAGAAGAAACTGGCCATAAAAGAGGACTAGAAGGGAGGGAAGCGCAGAACCCTGCTCCCCTCCCCCGCCCACAGAAGCGGCACTCTCCGACCGGCAGAGAGGAGGAAACAACAAACCAAAACGACCCACAAGAACAAACGACGCAGCAAGCGGGACTGGGAGTGGAAAGGAACTATTGCAGCCACCACACCCCGTGAACGGGAGCTGAGGCGAACACTGCAGGATCCGCCGCGGCAGTGAGCGAACGGCTCCGGGCGCCATTAGAGAAGAACAAAGACCCCGGGAGACGCGCACACAGCCCGGGCTGCCGGTAAACTGGCGCGGAAACGCAGCGCGCTCGGTGCGCTTGAAAAGCAAGTGCAGACCTGGATCGCGGCTGCCCAGGTCCCCGCGCCTGCGACCTAGGCTTGCGGGGAGACGTGCGGAGGTCCTCACTGAGGTGAAGGTCCCTCCCTGAGTGAGCAGGAACCAGGCGCCCAGGCACGGGAGCGGGGTTCAAAAGGCACCATTCCCGCGCCACTGAACTGGGCTACAGCCCACGTCCTGGAACTGAGGGCTTTGAACTGAGACCCGGGGCACGAAAATTCGGGGCGTGGTTTCTCCACGACGGTGGGGCACAAGGCAGACACAGCACCCCAAAGCTGTTGAGGTGTACCCTACCATTCCCGCTCTGTTCTCTGTCCCACGGGGTGGGGGGAGGCGAAAAACAGCCCCCCAAGGACAATAGGAGAGATCTCTGGCGCCACCTAGTGACCAGGAAAAAAAAAGTCACTAACACCCTATAAAACAGGACATTTCTTAAGACTGCTTGAAAAGGGCAGAAGGTTTCTGGAGGACCCAGTGGCCAGCCGGGAAGTTATTCCACGCCAGGCCCCTTCCGACCAGCAGTCTGAGCCCACAGAGGGAGCAGGCACCCACGTCCGGGGCAGACCGGGTGCGCAGAAGAGTGTGCCTGAAACCGGAGGCGCAGGGACTGCATCCCGCTTCGCCATTTGAGAACAGGGACATTTCTTCAGTAAAAACTGCCTAAAACCAGCAGAAAGCTCCCCCAGAAGACAGAGATGGCTCCTGGAAGAGCCAGAGGGGAGCGGAGAAGTTCACCCAAGATGTCAGTCAGTCCGAGCAACACAGTGTCCCAACGCATACGACAAATTAGAAAACAGACAGTAGGGAGTAGAAGAACCACACGCAACCTAAAAACTCCTCAGGAAAGAAGCACACCACAAAAAGAAAACCACTCCCCAGATTGCAACGACAGCAACTTGGAAGAACTTCTGAGCCTTCCAGAAAGAGAATTTAAAATTGCCATGATTAAAAAAGTGATAGATCAGAAGAAGGAAATTGAGTCCCTAAAGAGGGAAGTAAGAGAAATGCAGGAGATCAAAGAATTAATGGAGGAACTAAAGAACTCTGGGAAAAGCAATGAAAGCAGAATAGATGAAATGGAAGAACGAATAAGTAATCTTGAAGACACAGAAATAAAAAGAACCAAAACAGAAAAGGAAAGAGAAGTACGAAGGAAAAAGAATGAAGAAAGACTTCGGGAACTATCTGACTCCATGAGGAAAGGAAATATAAGAGTTATAGGAATTCCAGAAGGAGAGGAGAGAGATGTAGGAACAGAGAAAATATTCATGGATATAATTGAAGAGAACTTCCCAAATGAGAAGAAGGAGCTGAAAATTGATATACAAGAAGCAAGAAGAACACCAAACTTCCACGACGAAAGGAAAAACACAGCAAGACACATAATAGTAAAGCTCCAAGAATCCAGGACAAGGAAAAATAATGAAGCTGACAAGAGGGAAGAAACAGATAACATTCAAAGGAAAACCAATCAGGCTGACATCAGACTTCTCTGAAGAAACACTACGGGCAAGGAGAGAGTAGAGGGACATAGTCAACAGACTCCAAGAAAACAGATGCCAACCAAGAATACTCTATCCCGCAAAGCTCTCTTTCCTCCATGAAGAAAGAATATGGACCTTCCCAGACAAAGAGAAACTCCGGAATTTCATTGCGACTAAACCCCCACTCCAAAAAATACTACAAGGAATCCTAAAGCCAGAACCTCAGAGGGACGAATAACAACGAAAGAAGACCAAAAAAAAAAAAAAGTTATTAAAAGAATAAATAAATAAAATCAAAGGAAAGACAAACATAATGGCAAATACAGATGCTAACATATCAATATTAACTCTAAATGTAAATGGACTAAACTCTTCAATAAAAAGACACAGAGTTGCAGCCTGGATTAAGAAACAAAACCCAACCTTTTGCTGTCTCCAGGAAACACATTTAGCTACAAAAGATAAAAATAGGCTCAAAGTCAAAGGATGGAAAACAATCCTACAAGCAATGGGCCAAAAAAGAAAGCAGGAACAGCTATACTTATATCAGATAAAACAGACTTCAAACTCAAAAAAATAAAAAGAGACCCCAATGGTCACTACATTATGATCAAGGGGACAATACTTCAAGAAGAAATAACACTCATTAACATATACTCACCAAACGAAAGAGCACCAAAATATATCAGACAACTGTTGTCCTCTCTGAAAACAGACATCAGAGAAAACACATATGTAGTGGGAGACTTCAACACACCACTATCAACAATGGATAGATCAACAAGACAAAAAATAAGTAAAGAAACTAAAGCTCTAAATAAGGACCTAGAGCATTTGGGCTTAACAGACATCTATAGAACACTAAACCCAAAAAAAACGGAGTACACATTTTTCTCAAGCGCACACGGATCATTCTCCAGGATCGATCACATACTGGGGCACAAGACAAACATCAACAGATACACCAAGATTGAAATCATACCAACCATCTTTTCTGACCACGAAGGCATCAAACTAGAAATAAATCATAAAAAGAAGGCAAGGAACTATCCTACCTCATGGAGATTAAAAGCCACACTACTGGAAGACCACTGGACTAACGAGGAGATCAAAGAAGAAATTAAAAAATTCTTTGAATTGAATGACAAGGAGGACACCAATATCCTAAATGTATGGGATGCAGCAAAAGCAGTAATAAGAGGAAAATATATAGCAATAGAAGCTCACATCAAAAAACAAGAAAGAACTCAAAGAAACAACCTAATCTCGAAGCTCAAAGATCTAGAAAAAGAACAACAAAAAAACCCCAGAACCAGTAGAAGAAAAGAAATAATAAAAACCAAAGCAGAAATAAATGAAATTGAAACTAAAAAACAATCCAAAGATCAATGAAACCAAGAGCTGGTTCTTTGAAAAAATAAATAAAATAGACAAACCCTAGCCAGGCTCACAAAGGAAAAAAGGGAGAAAGCACAAATACACAGAATCATAAATGAAAGAGGAGAAATCACAACGGACACAGCAGAAATCAAAAGAATAATCAGTAACTACTATGAACAGTTATATGGAAACAAGTTCAATAATCTAGAGGAGATGGACAAATTCCTACAACTCTACAATCACCCAAAGCTAGATAAAGAAGAAATAGAACACCTAAACAGACCAATTACAAGCAGCGAAATTGAAATGGTAATTAAAAACCTCCCCAAAAACAAAAGCCCAGGACCTGATGGATTTACAAATGAATTCTACCAAACATTCAGAGACGAATTAGTGCCTATCCTTCACAAACTCTTCAAAAAATTGAGAAGGAAGGGACAATACCAAACACGTTCTATGAAGCCAATATTACACTAATACCAAAACCGAATAAGGACAACACAAAAAAGGAAACTATAGGCCAATCTCCCTAATGAACACTGATGCAAAAATCCTCAATAAAATTTTAGCTATCAGAATCCAACAATGTATCCATAAGATAATTCACCACGACCAAGTTGGATTCATTCCAGGGGCACAAAGGATGGTTTAACATCCGAAAATCAATCAACGTTATCCAACACATCAACAAAAAGAAATATAAAACCATATGATAATATCAATAGATGCTGAGAAAGCTTTCGACAAAGTGCAACACCCATTCATGATAAAAGCCCTTGAAATTCTTGGGATACAAGGAACATACCTCAACATCATAAAGGCCATCTATGACAAGCCAACAGCCAGTATCATTCTCAATGGTGAAAAGCTGAAAGCAATTCCATTAAGATCTGGATCAAGACAAGGATGTCCACTCTCACCACTGCTTTTCAATATAATACTGGAAGTCCTAGCCAGAGCAATAAGACAAGAGAAAGACATCCAAGGAATCCAAATAGGAAAAGAAGAAGTCAACTATCACTATTTGCAGATGATATGATTATACATAGAGAACCCAAAATCTCCACAGAAAAACTAATTCAACTCATCAATCAATTCAGTAAAGTGGCAGGATACAAAATCAACACGCAAAAATCAGTAGACTTCCTATACACAAACATAAATCTGAAGAAGAAGAAATCAAAAAACCACCCCTTTTATTATCGAAACAAAAAAAATCAAATATTTGGGAATAAATCTAACAAAAGAGGTAAAGGACCTATACAAAGAAAACTATAAAACACTGTTAAAAGAAATAGAAGAAGACACAAGAATGGAAAGACATCCCCTGCTCATGGATTGGAAGAATAAACATTATTAAAAGGGCCATCCTACCAAAGCAATATACAGATTCAATGCTATTCCAATCAAAATCTCAATGGCATTCTTCAAAGAAATAGAAACAATTATTGATGAATTCATATGGAATCACCAAAACCCCGAATAGCCAAAGCTCTACTGAAAAAAAAAGAAGGAAATGGAGGCATCACACTCCCAGACTTCAAACTATACTACAAAGCCATAATCATCAAAACTGCATGGTATTGGAACAAGAACAGACATACAGACCAATGGAATCGAATAGAAAATCAGAAATAAACCCACAGATTTATGGTCACTAATCTTTGACAAAGGAGCAAAGACTATGCATGGAGCAAAGAAAGTTTGTTCAATAGATGGTGCTGGGAAAACTGGTCGCTACATGCAAAAGAATGAAGCTTGACCACCACCTCACACCATACACAAAAATCAACTCAAAATGGATTAAAGAACTAGACATAAGACCTGAAACCATAAAATACATAGAAGGAAATATAGGCAAAACACTACGGGATTTGCACATCAAAGACATCTTTACAGACACATCACCCAAAGCAGTGATAGTGAAGAGAAAGATAAACAGCTGGGACTACATCAAATTAAAGAGCTTCTGCACAGCAAAAGAGACAATAACAAACAAAGAGAAACCCCACCAACTGGGAGAACATTTTTGCACCCAACACTAATGATAAAGGACTGATCACAAAATCTGCAAAGAGCTGATGAGACTCAGCAACAACAAAGAAAATAATCCAGTCAAAAAATGGGCAGAAGAGCTAAAAAGAAACTTCTCTGAAGAGGAAATGCAAATGGCCAACAGACATATGAAAAAATGTTCAACATCACTTGTAATCAGGAAATGCAAATCAAAACTACCATGAGATACCATCTCACACCAGTGAGAATGGCACATATTAAAAAAACTAGCAACAAATGTTGGCGAGGATGTGGAGAAAAGGAACTCTTGTGCACTGTTGGTGGGAGTGCAAACTGGTCCAACCACTATGGAGAGCTGTGTGGAGATTTCTGGACCTACTAAACATAGAGCTTCCATATGATCCAGCAATTCCACTCCTAGGTATTTACCCAAAGGACACAGAAACATCAATTCCAAAGAGCACCTGCACTCCTATGTTTTATAGCAGCACTGTTTACAATAGCTAAGCTTTGGAAACAACCCAAATGCCCAAAAATAGATGACTGGATCAAGAAGATGTGGTACATATATACCATGGAATATTACTCAGCATTCAAAAAAGATAAACACATGCAATTTGCAGCAACATGGATGGCACTGGAAGGGATCATGCTCAGCGAAATAAGCCAAAAAGAAAAAGAAAAATACCGGATGGTCTCACTCATAGCAGGAATCTAGAAAACTTAAATAAGGGACCAGGAAATGAATATAAGAAAGTGAAAATCAAAATCAACAAAACTATGAACCAGAGACACTTTTGGGGGGGGGGGGGCGGGAGGGGAAGGATTGGGGTCAGAATGGGGGGTTTGCAATTGTATGGGGGAATATAAAAATAAAAATTTAATATTTGAAAAAAAAAAAAAAAAAAAAAGAATGAAGATTAATCAGTAGTGTTAAGATGACAATTAATGATGAGAACTCATCACTAGATGGAATAGATGCATTTCAATAACGCCTTGCTCTGCTCCATCTCTGCTCCACCTCCTCCCCCCCCTGCTTGCCTCATTTTCTTGCGATTCAAAGACTTACTTGGGTGGGAAGAACTGGTTCCTCTATTTTACATTGGGAAACTGTATCCTACCAACACTGTATGATTGCCACAATAGAAATGCTCTAGAACCACGAAGGGGATTTTCACACTGTGTAGTCAAAAACACTGACACACGTGTATGAGAGTCAGAAATTGCAATGTTCTTTGAGCTTGTCATGAGTCCTAAAATAATATGATATGAAAGTCCACAAATTTCTTCCTATCTCTGTGTGTATGCCTCTTTCCAGAATGATTCTCCCTACATCATTATTAGGAGGTGATATGTATTTTTCAACTCCTTGAATTTGAGCATACCAGATCAATTTAATCTCAATAGAAATCCCAGGTTATTTAATGAATACTGATAAACTGAGTCTAAAGTTTTTAATGGAGGCAAATGAGTAGAATAGTTAACACCATATTGAAGGAAGAAAATATACTATTCAACTTTAAGACTTGCATAAACCTTCAGTAATCACAGTATGTCTTGGTGGAATTAGAGAAAAAACAGACAATTATACCAATGAAACAGAGTAGAGGGCCTGAGAATAACCCCTAAACTGCACATTACTGAATGGAAGAAACCAATTGGTTAAATGAAAGAAACCAAACAGAAAAGGTTATAACTCCATCATTCCAACTACATAACATTCTGGAAAAGACAAAACTATGGGGATAGCAGAAAGATCAGTGGTTTTCCGAGTTATCCTGGAGGAGGGAGGAGTATATAGACACAGCACAGAGGATTTTAAGGCACAGTAACTCTTCTGTATGATACCACAATGGTGGATAAATGTCATGCCACATTTGTCAAAATCTATAGAATCTAGAGAATGTATATGAACCCTAATCTACAAGTGGACTTTGGGTGATAATGATGTGTCATTGCAGGCTCACAGTTTGTATCAATTGTGGTAGGGGCAGTTAATAATGGGGCGTGCCTAGTGAATGGAGGGGCAGGGGGTGTATGGAAACTTTTTTCTGCTCAATTTTGCTATTAAATTTTGCTATTTTGCTATTAAAACTAAACTAAAACAAACCCTAGAAATACTACTGCAGAACGGAAGCTACTAAAGGGGGTTACGGGGGTTAGAAACAAAGGGACTGCGGTGGTGATCATGTGTGCCTGGTGGTGTGTGTGGTATGGTAATATACATCTAAAGAAGTGTGAACCTATTCCTCTAAATCACATTGAGTATTGTAAACCAGTGTTGCCTGTATAAATAAAATCATCTATTAAAAAAAAAAAAAAAAGAAAGTAAATAAATCTTAAAAATAAATAAATAAATAAAAATTATATTCATACCTATAAATTCATTTGTATAAGCTACCTCTATAGGAGTAGAACTGCTTAAGCTTTTTGACCTAAACAGCTATTGGGAGTTCAGCCTGTAATATTTTCAGACAACTCATTATTTCTGATGATTTCACAGTGTATAGTTGTGTCATGACAACATGCAGTTAGTGAATTATTAGGATTAAGCTGGACTACCCACAATGAAGTCCTCTTTTAGATGTTTATTAATGTTCCCTTCAAAACCAGATGAAAAAAACACTTATGTTGCCCTGTTTGATATCATACTCAAAGTTTTTCTCTGTTAAACTGAAAGTACTGCTCGGATTTGCTCAATTACTATTATTTATCCTTAAGAATGTTGAAATGGTGAAAGTGAGTTGAGGGTAGTACATGCAGAGTCATAGAGCACAATCATCTTTGCTGTGAATTTGCATTAATTAAAAAGCCCAAAATAAAGGTCACTAGGTAAATTTTCTTTTTTAAAAGATTTATTTATTTATGTAGACAAGAACTGGGGTGTAGCTAAAGGTGTAGGGGGTGAGAGGATTCACCAGAAACAGAGTGGGAAGCAGAACAGGCAGACTGACTGAAATACACTGCTGAGGGAAGTAGCAGGGGAGACAGGAGAGGTCTGCTGTGCCATGTGGGTTAGCTCCCTGGCCAGGGATCGAACTTGTTTTGCAGTGGCTGGTGATAGCTTGATAGCGCTGAGACTTTAACCCCTGTGCCACCAGGGAGGCCAACACTAGGTAAATTTTCCAAGGTCAGTCAACATTTAGGTTTTGAGATTGCCCTGAATCAGGGGCAGTGAGGATAGGGAGATTAGATGCAGTTGTATTTGACATCAAAGACTGATCTGTGCAATTCAAGTTCTAGAAGGCCCTTTGTGTTCTTGAATTTGGGATAATACCATGGGAATGAGGCTGTTTTTTATTGACTACTGTGCAACTATTCAGAATGTTCTCTCATTTCCTAGGAATGACTGCCTGTGTGACCTTGAGCATACCTTGAAATGTAGTTTATTCTCAGAGAAATGGGATAATCTTGCCCACCTCAGGGTTACTTTGAGGATTAAATAAAATTATTCTGCACATATGCTCACACAAATCCCAAAGTATGCCAAGTACCCAATAGAGTTTATTATTTATTAATATTATCATTATTAGAAACTAGGCTGGTAATTTGGGGCAGCCAGAGAAGATAATTAATAAAAATTAAGCCAATGGGAAAGAAAATAAAAAATAAATTAAAAAGATGAAACACCAAGGAGGAATCACTTACTATTAGCTATATTTTCAGAAGATATGTATTTATACCTTGAATAATATGTGGTTAATTGTTTAGAAGATCCTAACTGTCCCCTAAATCATTCATATGTTTTAACATAGAACCTAAAAACTCCACCAATATAGCTCTTAGTAGAACATAGATGCATAGGGAGCACTTGTAACCAATAGGGCCATCCTAGGATATATGAACAAAAATTGGACATTATCCTGATAAATTGAAAAATCCAGGGAGTTTATGAATCATGAAGGCTCTGAGTTCCTTTCAAGGGCGCACTTGGTGATACTGGCTAGAAGGTAGAATATATTGGGCAGAATTCTTTATTTTTGCTTTCTGTCTTATAGGTCATGTGACACAGGCTATTAAAAGGATTGCCTTGTCTACAAAGGCCATGCCATGCCTGCCTTGAACCTGCACTTTAGAATGACTCCTCCAACCTGCCTGTCATAGTGACCAACAGTGTGATGCCAGGTAATGAGGAACTTTGTCATTACTGAGCTCCAATTGCCATTGAGCACATCACCATCGTTTGAAAGATGTTGTCCTAAAGCATCTAGTGCCAGTCAGACTGGTCCAGATCAGAATAGTCCAGCTAATCCATTGAGTCATGAGAAACCACTTCTCAGTTACAAAGTTGTGATTTGACTTATTATACAATAAAAAGTAATTGATAAAATCCAAAATTTGCCTCTGTTTTCCAAGAAAATGTTTATAGTTCAAATGAAAACACAAAATTCACAATACCAGTGCAAGTTAAGAAAAACATCAACCACTTGCAAGGTTCATAGAATTTCCTTTTTTTCACAAGTTACAGTTAGGGTCTATTTAAACATCACTGACTAATAAGTGCAAGTTGCTCTGCTTTACTTTTCCTCTGAGACAGGTGCTGAGACAGAGCCTGCTGCAAAAAGCAAAGCCAGTACCCATCTTCATGCCGACAGGGTCCTGTTTGTGAAATGACTAGAGCACCCTCTTTTTTTTAAAGATTTATTTATTCATACAAGAACTGGGGTACAGGCCAGAGATGTAGGGGTGAGAGAATTCACCATAGACAGAGTGGGGAAGAGAACAGGCAGACTGACTGAAATACACTGCTGAGGGGAGCAGCAGGCAGATAGGAAGGTCTGCTGTGCCATGTGGGTAGCTCCGTGGCCATCTGGGGCTCAAACTGGTGTTTCAGAGGCTGTGGATAGCTTCACAGTGCTGTGCTTAACCTTTGGGCCACCAGGAAGGCCCGTAGAGCACCCTCTTAATATTAGCCCCGGGGCCCTATGATATCCTTCCAGTCAGTCAATTTTTACCCATTGGTAAACACCATGGCTTGGGGAACTGAAAGTGAGTGCATTATGTTTCCTTCTGTAAAATGCTCCAAGAAATACCCTATGGTCTTCCATATGCTAAATCTTATCATAGAATAATTATAGACTGTCTCAAGTGGAAGCAGGAATTATTATGCCCAGGATATCTATGACTACAGAAACCTCCTATAAATCCCAGATACCTGACTTCCTAATTGTACAACCTAAAATAGATTACCTAACTTATCTGTGATTTACTATCATTATCTTTAAAAATGGGAATAATGAGATAGCCTCTTAAGACCATTTTAAGAAATAAATAAGATAGTATATGTAAAAGATTTTGTATGGGAACTGGACATGGTGTAAGTTCAATAAATGTAAGTATGTACTTTATGGATGTAAGTAATGGTTCTTAAGAACATAAATCCTCTTTTTCCCCTTAGTCAGGAATCTGGGGGCCAAAGAACAACCACTCTTTTAATCTAGCTGTGCTTTAGCGTGTGACAGGCATTCAAGCACTGTGACCATCAGCTCACTGTTCAGGAATCTCAGGGTGTTTAGCCTGAACCCAAGTGGAAAGGGACAATGTTAAAGAAGTTAAAAAAAGAGGGAAGAATTATTGGGATAACAGCTAATCACTCTGCCCATGGGGTACAGAAGTTTTCCCAAGGAACCAGTAATAAGGAAAATTAATATGAAGGCTAAGAAATATTTAGAGATGTGGGAAATAATCTGAAGGCTCTAATTAAAAGCATACCTTTGAAATAAAAGAAAAATTCTACTTTGTTTTTTCATCAAACTATCGGGAAAGGTAACCTACATGAAAAAAGACCAAATAATCACAAGGAACCATCTAGATTAGGTGAAATGATAGGTGTCTAAAATGCCCTCCAAGAGAAATCAGGATTTAAAGCCAGGATGCCAGGCCATATTTGAAGGACAGTCAGGGTGAGCCTATAGAAAATGAACCAATGGATGCCCAAGAAAAGGTAAGGAGATCTGCACAAAGAAGTCAACCTGGGTAGATGGGCAGAAGGGCAGACTCCAGGACCTCAGACTCAGGTGGAACACAGGAAGTCCTCAGTATTGATGCTTCTTAGATACTTAGCTGAATGTCCAACACTCTCATCTACAGTCTACAAGAAGCCTACAAGTCTCTGTGTTGGTTCAGAAAAGGACAAAAATGCCAGGTGACATGATAATGAAAGAATAAGAATAAAAATTGCTGCCTGCCATCTGGGCAGATAGTGGAGAAAAAGAAATAAGTCATCTAGGGCCTCCCTGGTGGTACAAGGGGTTAAGCACCGCACTATGAAGCAATCCCAGCCTCTGCAGCACAAATTTGATCCCCAGCCAGCCAGGGAGATACCCACATGGCACAGCAGACCTCTCCTGACTCACCTGCTGCTCCCCTCAGCAGTGTACTTCGGTCAGTCTGCCTGTTCTGTTCCCCACTCTGTCTCTGGTGAATTCCCTTATCCCCCCACCCCCGCATCTCTGGCCTGTACCCCGGCTCTTGTATGCATGAATAAATAAATCGTTAAAGAAAGGAAAAGAAAGAAAGAAATAGGTCATCTAAACCAAAGGACAATCTTCATTTCTAACCTCCATTTTCATGTATCTCCCTGGGGTTAAGCTCTATAACCTGGAGGACAAGGCCACACTTTCAACCCCACTGCTCCTCTGAACATTATTGACTCTGCTTACAAATTGAAGTTCACAGGTGGGTCACAGAATGGAAGTAAACATTTTGCAAAGTTTGTGGAATTTTAAACATATAGCAAAAGAAACTGATAAATTTATGAAGAATATGACTCTGCATAAGAAAACAGAACCTTTTAAATAGTCCTTAACTTTAGTGGGAGAAACCCAGTAATTTTTGGTCCAAGTTGTTTTTTTTTTTTTTTTGTTTTGTTTTTGTTTTTGTTTTTGATTTTTGATGATACTAAATAGTTTTTGGGAGTTCTCTCTCACCTTAAGTCAGTTTAATTATTAACTTTTTTACATGATGACTAAAACCAAGTAAGTAATCAGTGATTTATCAGAATGAAATAAGAAATGTAAGCATCTGGAAAAGATTAGAATTACGTTGTTAGTCTTTACATAGACTAATTTTCTTGTCTTTTGACTTATCATTATAAAAGTTTACTTTTCTCCTAAGCACCTAAGGACACATGAGTATATACAAAGCCCATGTAATGAGAGACATGGGAACAAATCCAGTGTTCTCAAAATGGTCTAAGTTTAAAATTTGGTCAACTGTTTATCTCTTTAGGTTCACCTTTGTTCATTTTTACTATTAGTTAGTAAACAGATTTAATTGTGATAATGGTACTCTATTCTGTTGAATTAGAAATGTGAAGTACAGAGTTATGATGCTTTGAAATTTTTTTTTAAGATTTATTTTATTTATTTATGCATACAAGAAGTGGGGTGCAGTCCAGAGAGGCAGGAGGTGAGAGGGTTCACCAGAGACAGAGTGAGGAGTAGAACAGGCAGAACTCCTGAAATACACTGCTGAAGAGAGCAGCAGGCGAGACAGGAGAGGTCTGCTGCACCATGTGGGTCACCTCTCTGGCCTGGGATTGAACTCATGCTGCAGTGGATGTGGCTAGCTTCATAGTGCTGAGATTTAACCCCTTGTAACATAAGGGAGGCCCAGGATTATGAAATCTTGCAGGTAACCACTGTTCTAAGATCTTTGGGAAGAACTGGAAAAATAGATCTTTTACTTCAACGTGCCTGTATGAAATCCAAGTTATACAACTCCAGTCTCATTTTTACAGAACATAAAGCTAAATGGAAACAAGTTTAATTTTAGATGACTTAAAATTACTAGGTGGTTAGTACTTCTGTTCTCAACTTGCTATCTTAAAATGGGGGTAATTTTCTTTCAAAAGATTATTTTAAAATTAGTCCTTGGAGCTGTAAGATTTGTTTTTGAGTTTGTAGTCTATGTGACTGCCTATTTTCTTTTAGGTATTTATAATAAAGTCTCTTTAATATAAAATTATTATGTCATGAAACATGGAGTAAGTGACCATCTCATGATCACAGGTTTAACTTTGTTGCCTGGCATCCTGCTTAGAATTTATTCTGGACTTATTAAATGCAGTATTATTCTTTATATTAGAATCAACCTGGGTGGATTTGATAGACTATTTCTTTGTCTTTCTAGCTGCTCTTATCTTGTCATTTGTGAGATATATATGTATATATAAACAGAATTCTTAACTTCAACATCAATTTAATGACTCAGTCAAAACATGATCATGATGCTCTCTATTCTTTCCCAGTCCTTTCTTGATGCATAAAACTAGCTTCTTCAATTTATGGACCACAAGCAGAGTACTTCATGGTAAAAAGAAATATATTTAGATACTGTATGGTAGTGATAAAAAAGTTGTGCTGTGGCTTGTGCAATGCCATGTGAGGTACAGGAAAACCCCAGATGCTAGTTGGTAGTTAGAAACATGGAAAATTGTTATTGCAAGTGTGGGAAATGGTAATTGCTGTGGGGAAAGTGGAGATTAGCAAAACAGCAAGAGAGGGCATCAACAGCATCTAATCCTTGCTTCATTGATTTTTGTCAATATTTTTAAGATACAATTCTGTAACTGCTTCTTATGATTTGATCATCCATTTGTCCCCCAGTAAACCTTTTTGACAGCAAAAAGCTGAAAGAAAAAGGAAAGTGCATGCTTAGTTAAAATTAAGTACTGATTTTCTATTTCCCAAGAAAATGAAAACTGTATGACTTGTAAAAAAATATTTATGAACAGTTACCATCCATTATGAGTGTCATAGTGATATCACTTACTACATGAAAGCCAAAGAAATAAATTTGTTAAAAAAGCAATAACACATTCTTCAGAAATTGGTAGTTATTAAAATTGCCCAAGGATTACAATTTAGCATGAATAGTAGCAAGAAGTGTGTTTAGTTTTTATTACATGATTTTTCATTTATATCAAATGATTATTCTAAAATTTTTTACTCATTTTAGATTATATGGTTTCCTGGGTAATGCAAAAAAAAAAAGTGAAAGAAAACTTTAATAAGTTGGTTCTACTAGTAGAAGAAAAAATTGGCAAAAAATTGATGGATATGAATTTGTTTTTTATCAGTATCACCAAATGATACAAACATTTGTATGGATTGGATTAATTCACAATAAGTGCCCCATATATTCAACCAATTTATGTAATCAAAGTAAAGCTTTCATTGCTCACTAAATAGAAGATATATTCCATATCATTGCTATAAATTTCATTGTAATCTTAGTTAAATATTTCAACATTGAATATGAAATTCTTTAAACAATTTTTTTTATGAAGTACACTGTCATGGTGAAAAGGACAGTTGTGACTAAAGTCAGAAATCTATCAAGCTGAATCATATTTGGAATTGGTTGTGATCCACACATAACAAATTCCACTTCAGTCTTTGATACTTTACCAAAGAAAGTGAAAATCAAAAGTTATCAACGTTTACAAATATTTACATCCACGTGGGTAGAGCAAATAAACTATAATATATTTTTTAAGAAGTTAATGTTTAATTTAAGAGAAAGACTTTGGCATTATAGTGTAAGCTTTATTTTTCTCTTTATGATCCATTTCTCTCTGAAATGCTGAACTTGAAGATATACTGATACTTTTTAAAATTCCTATAATCTGTGTCCCAAAAGAAATATAGCTTTTTTAGAAATGGAAAAAAAATTGCTGAAATTCATATAGGGCCACAAAAACAAATAAACAAAACTGAATAGCTGAATTTCTTCTGAGAAAAAAAGGAAAAAATGGGAACCTCCCTGGTGGTGCAGGGGTTAAGTCTCAAAGCTATCAAGCTATCACCAGCCACTGCAACCTGAGTTTGATCCCCAGCCAATGGTGTAACCGAATTCTCTGTCTACCTACTGCCTTCCTCAGTGGTATATTTCAGTAGATCTGCCTTTTCTGCCCCCAACTGTCTCTGGTGAATCCTTTTACTCCCTGCACGTCTGGCCTATACCCCAGTTCTTATATGCATAAATAAATAAAAATAAATCTTTACAAAGGATAAATGAGGGTATCACAGTTCCAGACTTTAAACCATACTATAAAGTCATAATAATTAAACAGCATAATTCCAGAACAAAAATAGACACAGACCAATGGAATAGAATTGAGAGGCCAGAAATAAAACCACCCATTTATGGACAACTAATAAAAAACAAAGGATATGGTGAAAAAGGAACTCTCTTAACACTGCTGGTGGAAATGTAAACTGGTCCACTCACTATGAAAAGACATGTGCAGTTTACTTAAGAGACCAAAAATGGATGTACCGCAACAACCAGCTATTCCACTCCTAGGAATCTACCCAAAGAACACAAAAACACAAATGGAAAAGAAAACCTGTACTCTTGTGTTTATTGCAGCACTATTTACAATAGCCAAGATATGGAAACAAACTAAATGCCCCTGAGCAGATGAGTGGATTAAGATGTGGTATACACACACGCACACACACACACACACACACACACACACACGGAGAAATACTACTCAGAGATCAAGAAAGGTAAACATGCCATTTGTGGTGACATGGATAGTACTGGAAGGGATTATTCTAAATGAAGTGAGCCAGAAAAAGAAAGGTAAATACCAGATGGTTTCACTTATATGTGGAATATATAGAAACAAAACAAAGAGTCAGACAAAGACAAACTCTAAGACTGATCCTTGAAAGCAGATCATAAATTTGAGACATACAGGATGGGTAGAGGGTGGAGAAGAGAAGGGGTGAGAATAGTAAAGAGTAGGGAGAGCCTGATGGAGTGTGGTGGAGGACCCAGGGTGCTTTGATGGTGGGTAAATTATGGTGATTATACCTATATAATCAGGAGAGAAATCCTATATAATGAAAAAATAAACATGGATGTTTAAAATAGGAGAAATATGACTTTTTTAAAATAAATGAATCTATTAATTTTTTACTGCATTTTGTTTGGCTTAGAAACTAATCAAACAGTTTGAATGGTTTGGAAACCACTAATCAAAATATTCAATGTACTGAGCATAAAAAATGTATTATTTTAAACTTCAATTTTACTTGTTTAAAACACAGATCAGGGCTTCCCTGGTGGCACAAGAGGTTAAGCTATGAAGCTGTCCGCAGCCTCTGAAGCATGAGTTTGATCCCTGGCCAGCCAGGGAGCTACCCACATGGCACTGCAAACCTCTCCTGTCTCGCCCGCTGCTCCCCTCAGCAGTGTATTTTAGTCTGCCTGTTCTGTTCCCCAGTCTGTCTATGGCAAATCTTCTCACCCTCCCCCACCCCACACCTCTGGCCTATACCCCCATTCTTGTATGCATAAATAAATAAATCTTAAAAAATTAAAGCACATCATAAAAAATGATCATAAAATGTATTAATGTAGAATCAGGGAAAACTAATTAAAAAAATGAAAGATCAAAAAGTTGAAGTTTTAATTTTCAAAATCAAAAATTGCTATTTATAACTTCTTGACTAATGGGAAGAATTTTTTGGTTGGTATTTCTGCTTTTTAATTTTACAAGATATTTTAACTACAATGGAATGAAATTAAAGATGAATATGATTTTTCAGCATTTACATCTCACAAAACATTCAAAAGAATCAAATTTTCTTTTTGAAATATTTGTCATAGAACAGTACTTTGAATGGAGCAAGAAGAGAAAATGCAAAAATACTTGGGCTAAAGTATTTATATATGCAAAGATTAAAAAATTAAGAATATAGTCCAGGGATTATGCTAAGTGAAATGATTCAGAAGAAAAAATACAGGGTGATTTCACTTTTATGTGGAATATAAAGAAACCAAACAAAGTGTCAGTAATAAAGATAGAAATTGCAAATTGGCCACAGATCTGAGGCTTCTTGCAGGGCATGGGTCATGGGTGCTGTGGTGGTGGGAGAACTACCGACTACGGGGCTACACCAGAGGGGAGAAATCAATTACTACCCAAAAGTTTAAACAAAGTTGTAAGAAAATAAATACATTAAAACTAAAAAAGAAAAAAAAAAATCTTCCATTAACAGAGTTTGCTCTGCATCTACCAGACACTTCAGTATTTGTGTCTCTTTTATAAGTTAATATCAAAGTATTTAAAATAGAGGGAATTCAGGATGGAAGTTTGATACCTGTCAAATTGTTATTTCCTTGTTGGCCTTTGATTTCTCTCTGGAAACTGGAAACTTTTCTCTTTGTCTTTGATTCACCATAAAATGACCAGGTGTTTTTTTCTTACTGGTTCTCTAACATTTTTCATGTTCAATTCATTCTAAGAGATTTTTTGTCATTATTTCCGCAAATATTTCCTTTTCTCAATGTTCATTTTTATTTTCCTTTAAGGACTTCTATCTTCTGGATGATGACACTGTTCTTTCTAGTGTCTATATCTCAGCCTTTATACTGCATGTTATATCTCTACCTTTTCCTGAAGATGTTTGGGATGCTATTATCTTTCTAGTTCATAAAACTCCTTTTCCATAGAATTTATCTTATTACTTAACATATCTTGTATTCTTTATCTCAACTATTTTATTCACAGTTGATGTTTTCTCTCAAACTTTAAATAATATTGCCTGTGGGTATAAAGTGAGTGATACATAATTCTTTTCTAAAGAATTATATTCTTAAAGTAAAGCCAGGTTTCAACTTAGTAATTTAATCACTCATTCTTAATCATTTGTTTATTTTATTACTTCTCTGATATTTCAGCCTTAAGTAGCATGTTTATTTTACTATGTGAAATAGGTTGAATTAAACAGTTTTCCCCTCACCCGCTCAAAGATACAGCGATGTCTTAGTCCTCAGTACCTGTAACTGTGGTCATGGTTGGAAATAATATCTTCACAAATATGATCAAGTTAAGGTCCTATTACAGTATAGTAAGTTTAAAACAAATGACCAATCTCTTTGTAAGAGTAAGGAGACATTTGGATACAGAGACACAAGGAAAGATTATGTGAAGATAGAAGCAGAGATTGGAGTGATGCATCTGTAAGTCAAAAAAGGACAAGAATTGCCAGAACCAGACTTCCCTAGTGGTGCAGGGGTTAAATACAGCACTATCAAGCTATCACCAGCCACTGTGGCATGAGTTCAATCTCCAGCCAGGGAGCTGACCCATGTATGACACATGAGATCTCTCCTGTCTTGCCTGCTGCTCCCCTCAGCAGTGTATTTCAGTGGATCTGCCTGTTCTGCTCCTCACTCTCTCTGGTGAATCCTCTCACCCTTCATATATCTGGATTATACCCCAGTTCTTGCATGCAAAAATAAATCTTAAAAAAAAAAGAGTTGCCAGAACCACTGGAAACTAGGAGGAGGCAAGGACAAATTCTTCCCTAAAGTCTTTAGTGAATGCATAATCCTGTAAACAACTCGATTTTGCCTTCTACCTCCAGAACTCTGAAAGAATATATTTTTGTTATTTTATTATTTTATATATTCATTGTTAATGAAGTAACATTGTTTTAAGTCTTTAATATCCTGACATTGCATTTTTATTTTGAAGCACCCAATTGATGGTAGTCTGTGTGGAGTCCTAGACAACAGACACAGTGTTGAAGGAGCTTTTACTAGTCAGGAGCCCTTCCAAGTTATATACAGTTACTAGATTTCAGCAACTCAGTTTTTTTTTTTTTTCAAAACTTCATAAAGAGGGACTTGATAAACTGCTTAAATGGATTAAAACATAAGTTTTTGATTTGTATTAATAATGCCCCTTTTTAAATATTTTCTGCCAGAGTAAAGCTTATTTTTTTCCCTTTAAATATTTTTGCTTTCATAACTTCACTGACACTGTATTTAAAGGAAGAAGTAAAGAATTGGATGGAGCTCTTTGGATGGAATGTAGGCAGGGGAGGAACAGACTTCAGCATCCAGCACTCTGCCTTTCATGTAGGATATAAGATGGTAAAAACCTACAATGAATTGAATTTAATCAGTAGGATGTTTCTGTACTCATAAAACAACATAAATGTCTTTCCCTACGTGGTTTGCAATGATTCTCTCTCTCTCTTCCGCTCTCTCTCTTTTTACCTTGGGATGATTTTCCTCTTTCAAACTCAGTTCTGAAATATTTGTGTTCAAAATGTGTGCCACCTACGCTCTTAGCAATCCACAAGCAGAATTAGATACACATTTGTTTTTGCTGCAGTGTGGGGTTAGTTACAAAATCATCAATAGCAATAATAGAACTTCATGATAATTTGAATAATTTTATAATTTACTATAATTTTATGTGTATTCTTTGCTTAACTAAATAGTCATGGATTTTTCTTGTATTCTAGTATTACCTACCACCATCTATGTGTGGAAATCAAGCTTTGGGAGAATGTAGATATTTAAAGTCATAGAACCCAAATTCAAGGCCCTGTCCAATACAGTAATTCAATAAAACTAAGAACGTGATAAATATTGCAAATGTCATTTTATTTATTTTTTAAAAGATTTATTTATTAATGCATACAAGAACGGGGGAACAGGCCAGAGGTGTGGGTGGTGAGAGGATTCACCAGAGACAAAGTGGGGAACAGAACAGGCATATTGACTGAAATACATTGCTGAGGGGAGCAGTGGGTGAGTCAGGAGAGATTGCTATGCCATGTGGGTTACTCCCTGGCCGGGGATCAAACTCGTGCTGCAGTGACTGCGGTTAGCTTCATAGGTTGCATCTTAAACCCCTTGCACCACCAGGAAGGCCCTTGAATGTCATTTTAAACTTATTGCCACATTTCTGGTATGTATCATGTGCTGTGGTTAATATAGAGATGTTTTGTTTTTCAATCTCAAGACCTGTCCTCTTAGATTTGCATATAGAGAAGAGAATACTGCTCATGGACTAACCAGGACAACTGTCTCAAAGTGTGTCCTCAGGTACAACATTGTTTTGTTTTGTTTTGTTTTGTTTTTGTAGAAAATGGAAAGTAATCTCAAATTTTTTTGGCAGGGCAACAAAATGAGACAATCACTTTAACAGTGATGGATGAGACTTAAAAGATGTCTTATTTTTCATGACAGTCTTGATAATGTAGACGAGTTGCTTTTTTAGATTAAAAGAAATGGAAGACAGGAGACTGGTGGGAAGAAATGTTGGCTCAGCCCTTATTTTAATAAATGATTTCCAGTGTGAGAAATGTGCACATATCAACCCATTGACAGCTACAGCCACTCATTGGACAGAAACCTTCTGGACTCCTTAGGATATTGGTATGATTTTGAAATATTTTACTGTACCTTAGAAAATTATCCACTTCAAAAAATTGATTTTACATTTGAATATTGTGTAGATTGAAAATGCTTTCATATGTATAATTTCTAAAATACTCTGTTCAAAATAATGTTCTTATGCTAATATTTGCACTAGCATCTTTGCTATTAATTATTGTCTTTCTTAGTGATGACTGGACCAATAAACAGGAAAATAACAAAATAACATCGACATAACTTAAACTGATACAATAAAAATACAGATGACTGATAATTTCAATGAGAGGAGGATCAAGCAATATTTTATTTGTTGGGACTCAAAAGTACTGTATTCTTTTTTTTTTAAGATTTACTATTTATGCATACAAGAACTGGGGTACAGGCCAGATGTGTGGAGGATGAGAGAATTCACCAGAGACAGAGCAGGGAACAGAACAGGCAGACTGACTAAAATATACTGCTGAGGGGAGCAGCGGGCGAGTCAGGAGAGGTCTGCTGTGCCATGTGGATCTCCTCCCTGGCTGGGGATTGAACTAGTGCTGCAGTTGCTGCTGATGGCTTCGTTGTGTCTTAACCCTTTGCACCACCAGGGAGGCCCCAATAATACTGTATTCTTACAGCCTAGAAATTGTCTGCTCATTTGGACTATTTTGCTTCTGTTCATTCTGCATAATAATTGCATATCTATAAATTTTATTATGTGCCTTTTAAAATCTTATTCAATGAGACAATTTCCTAAGATCTATTATCACCTTTCCTGATGAACATATATACTTGGAACTATGAAAGTTTAACAAAACCAATGCTTTATGTGGCTATATGACATGTTCCCAATCATACATGTATTATGCCAAGATCTGGGATATCCTTGTCATCTGGAAATGCTTCCAGGATTATAGTGTACTGGAAAACTCAAATGTGTGGATTTTTCTACACCACAGTGATGATTTCAACAAAGGAAAAGCCCAAAGTAGTCCTATTTTGAATAGATCAGAGGGAAAATTACTATACTATAGTAAATTATTATATACTCTAGCATATATTATAAAATATAATATAAAATCATATTATTTTGCTTCTTATACAAAGTTTGAAAATGAAAATGTAACATTATACGAAATAATTTGTGTGAAAAGATGTCTTTATATATTGTACATGCCATTGATATTTCAACTATTTTTAAGAAATGTATAAAGCAAAATAATCATTTTAAATCAACATCATCTTTCTGCAAAATGGCATTATTCTTATTCAAAATGGCTTTCATATTTCTTTTAAATTTAGCTACTTTTATTTCGTGTCAAATCTAATTAATTACTTCAGTTTTATTTGTATATCTAATGAACTGAAGATTAGGGAAAAGAATTCATATTTTCCATAGACATCCCTATCTGAATTCTCTGCATATCAATAAGAAAAATGTGACTTAAATCATTCTTTCATCACTTTTACTTGGTTAAATGTACTATAAACTGACAATAAATCTATATGGATTGATTTTGTAAATATGAGATACTCTTATTTATGAAGTAAATGTGTTCTAACATTGATAAACAAATAATATGCTATCTTTTAAAGATACTAGAAATATATTTTTGATAATTTATAAGAAAATATTATTTAGATGTTAAAAGGGGATTTCAAATGGAATTTCTTTGTAAACATGATTTTTGATAATTTAACCTTTTTTTGATCAAAATTTCACAAGTACATAGTAAATGACAATTTAGGAAAAGCTATACTTCTGTCTACTTCAATCTCAGAGGAAATTGTGCTCTATAAATATTCTTTATTTGCTCAATCCCTCCTCCTAACCATCCCCAGAAATTCTTCAGCCTCCCTTGGAGGAGGGAGATGGTCTGGACTCCTGGTATTACTGTGTGATATACTCCATTTGCAAGGTGACAGAAGAAAGGTAAGTCTGGAAGCACTCCTCAAGAGCAGCATGAGAGTCTGGGAAAGATTCACCCCAGAACCTTTCATGACCTTATTAGAATTGTGCAGAAAAAAAGAATGAGTCAGAATGGAACATCAGACTCAATAAAGCTATTTTTCCCTTGGTGTCACAATGACATTTTATTTCAAGGAAATGCAATATTACATAGGGATTAAGAGTATGGACTTTGGCATCAGATAGTTCAAATTGCACATCTGACACTTACAACTGTTTGACTTTGGGTAATTTGCTTAACCTTTCTTTAACCTTCATTTCCTCGTCTGTAATAGAGTTCTGAAATAATACCTACCTCCTACAGTTGTTCTGAGAGTTAATGAGATAATACATGAAATCACTCAGAATAACTGGCACCACCTAGTAATAAGTGCATAAGAATGTCAGGTGTGTTGCTTTGTCATCATTATCATCTAGGGGAAAATGTAGAGGAACCTATAGAAAAACATGGGCAAAAATAGATTCTTTAAACTTCTAGGTTTAGAAGCATCACTGGCAAAGGGCAGCTCAGTATTTATTATGAATCATGGTACTCAAAATAAGGTGCTATCAAGGTACTTTTCTCCTAGAAAAGGCCTTTGATACTCAAATATGTGCTGTTATTTAATGAAAATTGTACAGCAAAAGTGACAGTATTTAAAAAATAAAAATGAGACTAGTCTAGAAGCTAGCTGACCTGATGGAAATATAAAATGTATACATTTTCCATGTGCTTTAAAGTAGTATATCTCAGAATGAACAGAAGATATTGGCTTCTGAACAATAAATGCCTTGAAAAACTTTTTTCCATAAATTTCTATATAGTGAATTATCTCTAAGGAGACACTTTAACTGATGTGATCTTCTCTCCTCTATGTTTGCAATGTATCTGATTTATTATAGATTACCAGACACAGTGTTAATTTTAGTTTTTTATTAAATCTTTAAGAATCAATCTAGTTGGGAAAAATTGAGAAGAGTCTATTAAGGTTTTTTTAGATATTCATAATTCCTAATCATTCTATATACTCATCCTATTCTTACTTGAATACCTCTACATGAGGTCATTTTTAGGTAATGATTTTATACTCTAAGATTCATCATCTCTGCTCTGATAGGGAGATGGAAATGTCTAGGAAAAAAAATATATAAGTTGAAGAATAGAGGGATTTAGGGTAGGTATCTGTTAAACTGTGACTTTCAAAATATGACTCAAACAAAAATAGATCTGCTCTTGCTATTCAGTAATTCCAATTTCACTTTAAAGAAAATAAGAAAGACTATTGAAAAATACTATGCACGATATTACTTTTTTTTGGTATTGCATGCCCTGTCTTAATACATTACTATTAGTTGATATATTTTCCTTAGGGAAACTATCTGGCTTTGCTTAATGCTCCTGATGCAACTGAATTAAAATATCTGCATCCTTTCCTTAAGTGCTTTCCAGAATTATTTTTATGAAAGTGATCTTTAGAATTGCTGTTGTTACATCCATCACAAGATCACATAAGGTAGAATGAGGGAAGCATTCATCTTTGAGATGGAATTCCTTGTTTTAATGAGAAGGGTCTTGCATATTTAGTAATCTGGCTATACCCTAATGTGAAATTTGAAGTGTGTCCAGTGAACTTCACCTGTTTTTTCCTGGTGCACTGTTCATCTTACCCATTATATGCAGCATTCAAATCTCTTTTGAAGGAAACCACTGGTAATTATTTTCTTAGCTTATATTTTTGTCATGACTGTGGTTGCCAAAATAATAGATGAAGTGAATGGAAAGAAATGATTTTCAAAGTATTTAAGTAAGCAGCTATATGTTCATATCTGTTGAGGACTTTCACTCAATAGTGTAACAATGACAACACAGAAATATGTATCTGCATGTATATTTGTGTGTGTCTATGTGTGTATATTTTCTATTACACACATAAATATGGATATATACTTACATATATGTGCAAATATGTAAATATAGTAATTATTTAGTACTCATAAGTTTATTTAGATATGCATAAATGAATATCCTTGCTTTTTAAGCTATAGCACTATACACAACATTTTTTGGCTTATTACTGTCTCCTGGTATTTAATTTATTTAATGTACACCCCATTAGCAAATTTTTCAAAACATTCTTTCTCTTGGGGCCTCCCCGGTGGCGCAGCGGTTGAGCGCTGGGTTGCGAAGCTGCCCGCAGCCTCTGCGGCACCGGTTCGATACCCGGCTGCTCCCTGGCCACTGGAGGAGGATCCCACCTGGCGCGCAGACCTCTCCTGCCGCCCGCTGCTCCCCTCAGCAGTGTACTTCGGTCCTTCTGCCTGCTCTGCTCCCCACTCTGGCTCTGGTGAATTCTCTCACCCTCCCGCGCTTCTGACTGTACCCAGTGCATGTATAAACAAAACAAACAAACAAATAAAATAAATAAATAAAACATGCCTCTGTAAAAAAAAAAAATAAAAACAAAAAAACATTCTTTCTCTTCACATTTCTACTAGAAGTTCTTTGTACTATTATGCAAATACATTATCAAATATACAGAAAAACAGAAAGTTGCAAAGGATATTTTATTTTGTTAACATTGCAAAAGGGGCCTCCCCTGGTGGCGCAGAGGTTGAGTGCTGGGTTGCGAGGCTGCCCACAGCCTCTTGCAGCTCCAGTTCGATCCCCGGCCACCTTCGAGGGTCCCACCAAAAAAAAAAAAAAAAAAAAAACATTGCAAAAAAGCTTACACTTTGCTCTTTGTAATTTGAAAAGTTGGAAAATCTTGGCTGGTTTTATACTTTGTAATAGAGTGTTTTAAATGTCTGGGTCTCAGCTCATTTTATTTTGATTCATTAATGGCTTTTATGTGGCATATAGCTGAAATTCTTTCATTCTTCCTTCCTTCAAATCTAGTATAGTTGCTTCTAGACAGCACAAATCTATCTATTATTCTAAACCTTAACTTCAAAGGGATATGGGAAATATACTTCTTAGTTTGCCAGTTGTAGCACTACAGTAACATACACTTGACCAATGACCATAAGATAGACCTGTGGACACTGGGAACCCTCTGTGAGAGAGTCGTGGGCCCGAATGCTACCTTTTTCTGTTTCCTGTTTGTTTCAATCATGACTATGCAGATGAAGATGAGATACCAGAAATTCCTTCATTAATGTAGAGGGAGAATCCCAAAATTTAGGGAGGGGAGATGAAAATTGTTGAGTTTTATGGTGAGAAGTTTTCACCTTTACCATGTACCCAGAAAGGACCTCAAGGAGGGGGTCTTAACCAAAAACTGAAATATTTATTAATTATATAACAATAACTATTTTTTAAATACTGAGAATAAATGTATCTGGTAGGCCCATTATTAAATCTTTGAATGATCCTGGTTTTGAAACAAATTCTCTGATTTATAATAAATGAATCTCCAGCTGGCAGAGTCCCTGTGGTAGTAGTTAACCACCAAAAACAGGTTTTCTGTTATTAAAGTAAATAATAGGTTAGTGTGATAATCACAATAGTTTGACCTATAGCGTTCCTTGTTGGTGGTTAATTGATCATCGTCTTCATAGATGCTAGCAAATGGGCAGACTTGTAAAGTCTTGGTAAATTTATATAATCCAAACCAAACAAATCAAATCTGGAACTGCAGTTCTAATTAAAATATTTAAATATAAGCAATACTACACTCCAAAATGAATTGCAGCAGACATTAGTACCACATCCAAAGACAGGAAACATTCAGAGATGTCTACTTTTTCTGCAAAAAGGTATATGTTTCTCAGTGCATAAGATTAAAAAGTCTCAAAGAATGACAGGGGACTATTATAAATGAATCAGATTTTGATTCAAATTACACCTATTGTTCTATATGTAGTCTTTTTTCTAAAACAAATTATCACTTCCCTGTACCTGCTATGCCCAGTAGCCTACTCTTTTTTTTTTTTTTCCTGGAAAATGCTTTTGAAACTATCTTCATAAACATAATCAATGTACCTTCATCTGAAAGACACAGCAATACACTTTTGCTGTTTTAACCCTGGATAACACCAACTCTTCTACTTCCATGATTTAAGCATGATTGTCTCAGCCCGCCATATCACTCTGGTACTCTATATTAATAAGATCACATTGCAGCACTTTTCCAGTGAGAATTTGTAGATGCTCTTTGTCCCTGGTTTGTCAGATTGTATTTTCCCTAAATGTCCATCACAATCTCTAGTAATACCTACTTTTCTTACAATGGGCTGATACTCTTCCCACCTAGAGATAGGGTATCCCTCAAACAGTGTGGGTGTTTCTACTTGCTTCAACCAGAGTAGCCCATCAGAAGTGGTTCTGTGCCCTATTAGACTAAGTGATAAATGAGGAAATGATTTCCACTTTATTTAGTGTAATATTTACCTGCTATATAGTCAGAAAGACTGTGCTGTAATGAAACATAAAGCACACACAGAAATCAGAGACAACATGGAAAGATGCCTGTCTTCCTCCAGCTGCTTCATCACCTCCCCTATAACCATTGCAACTACAATCTGACACTACACAAGAGATCCTGAACCAGAACAGTCCTTCTACTTACTTAGAGAAACCTAGGGAGATAGATAGTAAGAATGACTGTTGATTTAAGTCATTAAAATTTAGGGTGATTTGTTACACAGCAATAGACCCTAAACCCCTGGTAAGATATTTGCCTGTCCAGAGTGGAATATAAATGCAATGAAAATTTATGTGTCTGTCATCTCAGAGAAACTTCTGTTACTCTTGTAGTCCAGGCATGTCAGGGTATTATATGCAAAGTGAAAGACAAAGTTTCTGTATTTTGTAAAACTCCCATCACTTAAGAAAGGAGATTTGGGGATTCTGAAGGCAATGATTTATCACATTTGGGAGCAACTAAATTAGGCTGCATTGTAAGCAACTCTACTACTTGAACTTTTATGTGATAGTGAGTCTAACATGGTTCAAAATTCACAATGATACATTGGGGTGCTCTAGTGAGCTCATGGAAAGTTCCATTAGGAGAATAACAGTGCAAGTCCATTGGGCTTTGGAGCAGAACTGTATCTTTTTTTGGAAAATATTTATTCTATTTTAAAGAAATAACCCTTGTTTTGCTGTTGAGTCCTGGAGACAGTAAGTGGCATGTAATTTGAGTTCTATCATATATTGAGTTTATTTATTTATTTATTTTTAAAGATTTATTTATTTATACATACAAGAACTGGGGTACAGACCAGAGTTGTGGGGAGTGAGAGGATCCACCAGAGACAGACTGGGGAACAGAACAAGCAGATCAATTGAAATACACTGCTGAGGGGTGCAGTAGGCGAGTCATGAGAGGTCTGCTATGCCATGTGGGTGGCTTCCTGGCCGGGGATCAAACTCATGCTGCAATGGCTGTGGCCAGCTTCATAGGTTCCGTCTTAATCCCTTGCACCACCAGGAAGGCTCTCCATACATTGAGTTTATATGGCTCAAAGAACCATATATTTTGGCACTTGATCATCATTTAAAAATATAGGTTTGAGCAGGTATTGAAGGAACTAATATGCTGCATGATCTTGTGGCTCATGGTTTCATTCATCTATTTTTTTCTACATTGCCTAACTCTCCCTCACTCTAACCTTATTAACACTGTGAACAATATTCGAGCTTGATTTAGAGATATTTCTGTGAAATATGCTAGAAGTGGTCTGAAGTGAGATGCTGCAAGTCTTATACTTTATTTGAGGGATATTCTTTCAAAAGCAACAGGAAGGGAAATTCTTCTAATGGTCAGCATTTCAAGGGACAGACCTGGTTGTTTATTTTGTTTAGAAAGAGATGGCCAAAGGTGAAAACTCTGTAGATTCATGGGGAGCTGTTAGTAATTCTGTGAGATGGCCCAAAATTTATAAGGATGAAGATCAAAAAAATGTGATGAGACCAAGAAAAGAAGTATGTAAAAGTAAGTCTCCAAAGTGTCTGAGAATATGAGAATAACCTTGTTCCATGTAAATTCTCTGCAAAGGAATAGTTGAGGTCCTTGAGACCGGTTCAGATGATCCACAAATTCAAAACTATATTCTTAACATCATTAGATTTTTGTTATTTGTAGCTTTCATTCACATTTTGTGAGCAGTTTTCAAGGCTACATAATCAATGATATTTCCAAATACTGACTATAAAATCAGATATGAGATTCCAGTTCTTTTCCAATATGTCTAATGTAAAACAAATATTTCATAAAAATATTATGTTGGGCCTCTCCTGGTGGCACAGGCATTTGAGCACTGGGCTGTGAAGCTGCCCACAGCCTCTGCAGTGCCAGTTCAATCCCCAGCCTCCAGCGAGGGTCCCACATGGCTCCTGCTACGCCCACTACTCCCCTCAGCAGTATATTTCCTTGGTCCGCCTGTTCTGTTCCCCGCTCTGTCTCCAGTGAATTCTCTCACCCTCCCGCACTTCTGACTGTACCCAGTGCTTGTATAAATAAATAAATATTTTTTTAAAATATTATGTTTATATAACATGGAATTAGAATTTTATTTTTATGACTATTATTTCAAAATTTGTCAATTTTAATTTATAAGTTATATGTAAGCCATGTAAATAAAATTCTTTGAAATTCACAATAGTTTTTAAGGAAATAAGACCAAAGTTTAATAACCACTCAGTCTATAATCTGATTTATTTATGCTTTCTAGTCCTCTTTCTTAAGCATTTGTCTGAATTACATTCTATTAATGCTAATCACTTCTTCAACTTATCATTTGGATGTGGATCTTTATGATTAAAGATTTACTATTTATACATGTTCTATTTGAATCTGTCTACAAGTGAGAAGAGCTGCTCCTTGTTTTGCCAGATAGTAAGCAGAGATGATACAGATCAATCATGGCTGGGACTCTACTGATAATTATTCTTCATCATGGCTCACCAAATAACGATGCATCAATCCTTTACTCGTGTGGTCTAGACCACATTTTTCCATGTTATTACTGATCTGGTATCTCCTGGGACAAAAAAAAAAAAAGAAGAAGAAAAAGAAAAAGTTTACAGCCATGACGTATTGGTTATACAGTCCTGTTATCTTCTTAATATTACAGCTTTCTCCTTTGAGTCTACAAGGTAATTAATAGCACTCTAACTCCAAATTCTTTCTCTTCTATACCACATAGCAGCTGGAATATCTGCCTAGTTCTTTTAGCCTTCCAGCTGTTATTTTCTACTGGACTCTGCAGTCTCCTCTGGGGTACACACAATTAAGAATCAGTCAAGGATTTGACAATAGTTTATATGTGGATTTGGATTGCCTCTCCTCTGTCTGTTGCTATCTCCTTTCCAGGATTTTTCCCGCTTAATTGCCAGCTACTCTGATTGCCTCAAACACCATTATAATAAGACATTTCAAGCCATAGAATGTTGCTTTCTGCTTGAGCTTTAATTACCCATCCTGTGCTGCACAGACAAGGGAAGGTCCTTAGGAGACGAGTTAAGTAAAGGCACATCTCACCTCATGCAATCCCTTCCTTCACATCCCATCTCCTGTGCCCCACACCCCAAATCTTTACCTGTTTTAGGTATTTGCAGTGACTTGATATGTTTTGTTTTTTTTTTTAAACTGGATTTGTAATAATTACTTGTGTAGAGTTCAGCTCATTGTAAGATAAACCACTATTATCAGACTGTCATTGGTTTAAAAGCAGATTATTTTTAACAACACATTTTTAGAGTTTTAACAGTAATAAACATTTGTTTATATGTCAATTCCCTCAGCTAAAATATGCAAGTGAATAAGTTATTTTAATGTTTGTAATCAAATAGACATTATAAATTAGTCACTATTAATCACTTCTTTTATTTTGCAAACTTCCCTTTGACAGACTGACAGACACACACACACACACAGAGACACTCTCTTATTCTTGAAGACAGAAATCTCTTTATGAGTGTTGAATTAATAATGGATAGTCTTTTAGAACTGTGGTAGTTAATTTTGAGTGTCAACATAGCTAGGTTATGGTGCCCAGTTATTGGTCAAACACAAGACTATTGTAAATGTTGTTATGAAGGTATTTTGTCATCATGATGGACATTTATAATCAGTATGTTTTACATAATCCAGATTACCCTTCATAATATGAGTGGACCTATTCCAATCAGTTGAGGGCTTTAAGAACAAAGATTAAGGTTTCCAGAATTTTGTTTTAAAAATGCAGCATAGAGGGCCTCCCTGATGGTGCAAGGTGTTATGTCTTAGCACTATGAAGCTATCTGCAGACACTGCAACATGACTTTGATCCCCATCAGGGAGCTACCCACATGGCACAGCAGACCTCTCCTGTCTCATCCGCAGCTTTCTTCAGCAGTGTATTTCAGTAGATCCTCCTGTTCTCCTCCCCACTCTGTCTCTGGTGAATCCTCTTACTCCCGCCTCTCCCCACACCTTTGGCCTACACCTCAGTTCTTGTATGCATAAAGAAATAAAATAAATCTTTAAAAATGCAGCATAAAGTGCCCAGCAATATAGTAGCAAAGTGGAGACAATGGGTTCACCTCATCCACATATTCACAAGCAGATTACAACAAAACAATGAACCACCCCTGCAAGGGAAACGGACAACTAGCGCATACATCAGGAGCCACGGTGCAACAGAAAGTCAAAGTCAAAACCACTATTAAACTGTGTTTACATAGATCCTCGGGCAGAGCAACCCATGAGTGGGGGCATGTCCAGAGCCTTCTGGAGCATGCGCCGTGTTGCGTATGCGTGCCATGAGTTAAATTTCGCTTTACCGTTTTGCTTTCGGAGAACCACAGGTTTTTCTTGTAAATCACATGAGACTGGGAGGTATGGGGGGAGGAGCTACGAGGGTATAAGAGGAGAACGAGAACGCTGGAGAGAGAAGGAGAGAAGAAAAGAGATTTAAGAGGAGAACCACGAGAGAGGAGAGTGCTGCAAGAGGAGCAGAGAGAAGGCCAGGGAAGTAAGAAAGACAGGGAAAAGAAAGACATGGAAAAGTAAGAGAAGGAAAAGGAAAAATAAAGAAGCATGCACTAGCGTCAAGTCGTCTCAAGCCCCTCATTTCAATCCTCAGCCCTTCTCTTTTCGTGCCTACGAATCCTGCGGGTCAGGACAGGGGCAACTGTATATGGAGGCACTCCGCTGCTGACAACTCAGGGACACATGCCCATACCAGAAACCTTAGACATCAGCATGTACTGGGAAACTGGGTGATAAGAGTTGGTCTGCTGGACAGAGGGCTGAACAACTATATGAACAACTATAGTATTGGGCCTCCCTGGTGGCTCAAGGGGTTAAACACAGCACTGTGAAGCTATCCACAGCCTCCACAGCCTCTGGTCGGCCAGGGAGCTACCCACATGGTGAAGCAGACCTCTCCTATCTCACCCACTGCTCCCCTCAGCAGTGTATTTCAGTCAGTCTGCCTGTTCCATTCCCCACTCTGTTTCTGGTGAATCCTCTCCCACCACCACCCCTTCTCTGCACCTCTGGCCTGTACTCCAGTTCTTGTATACATAAATAAATAAATCTCAAAAATAAAAAAATAAAACAATAGTATTAAGGGTTCAATGTAATGATCACCAGCTTTAGCCAGAGACTCACAACCTTAAACCCCTGAAGTCCCTACCAGCCAGGAGAGCTGGATCAGATCACCTGTCTGCTCACAGAAGAGGCTAATATTTGTAGCCTAATGTGATATTTGAAACACCTTCTCCCCATCCAGGACCAATACTGATAGAACACTAAATGCTCTCAGTAACCAGAACTTAAGCACTTGGCTCTTCATAACACGAGCAAGCACCCCAGAATAAGGCAAAGAGAACAAATCCCAACTTGTGGCCCTGGCTCAACTATAAAATCCTCCCAGTAGTACATCTCACGCTCAACCACAGAAGCTGAGACTTACACGGGGAAATTTTGGCTGAGGAGTTGCCCTGGAGGAGGAATCATGGGGATCCTCCCACACAAATCAGGTACCCCCAGAACTGAAGGAAGTTTGAATCCTTAATGCTTGCTGGAGGGTCCCAAGAGCCTACTGTCCCAGTGCCTTTATATCATATCTTTTACTTTTTGTTGGCACCAGCACCTCAACCATCTGAAGAGATATAAACACAGAGGTTTGTGAAATAACAGAACCTGAAAGATCCTGGGTAAAACCTCAAAATTATAATAGATTAAACATTGATTAATGAGTTTTTTTTTTCCCAAAAGGACAGCTTTATCATATGAAAAAGGAAAGGAAAGTGGAGGATGCCTGCACAGACACAAGCAGGCAGAGAGAGTTGCCTCAGAAAGGGACAGGTTAAAAGAGACGCCTGCATAGACAGAAGCAGGCAGAAAGCTGCTCATTAATGAGTTTTAAAGATTTAAAAGAAAATATGCCAAGATTGCATTTACAAAATGTTCCAAGTAATCCACAACCCTATATTTTGTTGATATTTTTGATTGCAAATCCAGCATCTCCCTTAAGCCCAATTTGCTTTACAATGCCAGACAAAATATAAATCAAAGATGATACCTTTGATTCAATTTTCTCTTTTCCCTTTCTTGTTTTAGCATTAAAAAACAAATTACAAGATGTAAAGTTGTTAAATAATTTACAGGGAACAATGAGATCTTGAATTTAAGTGTGGAGTTAAATAATACTTGTGGCATGGTGCCTTCTCCTTAAATGCAGAGTAGAAAAAGAACTCCTGGAGCTCACAGTGACTGTTCTAACTCTACCAGTTCATATCGCTGCAGTGTGTGAGTGGATTTCAAACTGACCTTCAGTCTGGACTGATAACTTTTTCACCATTAGATAGTTCATGAACGTCGCGCAGACCGTCACTTACTAATAAACTTATGTGCTTGTTTTATGAAAATCAGAAAAGTGAAATTAAAGGAAGTTGTCTCTTCAAGTGAGAGGTTCTATAGCATTTGAATATGCTGCATCAGTATTCATAATCCAAGTGTAATTGTGCCTCATTTTTTTGAAGCTGGAGAAATATATTTTATCTGTTTCCTGTTTTTCAACATTGTGTCTACTTTCTTTGGTGAGTTGTTCACCAGAGTCACCAGTAGAAGTACAATAAAGTTTTCAAGAAATCTGGTACCAGTTCTATTTATGGTTATAAAACTCTAAGTTCTGTGGTAATAGGGAGGCATACTTTCCGATAATGACCATTTTATAAGCATTGCCTTAAACTGAATGGTGTGAAGTAAGGGAAAGGCTGCTGCCTTTTGTTATTTGCTAGACCATCCCAAGGTGCAAAAATAAGAAGAAGGAGCACCCTCTCCATTCTGGAATCTGATACCACATGACTCCAGTTTAGAATGGACGGAGGCTTTTTGGAGGTTATACAAATTTGGGGCACCCAGAAATGGTTCTGTGGACTCTAAAGCAATGTCCTCAAAGCAGCACCTTGTTTAGGTGGGTAATGACATCAAGATGTAGGGCACAGCAGAAAACACTGAGATAAATAATGGTGAGAAAATGTGAAATGTCCTCAAGATTCTCGAAATAATTGAAGTTTTTGCAGATGACCGCAAAAGTCTGGAATTATGTAGGTCAGCAGGCTCAATGAATTCATGTCAATGTGATCTCAGTGGAATCCAGTCTGAGAAAGCCTAGAAACATCCTAAGTGAGATATATATATATATATATATATATATATATATATATATATATATACACACACACACACACACATACATATATATATATATACACATTTACTTTTTGCCATTATTTTACTGATATTGAGTGAACAATATCATCTGAGTGAAATGTGTTGTAACTTAATGTCATTCATTACTGTTTATCCATTAACCAGACATATTCAACAGAATAATCTTACACTTGACTTATTTCTATTTATTTTTCTCATAGTTAGCAGCTATCACATTTATTTCTATTTCTCTAGCATGAAAATAAAGAGTTATTTATGAATAAGCAATGGAACAAAGCTGCATATTCAAGTATGCCTGAAAACAAATACTGGTCATAGTAATGACTTCATTGTGTGTGTGTGTGTGTGTGTGTGTGTGTTATATGCTTTGGGGGCATTGTAAGATCATTAAACAATAACTCTGAGTGAAATTACATTAATATTTTATAGCCTTTTCATAATTTATATGTTAGTTTATCCTCCCCAACCTCTGGAATCTAGGTGACCCAGATGTTATAATTCTCATTTTATTAATAAGAAACACAGAGTAGCTTGGATATCTTTGACAAGAAAGTTACAGAACAACCCCAGGTCTTAAAAGAAAGGCATGAGAGAACCAGTCTGATATTTATTTTAAGAAATATTGAGTATTTTTAATTATTCCATGGTGAATAAACTAGAATTCTTGCCTTTGTGAAATTTACATTCTAGTGAGTAAGACACAGATTATGAACAAGTAGATGAGTAAAACATGTAGTGTGACAGGTGGTGGTATGTGCTATGAAAAAAATGAAAGCAGGATTAGGATTGTTGATGTGTGTATGTGTGTAGGATGTGTGTTTGTATGTGTTGGTGGAGGGGTGATTGTTGTCTTCATTTCTCTGTCTTATGGCTCATTGCATGTAGGAACACAGCTCATGTTTGGATATTGATTTTGTGACCTGCCACTTTGCGCATTGATTGTTTCAATCAATTTTTTGGTGGAGTCTAGGGTTTTCTCTCATCATGCCATCTATAGATAGTGAGCTTTCTTTCCCAGTTTTCAATTTCTTTTATATCTTTCTCTTGCCTAATTGCTCTCTCTAGGACTTCTAGTACTATGTTGAATAGTTAACATCCTTGTCTTATACTAGATCTTAGAGGGAAAGTTCAGCTTTGTACCACTAAGAATAATGTTAGCTGTCAATTTGTCATAGATGAACTTTACTGTGTTGAAGTATGCCCCATCTATCCAGTTTTTTGAGAGTTTTTATCATACATGGATGTTGAATTTTATCAAATGCTTTTTCAATACCTATTGACATAATCACATGATTTTTATCTTTCCTTTTGTTGATGAGGTCAACAATGTTTATCAATTTGGGGATGTTGAACCATCCTTGCACATCTGAATAAATCCCACTTGGTCATGGTATATGATCCTTTAAATGAATTATTGAATTCTGTTTGCTAAGATTTTGTTGAATATTTTTGCATCTATATTCATGGTGGGCAGAGTTACTATTCAGATAGTATTCAGATATTATTTAGATATTAAAGAAAGATAAATCTTGGCTTCTGTGACAGTGTGAAGGGAACTAGAAGGAATTATGCTAAACAAAATAAGTAAAAGGGAGAAAGAGAAACACTGGGTGGTATCACTTATATGTGGAATACAAAGAAACAAAAAAAGGGGTCAGATAAAATCAAACCAATTACAAACTCTTGAACTCTGACTGTAGAATTGAAGCTACCAGCGGGTGATGGGGGAAAAGGAGGCAGGGAGCTGAGTGGAGAGGGGATGATGGACTGTGGTGGAAGTCTATGGGTGTCCTTGTGGTGAAAGGTACGTGGCCACATACACTTGAAGGATGTGATTCTTACCTCCAAATCACATAGAGTGTTATAAACCAATTTTTCCTCAATAAAAAATAACAAACAAACAAAAATCCTTGACTGAGCTGGTCTTTTTCATGAATTCTGGGATGGATTGGAATATCATTTTGCAGGAAACACAAAAACTGGAAATAACTCTCACTTTTTCAGAGGATTATTGCCATGTGAAGTGGGGTGCTAAACCTGTACCCCAATCTGGAGCATCACCCAATATCTGTGGTGTTCCAGCCCTGGGCATTAGACTGTGAATAAGCATATTCACTGGTTCTCAAATAGCTTTCCCTAAGAAAAACCACAGTATCACAATTTAAAATGCAAATATTTCCAGATAGCTTTCCATTAATCCACTGTCTGCAGCAGTAATTTTCAATGTGTGATTCTAGGAGGAGCAGACTTAGTGTCACCTGGGAATATTAGAATTGTAAATGTGAATTTTCACACCCCACCCCAGGTGTGTTGAATGAAGGAAAGAAATTAAGCCACGATGGGCTGTTAATAATTCAGCAGACACCCTTGATCACTGGACCATTAGAAAGCCAAGGACAGTGCTGACAGAAGGATCCCAAGGAAAGCATCTTGATGAGGAGAGAGGTTTTTTCAAAAATATGAGGTATTCTCTGGGGAATTCCCAAAGGGACCCCTGATTCTGGGGAGATGACAAAGCAAGGAGGTACTTCCAGGAGGAAACTGAAAGATAGAAGTTGAACTGAAAATGGAAGTCACAGAGCCTCAAAGACAATTTTGGCCTAAATAATCAGGAAGGTGGTCCTGCAGAATAGTCAATGCTATGGGGTTGGGGGTATCTTTCAGCTGACCAAATATTGTTGAATCCAGTCATCCTTGGTTAATTGTGTAACAGAGCATATTGTTTAGCCTTTCTGAATCTCAGATTCCTTCTATACATACTTATATAATCACAGTACCTAGTAACACAAGCTAACATTTATTGAGCATTTGTATAGGTTATCTCTTATAATCTTCATAACCACTCAATGAAGTTGGAGTTTGGATCTCCCATTTCACAGCATGAGACTCAATGACTTGCCTAGGGTCATATAGGGAAGTAAAAATTGGGAATGTGAAAGTCTAAGAATCTTGCTTTTGTGCCTGGATTATTTGGGCATTATGATGTAGCAGCTCCTTAGGGGCATGTGAAATGACTTGTAAAATACGGTAGTCTGCATATGTAAAAACAAAGACCGCAAACACAGGGAAAGTGGCCATGCACAGATCAAGTTTATAGCAAACTAAAAAAAAAATTTGGCTATGAGGAGATAGAAGAGACAAGGATAGTTGCCTTGAGGTTTCAGAGGAAGTATGACCATACTATTATACTCATATTTGACTTCTAGCTTCTAGCAATATAGGAGTACACATTTCTTTTGTAGAAAGTCACCAATCTATGGTATTTTGTTACACAGCCATAGGGAAAAAATATGGAACCCCATTCCAGAAGGGGCAGGAAACTGGGTCCTGAGCTCTCAGAGAGTGAAAGATGCCTTTCACAAATTCCATAATTTCTTTCGATGTTGGATGACAACTGAAGAGGTAGCACTTTTCTAATACTCATGGCCACTGGCAATAATACTGGACATAGTCTCTCCCATGGTACCATGAACAATAAGGATTCTTGGACTGCAGGTTCCCACCCCATGATCCAGCCCAGCAATAGTGTCTCAGCCTGAATGTCACCTTTCTGAGTGTGGGCTGCTAGTTGTCATGTTTCAAGTTCCAGGTAGCTCTTCTACTCATCAGTGTGACTTAGTCCTGGCCTACAGAACCTGTCATCACAGACAGCCAGATTCTAAAGAGGCAGCCTGGTCAGTTACCTTGACAACCTTATGATGTAATGTTTTATATTACTTTCTGCCTGCAGGTCTAATGAGATTCTAGACACTGCTGGCTCCTCCCAGCTTGGGTGTCATGCAGCTAGAGCCAGGGCAGTGAAGCTCATTTTCAATGATCCCTTGCGATATCTATAAGATGCATTTGCATTAGCAATGAAAGAGGAGTCTGACTGTCACTGAACTGCATAGAATTTTTGCCCAGGGAACCCAAGATTACTGCTGGCATATCAGCTTTTGCTGTGGGCAACTCCAGTCTGGCTCAGCTGCTGTGAGGCGTTACTCATTCTCCTTGTTATGCTTTAGTTCAGATTCCTTGCCACAGTTCAGCAGTAAAGAATGAACACGACCCTCAGTAAAATGGATTTCTGGGAACTTCCCCACCAAGCTGAACCCTGCATGTAACCCTGTATATGAGGGATTTATTAACAAACTAGTTTCTCTTTGTTTTCAGTCATTTGTTTCCCTAAAAACCTCTAGGGTTTTGAATGTATGTTTTTAAAAAGCAAAGGCACTGGAGTGAAGCACATTGCCTGGACTGCTTTACAGTGCTTTCTCTCTCCTCGTTGTGAAAAGAACCCCAGGCTACATCCTGATTAGCTAGAATGCAGAACAGGGGGTGGGTGTGGGGTTGGGGGGGAATCTCTCCCTCTGCAGATATGCCGTGACAGAGGCCTAACTAGGTACACACTTGGCTTTGTATGTGACTTTTATTTGCTTGTCTCTTTCAATGAGTAAGTGGCCAGTTGGTCTCCAAAAGCAGTCAAGAGAAAGGATGAGCAGGAAGACCCTGTGTGCTATGCTCAGTACTGGCACTAATGTCTACTGCAACAAACCCAGCAGACAGAAGTAAGAAAAAATGCCAGAGTGCCTTCTCCAGGGTTTATATGGGGTGAGAGCCAACACCCCTCTGCACTGGGGGAGGCCATTTTGTGAGGATTCTTTCATCTGCTAAAATGAGCAATGAGTCCTGATACTCTGTTAGAACATAACAGATTGGCATTGACAATCCAGATGTCTGGGGTCAGAGGCTCCATATTATACTTGAAAGCTATACTCTGTGTCAAAGCCATGGACTCTTTTGTTAGGAAGTTCTCAGTCCCAGAGAGTATTTTCTGGATGGTAGAAGGAGTGAGAAGTGCCAAGTGGTTCAAAAATCTCCTCAAACATATGGGTACTATTTTCCAATGCCAATTCAGCTTTATGGTGGCAACAGACTTCTAATACTGTCGTTCTATGCCTTTGGTTATGTCTTTGAAATGGTCACTTTCCATTTGGCTGGAACTGGGGAATCTCATGATCAAGATAGTACTAGAAAGAACATGAAAGACAGAAAAGAGGAGCTCTGGGTCTTGGCACAATCCTTCCATCTGCAGGACTAATGGAGACACTGGTGGTGGGGACACAGACACATTCTCTAGTGATACATTTTTCCTCTTCTCTCTTGGGTAACATGCCTGATATATCTGTCTATGAACACTGATGCTTTTTTAATGTGATTTAGCATCTCAACACAAACTAAGACTGGGGGATAAAGTTACATATTGGCAAACATTTATATTAGAATGTTACAAGTTGTGATCACTTGCTAATTTCTGCCATTCTCGGTAATTTAATAAGCAGGTCGTGTGTCATCTAGAAATATCAGTGACTGCTTTGCCCTTTCATTTATGATCTTTTTTATGCCAGATGAAGGCAAATGATATCATGGCATTATGAAAAGGAAGGGTAGACAGTGGTTCACATCAGAAAGAGGATGGGAGAAATAAATCATTTCAGAGCTTGCAGAATGTAGGCATGCCGAAACCCAGAGAATTTGTGCTGTGGCAGCCAGTACCATATTTATGTCAGTAGCAGATGTATTATGCAGATTCCATTTTTGCACAGGCAAACTTGCAGCCATTCATCAGCAAAAAATGTAGCAGTAAAAAAGCAATGTAAAATTTTGTTGATTCTAGCAGTAAGTGAATTAGATATCTATTTAATGCAGGTTTCAATAACACTGCAATGTGAAACTTATCTTCAAGTGAACAAACAAGACAGTTGTGAAGTTATCAAGGGACACCTTTTTAAAATTTGTGTCCCAGGATTGAAAAGTTCTGGATTTTATAAGGATGCTTATTCTGAACTTGTGAAGAAAGCTTTAAAAAGTTAGAGTATATTTTTATACAACTTATTTTTGCAAAGGAGGTTTGTACTTAGTTTCCTGTTTTTACAAGTTCAACAAGCACAAAATAATTTCAACAATAGCGGGGGTCTGTTGCATTTATTTTTCCTTTCAAAGGTGTCATGGTAGGTAGCCTCCAAGATGATCCAGATAATTCTAGCTCCTTGTATTCATTCTAGTTCCTTGTATTCAGCTCAGCCTTCATATTTTTGGGCAACAATGGCAACAATGTAACCACTTCTCACATTATATTACTGTTGACCTGTACGGATAACAGGATACTACAAAAATGAGAAGTGATGGTGCGTCATTTAAGGGGTTGAGTGATAATATACAGTGTGACCGCTACACATACAATCCCCCTCCACATACAATCCCCTTCCCCGCTTTATCTCATCCCTTGCTCTGGTGAAGCCACTGCCATCTCACAAAGACCCTCTCCCTGGCTGTGCTTACATGATTAAGAACCAAGGATTGCTGCCAGCAGTCCAGAGGGGGCGCCATCTCAGACCCTCCAGCCACAGCCTTTACAAGATTGCAATAGCAGTCAACATGAAACAGGGTGGCCCCCTAGGAAAGGGGGCAACATTTTTTTTTTCTTAGTGTTATGTGTATTTTCTGCGTTGGGAGGAAAACGGCTTAAATTGCGATGATCGTGATCTCACATAAACATCAGCAAAGACAAAATGCAGATGCAGGAATCAGGACAGTGCCCTCGGGCTGCAGGGGCTGACACTTAGCACTCCCTCCCACCCCCCACCCCTACTCCTAGTGCCACCACTGTCTCTTCCTTCTCATCCTCCACCTTGCCCAAGAGCTATAGGGACACAACTCTTCCCTCGCCTCCACTGGAACTTGCCCTGATGTGGGAGCAGCCAGAGGCTAAATGGCTCTGACTTTTGGGCCTGGGCCATGCTGGGGGAGATGTTCTTAGCTCGAGTTCCAGATGCCTGGGAGAAGGGGTTTCCAGCGCCTGGGGCTCTGACAATTGGGTCAGACCCTGGGGCTGGTGCCTTTCCTCATGGTGCTCACTTAGGCCTCTTAGCTTCTCCTGCTCAACCTTCATATTTTTTGGCAACAATGGCAACATTTATCTTGATTTCGATTTTGCTCCTTTCGTCCCCTTTCCTGTGGGTCCCACCAGGTGGTGTCTTAGACTTGTGGCAGGCTGTTGGGTCTCAGCAGTCGCGCTAAACCCTGTTTAGCTGGGCATTTACCCACAAAGGGATGGTTAACGTTGGGATTTTGTGTGGAATCCATTTTATCTATTCTTTCTCTTCTCTTCTTTCCATCACACACTAATTGTATTAAAATTCTTTCCATTGAAGGTCTTATGCACTAGAGTATGTTTTGTCTATGCAGTCGATGGCAGAACCTATTTAGAGCAGGCAGGTTAAGGGATTCCCCGGTTGCCCCTCACCCTGCCCTGTAACAAAAATCTTAATGCCACATCATGGGTCTGAGGCAGAGCCACCTAACTACACAATTAAGCTGCTTTGGAATTCCTAACCCTTGAAAACTGCATTGGCGTAGTCATGAAGCAACTGGCAGTTGATGCGGTGGCCTACACGGAAGTAATAGCCGAGAAACACTATCAAATGTTACTTCCTGAATGGAACCCATGAGTCAGGTAGCAGGTGTACTTACTTCTTAGCCACTGACCAGGACTTCAACATGAGCATTTTTTTTCAATGCTATTGACCTTGCCTCTTAGTGTGAGCTAATTAGTGACAGTCACTCTGTTTTCATGTATTCATTCTAAAGATGCATACTGGAACAGATTCAGCACTTGACATTATCATTTGTCCATATTGCCAGGAATCACTCCATCCAAGGGTTCTTTTGGTGATACACAAATGTCCAGCGCTCTACTTGCTTGTCTATCCTTTCCCAGTGCTCACACGATCTAAGTCAGACTAAGACTGCACATTTCATTCACATTTTAGCTGGAATGTGCAGAGGATACGTTGCTCTCATTTTTTTTTTTTTTATAACTGCTCTGGTTTTCCTGCTACTGATTACTTGTGAACAAACAAACAAACTGAAACAACAACAAACAAAAAGCAAACAGACAAAAATCAAACAAGTGATTTTAATACTTTGGTTAAAACATAATGTGATATGCAAACTTAAAAGCACTTTCAGCTCAGTCCTTTAGGGGAACAAAAGCAATATTCCTTATGTTTCAGAGTGTCAGTTGTCTGCTTAGCACCTAACTTCATTTCAAAAAATTATTTGGGCATGTGGGGGGAATGGTGAGACTCACAGATGTCATCTTTTTTTTAAAGATTTATTTATTTATTTATGCAAGCACTGGGTACAGTCAGAAGCACGGGCGGGTGAGAGAATTCACCAGAGCCAGAGCGGGGAGCAGAGCAGGCAGAAGGACCAAAGTACACTGCTGAGGGGAGCAGCAGGCCGCAGGAGAGATCTGCGTACCAAGTGGGACCCTCCTCCGGCGGCCGGGGAACAGCCAGGGATCGAACTGGCGCTGCGGGCAGCTTCGCAACCCCAGCGCTCAACTGCTGAGCCACCAGGGAGGCCCTCACAGATGTCATCTTTAAGGCAAAATCAAACCTAAGGACATTGCATCTTTTGGGTCCCTGGCATCTAGAATTACGTCCCTTGCCAGTGTGTACCTCTGTGCCTGCATTCTGGCTGCTGTTTCTTTTCCCTTGTTTGATTAGAGCTTGTTGGAGTTTTTAGGAGACCTAGTTCCCAAATCCTTTCCCATGGGTGCTGTGAAGCCTGATGAGTTCAAAGGAAGCTCCCATTTGACTCCTGCCTGCCTGGGCCACATTCTCTGCAACCCACATGGCAGAACCAGCTCAATTCAGTGAGGTGTTGCTCTCTCCTGTGGCTCTCAGCCAGATTCTCAGGTATACCTAGGTCCCGTCTATGCTGCTTGAAATGAAGGGTGACCCAGACAAGCTAAAACTCAGGCCTATTTCTGCCTTGCTTTGTCAAACAACCAAGTCGATGTTCGCGTGGCAGTGAACAAGGTTGGAATAAGACAACATTCTTCTGTTGTCCCAGGGACCCCACCTGCCCTCAGTGTGACTGTAAATTAACCTACTCTAGCCCACTGAGGAGAGATAATGTCTGTTACACAATGCAGTGATCCCAAAATGTAATGGCATTCCCCTCCCCCCTTCCTTTCTTTCTGGTCTCCTCCCCCTGGTTCCTATCCCTCTAAAGAGATCTAGATTATTAGTAAGTCTCTATGTTGCTGAAGGCCTTATTTTGGGTATAGGAAGCCAAGTACAACATCAATCATTTCCTTTCCATTCTTTCTAGAATTAATTTAACTTCCCATGCAAATGACTAGGTTGGACCAAGTTGGGTGAAGACTATGAATTCACGCAAAAGACAAATTCACATTCATAATTTCAATATATTACCCACCTAAACTATTATTATTTGTCATTACTGGTTGTCCATTCATAGATTATAATCTTTGAAAAGGAAGCAGTGACTGTGATTTTAAATAAATTATATTCCATTTGTGTTCTGCCTTGCAAAAGTCTTTGTGTCTCTACACCTGTGTCCTCCTCCATCTGTTCTACCCACACAGTGAACCAAATTCCATATAGGTACTAGGGTGTCTGTTTGTAAAGTTCAGTGGAGCTGATGAGCAAGCTAGCTAGGTGTTCTTTGGCTGTTGTGACACAACGGATGAGTGCCCTTAGAAGTACAGGATGGTGTTATGTCAGGGAGCACCTTGGGACACTCAATGAGATACACAGATCTTATGTCTGTGTTTCTTCCACATTTCTGTTCATACCTTCATAACTGTCATTAGGAGAGAAAGTGGGTGAATAAGTTATATCTGAGACTCCTTTAGTGTCAGTGAATTGCCCCCTGCTTTAGCCACACTAGCACAGAACCACCAGCCACTTAATAGTCCTTGTGCTCCCACATAACTCTATTATATTTTTTGATTTAAAATAAGACGTGCTCATGCCTTCCAGATGTAATAAGATTTCTTTCTATTGCTTTCACATTAACTCAAACTTTATAAAATACCACTTGGAAGAAACCCTTTCTCATACACTAATTTCTACCTATCAGCTATTCTAGCTGAATCCTGGTCTGGCTGCTACATACTTCTTCCTTTAGAATCCTCAGCCTTTGGGCAAACTGGTGCCAAGCCTGTAGCATCTATCTTGCCCTCTTTGTAGATGATATTATTTTATGCCTGCTCCTACTTTCATTTAAAGGTGACTTTTAGGGGACAAATCTTTAAAAGCAAAGTGAATATTTGCATTAGCTCCAGGCCTGCTGCGTTTAAGTCTATGGTATCCGTAATGGGAGTCAGCAGTTACTGACTCACTATACCCTAGAAAACCCCCTTACAAGCATTATATGTTTAGCTTTCACTGACAACTAAAGCTATTATTTTATTTCCATTTATAGATGAGAAAACTGAGCTTTAGATAAGATAGTGAAGAAAATGACCCAAGATCACATAGTTTCTGAGTGGCCATGCCAGTGTTCACACCCAGCACTGTTTGTCTCCAGAGCTCCTGATCTTCCCTGGTCTGCTTAGTTCAGTTGAAATCTCAAAGTACTGACAAGTACAAGTTGTATTAAAAATAAGGGAGAACACCATCTTCTGGGGCAGGGAGGGCTCCACTTGACTATCTTCCAGGAGCTCCAGAACCAGGCAGTTGAAGGTAAACCCATTATAGGCTTTTCCAAGCTTACTCATCTCCTTGAAAATGAGCAACATTTTCTGGCTTTTTGAATATATGAAAGTCAAAGAATTGTCTACAAGTAAACATTTGTTCTGTGCTTTCAAAGATGGGTACTTTGTCTCTGAGACAAAGGAATAATTATTTTTTTTATTCATACCATATCACATCATAAACAATGTTATCAAGATTGGATGGCCAGGCCAGTGGCCCTGTATTTCTTCTCATGGACTGCCATTTCCATGAGTAACAGTTTTTTCAGGTTGCTCCTTTTGACAGAAAATGGTGTTTGGAAGATTAAGATTTGAGAGAACAGAAAGAGATGGTGAATGAGGAGACGAGGGCAAGGCTCTTGCTATTCCTTAGTTGGCCCAAGAGATGAGATCTATTCTTGAGATGCAACAGGGACTCTTTGAACAGAGCCTGGAATGACTCATGACACTTGCAGGACTACAGTAAAGCCCAGTTAACACAATCTTGCACAAAGTTCAGGAGGAAAGATTGCTCAAGAATTTTTCTGTTTTTGTGCCTGATACAATGACTGCATCTTCAAGGCTCTGGAAGGTCTTCAGAGGTGAAGGGTCTAGTTGTGCATACAGGGTTCATTTCAAAAGACTATAGTAGCAGTGATGGTGGGAAGTGACTACCTCCCAAACCAATGGACAGCAGCTTAAATGCTGAGGTCAGAAAGTGAGACAGTGAGTTTGTTTGGAAATTATTAAAGGCAACTGAGGGCATTTTACTAGATACTGATAACATAATTATGTTGATGGGATCTTTGGAGTAGGCTAAATTTTAGTACAATTGTTGCTGAGGCTATAATTTAGACAGTGAACTAAAGCAGCTACAGATATCTAAGTTTACACATTTACACAGCAATAATAAATACTGGTGTGGATTTTTAATTGCAATGATAGTAGCTTCTTCAGTTTAGTACTGATACATTCCTATGTTCCCAAGGTTTGACTGGCATTTCTTGCCTAATTTCTCTGTTACTTTGAATCCCCGAGTTCTGCTTGCATTTTTTTCTTTTTGCTTCCATGTTAATCTACATGACATGTTGACCAACTTCAAGGGGTGAAGCTCATATTAGCATATGAGCTAATTCAAATAATGCTCTCTGTGATGTAACATGTAACATGCATATGCAAATCTCTTAAATTATATTTCATTTGCATAACTCCTGTTTTATCACTAATCTTGAAGATTAAATATATGGTGAAAAGACTAGGGAATTGTTCTTCTCTAGAACAGATGGACTGGTGTTTTCAAGTAAAATATCTGTGAGTACTCTTAATGGTTATTAAGAGAATATTCTATCTCCATGAAGTAGGAGGGTTCCTTGCTTTCATTTCATGGTTTATTTCTAGTTTGATGCTCTTATGATCAGAGAAGATAGTATGATTTTGATCTTAATGTGTCTGTTGATGTTTGTCTTGTGTCCCAATAAGTAATCAATCCTGGAGACTGATATGTGTGCACTTGAGAAAAACGTGTACTCAGATGTTTTTGGGTGCAGTGTCCTATAGATGTCTGTTAAGCCCATGAGGTCTAAGTCCTTATTTAGGGTTCTACAGTCCTTGTTTATTTTTTGTCTTGTTGATTTGTCCATTGGTGAGAATGGGGTGTTGAAGTCTCCTACTACATATGTGTTTTCTCTAATGTCTGTTTTCAGAGATGATAATAATGATCTGATATATTTTGGTGCTCCTTCATTTGATAAGTAAAGAGGAAATGCAAATGGACAAGAGGTATATGAAAAAAAGTTCAACATCACTTATAATCAGGGGAATGCAAATCAAACCACAATGAGATAGCACCTCACACCTGTGAGAATGGCACATATTAAAAAATCTGGCAACCACAAATGTTGGTGAGGATGTGGAGAAAAAGGAATTCTCCTATACTGCTGGTGGGAATGCACACTAGTCCAACCACTATGGAAAGCTTTGTGGAGATTCCTCAAACTACTAAAAATGGAGCTACCATTTGACCCATCAATTCCACTCATAGGAATCTACCCAAAGAACACAAAAATATTAATTCAAAAGGATAACTGCATCCCTATGTTTATTGCAGTAGTATTTATAATAGGTAAGATATGAAAACAACCCAAATTCCCAAAAATAGATGACTGGATCAAGAAGATGTGGTATATTTACACAATGGAATACTATAAAGCAATCAAAAAAATAAACTCTTGCCATTTACAGCAACATGGATGGAGCTGGAAGGGAATATGCTCAGTGAAATAAGCCAGAAGAAAAAATAAAAATATAGGATAGTTTCACATATAGGAGAAATATAGGGAAACCAAATAAGGGATCAGGAAATAAAATAATAAATAAAAAAAAAAACAAAATTAGCAGGCAACTATAAATCAGAGATATTCTATGGGGGAGGGGGAGGGAGAGTGATCAAAACAGGGCAAAGAAGAGCACAAAGGACTATGGTGGTGATTCACAGGTGAATTTTTGGTGGGTTTTTATGGGAACTACACCGGAGAGGAGAAAGCAAACACTGTACAAAAATGAACAATGATGTGATATATATATATATATGTATATATATTATGGTTCATTTGAAAAAAAAGAGAGAATATTCTCCTAGATTCTCTACCTTCACTGAGAAAAGATAACCAGACAGGTTATATATTGACTGAAAATACCTAGTCTATTTTTCAGAAGGCTTATCATTCTATATTTAGTTCTGTGTTCTATAAATACCCCTTTCTCCTCCTCCACACCCCCAGGTTGCATGAAAGTTATTTGCTCATTTGAAAGAAGAGGTTACAATTTAATTATTTTAACCTACTTATATGCAGATTATACTACAAATGTTCATGGAAAATAAAGCAATAATTCTAGGTATTAGTTAACTTCATACTAAGTCTAAGCTAACAGCTTTTCTAGAACAGCTCCTTAAAACAGAAATGGATGTCATTTGTATACTACTTGGTTTGCATGCACTCTAGGTAAATTTGATAGGAAAAGAGTCTAAATTGAACAAAAATAATTATTTCCCACTAACTTTGATTACAGAAATTTTGATTATTGAAATGGTTTATCAGCAAATGTGGTTTGGTTATCACTTTTATCCCCTGTCTTGAAAACACACAAACCATGAAGGTTTCAGATTGATTTTGCAGATAATACATTGTTTTAAACAAAAAAAAAAGGAAAGAGACACAGAACACTTGAATGTCTGGTAATATAGACATAGCTCCAGGCCAAAGACCTATGCTTTTCTTTTGTTCAATATTTTTATTCTAGAAAAGGTCTATGGCTTTTCTGGGGACACTTTTCAGGTTTCCAAATTCATTGTATATTCATGATAGTCTTCTTTACCTTGACATTTTATATTCTGAGAATTTGTGTTTAAACAACCTCCTGTCTTTGCAAAAAAAAAATTAGAATGTGTTAATCGTCACTACTTCCCTTTTACAAAGATTTCTCTAAGTTTTAAGACTGTTATTCAGTGAAGTCAAGTGGTAAATCTGTCCTCATCTGTGGTGTGTTCAAACCCTGACTGGGACTCTTCGGTTTGGCATGATCAAAAAGGAGCTTCAACCACAATCTACTTACATTTAATGTCTGTCCTTTGTCTTCAATGACCTATGAAATTTCTTTCAGAATATTACAAATTTTCTTCCAAAATTTTCTTCCCTTGTCACATAAAGAAAGGTCCCTTACATCTCTTTTCACTGGGGTCAGATCACAATGTGCAGCTTCACTTAACAAATGCCGAAAAACACGTGTCTGACATAAGTCCTGAAACATGCTGCAGTCAGTTTGAAAACTTCACTCTGACAGAGGCAGGACAGAAATAGAGCACATTTTCTTGTCACATTAATCTTAAACAATGTGCTTTGTTAGAAAGACAAAAAATATCCTTTAAAATTTTTGTGTTTAATTTGTCATAACTATTGAGTTAGTTAAACTTTTTAATTATCTTTTGAAAAATAGTTCTAGCAAAACACTTTAGAAGAGTACTTCTTATAATTTCATTTTATGGGAATTGGGGGTTATTTTTCAAAATGGACAGAACTCATTTAATTCTTTTTTAACTTTTAACTTTTTATTAATGAAATGGGCATTAATTAAGAGCCATTGGTGAAATTTTAAAAAAAGAGGATGACAGAATGTTCAATAGTGTTAAAAAAGATATTTCTACTTAGGTTCTCTATATTTTCTTTTTCTAAATCATTCACATAGAGTTCACAGTTGGAAAATTCCAAAAGTACTCTTACTTCCTCTTTTTTTTGAAAGGGGAAATAGTCTCACTTCTATGGATATGTCTTGATCTTGCTTTTGGAGAGCAGGCCATGACCAGTACAATAGTGTCTTTTGAAACCTAAAGCAGAGATCCTAATGCCAAACTGGCAAAACTAAAGAAGCATACTTCCAAATATAGTAACTGCTTTCTGACTGTACTGAATTCACACTATACTATTTATGTTTCCATTTATATTACAGTTTTTTTTTTTTTTTTTGAACCAGCCTATGATTGGGACTGTCAGAACAGGAGGATAATGTGACTATATCAATAGGACTGGAATGTACCTTGGTCGATTTCCCAGGCTACTGATGCAAATTCCATCTAGGAGCTTTACCCACTACAGATTTTGCACAACAGTGCCAGGTTTTAGTCACAACAAAATGCATGCTCTTGGCCCCCTCAGTCCTCCGTTCTTTATCATAAAATGAGAGGTTGATTAGGTATATTTGACCACTCTTCCAGCTCTACAATGTGTTAATATTGTTTAGTCTGTCATACCAAATGGAAAAATAAATCATGGGAAAAGTTATAAGATAAAAAGTTATCCTTCCTGATCATGGGGTACAGTTATTGAAAAATCACTGCTTGGTTCATAAATTACAAATCTTTAACCAAATCATTTCCCCTTTTAAAAACTGTATTTTATCATGGAAGTGCATTGCATTTTTTACTTTGATTCATTTAAATTAATCTAAGATACTATAAGAGTCTAACAGTATAATTGATCTCATGTATAAAATTATTGTCACGGTCAGGACTGTAACCTGAAAATTTCATCAACATACCAAAAAATGCCTTAAGGAAATATAATTTATTTATTCTTCGGCAGAGAAACCTCTGAAAAAAATTAATAGTAATTATGGTTTAAAAATTCTCACTATAGCATTTGCATTATTCCCAAAGAATTATTTTATTCCCGTCATTCCCTTAAAATGTCCAAGGTACTGCTATACTAGGATAGTTCAAAACTTTGTCTGTGGGAAGGGAAGTACATGAGAAACAGGGCTTGGTATAGTAGGCCGAGCATGAGGCTTGAAGCTCCAGAAAAGTACTTGTCATATTTTCCTATTAAGTGTAGGCTTTAACAATACTTTACGAAAATGTGTATTGGGGGTTAAGGAAAACAGAAAATGTAGATCTAATTAATAGATGACAGTGATAGTCTGTGTAGAAAAAAATATCAATAGCATGCAAATATATCACTAACCGTATTTCTTTTCTTTCTTTTTTAAAGATTTATTTATGTATATAAGAATTGGAGTACAAGCCAGAGGTGTGGGTGGTGAGAGGATTCACCAGAGACAGAGTGGGCAACAGAACAGGCAGATCCCTCTGAGGGAAGCAGAGGGCGAGGCTGGAGAGTTCTGCTGTACCATATGGGTATCTTCCTGGCCGGAGATTGAACTTGTGCTGCAGTGGCTGCAGACAGCTTCATGGGTTGCTCCTTAACCCTTTGGGCCACCAGGAGGCCCTCCCCTATTTCTAACACTTCCAGATCTGGAACAAAGGGCACAACCCTCCCTTACCCAAGAGGAAACAAAAAGTATGTGAAGAAGGAAACCAAAATTTTGAGACAAACACCCTATTAGAAACAGGGAGTGAAGGAACAGAAAGAAACATTAAGACTCAGAGAAATTTGAAAATCATGTGCTTGCAATGAAATGGAAAGCTGTTTAATTCCAAAGGAGCTGGATGGAAAGTCCTTTGCTACATGCACACACATTCAAGAAGTTTATTTGCTCCATCAGCAAAGCAAGTCCCAGAAATCTGATTGAGGTTGCCAAAGAACTGGTGGGGGTTGGGTAAAAAAGGGGATAGGGACCCCACTGGACTATGATGGAGGATTGTGGGTGCCATGGTGGTGGGTATGGTATCATAACATACATCTAAAATGCTTGATCCTATACCCCTAAAACATGTACAGCGCTGTAAACAGTTCTGCTCAATGTTACCTGTACCTGAATTAAAAAAAAAAAAAAAAGATAGAATTTAAAAAGAGGAAAAGAAAAGAAAGGGACCAAGGGTTTCGGGAGCGATGTGCTTCAGCCAGTTTCTGGCTTCGTTTGTGGCATCATGCTAAATCTCTTGTTTTTCTTTTTCTAGCATATGTCATTGTGATAAGGTGACAAGTTGATAAATAAGAATAATTGGGAGTTAATGTTTTAAATTAAAGAAAAAATACTGAGAGGATGCATGTTCTGCCCATTCAGTGACTGTGAAGAATTTGTGGGAGGGAAGGAACTTCAAAGGCTTTTCTGGCAGTTCAAAGCCTTGCTAGCACCCCATGTGTGAACAGTGGTGGGAGGGAGGGTAGGCTGCCCCCTCTTCCACGCCCACATTCAGTCAGCATTTTCATCTCATTCTCGATGGGGTGTGGCGTCAGGAAGCAGATGGCACACTGAAAAGGGGTAATTGAAGAGGGTTAAGTGGAGGGGCTGTTTACAAAGTTGTGGGCAAGGGTCAGGGATGCTACTTGTATTAGGGCCAGAATCAGGGGAGTCATCACCACCCCTTGACCGAAGGACCTACAAGAAAGACAGTTATCAAAACCCAAAAAGAGTTCAGTCATAGGCGAGGACTGCCTGACAGAAACTGGAGCAGAGGAAAGCAGTGGGATTAGTCCAGGTGGGCACGGAGGGCACCCAGGGAGCTTTTTGTTCTCTCATGTTGACCTCAGGAATTCTGCTGGTTCTCTTTGCCTTCCACTCCTAAATCCAGTAGTCAGATGCCCAAGGCCCAGGGCAGAGAGCATGGTGAAAAGGGCAGAGAATGAATCTAGAAGGCAAATGGAAATTGTCCTGCCCAGCTGAAAGATAGTAAAATAAGATCTTTTCAAAGAATATGAAATGGAAATATTTTCAGTGCAAACCTGACATCTGTTCCATCACAGTGTCTATTCCCCTTTGATGCTTATTTGTAAATCTCATGCAGCTGCTAGGGAGAAAAGGATGCAATAAATGCTGGCTGGGGACCTCCCTGGTGGCACAAGGGGTTAAGACCCAACCTATGAAGCTATCTGCAGCCTCTGCAGCATGAGTTCGATCCCCAGCCAAGGAGCTACCCACATGGCGCAGCAGACCTCTCCTGACTCATCTGCTGCTCCCCTCAGCAATGTATTTCAGTCAGTCTGCCTGTTCTGTTCCCCGCTCTGCCTGGTGAATCCTCTCACCCGCCCCACCTCTGGCCTGTACCCCAATTCTTGTATGCATAAATAAATATATTTTAAAAAAATAAATGCTAGTTGGGGAACACCAGCACGAGGCTAAAGTCAATGTTCTGAGAAAAATTACCAAGAAAGTAGTGATGATTTTCTCTATTTTTCTTGGTTTTTTTTTTTTTTAGATTTACTTATTTATACAAGCACTGGGTACAGTCAGAAGCGCGGGAGGGTGAGAGAATTCACCAGAGCCAGAGCGGGGAGCAGAGCAAGCAGAAGGACCAAAGTACACTGCTGAGGGGAGCAGCGGGCAGCAGGAGAGGTCTGCGCGCCATGCGGGACCCTCCTCCGGTGGCCGGGGAGCAGCCAGGGATCGAACCAGTGCTGCAGAAGCTGCAGGCAGCTTCACAACCCAGCGCTCAACCGCTGCGCCACTGGGGAGGCCCTATTTTTCTTGTTTTTAATAGGTACACAATGTCCAAAGTGGGGATAACTGTCTTACAACGATGAAGTGACAAGAATGAAAGATGCTTATCCTAATGCTATCAAATCATTGATCCAATATCAACCATGCCTACCTCTAGATATTTAAGTGAGAAAAATCATCCATAAATGTTTTCTAAGTCTTTGTGTATTGGGAACTCAGTGCTTGATCAGACAGGGACTGAGTGGAGGGGGTGTGATGTCAGGATTGCTGTCAGAAGCAGCTGGTGAAGATGCCATTGATGGACACAAAACACTGTGAAACTAAGGCACATTAGGGGATAAGACTCAAATATTTCCATTGGGACATGTTGAATTACAGTATATATAAATTAGGATATGCTATTAATAAGGAAATACAGAATTAGAAGTTGCATTCACATGTCTGAAAGAAAGGTCTAACAAGAAATAAAACTTAGGGACCTCCCTGGTGGTGCAAGGGGTTAAGTACAGCACTGTGAAGCTATCTGCAGTTTCTGCAGCACTAGTTTGATCCCCGTCAGGGAGCTACCCACATGGCACAGCAGACCTCTTCTGTCTCATCTGCTGCTCCCCTCAACAGTGTATTTCAGTAGATCCTCCTTTTCTGCTCCCCAGTCTGTCTTTAGTGAATCCTCTCACCCCCGGCACCTCTAGCCTGTACCCTAGTTCTTGTATGCATAAATAAATGTATCTTTTTTTAAAAAGAAATAAAACTTTAAAATATGTGAAGATAATTCAAGTCTCAGGAGTAAAACGTGATTAAGGTGAGTGTGTTCTGCAAACTCCAACAACTAGAACTTAGAAGAGATGTCCCAAAGGTAAACTTAGCAAATAGAATTTATGCAAAGAAAACATTTTGAAAAAGTAACAGGCAATAGTTTATGGTGCCATGGAGAAGTAAAATAGGATTTTAGTGACTGATGCTATTTATTTATTTATTTATTTATAAATAAATTTTATTTTTATATTCCCCATACAATTGCAACCCCCTTATTTTGACCCCAATCCCTCCCCTCCCCGCCCCCCACCCCCCATAGAGTGTCTCTGGTTCATAGTTTTTTGTTGATTTTGATTTTCACTTTCTTATAGTTATTCATTTTCCTGGTCCCTTATTTAAATTTTCTAGATTCCTGCTATGAGTAAGACCATCCGGTATTTTTCTTTTTCTTTCTGGCTTATTTTGCTGAGCATGATCCCTTCCAGCACCATCCATGTTGCTGCAAATTGCATGTGTTTATCTTTTTTGAATGCTGAGTAATATTCCATGGTATATATGTACCACATCTTCTTGATCCAGTCATCTATTTTTGGGCATTTGGGCTGTTTCCAAAGCTTAGCTATTGTAAATAGTGCTGCTATAAACATAGGGGTGCAGGTGCTCTTTGGAATTGATGTTTCTGTGTCCTTTGGGTAAATACCTAGGAGTGGAATTGCTGGATCATATGGAAGCTCTATGTTTAGTAGGTCCAGAAATCTCCACACAGCTCTCCATAGTGGTTGGAACAGTTTGCACTCCCACCAACAGTGCAGGAGAGTTCCTTTTTCTCCACAACCTCGCCAACATTTGTTGTTGCTAGTTTTTTTAATATATGCCATTCTCACTGGTGTAAGATGGTATCTCATTGTAATTTTGATTTGCATTTCCCTGATTACAAGTGATGTTGAACATTTTTTCATATGCCTGTTGGCCATTTGCATTTCCTCTTCAGATAAGTTTCTTTTTAGCTCTTCTGCCCATTTTTTGACAGGATTATTTTCTTTGTTTGTGTTGCTATTTAGAGGGGAACAGTAGTTATTGGTAGCTGATCTAATGTCTTAAGAAAATAATATGCCTGTTGTAAACTGGTTCTGAAATGCTACATAAGCTTCATTGTGCAGTGGTTACTGATCCCAAGCAATTTTAAAATTTAGCAGAGCAAATTCCAATAGATTTCAAGGCCTGGAAATAATTCTTTGTGACTTGAGGCTACATCTTCTGGTTCTATTTATTTTATAACTGGATGTTTATACCTTTTGACCCCTTCACCCATTTTTCTCACTCCCCACCCACCCTTACCTCTGGGAACCACCTACCTTTTCTCTATATTTATGAAATCCTCCTTTGTTTCTTAAAGATTTCTTATGTAAGTGAGATAATATGACATTTTCTTTGTCTGACTTATATACTAAATGTAATGCCTCAAAGACCATCCATGTTGTTGCAAATGGCAAGATTTCCTCTTTTATTTTTGTGGCTGAATAATATTCACTTAAGTTGTTTCTGTGGTGTGACTGTTATAAATAATGCTACAGTGAGCATGGGGGTGCATAGATCATTTTGAGATAGTGTTGTCATTTTCTTTGAATAAATTCTCAGAAGTAGAAATGCTGAATCATATGCTAGTGTTATTTTTAAATTTTTGGATGATCCTTCAAACTATTTTCCACAGTGGCTGTATCAATTTATATTCCACCAACAGTGCACAAGGCTTTCCTTTACTCTATATCCTCACTAACACCAATTCCTTCTTGTCTTTTTGATACCTGCCTTTCTATAAACTGATATCTCATTGTGGTTTTGATTTGCATTTCCCTGATGGTTAGTCATGTTGAACACGTTTTCATGCACCTGTTGATCATTAGTATGCCTTGGTTAGAAAAATGTTTAGTCAGACCCTCTGTCCATTTATTAAAATCTAATTCATTTTGCTATTAAATTGCATGTGTACATATATGTATATATGCATATATGTGTGCATGTGCATAAACACATATATGTATACATATGGGGATACAGATGTATGGATATATGCATATGGGTATACAGATGTATGCACATATATGTGTATATACATGTGTATATATGTGTGTATATGTATATAAACATGCATATACACATACATGTGTGTATGTGTGTGTGCGTGTATGTATATTTTGGATACTAAGGCCTTATCAGATATGTGACTTGCAATTATTTTCTCCCATTTACTAACTTGACTTCTCATTTTGTAGATGATACTGCTGTGCAGAGTTGTTTGTTGTTGTTGTTTTTTTAATAGTCCTACTTTTTTTTTAACTTAGGTGCCTTTGTTTCTGGTGTCAAATCAAAATATCATTACCAAGACCAATGTCTTGAGAGAAATAACTGAGGGTGGGGCATTCCAGATCACTTTTCTTAATCTCTAGGAGGGTACTACTGAGGATTGCTTCTGTATGTGCTCAGGCCTGCAACCTTATGTGAGATAGAGGTTGTCTTGCAGACAGGTCAGAGTAAATGGTGATAGATAAAGGCAAAGCAAAGGAATGAGCGGGGTCAAGGGTGGGGATACAAATTGCAAGGAGTTTGAATGCTAAATTTCCTCTCTTCCATACTCCAGGAATTAACAGCATAATCAGTTGCCAACTTGTGTATGATCACATTAATCAAGTAATATTAATCAGCTGCCAGTGTATATAATAATAAAATAATGCACTAAGATTGGAAAATAAAGGTTGTGTCTTTGTTAATGATAATTATTAATATTTTCAAGTTCTACATTTAAAATGTTATAAAACCTTTGTCAAATTTAACTCAGAAGACTGAGAAATCATTAATTTTGCATATTTTCTAGACAAAATAAGTCCTGGGTATTTTCTCCCCAAAATGTAGAAGAAATTCTTAACTGTTCTTTATAGAACTCTTTGAAGCTCTGAGATGGGCCACCTAAGACTGGAGCTAGTGAATTGTTCCTCAGTTAGTCCAATAATCAGGGTAAGCCCTGACCCTTTGAAGTAAGAATCACTATAAAAGAATCAGAAACCTGGACATCTACAATCTCAGCTTGCAAAGCCAGCTTCTTATTTACTTTTTTTTTTTTTTAAGAGCTTGATAAATATCTTTATCTTCCTATTTACTCTTAAGGGTTTAAGTGTCTCTGATAAATTCTATTAGAAAGAAATGTCCTGTTTATTAGCATATGCAGGAAGTACAATCCAGCATTGTGTGTGAGAGTCAGAGCTTGTCACTAGAGATGAATTCCCCTCTGAAGGACCATTAATATAGGGCTGTGGCAAGGCTTACGAGCTGTAAAAGGAGAGAGAAAAAAAACCAGAGGCACTGAAAGACTTTAGTACAGCCTATTAGGGGGAAGACAATGTCCAATTGTCTTCAAAAAAATTGGATCCAAAATTTACTGCTATAAAAAATTAGAATGAATCAAAGACTAATGTTTATATATATCTATATAAATTCTCTCCCTATATATGTATATATATATATATATATATATAAACATTCAAGATTTTAAAAATTCAAACAGCATAGTAATGTACAATGTGATTATCTAGGTATGCTATTTTTCCTTTTTGATGGAATAGAAATACTTAATCTGGTTTCTAATTCAGAGGAAAAATTTCAGCATGAAACTACTGAAGTGGTATCTTCTGTCACATCATGGCTACTCACTACAGTATGAGGAAGCTGTGAAAAATGTTATACAACCACTGTGGAAAGCTGTCTGGAGTTTCCTCAGTCTACTAAAAATGGAGCTACCTTACGATCCGGCAGTTCCACTACTAGGGATCTACCCAAAGGACACAAAAACAGTGATTCAAAAGAGCACCTGTACACCTATGTTTATTGCAGCACTATTTACAATAGGTAAAACATGGAAACAACCCAAATGCCCAAAAATAGATGACTGGATCAAGAAGATGTGGTATATATACACAATGGAATATTATTCAGCAATCAAAAGGATAAAATCATGCCATTCACAGCAACGTGGATGGACCTAGAAGGAATTATGCTCAGTGAAATATGCCAGAAGGAAAAAGAATAATATCGGATGGCTTCATGCCGCAGACCAGCTTTCGGCAAAATGTCGTGTCAAGGGTTCCTGAAAGGATGAGACGGCCTAGGTGACACGTTAAGGGGCAGCCCTTTAACTTCGACCCCACAGTGTGAGACCCTTTAACTTAGCTGCTTACCAGTGTCTTATCTGGCTGGGGCAACTAGGCCCCCTGCAGCAGTTTCACTTATAACAGGAATATGGGGGAACCAAATAAGACATCAGTGTAAAAAAATAATTATAACAGTACAAAACACAACAAAGCAAAAACAGACAATTATAAACCAGAGACATCCTGCAGGGGAGGAGGAGGGAGAGGGATCAGAAGGAGGGAGGGAGGAGCATGGAGGACTGTGGTGATTGTGCATGGGTGCCTTGGGGAAGGAAATTCTATGGGGGCTCAATCTGAGAGGGTGGGGGGAAGCAAATATTGTCTAAAAAATGTAAAAATAATGATAAATGTTAAAATAAAAAATGTATAAAAAATAAAATTAATTAAAAAAAGTTATTCTCTAGGTATACCTTCCAACAACAAATTCTAAGACTGTTAAATTTAAAAAAAAAAAAAAAAGAATGAATAATTCGTCTGGGGATAGGAAAAAATGCAGCCTGATCCGTTGACATCCTGTGTTACCCTGATACCCAGCCCAGCTTCTCACTGCTTTTTTGGACTTGGGAATAGGGTCCTAATAGGTTCCCCTGTCTGCAGTCTCTCTTTCTACCAAGTGACCCTAATAACCATATCCTGCTTCATTACAAGTTCATTCTCATAAGAGGCCTGGGAGGAAGGCGGATTATTATGGATTATTATAAATGGATTATTATCCCATTTTTAAGGCTAGAGAGAGATTGGAGCCAGAGTCGCAAAAAACATTCACAACAAGATCAGAATTCAGATACTCGGATTCATATTTTGGTCTTCTTTGCTACACCATGGGCTTGGGCTATTCTCCCCCAGACTTCATCATTATGCCACGGTTCTCATTAAAAGCTTTCAATGATCGGGGCCTCCTCCGTGGCGCAGCGGGTTGAGTGCCTGGCTGCGAAGCTGTCTGCAGCCTCCACAACGCCAGTTCTATTCCCCGCCGGCCAGGGAGAATCCCACATGGAGAGGCAGACCTCTCCTGTCTCGCCCGCTGCTCCCCTCAGCAGTCCATCTGACTGTTCTGCTCCCCTCAATGTCTGTGGTGAATCCCCTCACCCTCCCACGACTTTGGCCTGTACCCCAGCTCTTGTATAAAAAAAAAAAAAAGGCTTTCAACGATTCCTCCCCTGTTTTGTCACATTAACCTTCCTCAGTCTGCTACATAAAGCTGTCTACATACAAGTTCACTCTACCCTTAACATTTTTTCTTTCGTGCTGTTCTGTCATTGAGTAATCCCAGACTACCCTGGGCATTTCTGTTTCTGGATGCTTGTTTGCATACTTCCCTCTTCCCCAAACATTCTGCTTTCTTTCACACAGAGTGTGCCTTTTTTGATCACTTCCATTGTTCCGTTGTACTTAGCAATTTTTTTTTTTTTTTTAGCTCTCATCAATGTCTCTTTTCAATTAGAAGTGTTCGTGTATGTATGTGGGTGTATTTATGCACGTCACCAGACTATAAGAGCACCGATTCTGCTATTTATGCTCCCATAGTTCCTACATGTTATGCCTTGCAGATACTCATCAAATATTTACTGAAATCTAATATCTGTTGAACTTTTGCCTTATGTTATTATTTAATGTGTCACTCATAAATGACTTTTCTACCTCTTTGAATACTGCTTTTCTACTTTGCAGTTTTTAAGTATTATGATTGAAATTTAGGTGATAGAGTAAGAAATGATGCATGCAAGGATGACTTTTGTGAAGTTCATGTATTCACCAAAACTTTGTATATGAGGCTTATATAATCAGAATTACATAGTTCCTACTATTGTAGGGTAGGTAATACAGTGAACCATTTATTTTACTTATCTTCATTATGAGAACTCCAACAGATAATAAATATTAGAAACAGAGAGGTAACGAATTTTTTACTTGAAAATGGTATAGGACTTTTCCAATTTACTAGGAAGACACATTCTTTATTCTACCAGACAAGATGTAGGATATTATGACTTTTAGAAGTAATATTCTCTAAAGTTTGCACATATTAATCACTGACATATTTCGAGGGTTTATTATGTGTCAGACATTCTTCTCAGAACTTTACAATTATTATCTTACTAAGTTTTCATCACAACTGAAGAAGGAGGTTCTGCTATTTCCACCAGTCTTTTACGGGTAAAGAGATTGAGACATATTGTTTATGTAACTTGCTCAAAGTCACAGGCACCACCTGATAGAGCTCAGATTTCAGTTCAGCTGCACATGTACCCACTAGCCTATATTACCGGAAGGAAGTTTACTTTCCTTTGGCATTTGCAGGCAAGGCAGCCATCTACAAAGTTCACTGCTGCCCCAGGTCAACTCCAAGTGCCACCAGGCAGCTGGGAGGCCACCTGGTATATTTATATAGATGGGCTCTCTCCTACCTTCACACTATGTATCAAATAATGTCAAGCAAGCTAAGTGTTCCTGGAGAGAATGGGAATTTAGTAGGAAAGTGATTTGATTTTTAGGTGCAGACCCAAGTTGATTAGAGTTAATTCAGCTTAATGAGGTGTCAAGGTGTCACACTTTGTCCCCCCAGCTTTGACTCCCACCCCTTCCTGGGAGCTGGAAACTGAGTGCACAAGGAGTGCTCTGTGCTCCCAGGAGCTGCTCTGTGAGGCTGCCTCCATCGCTCTTCCCCTTCCCACTGGTGCCTTGCCTCTGCCTTTTTGTTCTGTTTGGCCCCAAACCAAGTGTAAGCTAGAGCAAAAATAGTACCCAGAAGCATCATAAGCTGAAATTATGTAACATCCATTTCAAATCTTATTAACTAATATTGAGTAATTATAGGTCATGTCGATTTTTGTTTCTGTTGTTAAATTTTAGGGTCATTTTGGTTATACCTATGGCTAGATAATATTAAAATATATATCATAGCAGGAATTTAGAAAATCTAAATAAGGGACCAGGAAAAAAGACTAACTGCAATAAAGTAAAAATCAAAATCAACAAGCAACTATAGACCAGAGACACATTACAGTGTGGGGCGGCAGGAGGAGAAGAGGGATTAGGGTCAGAAAAAGGGGGTGGGAATTGTATGGGGAATATAACCAAAATGAAAATGCATACATTATGCAAAAAAGAAAAATTACGTAAGAATTATATAAAATAAAATAATTTATAAAAATATGTATATATGATGTGAAAAAACTTCATGGTGTCTATATAATCTAGATGGCTTATATAATGGTGTTTATATACATGGCTGATACAAAGGCTAGGAAATAGGTATAATGTTTATATAGATAATCTTAACTGATAATTCAAGTCCAGTATACCATGTTCAAATCTCAGCTGTTCAATTTACTAGCTCACTGTTAACTTTTTAAAGAATTTAAGCTCTAGGGCCTCCCTGGTGGCGCAAGGAGTTAAGATGCAACCTATAAAGTTATCCGCAGCCACTGCAGCACGAGTTTGATCCCCAGCCAGGGAGCTACCCACATAGGATAGCAGACCTCTCCTGACTTGCCTGCTGCTCCCTCAACAGTCAATTTGCTTGTTCTGTTCCCCACTCTATCTCTGGCGAATCCTCTCACCCCCGGCATATCTGGCCTCTATCCCAGTTCTTGTAAGCATAAATAAATAAATAAATAAATCTTTTTTTTAAAGAAAATAATTTAAGCTCTAAAATGAGAATAAACAAAAATTATTCCTTTATTAATTTAGAATTTTTTCTTTCTTGGATATTGAATTTCATGGCTACTAGAAAATTAGATTTGAGAAAATTCAGGATCTCTGACCTTGAAATCAAAATCCTGCCTTTCCAGGGAGAGACCCAGATGTCAACAGAAAAGATAGCCATCCAGCAGCAATCCCCCCATGCCTTCTATGACAAATTTCCTAGGTTGAACTGAAATCTACATGACAGATTGTTGGTGCCAAAGGCCAACAAACTCCATCTATGTGAAGCATGAGTCTTTTGAAAAACAGGTAAATCCAATTAATGAAGAAAACACACAAGAAGGAAAACAAAGGACTTTTATTAATTCTATTTATTATAGCAATACAACAAGAATGCAAGAATCAGACAGTCTGTATCTAGTCGTGTTAGCCAAATACATACAGAGAAATCTCAAAGCTTTGCTCTTCAATGGCCTCCCTGGCCAATTATATCCCTCTTTCAAGTCAATGGATTCTTTTTTTTTTTTTCTTCTAAGTTCATAGACACACAATCCAAAATGGCAGGAACATAATTCTAATTTATTTCCATTTCATATTTTTATATCTGTAATTATGTTAGTGCTAAATTGGATGAAAATGTCAATCCACCAATTTGCTTCTTCCTTTGTAACCTTTTACATACAAAGTTTATCATTCTGACAAATAAAAGGCCTCACCAACCTTGACACCTAAGAAGAAATGCAAATTGTAATTTTTCAAATTAGGAAACAACTATCAATCATGTTATTTAAAAACTAATGAGAGTTCCAATGAAGCTTGAATTCTTTAGCTGTTTTGAGTTTATAAGATCAAAATATGACTTAATTTTATATTAAAAAGCTAAATTATATTTAGCATTGGTAGATATTATAATTATTAATTGAAGATTTGAATAAACTGCAGATTACATGTTAGGAAAAGTATTTTGAATCATTTACTTGGTTTCTAATAGGTAATTCATAGAAAAGAGAATTCTAACTTAATTTCAATGAAATAGAAGCTAGAATTTTCCAAGATAATTTACTCTATCTTCCTCCCTTCCCAGACACTACCCCATTTCTTATTTATAAGTAACATTTCATTTCACAAATTATTACATCAACACAGGACTTTAAAATATGAGAATGGGGCCTCCATGGTGGCACAGGCAGTTGAGCGCGGCACTGTGAAGATGTCCACAGCCTCTGCAGTGCGGGTTCGATCCCGGCTGGCCGGGAAGATACCCACATGGCGCAGCGACCTCTCTGTCTCACCTGCTGCTCCCCTCAGCAGTGTATTTTGGTCAGTCTGCCTGTACTGTTCCCTACTCTGTCTCTCACCCTCCTGCACATCTGGCCTGTACCCCGGTTCTTGTATGTATGAATAAATAAAAATCTTAAAAAAATAATAAAATAAAATATGAGAAAACTGGCTTTCCTGGCTCTTAGCTGTCTAAGAAGAATCTATCTTCTGAAATCTCAAGCCCAGCTAAAGCAATTCTCTGGAGAACAAAGATAAACTCATTCTTCTTCTCCTTTCTGGACTTGAATGTGGTTTGGGGCACAGTGATTTTCTGTGACTTCCTTTCCATCACAGGTTTTTCCTCTGCTCATCTTGCTCTTGTGCCCAGCTGAGGATATGGGTGCTTCTTGTATGGGACAACCTGATTAGATTAAAACCAACCTCTCCAAGATTACCATTTCCTCTAAATTTCCTGTAGGAAGATTCTTATTGTTCAGGAACTAAAACCAAAATGCAGAGACATTAAGTGATTGAACCAAGATAGTAACAGAGAGACAGTAGCAGAGGCAAGACTAGAAGGCACACATTCAGGCTGACCCCGAGGGCCTATTGCTTTCCATTTTTCAAGTTTGTTTCTGCTGCTTTTTATAGTTCCTATAAAACATCACCATCAGATAGGTTTTTAAATTGATGCTCCACCTGGTGTAAGTGATGTTGACAGCTGCACCCATGGTAGATTTTAAGGGACCCTCCTCATGTGTCAGCCAGGTTTTCTTCCTGTCCAATATAGTGTCTTTAGATTAGGTTTTGTTTTTAACATGTCTGTGTTCAAATGCAAATATGCTTCCCTGGTAGGATAACAAATTATTCCTTTTTAAATTTAGCATATGTCATTTAATCATACTGTCATAGGAAAAAGCAGAGTTTAAATCATATCTTCTTAAGTCAGATTCATGGATCTAAAATAGGAGTCGGTGAGACAGATGTGTGCATGTATTTAAGGCTGAAAATATCTACCTTGAAAGAAAATACATTCACTCTTTCGAGTTTATCTGCACTTTTTCTGAGGAGATGTTTTTTCATTTCCATAGGGTTCTCAAAGAGGTGTATGATCCTCTAAAATGGAACACTGTAATCATTATAGACTTGCTGTGTACACTGGCTCTAAGAACAGATCTCACCTAGGACTTCTTGAAATCGGGGACCCTTGAAACCAACCTCTTCCTCTTTCCCAACACCAGTACTATTCGCCTTGACTCCACTCAAATAATCATATTTTCCCCTTTATTTCTGTGTATGTTATCACCCACTGCCACTATTCTTCATTATAATCCCCATAAGCTTCTTATAATTATAATTATAATCCCCATAAACTTCTTCATGTGATCTATTCTGTTTTCATTGCCCACCCTTCCTCAATCTTGATCTCATTCACTGTTCTTGCTGGAAACCAAGATCCATCACCAGCAAAATATTCTATATCTACCATCCATGTTCTAAATGTTTTCTCTTTATTTTCCCCAGAGTATCCTGCTTTCCTGTAGCCCCTCAAGTGATGGCTGTTGTGCTTCCACAGTCTTCATTCCACAGTCTTCATGCCTCTACATTTGCAGGAGGGAGAAATTCGATTTCCTCCTCTCTCCTCATCACTGTGTTCCATCAATTTCCCATCCTTTTTCCAACTGAAAACCTACCTGGTATTCCATCATGAGATTACATCCCACTTTGCTTTTCATTATCGGTGTGCTCTACCTACTCCCAGGTCACTCCAGCTCTTCTTTCCAGTAATTTCAGTTCTATTACTATTGTCTTTGTTCTGGGAGGATTCAGTATACACACAGATGATCATATCAATCCCAAAATGATCTTGTCTTCTACTTCAGTGAATTAAAGGGCTCCCCCTCTGATCCACAGAATGCTATAAAATTGGAATGAATATTTCCTCACATCTCTTCAGGATTAGAAATAACCAAGGCCATTCTATATGCATAGGAATGAAGTTAATTCATTACCTGTATTATACACCTTAGGCATTAAAGCTTAATTCAATCAGGGAACTGTGGTTGAGAAAATCTTTGCCAATGACTGCAATTTTCCTTAATCTTAATTTCAGGTATTCTCTGACTAAAACATCCCATCTTGGCAGCATATTGGCACTAATAGCCCATCTTCCTTTCTCAGTATTCCCAGCTTATTGACAATTTAAAGTCCTTTTTGCCATACAAAAGCAACAGATTTGCAGATTCTGGGAAGTAGAAGGTGAGCATCTTGGGGATCATTCTCCTCACTACAAGACACCTTCATTTCAACAATCACTATTAAGATTATAGATGGTCTTATTTTCTTCCATTCTGGGGCATGAAATGTCATTTTGTCCCTCTTTTGATGATGCTCAGTGCCTAATAATGGATCTCTTAATTCATGGAAGGTTGTAAAATAGTAATTTTCAATTTTGCAGAATTTCATTTTAATAGAACTCTATAAAAAGATACTTCTCTTCATCTATTATTTGGTTACTATTTAGTAGAGTTTGTGTAGGAAAGGAAAAATAAATGTTATCATCCTTTTATTTACCAGTTTTCAAGAAAATGAATGTCTTATCATTCTCTGGAAGTTACCGTTGTCGGTGGGGGTGGTGATATATCACTATGGAGTTAGGAATTTGTTACTTTTATTTTATTTATTTTTTATTTTCTTACATTGTTGTTCATGTTTGTGCAGTGATTGTACAGTCATGAATTTCGACATATTGACAGTACTAATCTATTTCAATTATTATCTTTTCTGAAATACAAATTGTCTCTTATTTATTCAGGATTAATCCTATTCAAGTTAACACCTTTAGACAAACAGCAGTAGTTGTTTTTTTTTTTTTAAATTTAAATATTTATTTATTTATTTGTTTGTTTGTTTATACAAGCACTGGGTAGAGTCAGAAGCGCGGGAGGGTGAGAGAATTCACCAGAGCCAGAGCCGGGAACAGAACAGGCAGACTGACGAAGAAATACACTGCTGAGGGGAGCAGCAGGCGCGGCAGGTGAGGTCTGTTGCACCATGTGGGACCCTTGCCGGTGGCCGGGGATCGAACCAGTGCTGCAGAGGCTGCGGCAGCTTCGCAGCCCAGCGCTCAACTGCTGCGCCACCAGGGGAGGCCTGCAGCAGTGTAGTTTTTGATACTGGCTGCTATGCTGTCATCTATGAAAAGGTGTTGTAAGGTCATTCTTCCAATCAACCATTCTCCAAAAAGTCTTAGTTTCTTTTAGTGAGAGAGAGTATACTAGGATCACAATCTGTGCACTAAGAGATATTTGTTACTATTGTTTGTATCACTTTTCTCTGCTTTTTTTAGTGGATAAATTATAAAATAGGCAAAATTTAAATAACATACCACATATGTGTATTCTGGCATTTTCAATTAAAATTTAAGGCTATAGATTTCTTTTTTAATTGTGGCAACATTGGTTTACAACACTGTATGTGATTCAGAGGTTTTTAACTTTTATTTACAGAGAATTCTTCTTCTCAAGGATGAAGGAATGATAGAATCAGAATATTCTTTAAGTATATATTTGCTTTATTCCACACTAGTCATGTAGCAATCCAGTTTAGCAATACTAATAGCACCACCATCAATAAAATTTCTGAAAACAGTTAACTCTTTTGCATTTGTTCTTTTAATTGTTCCCTTCTTGTATTTTTATATCTATAGAGTATATGTTGCATTGACCAATACTCTTTGATCCTCATTTAGCTTTAATTTTCAGGTAGTTACATATTTTTTTTTTTTTTGTCACCAGTCTTTGTGTTGGTAGTTCAAGTGCTTTTCATTGTCTTAAGTTTGTGCATGAGAAGATTCTTCAGAAAGATGTCATAAAATAGTATTTTACAGGTTTATAACATAGTGTACAATTTAAACTTGTCAGTCCACTCAGCTGGATGTAAAACATTTGGTCACATTTTCTTTCTTTCAATGTGTTGAACACGTTACTCAATCTGCTTCTGCTATAAAGCATCAATGTTAAATTTCATGATAATCCAATTTCCCTTTTAAGTCACTCTGACTAGACAACCAAAGGGTGTGATTTTTTTTTTTCATCATTAAAGTCTTGCAATTTTACTAGAATCTGACTTGTTAAAGATCATTCTGGATTGATGTCATCGGGTACTTTATGTGCTCTTTCCATATGTATTTTGATATATTTTTAAGTTTAGCTTTCTTGAATTTTAGCTTTTAATGTTTGTCATATTTCCTTGCTTTAGTTTTCTTTGCCAGGCATTTCTATGATCTATATTTTGCATTTTCTTTGTTTATCATCAATATTTGTCAATTTCTCCTGAAATCTCTCTCTCTTTATTTCTTTTTACATTGTGAAATACATTCCACCATTTGTTTCTTTCTGGGCATTGATTGTGCCATTTTCTCTTGTATTCTTTCTAATAGCCTGGTGTGGGTATTAATGTAATAGTTCTAATTTTTTTTTTAAATTCTCTACAGAGTCTTGTCACTCATTTCAGAATTCTCATAATTTTTGTATACATGATTCTTTCATGTCTATGTAAGTTATTTAGTCATTTTACTCCTTTTCATTCAGTTGGTGCAGATTTTATATGTTTAGCCAGCTTGTCTTTCTGACTTTTTGGTGTGAATGCTGTTTTTGCTTATTCATTTCTCATAACAGCTTTACTTGAGATTTGATTTTGATTGCTTTCTCTTGCTCACTTTTGAGAGTTAAGTTTTTGAACTTTTAGAAGGATTTGTGGAACAAAAATAGCTTTAAAAAACTTTTTTATGCTACCCTCATTCTTTTTTTGGGAAAGGGTCATATAGTATTTAAAAAAAAAAGAGGGAGCAAGCTTTCTTTCTGATATTCCCTTTGGGCTTTTTTTTTTTTTTTTGAAATTTTCTTACATTGTTGTTCTTTTTTTATATAGTAATTAGTTTCTCTCCTCAGGTGTAAGTGCCATAACTCTCCGGCCACCATAGCCCTCATAATCCATCACTATAGTCCTTTGAGCTCTTCCCTCCTATTTTTTTAATATTTTTTAAAGATTTATTTATTTATGCATACAAGAGCTCGGGCATAGGCCAGAGATGCAGGGGGTGAGAGGATTTACCAGAGACAGAGTGGGAAACAGAACAGACAGACTGACTGAAATAGACTGCAAAGGGGGACTGTGGGCAAGACAGGAGAGGTCTACTGTGTCATGCGGCTCAGCTCCCTGGCTCCCTGGCTACCTTCTATTCAGGGTAATAAAATTCTTATGAAGAGTTTTCGGACATCATAAATTGTAAAATTAAGAGAATGTATTGAAAAATTTTAAGTGGATCGTAGATTCACTACAGAGCTCCCTGGCTGCCAATTGAACTTGTGCTGCAGAGACTGCGGATAGCTTCTCAGGGCTATGCTTAACCGCTTTGTGCCATCAGGGAGGCCCCCTCCTCCCCTGTTTTAACTCCCCTCTCTCCTCCTCCCTTGCTGTATGCCTCAGTTTTGTGGTCAGGTTGCTAGTATTCTCTTTTTCTTGACTTTTTTTTTTTTCAGTTTCTCTATATTCTGCATATAAGTAAAACCATCCAATATCTATCTTTTTCCTTCTGGCTTAATTAGGTTAGCATAATCCCTCCCAACTCCAACCATGTTGCTGCAAAGGGCATTAAGTTGGTCTTTGTTGATTGCTGAGTAATAGTCCCTGGCCCTTCTATAATTACCTGGCTCATTTCTTTCCTACTTTGCTCAATTTTAATTTCGACTTGACAATTTTTCCTTAGTAAGTGGTCTTATCATAGAAGAGAGTGCTGGGGTCTGTCTGGGCAGGCTGGAAGGGGCACTGACTGCCTGAACCTGATGTATAAGCACAAACTGTCCCAGGTTCAGATGCTTTTCTCAAACTAGCTGGTAATGTGATCCTGTGAACACCTGTTGAATATTTGGGGGTTCTATCCTCAGATCTATTGGCTGCTTCCCTTTTCTTCCTCCTGTGGGGATCCTGTTGTCATGCAGCTCTGGTAGCTTTGGTGAGTCACCTCCATCTGCTGGCATTGGGACATCACAGAGATTGCACATTGATCAGATCTGTTGGACATTTTATCATGGGTTTTTTGTTTAGCTGTTGAACTCCCTTGTCTGTTTTTATGCAGTGATAGATATCAAAATCTGTACTGTCACTATATGTATGTACATGTGTATATCTGCTTACAATTTAAAAGTAATATGACTTCATTAAATTATATATGTATATTAAAATTTCATTTTAATTTTATTAGAAATAAAATTCTACTTTCTAAAATATTTATTGAAATAATACCTTATTTTATTTATCAAAGATTACATACTTCCATCATTTTAATAAATAAGCTATTTTGGAAGGGTGGGCCAAAGCTGGTGGAATAGAGTGAACTTGTGCTTGTATCACAACAGATTGGCACCTGAATATGAAATAATCTACACAGAAGTAGACTTGAGAGCAGATGAATCGAGTTCTCACAAGCAAGGTTAGAAAGGCAGCACCTACACAGACAGGAGATGATGAGATACCCTCACCTAGGAAGAATCTCCAGCATGGGGGGCAAGGAGATGTAAATGAGAAACATCTCGAAGGTGCAGAACTTCTCCCTGAGGAGTAGGAGAGATGTGTGCCTACCTACCACCTGGGACGCCAACCATATGATCCGGCATAGTAGAGATGAACTCCTTGAACCCTGCATTGAGGAATAGAAGGAGGTGAGCCCAAGAAATCTTAGGATAAGGTAAAGATTAAGAATAAGCTTTCAATAAGAATGTAACGCTATCACTTGCCCTGAGACCCAAAGCAGTCATACTCAATAGTGCCCAGCTTGTAGGTGAATGAATGCTATATGCTATCATTACAGTACTGGCCCCACAGTCAAAGAACACTATGGGAAAATCAGGAGTTGGAGTCACCAGTAGGTACCATCTTGGTAATCTCTCACAACTTTGCAAATAATGGCACAAGTTGGTGCCATCTTAGAATTTACCCTCCGTGCTATCAGAACCAGAGGGCAAAGCACCAGCAAGAGTTCCAACCACCCCAGGAAATAACCAAGCTAGCTGGGGACTTGGAGTCAAAAGTCAAGAGGTCCCTCTGGCAGACACAGCTCCAAACACCATGCACTCAATAGTTTCCTTCATCTTCCTTAAGATGGCTGGGACAGCATTATTCTTCCTCAGGGTCCATGGATACATATTTAAATATCCAGAGTTTTAATTCCTTCTGTAGAGTAAAACAGGCATCTCTTTCCCTGAAAGGTGTGGTGCTATGAGGAACATAGCAAATGCTATTTCAGGAAAGCTTGACTTTTCTATAACCTTCAATTCAAGGTAATAAAATTCTTATGAAGGGTTTTCAGACATCATAAATTGTAAAATTAAGAGACTGTATTGAAAAGTTTTAAGGGGATCATAGATTCACTACAGAGTTTGCTTAACTGACATCTGCCAAGATTTGGTTTGATCCTAATGAAGCCCCAGCTCCCAAAGCATCTCTCTCCAAAGGATATTTCAATGCTAGCAGAAAAGTCAGGTTCTTTTTTCCTGACCAGTCAGATCCAATTTGGGCTTACATGATTAGTCCTAGCAATGTCCTTTTTCCTCCTTTAAAATACACAGAAAATGGGACATTTAAAATTACTGCTGTTAGATCATCAATTTAAACACATTAGATAATGGAAAAGTAATGTTGATCACGTGTACTCAGCCATATGAAAAGCATTACAATAAAAAGCAACAACTTTGCTAACCCAGTGAAAAATCAAATACTGTTTGAAACATGTTTGCATTAAATCTGCTTGTTTTTGTGGGTTTATAAAGGTGATCTGTAATAGTAAACCACACATTTTTAACGGAACTCCAGACTAAGAGAGCTTTTACATTTGCTGTCACATTTTATTCTCACTTTTCCCCTGTAACACATGGATTTGTACCTATGTGCAGAGTCCAGTATTAATATCCCTGTCTGGTGTGTAGCCTCCTATGTAGTCAGTCAGGGCCTGGGTTCTGCCCAAGGCTTATAGGGACCTGTGATCATCCATTGGAGGCTTGGTATGTTCCTGTTAGGAATACTGTTCATACAATTAATAAAAACTTTATAGGTAACCCCAGGTTAGATTTCAGCTAGACTCCTGAGTTAGATCAATGTTCGAATGAAAACCAGAAATTTTAATGGAAGTGGCATATTTTACTTCTGCCTGTGGTGCATTTGCCAGAACTCACTCACATGGACACTCTGGCTGCCACAGAGTCTGGGAGACAAAATGGAGCTCTGTGCTCAGTAGGGAGGAAAAATGTGCCTCAGAGAACACATAACAGTCTGCTACATTTTAAGTGACTTGTCCAAATTATTGCAGGTAATAATTGCCAAAGTCAGAAGTTGAATTTGCTTCTGATTCAAAGCCTATGCTCTGTTCACTATATTCTACCCCTTACAAATATTTGGGGGAAAAAAACAAATTTAGTTTTAGTATTTTCAGGGATAGCCCACATTTTCTGTGGTGATATCAACTCTTCACATAAATAGATGCTTCTTCAGTTGTAGTAAGTAACATTTGGCTCTGATTCCTTTAGCCTCACTCCTCTGTGCTGCCAAGCACCTTCTCAAGGGTTCTGTTGTCTCTTTTCTGTGATTAGATATCTGACTCCCAAATGTATAAACCCCTTATTCTCATGAACATGATGTAACTACCACCAAGAACAGCATCTTGTTCTCTTCAGAAGTATCAATGATGTAAAATCATGGATGCTTCATGAAGAAGGAAGGCCTTCCCATCATTTTGCCACCAATGAGTCATGTAATGAGGCAAGAGCCCAATGCTTCATGGAGTCACTATTTCAAAAAGTTCCTTCAGGTTCTACCACCCCTCTTTTGTCAGTCTTCAGATCATATCCTTGGAAATGTCAAAAAGCAGATTCTAGAAGACACATGTTTCTGCCCTCTTCATCACTGATAGCTACATTGTGGATCCCTTCCATCAAGGAACTCCTGAAGAGTCAACTCAGGTAAATGAACTTCTGTCCTTCCTGTCAGCCCTGTTCACATGCCACACACTTCCCAGGCTAATCTATGGGCAGCCTTAAACTAGGCTTACCACTGTCCAGAAATGCATAGCAATAGGATCCAGGTAATTAATGTGTTTAGTAAATGTCCTTAGGAAACTTGTTTTGTTAAACTAATAAATATAGCTTACTTGAAAAAAATAAAAGAATGCTTTTTAATTCGTGCACCAAGCATTTGAAAATTGGCTCTTGAAGTTACATGAAACTATTCTCTCATAAGTATTTTCACATTCTCACTGGCATGCTTTGATACAATTAATAAAGAGTTACATAGGTAAATCAAAATTAGGTTTCACTTTGGCTTCTTCTGAATTACATTGATTTTCAGATAGTTGTTTAAATTGACAGAAGTTTCATGGTACCCACATTTTAGTTGTCACATATGTAAACACCAGCATTTATACATTTCACATAAAAATGCCCACCAGGAGTTACAAGGCTCTGCCCTGGAATGGGAGAGCAACATCTTTGAATTCCCCTAGACTCACTATCTATGCTGACACACATTAAATGAATAGACCCTCAACTGGCTAATCTATTAATTTCAGCCATTTAATGATCAATGATGGTTACTGAAGGAGTGATCTATGATGGTGATCAATAGCCATCATGAAGATAGCTGAAATGGACACCAGCCACATATTGATGTGGTTGAAATCAGAGAAGCCTGTACTAAAAACCACTGCAAGCTCAATCCTGGGTTGAGTGTTTGAAATAACATTTTCACCTTTCAGAAAGCTGTTGTGAAGTCTCCCTCCAAACTGATAGGTCCTGCAAGGATTCTACCTGGACCCAGTCTCTAATTCTGGTTCTTTTAAAGCTTTGTTTCCCTTTCAGTGAAATTCTCTTGCCTTTATAATTTTTTGTTTGTTGGTTATTGAGCGAACATTGACTTACAACACTGTACATGCTTTAAGGGTACAGGTTTACATGCAAACAAATGTTTGTTATCACACCAACGAAAGCCCCAATAATTCGTCATTGGACCCCTACCCTTTGCTCCCACCACTTCACTCCTGCTCTGGTCGTTGCAGTCAGGTCTCTAGGTTTTGATTTTGATTGTTCCTTTACTTTTTTTTTTTTTTTTAAATTTTATTTTATTTTATTTATTTTATTTTATTTTTTTTAATAAATTTTATTGTTATATTCCCCATACAATTGCAGCCCCCCCATTCTGACCCCAATCCCTCCCCTCCCACCCCTGCCCCCCTAAAAGTGTCTCTGGTTCATAGTTTTTTGTTGATTTTGATTTTCACTTTCTTATAGTTATTCATTTTCCTGGTCCCTTATTTAAGTTTTCTAGATTCCTGCTATGAGTGAGACCATCCGGTATTTTTCTTTTTCTTTTTGGCTTATTTCGCTGAGCATGATCCCTTCCAGCGCCATCCATGTTGCTGCAAATTGCATGTGTTTATCTTTTTTGAATGCTGAGTAATATTCCATGGTATATATGTACCACATCTTCTTGATCCAGTCATCTATTTTTGGGCATTTGGGTTGTTTCCAAAGCTTAGCTATTGTAAACAGTGCTGCTATAAACATAGGGGTGCAGGTGTTCTTTGGAATTGATGTTTCTGTGTCCTTTGGGTAAATACCTAGGAGTGGAATTGCTGGATCATATGGAAGCTCTATGTTTAGTAGGTCCAGAAATCTCCATACAGTTTTCCACAGTGGTTGGACCAGTTTGCACTCCCACCAACAGTGCAGAAGAGTTCCTTTTTCTCCACACCCTCGCCAACATTTGTTGTTGCTAGTTTTTTTAATATGTGCCATTCTCACTGGTGTAAGATGGTATCTCATGGTAGTTTTGATTTGCATTTCCCTGATGACAAGTGATGTTGAACATTTTTTCATATGCCTGTTGGCCATTTGCATTTCCTCTTCAGAGAAGTTTCTTTTAAGCTCTTCTGCCCATTTTTTGACTGGATTATTTTCTTTGTTGTTGTTGAGTCTCATCAGCTCTTTGCAGATTTTTGTGATCAGTCCTTTATCATTAGTGTTGGGTGCAAAAATGTTCTCCCAGTTGGTGGGGTTTCTCTTTGTTTTTGTTATTGTCTCTTTTGCTGTGCAAAAGCTCTTTAATTTGATGTAGTCCCAGCTGTTTATCTTTGCCTTCACTATCACTGCTTTGGGTGATGTGTCTGTAAAGATGTCTTTGATGTGCAAATCACGTAGTGTTTCGCCTATATTTCCTTCTATATATTTTATGGTTTCAGGTCTTATGTCTAGTTCTTTAATCCATTTTGAGTTGATTTTTGTGTATGGTGTGAGGTGGTGGTCAAGCTTCATTCTTTTGCATGTAGCGACCCAGTTTTCCCAGCACCATTTATTGAACAAACTTTCTTTGCTCCAATGCATATTCTTTGCTCCTTTGTCAAAGATTAGTTGACCATAAATCTGTGGGTTTATTTCTGGATTTTCTATTCGATTCCATTGGTCTGTATGTCTGTTCTTGTTCCAATACCATGCAGTTTTGATGATTATGGCTTTGTAGTATAGTTTGAAGTCTGGGAGTCTGATGCCTCCATTCCCTTCTTTTTTTTTCAGGAGAGCTTTGGCTATTCGGGGTTTTTGGTGATTCTATATGAATTTCATCAATAATTGTTCTATTTCTTTGAAGAATGACATTGAAATTTTGATTGGAATAGCATTGAATCTGTATATTGCTTTTGGTAGGATGGCCATTTTAATAATGTTTATTCTTCCAATCCATGAGCAGGGGATGTCTCTCCATTTCTTTGTGTCTTCTTCTATTTCTTTTAACAGTGTTTTATAGTTTTCTTTGTATAGGTCCTTTACCTCTTTTGTTAGATTTATTCCCAAATATTTGATTTTTTTTTGTTTCAATAACAAAAGGGATGGTCTTTTTGATTTCTTCTTCAGATTTATTGTTTGTGTATAGGAAGGCTACTGACTTTTGCGTGTTGATTTTGTATCCTGCCACTTTACTGAACTGATTGATGAGTTGAATTAGCTTTTCTGTGGAGTTTTTGGGGTTCTCTATGTATAATATCATATCGTCTGCAAATAGTGATAGTTTGACTTCTTCTTTTCCTATTTGGATTCCTTGGATGTCTTTCTCTTGTCTTATTGCCCTGGCTAGGACTTCCAGTATTATATTGAAAAGCAATGGTGAGAGTGGACATCCTTGTCTTGTTCCAGATCTTAATGGAATTGCTTTCAGCTTTTCACCATTGAGAATGATACTGGCTGTTGGCTTGTCATAGATGGCCTTTATGATGTTGAGGTATGTTCCTTGTATCCCCAGAATTTCAAGGGCTTTTATCATGAATGGGTGTTGCACTTTGTCGAAAGCTTTCTCAGCATCTATTGATATTATCATATGGTTTTTATATTTCTTTTTGTTGATGTGTTGGATAACGTTGATTGATTTTCGGATGTTAAACCATCCTTGTGCCCCTGGAATGAATCCAACTTGGTCGTGGTGAATTATCTTATGGATACATTGTTGGATTCTGATAGCTAAAATTTTATTGAGGATTTTTGCATCAGTGTTCATTAGGGAGATTGGCCTGTAGTTTTCCTTTTTTGTGTTGTCCTTATTCGGTTTTGGTATTAGTGTAATGTTGGCTTCATAAAACGTGTTTGGTATTGTCCCTTCCTTCTCAATTTTTTGGAAGAGTTTGTGAAGGATAGGCACTAATTCGTCTCTGAATGTTTGGTAGAATTCATTTGTAAATCCATCAGGTCCTGGGCTTTTGTTTTTGGGGAGGTTTTTTATTACCATTTCAATTTCGCTAATTGTAATTGGTCTGTTTAGGTGTTCTATTTCTTCTTTATCTAGCTTTGGGTGATTGTAGAGTTGTAGGAATTTGTCCATCTCCTCTAGATTGTTAAACTTGTTTCCATATAACTGTTCATAGTAGTTACTGATTATTCTTTTGATTTCTGCTGTGTCCGTTGTGATTTCTCCTCTTTCATTGATGATCCTGTTTATTTGTGCTTTCTCCCTTTTTTCCTTTGTGAGCCTGGCTAGGGGTTTGTCTATTTTATTGATTTTTTCAAAAAACCAGCTCTTGGTTTCATTGATCTTTTGGATTGTTTTTTTAGTTTCAATTTCATTTATTTCTGCTTTGGTTTTTATTATTTCTTTTCTTCTACTGGTTTTGGGGTTTTTTTGTTGTTCTTTTTCTAGATCTTTGAGCTTCGAGATGAGGTTGTTTCTTTGCGTTCTTTCTTGTTTCTTGATGTGAGCTTCTATTGCTATATATTTTCCTCTTATTACTGCTTTTGCTGCATCCCATACATTTAGGATATTAGTGTCCTCCTTGTCGTTCAATTCAAAAAATTTTTTAATTTCTTCTTTGATCTCCTCATTAGTCCAATGGTCTTCCAGTAGTGTGGTTTTTAATCTCCATGAGGTAGGAAAGTTCCTTGCCTTCTTTTTATGGTTTATTTCTAGTTTGATGCCTTCATGGTCAGAAAAGATGGTTGATATGATTTCAATCTTGGTGTATCTGTTGATGTTTGTCTTGTGCCCCAGTATGTGATCGATCCTGGAGAATGATCCGTGTGCGCTTGAGAAAAATGTGTACTCCGTTTTTTTGGGGTTTAGTGTTCTATAGATGTCTGTTAAGCCTAATTGCTCTAGGTCCTTATTTAGAGCTTTGGTTTCTTTACTTATTTTTTGTCTTGTTGATCTATCCATTGTTGATAGTGGTGTGTTGAAGTCTCCCACTACGTATGTGTTTTCTCTGATGTCTGTTTTCAGAGAGGACAACAGTTGTCTGATATATTTTGGTGCTCCTTCGTTTGGTGAGTATATGTTAATGAGTGTTATTTCTTCTTGAAGTATTGTCCCCTTGATCATAATGTAGTGACCATTGGGGTCTCTTTTTATCTTTTTGAGTTTGAAATCTGTTTTATCTGATATAAGTCTAGCTGTTCCTGCTTTCTTTTTTGGTCCATTTGCTTGTAGGATTGTTTTCCATCCTTTAACTTTGAGCCTATTTTTATCTTTTGTAGCTAAATGTGTTTCCTGGAGACAGCAAAAGGTTGGGTTTTGTTTCTTAATCCAGGCTGCCACTCTGTGTCTTTTTATTGAAGAGTTTAGTCCATTTACATTTAGAGTTAATATTGATATGTTAACATCTGTATTTGCCATTGTGTTTGTCTTTCCTTTGATTTTATTTATTTATTCTTTTAATAACTTTTTTTTTTTTTTGGCCTTCTTTCATTGTTATTCGTCCCTCTGAGGTTCTGGCTTTAGGACTCCTTGTAGTATTTTTGGAGTGGGGGTTTAGTTGCAATGAAATTCCGGAGTTTCTGTTTGTCTGGGAAGGTCCATATTCTTTCTTCAAAGAGGAAGGAGAGCTTTGCGGGATAGAGTATTCTTGGTTGGCATCTGTTTTCTTGGAGTCTGTTGACTATGTCCCTCCACTCTCTCCTTGCCCGTAGTGTTTCTTCGGAGAAGTCTGATGTCAGCCTGATTGGTTTTCCTTTGAATGTTATCTGTTTCTTCCCTCTTGCCAGCTTCATTATTTTTTCCTTGTCCTGGATTCTTGGGAGCTTTACTATTATGTGTCTTGCTGTATTTTTCCTTTCGTCGTGGAAGTTTGGTGTTCTTCTTGCTTCTTGTATATCAATTTTCAGCTCCTTCTTCACATTTGGGAAGTTCTCTTCAATTATCTCTTTGAATATTTTCTCTGTTCCTACATCTCTCTCCTCTCCTTCTGGTATTCCTATAACTCTTATATTTCCTTTCCTCATGGAGTCAGATAGTTCCCGAAGTCTTTCTTCGTTCTTTTTCCTTCGTACTTCTCTTTCCTTTTCTGTTTTGGTTCTTTTTATTTCTGTGTCTTCAAGATTACTTATTCATTCTTCCATTTCATCTATTCTGCTTTCATTGCTTTTCCCAGAATTCTTTAGTTCTTCCATTAATTCTTTGATCTCCTGCATTTCTTTTACTTCCCTCTTTAGGGACTCAATTTCTTTCTTCTGACCATTGTTTTCCCTCTCTAGGGACTCAATTGCATTCTTCTGATCGTTGATTATTTTTCCCTTATCATTGTTTTTTTTTTTTTTTTTTTTATTTATTTATTTATTTATTTATTTGTTTGTTTTGTTTATACAAGCACTGGGTACAGTCAGAAGCGCGGGAGGGTGAGAGAATTCACCAGAGCCAGAGCAGGGAGCAGAGCAGGCAGAAGGACCGAAGTACACTGCTGAGGGGAGCAGCGGGCGGCAGGAGAGGTCTGCGCGCCATGTGGGACCCTCCTCCAGTGGCCGGGGAGCAGCTGGGGGTCGAACTGGCGCCGCAGAGGCTGCGGGCAGCTTCGCAACCCAGCGCTCAACCGCTGCGCCACCGGGGAGGCCCCCTTATCATTGTTTTCCTTTATGACTTCTGTCAGTTTTTTAATCACGGCAATTTTAAATTCTCTTTCTGGAAGGCTCAGAAATTCTTCCAAGTTATTGTCTTTGCAATCTGGGGGCTGGCTTTCTTTTTGTGGTGTGCTTTTTCTCTGGAGAGTTGCTAGGTTGCGTGTGGTTCTTCTCCTCCCTACTGTCTGTTTTCTAATTTGCCGTATGCGTTGGGACACTGTGTTGTTGGGACTGGCCGGCATCTTGGGTGGGCTTCTCTCTTCCCCTCTGGTTCTTCCAGGAGTCATCTGTCAGTTTCAAGCAGCCTTTAATGGAGAAAGGTCCCTGTTCTAAAATGCCGATGTGGGGACACACTCCCCTGTGCGCCTGGTCTGCCCCGGCGGTGGGTTCCTGCTCCCCTCTGGGCTTGGACTGCAGGCCAGAGGGGGTCTGGCGTGGGCGAACTTCCCCCGCTCACCTCTGGCTCCTGAGGAAGCCTTCTGCAGGTAGTCTTTACTGAAGAAATGTCCCTGTTCTAAAATGGTGATGTGGGACACACTCCCTGCGCGTCTGGTCTCAGGCACACTCTTCTGCGCGCCTGGTCTGCCCCGGCTGTGGGTGCTCGTTCTCCCTGTGGGCTCAGACTACTTATTCGGAAGGAGCCAGGTGTGGGCTAACTCCCCAGCTGGCCACTAGCTCCTTCAGTAGCTTGTGCTGGGGTCAAGTCGCTAGGTGGCGCCAGAGATCTCTCCTAGAGCCCTTGGGGAGCTGATTTTCCACCCCGTGGGACAGGGAGCAGAGCGGGGATGGTAGGGTACACCTCAATGGCTTTGGGGTGCTGTGTCTGCCTTGTGCCCCACCGTCGTGGGGAACCCACGCCCCTAATTTCGTGCCCCGGGTCTCAGTTCCAAAGCCCTCAGTTCCAGGACGCGGGCTGTAGCCCAGTTCAGTGGCGCGGGAATGGCGCCTTTTGAATCCCGCTCCCCTGCCTGGGCGCCTTGTTCCTGCTCACTCAGGGAGGGCCTCCGCCGTCTCCCCGCAAGCCTAGGTCGCAGGCGCGGGGACCTGGGCAGCTGCGATCCGGTCTGGATCCGCGCCACTTTCCGCGCAAGCTTACCGGGCGGCGGGGCTGTGTGCTGGTGCTGGTCTCCTCCTGGGCGGGGCTCTCTTTAATGGCGCCTGGAGCTCACCTCTGCGGCGGATCCTGCAGGGTTCGCCTCAGCTCCCGTTCACGGGGTGTGGTGGCTGCAATAGTTCCTTTCCACTCACAGTCCCGCTTGCTGTGTCCGTTTTTCTTGTTGGCCGTTTTGGTTTGTTGTTTCCCTCCTCTCTGCCGGTCGGAGAGTGCCGCCTCTGTGGGCGGGGGAGGGGAGCAGGGTTCTGCGCTTCCCTCCCTTCTAGTCCTCTTTTATGGCCACTTTCTTCTTCGGGCAGTTTGCTGGAGTCGTCCGTTTATCTTCCGTGTCCCAGTTCTCACTGGGACCTGCCGCTTTTCCTCCCTATTAACTTTTTTTAATGGGAGATCTTACTCGCAGCGTCTCCTCGCCGCCATGTTGCTCCGCCCACTTTACTTTGTTTTTTTATAGTCCGCATATGAATGATATCATCTAACAATTGTGTTTTTCTTTCTGAATTAATTTGCTTAACATAGTCCCCTCCAATTCCATCCATGTTGTCACAAATCTTTCTTAAGGCCCAAATCTGATTTCCAAAGTAAGCTCCCTGGTCTACTCACATATTTTTGGACTTCTTGGGTATTATTTCCATTGATCATTTCACATATATCTGGCTTTAATTACAAAATGATTTGATGCTCGCAGATATTATATTTCATTTAGGAAATAATGTTTCAAGCTGAAGGAGTAGGAGTCTGCAGAAAACCCATGTTGTGGAAATGAAACATTTGGGTAGGTGATCCCTGTTGTCACTGCCAAATCACTGCAATGTCACCCCCATTATTCAGTGCAATCCTACAGAGATCTAGACCTGCTCCAAAATTTATAAGTTGTAGCTTGCCCTAATCTGAGAAAACTAGAAATAATAATAATTAAATCTACATTTCTGGGAGATGGCAGGGAATAACTGGGAATCTGCTGAGTTTCTTGGAGGTAAAGAACAACTTAAGATCCATTATTAACTCACTTTGGCCCAGAAAGAGGGTAAATGTGGGTCTTATGCTAACAGCCACCTCTACAGAAAACCATGACTTCTCTTAATACAAAGGTAAGAATTCAGTAGAACTAGGGTTCCCGGATTAAGTGTCAACCCAAGCTGACATTGTTATTACAAAAAGGCTGATAGTTGTAAAATGAAGGGCATCTGTATGTTTGTTCTTCCTATTTTATTTCTCAATGAATAAAAGGTGTTCCTCATGTCTGAAACAATCATATATAATCAAATGATGCATATTTGGGACAGAACTGGACAAATTAAGGGGTTGCTGGTGTAGAATTTCCAGCATCAGATTGGGTTTGGAAAAGCTCAGGAAGAAGGTAGAGGAGATTTGCCCTGAGGAAAACAATAGTAATTCCAGAAAGCCCAACCAGCTAATTTCCTTAAGAACATAAAAGGGTGGGGTGACCCAGAGCCCCAATGCTCTGCTGCCCTGTCCTTCACAGCACTCTCCCTCTTAGTCTCATTGCTTCAGAGTTGCTCTCTTGGCGGAGAAAAGCTCTGACAAAAAGAGCCACTTGGGTTTTACCGGCTTTCATAACACAAGAGACTGTAGTCAACTATGTTTTTAAGCTCGTTGCCATGGAAATGTGTTTTAAAGATAGCTAATACTAGCAGGGAAATCTGACTGGCAGTGATAGCAAATCACGCTTTGATTTAACCTCCTAATACAGTCTGTCGAGCAATTTCAGAACAAGAGTATGTATAACATTGAGGTTTCACAGTCTTTGCCTGGTTTGCTCGAGAGTGTGGAGAAAGCACTCGGTGAGGAGCTTCTGTCAATTGCTGATTATTCAGGATGTGATTAGGAAGCTGGAGGGTTTTCAGAGCGCTTGCTTATCCTCCTCCTCCTCCTGTGCGTTGAGCTTTAGCCATTTCATCGCTTATTAACGCTTCCACCAGAGAGTGGAGAGGATATAAAATTCCAATCAGCCTGTTAGCGGCTTTCATAAGAGATCTGCTAAGGGAAGAAACTAAAACCACTGGCTGAAATGAGGTTTGCAGATTATCTGTGGATTTCATTTATGATTTCTATGGGAGTAATCTGATTATTTGTTGTTAGTTGTATGTTGCTTAGTTGGAAATAGGAGTTCTCATAAAAGAGACCCTATGAATATGCACACAAGTGTCTGTAATAAGTAAATAAACATTTAGAAACCCAATTTTTAGAATTAAGTATGATCAGATATGCAGATCCAGGCCTTACAATGTTTGTTGTGACATAAATCATCAGTTTGACCATCCAGATTGTTCAAATTTACTTAATAATTGCCAAATTATTAACAAAACAAAATGTAAACAAATGAGAAACCAGAACATGAAACTTCTGAGTTTCTCTTGAGGCTCAAATGGGGTGTGTATGTGTGTGTGTGTCTGTATGTGTGCTTCTGTGTGTGAGAGTCTGTGTATGTATATACATAAATGGCATATACAATAAACAGGGACATTGTCTTTCTACATTACAGCATTTGTAATTAAGTGTAATGAGTTAAATCTGCAGAATATTTTGAAAATGAACATCTTTCAGAGCTCTTATTACTTTCAGAGCTCATCCTTCAGGGAAGGTAACCATTGATAAATATTTCTTGAAATGCAGACACCTATATCCAATGCATGGTTATACCTTCTGACAATTCGTTTTTTTTAAGTGGAAACAATTCTCATGCTTTTCTTTTCTTGGCAGATTACATATCAAAGAACTTTTTGGCAATCCCTTATTTCAATTAAAAATTGATCTGAGTCAGGTATCCTTCATCTGTTCTTTTATTGGTAATTTTCAACATTTTTTGAGTATTTTACTTAAACCTTTGTGCTCAAAATATTATTGTTTCAACACACTCAATGTTAAAAGGTAGTAACGAGATATCTTATATGCCTTTATTCTTACTAGCCTTTAAAATTTAGTGTATATGTCATATGACAGCCCTTCTGAATTGGAGCATTCAGGCTTCATCGGGAATAACTTGATCTGTATTAGATTTCACGACAGGTACAGTGGAAAGAATGATGCTTATATCCAAGTTGTTGCCAGCAACAATTTTCAGATCTCAGTTGTTAGTTTTAAATGCAAGTTTAAGTCATTCATTAAGTCATTATTTAATTAAAAATGAAATAAAATCTAAAATCTTATTCTTCAGTCTGTGTAGCAACATTTCAAACACTCAAAAGTCATTCTATGGCCAGAGGCTACCATAGCAGGCCCATAATGTTATATTTGTCTTTCATAAACAATTTAAGAGATTTTTTAAAAAATGTAACAGTGCACAAAGACAAGTATACTGATAAGGTTTCATATAGCTGCAGTATTTCAATGAACAGCTGGACAAGAGAACTTTTGGGAGTCCAGTCTCCCTATAATTAGATTTAATAGAATTGTTTTCCTGGAGAAGTTCAGTAAACACAAGCCTTCCCTGCTGGTGCTCTGTGGCTTTGTACAAACATAACAAGTGTGTGTTAAGGGTGGGGAAAGGCCTCCCCAGAGCTAGAAATGAAATGACATTGTTGTATCAGGCAGCAAAACAAGAGTCTGGTTTGCCATTGAGCAAAGCCTGGCAGCTGAAGGTGGGAGAAGACCAATTTTAAATAACACTTTTAACACCTCTAAACTGCACCCTGAAAAATGGTTGAGATGGTTAATTTAATGTTAGGTGTATTTATCCACAATAAAAAGAAATGACAAAAAAAGAAAACCTAGACTCACATGGGTATGCAGTTAGAAAAAGGAAGTGTTTTTAAGTCACTTCAGATAATTATGATCCCTTTCTGAATGAAAACCCAGCAACCGGTTTCTTAAAGGTTAGTTGCAATGTAGAATTTGAAACCTTATCAGTACACTTGTCTTTATACACTGTTAGATTTTTTTAAAATCTTTTTTTTTTAAAGATTTATTTATTTATTTATATAAGCACTGGGTACAGTCAGAAGCGCGGGAGGGTGAGAGAATTCACCAGAGCCAGAGCAGGGAGCAGAACAGGCAGAAGGACCAAAGTACACTGCTGAGGGGAGCAGCGGGCAGCAGGAGAGGGCTGTGTGCCATGTGGGACCCTCGCCAAGTGGCCGGGGATTGAACCAGCGCTGCAGAGGCTGCGGGCAGCTTCGCAACCCAGTGCTCAACCGCTGCGCCACCAGGGAGACCCTAAAAAATCTCTTAAATTGCTCTAAAAGACAAATGTAAAGTTGTGGGGTTATCAGAATCTTATGAAACATACCCCTTTATTTTTAATATACTTGGTAACAAACTTGTTTATTCTAAAAACATTAAAGAAATGTACAATTAAAATATGGAAATGATGCAATAAACATAGATAAAACCCTTTTCTCACTTAAGCATAAATTCATCCAAATGAAAGTTACTTCAGTAAAAAACTTCAAACTTTATTCATCTAGATTTGAAAGAACATGTCAATTCATGTGTAAAGAACTGCATAGATGTGCTAATAGAAAACATTCAAATCACCATACATCCCTGGGTATGACATTTCAAATCTATATAACTCATGTACCTGAAATAAACATTCTTTGAAAGAAGAGATATTCTTGCTGAAATACAAGCAGATTTTACAATGCGTATCTTTCCTTCACACAGCCTCTTCTATCCTGGTCCTCCTTTTTAGTCCTTCCTCTATCAAGTATTGTCAGAGGGCCACAAAAAGAGGCATGGGTACAGTTAATAGGAAGAATACATTTCCAGATTCCATGCATTAACTAGTTGAATTCTTCCATTGTCATTCAGGTTAGGATGGTGACCTTTCAGCTTCCCAGAATTTGTTGCCATTAGTGTGATCAATATCCAGGCCCACATTGTGGTCTCTGCAGTGCTTGGCCACTGATATCTGGGTGTGTTTGTAACCCAGAGCAAAACCCTCTGCATTCTCTCCATTCATAGGTGGCCAAATTGACCTTCAAGGGCGGGGGGGGGGGGTTCATTATTCATAGACACACCACTAATAAGCAATATCCAATCTCATATTTTTCTGATTTGAAAAGCCCATCTACTGATCACCTGATAATCTACTGATAATCACTTCTGGTGCAAAGTTGTTAATTACTATTTATGGGGTCTACCCATTCCTCTTCTTTTATACTTCCAGAGGGAATAATAATCAGCATAAACAAATAATAGTTTATCTAGGGAATCCTTGACCATCAAAAGACACCATAGGGCCTCCCTGGTGGCACAAGGGGTTAAGACACAGCCTATGAAGGAATCTGCAGCCTCTGCAGCACGAGTTTGATCCCTGGCCAGGGAGCTACCCACATGGCACAGTAGACCTCTCCTGATTCACCCACTTCTCCCCTCAGCAGTGTATTTCAGTCAGCCCACCTGTTCTGTTCCCCACTCTGTCTCTGGTGAATCCTCTCACCCCCGCCCCCCATCTCTGGCCTGTACCACAGTTCTTGTATGCATATATAAATAAATCTTTAAAAAACAAAACAAAACAAATAGACACCATAAAATATCAAGATTTAAATCATCCCCCTGGCTTTGCAAGCTTGCTGGGAGCCTTCTGGCAGGGACCTTGCTTGTTTGGGGGTACACTGTTGGAAAGTACGCCCTACAGAGTCTGCCTGCTGTAGCAACAAAATCAACTGACACTGGAATAGTGGTGAAAACACCAGTTTTAAAAGTTGGGGGAAATAAAGTAAGTCACTAATTTAATCTCAACAGCAGATAAAATAACTTCAATGCTCTTGAGAACAAATCGTTGCTCTCCTTTAAGTTCATTAAACTATTTAAAATTTCAACAGACACTACCATAAGAATCACATTTCCAAACTGTCTGTAAAGATTTAACAGTTTCACTATTTCATTGACAGAAGTTTCAGCACTCAAAGGCATACAACTCTTGATCTTTGTGAATAAATCAATATGATGAAGAATTCTGTAGATATAGTTTGATTGTGGTTTAATTTCCTTGGTTTCTTTGCAACCCTGTTGAATATCTATTTCTAGCAGTCTGTATATATACATACTCTAATAAAGAATAGCAGAGAAAGAGATGATCATATTATTTAAATTTAGTACAATTTGCTATAATTTATATTACTGGATTAATTACTATTTATTTAAATAAAATCATATGTCTGGCATTGAGACCTCAGGCACATGAAAATGTTAACTAATCCTGACTTACTGATATTAAACATTATATTAAAAATCATATACATTTTCTGAAAAATACATTCACTTTCATCACTAGACTATTAAAGTAATTAACTCTGGATAAAGACATTCAACCAGAAGTGGAGTGAATGGTTTTGATAAATTTTTATACTGAGCAAATATTAGAAGCATTTGATTTCTGACTTATTGGAGATATAATTTATTTTTTGTTACATTCAGTATAATTTATGAAAATATTTATTGAACACCTAATTTATGTCCAACATTATGTTACACAATGGTTAATTGAAAGGCTATCGATTCTTCTGTAAAGGGACCTAGTGACACAAGAAAATAACAGATGTTTGGTTAATGGCTTTGGAAACTGAACACTAAGAGAATGGGCAAACTCCAAGTGAATAACATCAAAATACAAGTCACCCTCCCTATACCTCAAAGAGTAACTCTTCTTTTTATGTTTAGCAAATAATAATTCTTTATTTTGTTGATGTTTGACCTGAGGCTTCTCCCCAAGGTTTGGCTTTACAGATGAAAACATTTGCTTCTTGTGCACCTTAAGTTTCTGTAACATCTGATTATTTTCCACTGTGTTCAGTGCTGGAACCCACTGGAAAAAGCCTTGAGTCCTCCATCTGGCAGTTCCAGTTCTCTTTTATCTGACACCAACCTTCTATTTTTTTCTAGCCTCATCTTTCACTAATCACCTTCCTGTGGCTTATGTGCCAGTCAATATGGACCATTTGTTTTCCTCCCTGTACAGGTGCCCATCACTAGACAACATTGTCTCCTCAACAGAGAAAGCTCTGTCTCCTCATCCTTGTTTCTGAAAATCTATCCATTTATTAAGACCCAGAACTTGTCCCCCTAGCCTGATGCAATTACTTCTTGGTCTGAGTTCTCACAGGACTTGGTTTGTCAATTTTCATGCTATAGATTCCTTAGCCTATAATGTTTTGTGCGGGGGTCCCTGACACTGTGGAGGTCTGATTGCCTCACACTGTGGGCCTGAAGAAACTGCCTCACACCGTGGGTCCGAAGATCCCCTGTGCCTCACACCGTGGAGCTGAAGATTTCTGGTGCCTCATACCGTGGGGCTGAAGATTGTATCATAACCTGCATACGTTTCTTACTTTTTGTTCTTGGCCACAGAAGCAAATAGTCTATTTTGATTGTAGTGCAAAACAATTAAAGTTCAGGTTAAACATTGATTTGAGCTAAGGTACGTTGGAAGGAATTAGGTGGGTGAGCATGCTTAACAAACCACTCTGAGGAATTGTTATGAACTCCTGACCCTTATACCTCTTAGAAGTTTAGTTGAAACTTGATGATTTAGGAGAATGAGAGTCCAGCAAAACAGAGACACTACTGACAGATAACACTGCTGGCTCCCAGCTGGAGGCCATAAAGATATAGTCTTTGATGTCACAACTTTAGCAGAAGGATATGCACTGATGATTATCCCTTGTTTTGAATGATTGATTAATTTAAGTAATGAAGTTAAATATAGGCTTTGATTCCTTTATCTATTAACCCTAAAGGGCACCTTCCCTTTAGCATGCACGTAGGTGCCAGATGTCCATGGGAAAGGAATGTACTCATTGTACATATGCATATGTTGATGCATATGTTGATGTAATCTCACCGCTTGCCTTGACCCTCAGCAGGAGATACTTGTACCGGACAGAGTGTCTGTGTCTCCTCATTCCCTTTTCCCTTCATTCCCCCCATGTCGCCGACGCCATCCCATCCTTCAGGAACCCCTGACACCCAGTTTGTCGGAGCTGGCCTCCAGCAGTTTTGTTATTTGAGTATATATTTGTTTTGCATTGACTTGTAAACTGTTAGGGTAAATGTCTGTATCTCACTAACCCTGATCCCGTGTTGGGCTCCATACTAAGGCACTTGGTAAATGTTCATTGAATAAATCATTTACTGTAGCCCAGTCTCCCCATACACCATAAGCCCTATGTTTAGAATTTGAAATGAGAAACACAGAACATATTTAAGTTCACCATTTTGCCTTGTCTACCTGGATCTTGTGGATGTATTCTTGTGCTGAATATAAGAGGGTTGAAGAATCTAGGCTAATAATAGTGGCTAATTGTCTGTCTTCCTGGCAGATTCCCATTTATGCCAGTACCTCAGGGACTGTGGCCTTTGGGTATATAGATAGACTGACATGCTATCATTTGTACCAAGAAACAGGTTAGTGGGATGGTCGAGCAAAGCTGTCTCTGGGGGAAGGTGCACTGTCTTCTGAACCACACACTCATGCCTGTAAACCTACAGAGAAATCCTGTCATGAACTCATGAAGAAACTCTGTTCTTCCAGATGGAGAGATTGGGCATTTTACTGAATCATTCTGGTCATAAATGAGGGATAAAAGTGTATCTTCCATATCTCTTTTCTGTATCCTTTTTGGTCCTATTCAGCATCCTACTTTTTAGGATATGTCTAATTCATACTTTGTTAAGGATAGAAGTTAACTTGTAGTATATGCCATATTAAAAAGAAAGTGTAGAAAGGACAATACTTCCTGGAATGTAGTCTCTCATAAGATGGATTTTCAGAATCATGACCTCCTGTCATTATAATTTAGTGATAACAACTACCATTACATGTAGCATAGCAGAATAGACACTAATAGGGTTTCCTTATTTGTAAAATAGTGGAAAAATATGACCTTCCCATGGTTGTTCAGAGGGCTAAAGGAGATAAGATCCTTGTTAAGGATTGAGTTGAGTCTGAAATTTTACCCTATTTGCAGTCTAATATGCTCTCCTATGACAGGATATCCTGGATGCTTGTAGAAAGCATGTGACTCCTGAGTCAGAGACATAGGACTTTCTGACTTATGATGAGTAGGTAGTGTTAGCATATTTTTGTGCTGGGTCCCTCTAAGCCTCAATTCCCACAGAACAAGACAAAGCAGACCAGCTGGTATCCATGTGTACAGTGGACCAATTTCTATTAGAACCCTGAGCTTAGAGAACCCAAATCTTTTAGGATGGGCAGTAGCATGTTTATCCTTGGCTTTGGAAGGGAAGATTATATGTATTATATTGAACAGTAAGCAGGTACACTACTTGTTCTGGAAGATGTTACTTTATCTAGCTTCCAAAGCTGTTTGCTAGATAAATCTTTAAAAAAAAAAAACCCTAGAGTTAAGGAAGTCATTACTTCTCCTGGCAAGACATGCAGCAATGAGAAAGACCCCAGTTCAAAGCTCTTTTAATAGTACTTGTCACAGAACAAACTTTCAGTTTGTTATTAGGTCACAAAGATGATTCTACCTGATTAAAAGATGACCACATTCACTAACTGAGGAAAGTAAAAGGAAAGTGTAAATAAATCATCACTCTTCTCATGTGCTTTAAAAATTGAAGTGGATGCTCTTCTTTCACAGGTGTCCTCCCAAGTCAGAAAGCCTGAGAAGAGGCTTTACTCTTCCTCCCACCGTGTCTAAAGCTGCCGCTAATCCCGTACTTCCAGGGCACTCCCTGTGCTGCAGTTTTCTGAGAGACAGTGAATAAGTCAGGGCCACTTTCCATTCATTGTCAGATTTGACCTTTCCACCCCTGAGGTATTGCTCACTGCTTAGGTATGCAGAACTGTGACTTGCTCTCCCCCACCCACTCCCCAGAATGGAAGTGTTGTGGTCCATTTCCTTCTGAGAATAAATATGCACCTGAACATTTTATCTTCAAAATGCCATTGGGTTTTTCCGTTAAGTTGAAATGACAAAGGATGATTTTGAATGGAAAAGGAAGCAGCAATCAAATAACCTATAAGCCCTGAGAGACAAATTCAGTCAAATCAAAACAGAGTGGAGGGTCACACTTGTCTTAGGCGTGCCCTCTCTTCTATCCCTTGAATAATATATTTCCTGCCAGAAAGAAGCTTGCTCTTTTCTGAATTCCCAGCCCTCTTGTCTCCAAGTAAAAATAATTCATCTACACTAAAGTCATCTGTCCTTAATATTTATGTGCTTTATGTGGCACATAAAAATTCTTAATTTTTTGACTAAGAACTAAGGCACCCATGTGCTCTCCCTCCCAGGTAATATTTACATTTTAATAAAAATGGCACCACTTAGGCAAAAAAAAAAATGAGGGTGAGGGGGCTAATAGAATCTCTAACTGTGATATTTCAACTTGAATGAGAAAGATGATTTGAGACAAGGTGGGGCTGGGTTTGAATTCCTGGTGTTCTTCAAGTCCCATGACAAAGAACTTTCCAGTTTATATCTGGAGATCATCTAGAGCCAGTGCTTTTCAAATGTAATATGGATATGAATCACTCAGGGGTCTTGTAAAAAGCACATTTTTATTCAGCAGATCTGGGTGTGTAACAGGGTGGTCCCCAGGAAAGGGGGAGGTTCCCTGCCCCACCCAAGGGAGGGTGGAGCTGAGCAGGGAGAGGAGAAGCTGCAGAAGAGACTGAGGAAGGAAGCAGGATGGAGCCAGGAGACCTGGAGGAGGCGCATGGAGCCTAGAGACATGTAAGGAAACTGCGCTTGTCTTTTGGTCGTGGACTGGGTGACACAGATGTGGGTGAGACCCGTGGGGAGGTGACAATGGCAGCTTTTATCTTGATGTTGATTTTGCTCTTTTCCTTCCGGGCTTGTTTGGTTGTTTCTGACTCTTTTCTGTGGGTCCCCACTGGAAGATGCTTTAGACTTGTGGCAGGCTTTGGGGCCTTGCTCTGGGCCAATCCCATATGGATGGACTTTTACCCACGAGGGGACGGGTAACTTTGGGTGCTTCATTTAAAAACTGGACTCTTTGCCTTACTGTATTGTTTCCTAGTTTTATTAAAGTTCCTTCCCATTAAAGTCTCATATGTTTTGTGTTGATGCGGCGGATGGCAGAACCCATTTAGAATGGGCAGGTTTGCGGGGCTTGGGCTGCCCCTCTCCCTGTCCTATAACAGGTGGGGCCTGAATTCCTGGGTTTCTATCAAGCTTCCATTAATGCCAACCCGGACACTTTTGATCTTGTTCACCTGAACCAAAAACAGCAAGTTATTTCAACAACAAAATGAGTTTATTTGAAGAAAAGAGGGCAAGTTGGAGAATGAATTCATGGTGAGAACCTTGCACTTCCTCAAATCCAAGGCTAATAACCCCTTATCTAACCTCTGGAGGGCCTCGCTTCTCAGTTTGCTGGAGTGGGAAGCAGCATCACCGCCATGGGATATGTAAGACATGTGTCCTGTGGCTTGGTGATTTGCGCATGGTGGGGACTCTTTCTAGCCTCATGACCTCATTTAAGGGTTTCTATATATGAATGTTCACAATCCAAGAGCAGAGTTTGAACATCACAGATTTAGAAAAACCTTGCTGGAGCAGGCTCGGCTGGAGGAGCGGGGAAGGTGGCTCCCGTAGCTGCTTGGCATTCAGACAGAAGGTGCTCTGTGGGCTTTCCCTGGCCCTGGAGTCTCCAGGGAGAGTTCAAGCCCTGGTGCTTACTCACAATCCTTGCCAGCTGAGTCCAGAAAAGTGGGTCAGGGCAAGTTGGAGTGAGGGGTGAAAATAACCTTAGACATCACTGGCTCGGCCAGCTCCCGTGCTGCTCCAGAACTCTGTCTGGCGCGGCTCAGGGCTCTGAGAGCAGATGGCAGGCAGGCAACATCCTGCAGAGACCCAGGTTCTGCTCACCCCACCTTCCCTCAGTGGCTCTCTCCTCCCTCCTCAACTCCTTCCCAGGATAAAGAGAGAACCACCTGACAAACAGACTGTCGTCTGCTGATTATTAATCGTGTTCCCAAGTCCTTGTGTTCATGCCCAGACACCCAGCTGGCAGAAAATGGCCTTGTGTTGAAGAAATGTGCTCTAATAGCAGTGAGAACCAGCCAGGTCTGTGGCTGTGATGTCAGACATCCACGTGTTGGGTGACATCGCCTGGCTTAACAGAGCAGAAAGCAAAGAAACCATTATGTTTGTATGCCCCATAGAGTTGTTTCCCAATATACAAGGAAGCCAACCTAATTTCTGGTGTAAAACCTGGAACTAGGATGCAAGCCGAGGCAGTTCAAGTCAGCTCGGCAGTTACTTGTTGGGGGTTTCAGATGACAAACGAGGGTCTGCCAAAGAAGGATGGGCCCATTTCTCCTGTGTTTGAGGTCAAGACAGTCCTGGCAAGCCTGCTACCTCCCCTCATTGTTCTTTCCATGTCTTCCCCTGATAAGCTCCCCAATATATGAAGAAGTGTCCTTCACAAACCAGGAAATGAGGAAGTTCCTCTCAGCCATTCCTAATAACCCTGCCATCTGCAGTTCATTCCCTGAAGCTAATCTGACAAGTGAATTTGCAACTCTGTTTTAGTGAGAATATAGCTCAATATCTCCTCCCATTTGTCTCACACAGATTGTCCTGGGCTGAAGTTTCCCAAACAAGGACTGGAAGTTAGGCAGAACATGGGTGAGGAAGGTCAGGAAGAGCATGGGAGAGGAAGGCCTCTCTCCATCCAGTCCCCAGATGTGCTACCTAGTTTATGAAATCACCCAAATAAATAAAAAGGTCATTCTAGGGGTGAGAAGATGCAGGACGTGCCTGGTGCAGAGGGCAGAATAAGAGGGGGGTAGCAGGTGTGCAGTAGTCGTGAAACATGTCTGATTTCAGAGGTCCTCAAAAATAATCCCACACTCAAATATCTTTTGTTGCAGGGTAGAAGTGAGTGGGTGCATGTTCTTGGAATTCCTCAAGTCACCTAGTAAAGATGATCTGCATTGCTTCTCTTCAGCACAGCGCATTTGACCAAAACACTACTGAAGGTCCAGTGTGACTCTAGGACCTCCCCTGCCATCCTGGGAGCTGACTTATTCACGTGCAGGAGATCATCAGCTGTTTGCTAGACCTGCAGTGCAATGTGTAAGATTGGGGTTTCCATTTCAAAGTTCTCTTAAAGTGAATGTGAATGACTATAGAGCACATTGGGAGCAGGGGGAGACCATTTCAAAAATAAATGGATGGCACATATTTCTTTCCATTTCAGCTGCTGATATCTACAGTCTATTCTGTTCTAGAGGTACTGGAGAATTTTGGTCACTTCTGCATAACATATTAGAGAGACTTAAAGCAATGATCCCAGTGAGAAACCCCATAGGATCCTAGACTATAGCTCACAAGGCTTACTCAGTACAAGACTTAAACTTTTGGGTTGAATTATACCCAAACTCATCTCAAAGAACCGAGGAGGCTGTGTGTATGGGAGAGAAGTCTTGACCTGGCTTTTTGCTCTCTTGCTTATGACCGTACTTAAGAGCATATCTGTATGTGGCAACAGGAGGGGCATAGTGCAGGATCTCTGTGATCCTATGCAGATGGGTGAAGGAGGAGTCCTGGAGCCCTCAGTGGCTTTTTCAGGTTTTTATTGGGATTCTGCCAGGTACATGGAAGTCAAGGGTGCCCGGGGGGCTGGGAGGCTGGCAGGCTTGACTCTTGACTCTTCTTGGGCTCTCCAGCATTCTCTAGTGCTCTCGGCTTCTCTGCTGATTCTCATTCTCTCTTTTCTCGCTTGTTCTCCTTCTGCTGGTGTCCCCGTGATGTCACCCTTATAAGCCCAGTCTCAGATCAGGTGCACCCACCTATTCAGGCCCACAACCCAGCTCCAGGTGCCCGCCATCAGACATGCATTCAGGACCACAGGGATCCATCATCAATCCTAATGGTGGGAGGGCAGAAAACCCTGACACTGTAGAATCGAACAGATTGAATGACTTGTATACCATTTGCTGTCCATGACCTTGGACCAGTTACCTGAACACTTGATGCTTTAGTTTCCTCATTCATTAAATAGAGATAATCATAATAAGCTATTGTGAAATTTAATAGGTTAATTCACACAAAGCACTTACTCTCTGAGAAAACCTTTCTCATATGGTAAATCAAATCATTTCTGGTCAAGATTAGTGAATAAGTATCTTTGAAATCATCTAGCTGATTTCTGGCCTGAATCAGGCAGCACAAGTTGTTCAGCTATTACTATTAGATTGCAGAACTAGTGATCATTCTTCATTTGAGTGATAATGGGCACATATTCTTCCAAGTCCTTGCAATGTGTTAGGTCCTTGGGTGGTCTTGTGCAGTTTATTCATTTGGGAAAACTTTGCTCAGAGTGGTTAAGTCATTTGTCCAAGGTCACTGAATTAGTAATGAGGAGGATGAGAATTTGGACTTGTGACATACTCTTTTGTCTATAATAAAATGCTTTTTTAGTGAAAAAAAATATATATTTCTCATTGGTCTAAGGCCAGCATCTGTGTCTTGGAAATCTGGCACATAGAGAATCGTCCACTTGCTATTGGGACCAAGTGTATTTATGGACAATCCAGTCCCAGAAGCCAGGATTGAGAAGAATGAAGGTATAGGCATAGAGATAATTGAATAGAAGAAAGCAGGTAGAATAAAGAATAGGTTAGGGTTCTTGGGACACACAGTGATGTCAGAAGTCCCACTGTCATTAATATGCTCTGAATATTTATTGTGCCACAAATAAATAGGTTGTGACAGGTTGTGACTCTCTGGAAGTTTCTAGCTAATGTAGCTCAAAGGGGTGGATTTCAGCAAACCCCAGTCCAGGGCTGCTTGATATGGAAAGATACAGAGAACAAGCTAACTAGATTTATAGCAGGAGAGGCATTTCCTTGCAGAAGGACAGTTAGTCTTTCAGAGGCACAGAAAAGGTCATATAGCTAGAAAGTAGAGGTTGGCCAAGGATTTAAATATAAGACTTTAACAGCCTATGCTCCTAAAATGAGCATGTTCATCAATATAGTCCTTCTCTGAATGCAGTGGTTTTAGGCAGACTCCTTTGTCTCAGTACTTAAAGAGACCACAGGCCTGTTTTCACTAGAATAGTGAGAGAAAGTTAGATCCTTCCCTCTTATTACATTCTGAAATGTTCCATATTCATCCCTTATTCAATCTATCCTTCCACCCACCAATCCATTCAGTCAACCATCTGCCCATCCATACATGCAAACTTAGATCTACCTATTTCCTCCCATATTACTACCACTACAAAACGTGCAGTTATTCCTGATAGTAATAGCTGCTTTTATGTCACCATGCATAGCATCAACATGAGCAATTCTAGAGGAAGCTTCGAGAATCTGGACTTAGAGACTGTCATTGGGTGTCACTGAGCAAACAGCAGTTAAACATTAAGAGGAGCTCTGCTGCTTTGGGTGTTATTTTCCTGAAAGTCTGTCATGGAGTTTTCCAACTAAAATTAACTTTGTGGATTCTGAGCCAGTAGCACAAGCTGTGCTTCATTCTGTCTTCCCACGTAAAGTGTTAAGTCCATGTACCTGTGTGTGTGTGTTGGTATGAAGTCAAACATAGGAAGTGTTTTGAAGAACAGTAAAAAATATGGCATTGTATTAACTGATGCATCTCTTATAAGAATTTATACAGTCTGTAGCTCACATTTTGGGACCCAAATATACTTCCTGAATTGAATTGAACTGAAATAAGAAGTCTACATTTTCCAGGTTTACTCCAGGGTAAGTAACCACTCAATCACCAGTAAGTGTGGTTGTAGCCCAGATTATAAAACATCTGGACTTAGTTATCTAGGAAATGGTAGTGAGAGCCAGAGGAAGCATTGAGGAGTCATGGAAATGGTCACTGGAAAGCTTGGATTTTCCCGAATCTGGCTCTATGAACCATCTTTTGGAGTCTCCTTTCCCAGAAGTGGTCCTTAGAGATTCTACTCTTTGAATTTGACTACAAGCTTTCTTATACAATGCCACTGATTTAGCTTTTTGGCCATAATAATAAGCAAAGATAAACTGCTCAGTTATTAGGAAATGTATCTTGTGTTCCTTTCTGGGATATTTTTCACTAGATAGCATCTTTCCTTCTACAACTAAATCAGACAAGCATGGAAAATGTACACAAATTCCAAACTTCATCAGAATATTCCCACACATGTCTGGATGCCCTTCATTTTGTGGACACAGATGCCCAATTGCCAAGATAAATGCATCACACTGGGAATCAGTAAATGCACTAAAACCACACTTGACTTTGAAGAGTACAGATCACCTGTGCACCATGTCTCCTGATCAAATGCAAGGCAAGACTTTCCAGGAGAAAGTTCCAGAAGGGATTCCAAGAGATGGTCTGTTCTGTCTTGTTTAAAACAATTCACAAGGTGCCTCAATATCCATCTTTCTCATACTTCCTGGAGTGCTTCTTTTCATCTCTCACTCCTGGCCAAAGGTTTCTTTCTAAAGGTTTTCCCCAAGAACCATAGATTGTTTAAGGCACCACTGAACATTCTTGAACCCAGGGGTTAGGTTGTTCTGCCCTATTTTCTCAGGGGTTTTTGCATATCCAGATTTTCCAGAATTTCCTGTGGCTTGTCACATACACCCAAGTTTGGCTCCAGCCCTTTAATAAAAATCCGGGTTCCCAGATCCATCTTAGTAGCTACAGATATTGAAGTGTTTGACCTATGTAAGAATAAAATATGTGGGGCATAGCAAATAGGCAATTTCCAGCCTAGTGATTTTCACTCCTCCAGGGAAAAGAAAAATAGCCTCTAGGCTAAGATTAGACCTGGAAAGGAAAGAGAAAGAATATTGAATTTCTTGGACCTCTTTGCTATGGTGTCTAGTAGTGACACCAATGGCGCAGGATGCATTTTGGTCTTTTAGATTGTTGCATTGTTGTGCAATAGGGAGGAGGAAAGGAAGCACTTAGCACAAAGAGGCTTTTGGTTTGATATTGTGTTTTGAGACTTTTAAGGCTCTCCTTACAATGGTTTCCAAGCCAGGCAGCAGGGTCTGTACACAAAGTCTTCCATGGCCATCTCTCTAAGAGGAGACAATGATATCTGACATTCAGTAATGCTTCATGGCAATGTCCTTCAATTCCACCTCCCACAGAGTTTCTGAATAACCTCTCCTCATCACCCAGTCTCCCTTCCTCTCTCCTTAGCCATAGCAGTGGAGACCCAAACACGGAGGCTGCTGTGTGTTCCTGGTCCCTTTAGGCTTCCTGGAACAGTCTGCTTCATCTCTTGATAGAGTCTCAGGTATACCCTGGCTGCCTGGGCTAGATGAAATGAAGTGTGATGGCCCCTCCCTGAAGTGTTCTGTCAGTTTGTCTAGGATAAAAACTGTCAGGGCTGTCTGCTTCTTATGACCACTCCAAATGGCAAACAGGTTGAATCTCTCCCTTGGCAGCTGATTCCCATCTGCCCCCCCATTCGTCTGTAAATGTGATACTGTTTTAACTCAAACTTTTAGCAGAGAGATGCACAATCACAAAAGCCATATGGATTTGAAGTGACACTTTAGTTCAAGTCATTGAAATCCAGTATCTAAGAGAACAGTTTCTTTAAGACTCCCCATTGTGTTGAGGCCAGATGACTTAAGTCAAGTGATTCCTTCAATTCTAGGATGCAGAGCAGGTCCAAACCACTCAATTCCATGCACGATTCCCCTCAGTTTCTCACAACACCCAAGACAAATGTTCAGGAACTGACTCAGGGTACATTTCTCCTTGAAACCACTACTGAAGATTTTGGTGGCGAATACAAATACCTCCAAGAAGTGACTCTTCACAGGGATCACCCAGTTGAAACACATTAATGCCGATCACCTTCAGTGTCACAAAGCAAGACAGCACAATCAGTTCTCATCTTTGAACACACTGCGCACGTGGGTACCAGCCATATCCTGGAACGACTGCATGGACTTCCAGTCCCTTCTTACAAACACACAAATGAACTAGAAGATTTGTCAAAGTCTCTGGTTCTGGAGCTGAGGGTGTCTGCTCTAGTTTTTTAATCCCTCTTCTGCACAATGTATTTGATAGGATCTCTGGGGTCACTAAAAATGACAGAATAAAGCCATAACAAAGAAACATGTGACTTGGATCACAAAACACACAGTTCCCTGACTTCCTGTACCCCTGGGAGACAGAGTTGCTGTCCAGGGACAGGGGTATAAGGCTGAGAGTGGGTGAAGTTGACACTCTCACTGGGCTGTAGTTGACAATGAACAAGACTCAAGAGGGTATAAATGCTCATGTTGCATATACATCCTTTGCTGCCGCCTGGCACTAACCCACTGGATTAAAAGATACTTGAGAAAATCACAACATTCAACACTGTGGAGATTAGGAAATCATGTGATTTCCTTCCCTGCTCCCAAGTTCTGAATTGCAGCCTGAATGGTGACCACCACTGTCGGGGTAGAGCCAACAGGAAGTGCCAACGCCATTGTTGTATCTCCCTTTTGTTTGATTCCTGGTGCCATTGGCTGTCACAGATACCATCTTGCAAAAGAAGAGAGTTCTGGAATTAAGTTTTGGAACTTAAGAGCTGTGTTGATAAAGCTTTGGGAGGGGACCACTGCAGCAGACCAGAGGCAGGTCTATTTGTATTGTCTCTTGTGTTTCTGAAAAGTGATAACATCAATATGAAACTGCTTACAGCCTTAAATAAACCATCAGTTCAGGATACAAAAGAGTATATAATATGTTCTCCTCGACTGAGCAATGCATAAGCAGGCATTCTGGAGATTTTATCACAACAGATTGGCATGATTATAATTAAGAGGATGGCATAGTTGACTCCTTGGGAAAAAAAGGCTGGACGCAGATTAACACTTTAAAACAAACATTTTTTTTCTCTATTATAAAGAAGAGAGAAACAAAGTACTTTCTCTTGGCTTACACTCCACCAGTCTTGGTGCAGCCACGTCTACATCTTTGTGTCTGTTCTCAAGTGCGCATTCAGATCATCTTACTGAATATGCAAGCAACACTTGTCCCCTTTTCAACCTATTATTCTCTAGAGATGCAGAGCACTGTGGATGGATTGCAGCCTGGGGGTGCTTTCAACACCTTTCTTTTGATGATGTTACTTTGATGCCCCAATTTTAAATGTAATTTGGAGCCTTTAGGATTGGATTTGGGGAATCCTATACTTGGGATGTACATTATCATCTGAAGAAGAAATGACTATGACCTTGAAGAAACATACTCAGACCTGGGTCTCCCGGATTAAGTTTATTGAAAAGCACTACTTCATGGGCTGACAATGATGTGCCTTTCACACAAGCATCTCCTCTGTTGCTGAAAGAAAATGCATAATTACCAGAGGAAATGTCACTTCCCATGATATACAGGTGATTGGGAAACAAGGCACATTCAAATAAAGAGATAAATGTCCCCAAATATGCCTGCCTCATCTGTGCTTTCTTAAGAGCAAAATGACCTTTTGCAGAGCAGACCTTTTCCCAGGAGTATCTTCAACGATGCTCAACCCCTCCTATATTTGACTATCACTCAATTCTTGTCAATTAAAAATAATAAATTTAGCTTTTTTCAGGGCAAACAAATGATCAGCCAGTGTAAAAGACTGAAGATTTCAAATGGTTCGACCCCATTCTGAAAAAATCATCTGGCAAGTCCTGTTAACTGGTTGTCATTCAGGGTTGCATCTGAGGTGTGGCATGGGGGCAGTCAGGCAATCTGAAGAGACAGTGGCCAGGCCTCCCTGGTGGTACAGGGGTTAAAGACAGCACTATCAAGCTACTGCCAGCCACTGCACCACGAGTTTGATCCCTGGCTGGCCAGGGAGCAACCCACATGGTACGGCAGACCTCTCCTGTCGTGTCCACTGCTCCCCTCAGCAGTGTATTGCAGTAGATCTGCCTGTTCTGCTCCCCACTCTCCATGGTGAATCCTCTTACCACCTGCACCTCTGTCCTTGTATTCATAAATAAATCTTTTAAGAGAGAGAGAGAGAGAGAGAGACAGAGAGAGAGACAGAGAGAGAGACAGAGAGAGAGAGGCTTAAGAAAGTTGTGGCTACATTTCTCCAGTTACACCTTCCTTCCTGGCTTCTGGTAAGAATGGCCAACTACATCTACAGCTATCATCTTCTGTCCAGACAAATCCAGGACAACACTCAAGATAGCTATTTGTCCTTTTAGCTTTGACTTTTAGAGGCACATTGTGTCCATTTACTCCATTTACTAGACACCAAGTTACAGAGACAAAGACAAGTAGGTGTGTATACAGCAAGGCAGGTGAGCAAATAAAGTGCATTGTTCTCTCTTTTTAAAATTAAATGTCTCCATTGTATCCATATTCTTACTCATTTTATTTTATGCTTCAGGGATGTTGTTAAAGAATATGGATCTAAATAATTGCTTTCCTTCAGTTAGCTTACTGAAGGTATCCTGGTGCATTTTATATCCTCAGGGCAAGTGAAAGTTATGTGCCATGTATGGCAATTATTTTCTATGTGACTGCTCCTTTCTCACACATATGGATATGTCAAAAGGGTGACTTTTCCTCTGGAGGTGGCATGGGGGCAGATGTGGAGGGAAGTAGAAAATCCCCAGTTCCGTCTCACCTCTAATTCCTTTCAAACAGATACTCTGATTTTAATATGAAATAAAGCTCCTTTCATAGTCACGTTGATCTTTCTCTGATATTTTCTGGAGTAGAATTTTCACTAAAATGGGCTTAACTAATGATAGAAAGAATGTAATCCATCTGTGAAAAATCCTTAATCTTCATGGAAAAAATAAACCAGGTGCATAGGGGCTTTGCAAATTTCATTTGCCTCTGCTTACTTCCCTTCCATTCACAAAATAATTGATAGCATATGCTGAAGGGAGAGAAGCCAAGCACATATTTTCTACAAATGTGTCACACATTCTTGGTGTCCTTAGATGGTAGGATAGTGAAATCATGGGAAAGTAGGACTGTTTTTGTAAGCTTTTGTATAATTAAAGGCAGTTATATGAGTGATCATGTTAATGAAAGTAGTGTCTTTTGAGTTCTTACTATGTATAAAACTCATTGGTAAAGTGTTTTACATGCATTTGGTCATTCAGTGGGTTCAACAATCACATAAGGCAGCTATTATTATCTTATGTCTAAAACAGAACTCAGGATTCTAGTCCTCAAATCTATTCTTTCCCAAAACTTCCTCTTCTCAGCAAATGATAACACTTGTTACTGAGCTGCTCTGATCACAGACCTAGAAATGAGTCATCTTTGGTTCATTTCTTTGCCTTTGCCTCTCACATCCAATTTGATAACAGATTTTGCCAATTTTGACAGCAAGTGTCCTAACTTGGTCTCTTTGATACGATTCCTGCTGATCTCTCAGACCCCACCCCCCCATCATCCTTTCCTTTTGTGGCTTCCCAGAGACACTAAGCTTTCTGTCCTTAACTGTGTCATGCTTGTTGAAAATGCACATTTACTATGTCTCAAATCCTTTTCTATTTGCTTCAAAGTATATGGCTACAACCTTATCCTAAGCACCACTGCCTCAACTCAGAATATGGAAATAATTTTCTGACTAGTCTGAATGTTTTCACTCCAGCTCCTTTATAAAGATTCAAAATGAGAATGAGCCTGAGCCATAAATCTAATCACGCCACCCCACTTCTTAAGCCTTCCATGGCTTAGCACTGCCCTTAAAAATTCTTATCTCTTAACTGGTCTACTTGATCTGCTCTCTGCCTGCCACTCCTACCCATCTCCCTGCACTGTTTCCATCTCTCTCTCTGTCCCAGATATGCTGCATTTTTTTTCTGTCCCTTGCCCCATTTGCTTCTCCACCTCAGAGATTCAAGTTTAAGATTTCTCTCTCCTGGGAAACAATTTCTTCTTCACACAATTGGCTCCACATCATGGTCATAATTTTACTCTTGCAAGTGAAAAATAAATAGTAGTTAAAGTGAATAATGTGCAGTAATGTTTGTTCCACCATAAGGGGAAAGTTGAGGGGCGGGTTTAGGAGGAGTCTGGATGATAGACACGGCAGAAGATCTTAAAAGGGGTGCTTTGGGTTTGCATATCACCTAAGCCTGAGCACACAGTACCTGGTGAGAAGAGATGATGTGTCTCATTCTCTGCTTTGGTCATAATCATTGCAAACAAATTAAATATTTATGTATTCATATTGTCTCACCCACTCTGACTGATGCCAACACTGCAGGAAGAAATCTCCGGAGGGTATCAACTGGTAAATAAATAGCAGTGTTACACTTACAGATAAGGAAATTTAGGCATAGAAAGATGTGTTAAGCCTTGACTAAGGTTAAACCTAACTGGTAGCTGCAGAATTTCAGCCCCAAGCTCTCTAGCTTCAGAACATCTGTTGTTCCTCCAATGAGGTGCTGGGTGATCCTGTGCTGTCCCGCCGTTCTTAGTCCACGGCATTTCATCTGAAGCTCAAATGACTAAGTATACCATGTGACTAAATATAGTCTTTTCTAATGTTTCATGTGTATATATAATTTGCTTCATCAACTCATTTGTGAGGTCCTTGAGTTCACCAGCCTTCATAGCAAAGAAGCCCTCCATAAACATTTGTTATTTAAATTTTTATATTCCTCTTTTATCTCTACGAACATTTGGCCATGTTGTTACTAAAAACCTGTTGAAGTTTTCAATAACTATGCTGTTATTGTGAATGCAAAAGTAACACTATATAATTGTTAGGACACAAGGTTCAATTTAAGCAGGATGAATATTGAACGTCTCTGGATGAACTTTCATATATACATACACTCAAATTTAGTCATACTATTCTTAAATTTATCACGTGGGCTTTCTTAATGTAGTCATTGTGAAAATTGTCATTCATATTACCAGGTTAGTTTGACTGAATATGAAGCAGTCTGAAAATATAATATCAGAGACATAATGACAGAAAAAGCAGACATGATTTCTCAAACTCAATCAATCTTAGCCTTATGTCCCTGGGTTGTCTCAACTATTTATTTATCTCAAATAACTAATGATGAGAAATTTTGTTATTAATAACATTGTGTTGGAGTTATCTCCATTATCAATGGTGAGTGGACAATAGATTAGCAGTTAAAACATTACTTTCACTAGGTAGCAATTAATTTTCTGCTAACTAATTCATTCAATATTTAAAGTAGATGTTGCTCACCCAGTGAAGTTAGAAAATTTCTCTTTTATGTGGTTGAATAAGATAGTCTTGCTTGCTGATATGAATATGGATATAAAAGAAAACAAATTAACAGTTCTTAGTATCTCTTACATGGCAGGTGCCTCACTTGATGTGTCCTGACAATACCGCCAAAGTGTGGGCAGATCTTTGTGAGACACAAAAAGAAACAACAATGGGAAGCTACATTCAACTCTGTATCCTACTTTGACTAATAATCTTTGAATTGTTCATCAGCCTTTTTGAGAGTGAATCCATATTGCTATTCTCTCCCATCCTCTAATATGAAATAGTTATCATGATCTGACTTATTGCAACTATTCTATGTGCTGAGACTACAGATATGTAAGCTGGAATCCCTTTACTTGACAAATCTTGAGTAAAGATATAATAAGCATGCATTCACATGCACACACACACACACACACATTCATTCTCATATCCACACATTCACACAAATACATATAAAAAGCTGTCGCGGAAGCTCTGAGGAGGGAGCAACTAATTCTGTCAGGGTTAGAAAGAGGAGAGGGTAGAAGCGATGAAAGAAAATTATTTGAGAATTCTCCTTGAACTGGGTCTTGACGATTGATAAGAAGATCTTCAGGCTGACCAAGAATAAATGATACCTTATACAGAGGAAACAAGGTATTAAAAGGCAGAACCACGGTCTCTCTGATGGTGCAAGGGGTTAAACACAGTACTGTGAAGATATCTGCAGCCTCTGCAGCACGAGCTCAATTCCAGTGGCCAGGAAGCAATGCACATGGTGCAGCAGACCTCTCCTGTCTTGCCCACTGCTCCCCTCAGCAGCGTATTTCAGTCTGCCTATTCTGTTCCCCACCCTGTCTCTGGTGAATCCTCTCACCCCCGTACCTCTGGCCTCTACCCCAGTCCTTGTATGCATAAATAAATAAATCTTTAAAAAAATATATAAAAGGCAGAGTCAAGCGGTGTTTGGCATATTTAGCCAGTGGATGCAGGTGGTAGTTGTAGTCTAGGATTAATGAAGGCCCTTAGGGGTTGGGGCATTGATCAGAATTCATAGGGCAGAATCCTCAGACATACTAACATTCAAGATGAGAGCACTAAAACAACCCCGAAAAGGAACATTTACCAGGTGTGTGGAAATCAGGAGAGAATGGCAGTGAAGTAGCTCAGGTAGGAGAGGCTGAATGGAAGGCATCTACTGGAGTTGACATTTAGAAGGCAATTGTTTTCCCTCTGTGGGTGGCAAGGATGGTTTGTAAAGTTGTGAGGGCACAAAGCATTTGATATCATTGAAGAGTGAGAGAGGGGGAACGGAGGCAATGATGTTGGCTACATTTTTAGAAAACCCAACATGAAGAGAAGGACAAAATAACGTTTAGATGGGATGCATACAACAGTTTTGTTTGCATTTAAAGAATCCTTGCAAAGAGTCCTAAGTGAGAGAAGTTAGAGATAAACTTAAATTAATTGAAAAAGAAATGAAATGAAAAAGAAGCCCCAAGAGTTTATTTTCCCCTTAAATTTTAAACACTTACTTGCCAATCACTGCTGTGACTACACAATCTTGAGATTCCAACTTCGCACCTCCACATGTGCACTTACCCTCCACCAGTCTCCAGTACCAAGGTCCTATTATCTTCCCTTCTTAGTCCTTCCTCCTTTCTCTCTCCCAATCCTCTCTCGTAACTAGTTTTTTTTTTTTTTTCATAAAGTCTAAGAATTGTTTTTCTATTCTTTGGTTATTTATATTCTACAAACAAGTAAAATAATATGGTAACTGTTCTTTGTCTGATGTATTTGACTTAGCATAATGACTTCAAGATCTATTCATTTTGTCGGAAAGGTACTATTTCAATACTTCTAACAGTGGAGTACTATTCCACTGATATATTTTCCACAATTTAGTTATACAGTCATCTGTCAATTGGGCATGAATCTCTTGTCAGATGTGAAAGATAGCTTTTGCTAATCTGTAGGTTACCTTTTTTGGTGGTTTCAGGATAAAAGCTTTGAATTTAAGAAAGTAATCCCATTTACAATCACACCAAAAAGAATTGGAAGGGTAAGCATTGTTAAAATGGTCATGTTACTTATAGCAATTTACAGATTCAACTCAAAAATCTTATCAAAATCCCAATGACATTCTTCAAAAAAAGAAACAAATAATTATAAAGTTTGTATAGAACCACAAAAGATCCAGAATAGCTAAAGCAATTCTGAGAGTAAAGAAGAATAATGGATGGAGAAAAAGAAACTCTCCTGCCTTGCTGGTGGGAGCGCAAACTGGTCCAACCACTATGGAGAGCTGTGTGGGGATTTCTTGACCTACTAAAGATAGAGCTTCCATATGATCCAGCAATTCCACTCCTAGGTATTTACCCAAAGGACACAGAAACATCAATTCCAAAGGGCACCTGCATCCCTGTGTTCATAGCAGCACTATTTATAATAGCTAAGCTATGGAAACAACACAAATGCCCAAAAATAGATGACTGGATCAAGAAGATCTGGTACATACACACAATGGAATATTACTCAGCAATCAAAAAAGATAAACACATGCAGTTTGCAGCAACATGGATGGAGGCTGGAAGGGATCAGGCTCAGGAAAATAAGTCAGAAAGAAAAAGAAAAATACCGGATGGTCTCACTCATAGCAGGAATTTAGAAAACCTAAATAAGGGACCAGTAAAAAGGCTAATTAACACAAAGTAAAAATCAAAATCAACAAACAACTATAAACCAGAGACACACTACGGCGGGGGTGGGGGGGAGGTGGAGAGAGGAAGGACTAGGGTCAAACAAGGGGGGGGGTGCAATTGTATGGGGAATATAACCAAAATGAAAATGCATACATAGTGCAAAAATGAAAAATGATGTAAGAATTATATAAAATAAACTATTTTAAAAAAGAAGAATGGAGATATTACACTCTTTGATTTCAAATTATATTGTACAGAGATGGTCATCAGAACAGTATGGTGCTGGAGCAAAAACAGAAACACAGAACAATTGAATAGAATATAGATCTAAGAAATAAACACATAAATATGGAAAAGGACAAGGGTCCATGTCCATTCAATGGAAAAAGGAAATCCTCTTTACCAAATGGTGTTGGAAAACTTGCAAAATATAAAACTAGATCATTACATGCAAAAATATAAAACTAGATCATTATTTAATTCCATACATAAAAATTAAGAATTGGATTAAAGTCTTGCAAACCAGACCTGAAGACTTCAAAAAATATAAGACAAAGCATATGCAATATGTTCCTCATCACAACTGTGGAGATGTAGCTGGAGACTCAACTCCAATGGCAGGGGAAACATAGGCAAAAATAATGAGACTACATCAAAATAAGCCCCGAGTATTGATGGAGAAATGAGCTTGGGGCAAGTCTACCAGACAAAAGTGAAGGAGGTAAACACAGGCTAGGATGGAAATGAAGGGAGATGTGGAGGCTTTATGCTGCTGGCAGCTTTTATAGATAAGGTAGGAGGCAAAGTTTACTGCTTAAAATTGTGAAATACAGGATTATCTTAAAAATTTTTTACAATTAATGGGGGAGTCTTCTGGAGGAAGAGGACCATTTAACAGATTTTAAGTTTGGCCCTAAAGATGAACATTTTGTTCCACTAGAGAGAAAAAAAAAAAAAACATAGTGAGATTAATCAAAAGACTAATCTTACTTGCCAAATCAAGGTCTACTTTCCAGGGGTGAAACTCAGGGGAGGTCTCTGACTTTGCCAACTCAACTATTTCTCCACAACCAAGTGCTTTTGATGTTTTTCATCCATAAGGCTTTTACATTTGAATAATTTAAAATATCAAGTGTTAATTTCTAATGTAACATCACATTAGTTGTAATCAAAGAAAAAGAGATTTTTAGGTATAGCTATGAACAAAAATTATTTACAAACTTAATCCACAGGAGTAAGTATAATCACAGCAAACACACAAAGGGCTCCTTTTTACCTAGCAAGCTAACAATTGGGCAGATCTGTATTTTGAATTCTAGATATTTCATCTGCCATTGCAACTGATATTCATGAAATGTAATGACAGGAGTCTAGCAGCAACTTTCAGAAGATGAAGTATCTTTCCCTTAATTAATGTCTACAAAGAGATTTAATGATGAAAAGTGCCATTTAGCACCAAGTATTATTAATAATTTTCTGCTGCAAGAGGCATAGGAGTCTTTATTTTATACTGATTTAAATATTATAAAATATTTACAAAGTAAGTCTTAAAACATTATAAACAAACCAAATAAGCAGTTATTTTCCTTTCTAGGTGAAACGAAAATCAAAACTCAAAGGAAAACTCATTTGCATCATATGTGAAGAAATTTCAATAAATGCACCAAAGATGACTGGCACTTTGTTACTCTCCCATACCCCTTTTGCTTTTGTTATCTGTATAAACTGAAGCAACTTTCTGTTTAAAATTTTGGCACAAATGTTAGGTTTATCTGATGGCAAACAGACTGGAATCCCATTCACCCCGTCTTTATCCAGCTGCTCATTGTGGGGCTATCCCCTGAGCACTGGAATGCCGAGCCAGCTTCTAAAGTTCCCTAACATTAAGGAGGGAAATATCCAGAATCACTAGTAATTTCTGGGTCTGCTCTAGGTTGGAGTCAGCCCTCAGTTCATTTCCACACTAGTCCAGAGTTAATAGGTTATTTTTTTTTTAATTGAGGTAACATTATTGGTATTTTGGAAGAAAAGGATCCCCCCCTTCGTCTCAACAGGGTAGTACACCCACCACCAATTCACCCTTAGCCCACCCCCTAGTCCATTGTGCTTATTTCATTAATAAGCACTTCCCTTACTCCATGCATTGTGTCAGGTCCTGTTTCAGCACAGGCATTGTTGCCTAGATAACTTTGCTTTCTTGATCACTAGTGTCTTGATCTTTTTAGGCTATTATAACAAACACCACAAAATGCCAACGGACATTTCATTTTCACTGATCTAGAGGTGGAGGGTCCAGCATCAAGGCACCAGCAGATGTCTGGGGACCCCCAGCTCCCTGGTTTTCAGGTGTCCTCATGTGGAGAAAGAGCAAGCAGCTCGCTTGGGTGTCATTTTTATAAGGAAAAGTAACTAATTCCATTCACAAGGGTTCTACCTTAATCACCTAAATACTCCCTAAAATCCCCACCTCCTGATTCTATCACATGAGAGATTAGGTTCGGACACATGAATTTCGGGGTGAGGGGAACAGTCTAAAGCGACTATTTTATTGTAGGCTATGCCTTATATTTTCTTGTGAAAAAAGGGTCAAAGAGGTCAGTTGGTAGGAGAAAATATTAACCATGTCTTTTGTTGTTGTTGTTTTGTTTTGTTTTCTCTGAAAGCCCAGGGACTCTAGCCATTTATGAAATTACCTTGGCTACTCAAGAGACCAGATGTTCCTGGGGTTGCAATGCCCTGCTCCTGCAGTTCGCGCCGCCGGTCCATGTGTGTGGATCCTGCCGAGTACAGATGGCGGCACTATTAAATCAGGGGGGACACGCGGCTTCCTGCTCCTCCTTTGAGCTGCTACTTTGCTGGTAAGAGTTCATTTCCTGGGAGTCCAAATAATTACACTTCACCTGTGCTATGTACTCCGTAATTACATTATTTTTTAATTATGCTTGATGACAAAGTTATCAAAATTCAACATGATCAAAACCAAAATAAAAACTGGAAGCAAAATGGCTCTTACTGTATCATCACAGTAACTCATAAATAGGATGCTTAGTACATTACCTAGAGGGGAAAAAACTAGAACCTTGGTGAATTCACTCTGATAGTTGCCTAATTTGGAACCAAATGGTGAAAGTTTTCAAGAAATATTGCAGCTTCTCCTGTGTATTAAGGAGTGTGACCAGGGGTATCACCACAGGAGGGAAGCGTGGTGGTCTGAGGACAGTGGGGAAGATTTGGATAGCAATGTCACTTAGCAAAGCTGAATACATATCCGGTTGTCCTCCCTTCTCCTTCTTTCCCCCAGCTCCTGTTCTTGTCTCTCACCTTCTGTCTTTGCGCTTCTTCCCTATTCCCTTTCCCATTTTTTTTTCCTCCTCCTTCTTCTTTGGCTTGTGTTTCTGATATTCCTCCTCTATCCTCCTCTATCCTCTACCCTCCTCTATCCTCTTGTTGCACTGAATAGACTTTCTTTTTTTAAAAAAAATAGATTTATTTATTATGCATACAAGAAGTGGGGTACAGGCCAGAGATGTGGGGGGTGAGAGGATTCACCAGAGACAGAATGGGGAACAGAACAGGCAGACTGACTGAAATACACTGCTGACGGGAGCAGCGGGCAAGTCAGGAGAGTTCTGCTGTGCCATGTGGGTAGCTCCCTGGCCGGGGATCGAACTTGTGCTGCAGTGACTGCTGATAGCTTCATAGGTTGTGTTTTAACCCATTGTGCCCCCATGGAGGCCCTGATAGACTTTCAATGGCTATATCTTGACTTGATATAAATTGAAGGCTACTTGTGTTACCTAAATTTTACTCCATATTGAAAATCCCACGTAATTGAGACAGGAGATTTAACAGCAATAAAATCTTTTTGGATATATGCCATATCATGCCTGGAGAGATATATTAAGAAACTAAAATTTTGATAATGACACAAGAATCAACTTGCATTTAGATTGTGCTTATAGAACTTCAATGGGACTTTTCTATATCTGAACTTCTGGTATTAATAAGAAGAGTTTCACTTAGAACATGAACAAGTAACATTTCATTCAGAAAACACAAAACAATATGGTGAGAACTTTTATACTTTTCCAAATGAAGCAGCTTTTCTGGTCATAGTTTGCTGGGAGTTTTCATTGGCCGGTGGTCATCAGATGCCTGACTTGAAATGAATCAGTCACTTATTTTTACATATCCCATCGCTGAGGGTAACAAAACTCACCAGAGGGCTTTTTCAACTTGGGAATCGACAGAGTTTGCATTCAAATAAGTCCTCAGAATTAGATTTACACCTAGGCAGCGTGGGTGTAGTCTGATTTGACTAACGTGAACTATATACCCTTCCTCGCTGTCAGCTCCCCTTCCCTCATCTCTGAAATACCTCATTAGGATAATTCTTTGAGGTCCCTCTCACTGATGAAGTCTAGGTGAAATTGCCTGTTCAAGTAACTCTCACAAAGGTGATGGGAACTCAGTACCTCCTTTTCTCTCCAGAGACTAGGAGATTGATAACACCCTCTAGAAGGAATGATATTGACGAGAAAAGAAATGTCATCAAAGTGAGTCAAGGGGTGAGCCTGGACTTACCTTAAATAGTTCACAGTTCAGGAGAGGGTTGGTTTTCAGGTGGGATATTGCCTGGATACCAAGGACCTTGTCCATTAGAGAGAATCCTTTCTTAAGCATGTGGTAAAAGGAAATACCATAATTGCTATTTTTGTGTTTTTAGGTCAAGGTGCTTCCAGTCTGATGATACTAGGCTATGATCCTCTGAAATGATTACTATTATGAAGCTGCTTGTCTATTTTTATAGCAGGGAGTTTTCTTGAAGACTTCTTTTGTAAGTCATCAAGCATTAACGATACTTCATTAGGTCGAGAGAGTCCTAACGCCACTGAGTGTCTCCCCCGTGGGGCCCACAATGGGATCTCCTCTGGACAATTTATTATCTTCCAAACAGATAATTGAGATGAGATGCTCATCCTCACAACTTTCTCCTAATTCTACATGTCCATATTCACTCTCTCAAAGAATTAATTTTCTCACAGATCATATGGGAATAACATTTTGGTCCAATACACCCAGATTTATAGGATTTCAATTTTATGTGGTTTTTATGTCACCCATTTAGCTTAGAGACAGATAAAACACATTTTAAAAAACAACCAAGCTCCACCAGAGAAGAAAAGGGAAAGGAATTTAAATATAAGCAGATGGTTTGCAATTTAGGAAGAAAATGGACTTTCGTTGCTGTTGTTGCCAATGGTCTGTGTAATGTAGTATTTTCTTGAATGTCCATTTCCATGGATTGAAGTGATTACTCTTTTGCACTGAGGAAAGGTGCTTTAGATTAATTTTGGAAACCTCAATTCTGCAATGTGCTAAATTTTAATTATTTCACTTCCTGCTTGGTATATTAATGTTGTGATTACCCTTGAAAGTGTATTACCGATGATGATTTATGCAAAACTCAGTCAGCTTCACAGCTCCATCAGTTTCAATTAAAACAAGCCATGGAGTAGTGTGCTGCTGCCGTGTTGGCTGTGGATCATCATTACTCTCAGGAGCTAGTATAGTCCATTTACTTAAAGCATTACCTTTGTTTATCATTCTGGAACCATCTTTTCCAAGATACAACTAACCACCGAGAGAGGAAATTAGAGAGATTTGGTTTGTTGGCCTAGAATTCAAACTGAGACGGGTCAAGGAAATTGTGTTTTATCTGTACTTCTCTGCTGATAGAGGTTATTTTGGATAAACCTTTCCTCTTTTGAGCTGTTCAAGGGCTGAACTGGCCAAAAGATCTCTTGATTTCTGATTTCAATGAACATTGTTTAGACAGTCTCCAGGGACTGTGTTATGTGGAATTAGTCATAAAGTATGTGTTTTCTAGAATGAAGCACTCTTTTGGGAGCTCATTTATCCCAATGACTTCAACCATTGAGAGGTCATAGGGTTTTGCATGGTGCATCCCTGGTCGCTCTAAGTACTCATTTGTTTACACAGATATTGAAATATCCTGTCTACCTGGCAGCCTTTCCTAAATCTATTCCAAACGGTGTCACTGAGTTGGCCTGCAAGGTCCAGGAGGATTCTTTCTGAGTACTGGAGATGCAGGCAGCCCAGCCAGATTTCAATGCAGTTTCATTTTAATCACATTTGGATTCTTGATTACAGACTATCCATTTATAAAGTTGGGGGAGCCTGTACCTGCCAAGTGCGAGTACCCTCAACAGCTTGCCAGGAATAAGACCTGATTTCTGGCATCAAAAGGAAAGTGATACACCTTCATCTTTTCTTCAGAGAGACTGAAGGCTGGCATAGAATTGTAGAAGCATGGATCTGAGAGAGCTGGGGCTCTTAAAAGTGCCAGCATTGTGTCAAATGCAGGCTTCCTTCAGCTTCATCTCATGCCTCCTCACATCTCTCCCTCTCTTCCAGACACATTCACTGAGGGTGCCATCAGCCTCCCACCTCAATGCCTTTCCTCTGACTCCCTCTCTGCCCGAAAAGCATTGCTATTATATCATGAATGGTCAGTTTTTGATTTGGGTTTTGTTTTCAATCATTTAAGTCTACGTTCAAATGTTTATTCCTCAGAGACCTTTGACCACCATACTATTTTCCCTCCTATCTTGTTGATTTCCTTTATGACACTTGAGATGGTTTGAAAGTTTTATTTCTCTGTTATCTGACCTTCTGTTACAGTGTGATAAACTCCACGAGGGTTTATTTGCCACAATGTGCCCGGCACATAGCACAGAGTTGGGATGAAGAGTCACCATATCAGCCCCCTATTTTCAGGAAGGTTAAGTTTCAATCCAGCTACAGTCACATTTCCACTTATTCAAAAGACATTTGTTTATTGTGACTCTATGAACCACTCACTGAAAGGCACCTTTCAAGGCAGATTCTTGTCAATGTTGCTTATGGAAGGCAGTCTTGCTGTGCACAGTCTAGATGAGTTGAGTTCTATTGTGTCTATTTCCAGGTTTGTTATTTGTATTCAGGGACAGCGTCATTAGTCACTGTGAACAATTAGTGCCCCTGTTTGTCTTCACTTCCCTGGCCAGGTTGTGAGGTTCTATTTTAGTAATTGCCATCCTCGACCCAGGGGTAACCAGGTCAGGGAAACCTCCAATAAGTTAATTTTGTCTCACTTACTTTCCAAATGTTAACCTACATCATTATTTTTCTTTCCTGACTGCCTTTTTTGTTGAAATTTAGTTGCAATATGGTTGATATTTATACTTTTTCTTCATCTATTTGTATTGCACAATTTCCTTCTTTTTCATGGCCCCTTCCTTAAAAACATACACATTTTTTGATGTTCATGCCCTTATCCTTGGCTTCCTAACTTGCTCTTTATCTCCTCCTTCACAGTGGCATCTGTCAGCCCGTGCAGACGTTCTCTGCCCTCACCTATGATACAGGAGTTACATTCAGATCTCTCTCGAGTTTTTGCCTCTGTGTCCCGCCTGACTGAGCCAGCAGTCCCAATCCTATGTACTGAACAAAGGGATAATGCTTGGAGAGACAAAGGGTTCAAGGACTCTGGTTTTGTCCTCAGACAGATGTTCCACTTTCTGGTGCTTCCAACTTTTACCACAGATCTAATGCAAAACACAACTGTCTCGTTTCCAGTAAAATCAAAATAATAAAACCTAATGATTATTATTGTGAGAATTAAGCAGCTAATGTGTAATGTACTTTGCTGATTTCTGGCACACAGACGTTAAATAATTAATCCAGCTATTCTTTAGAAAAGCATTGGGAGGTTCATCACCAACAAACAAGCGAAGCCTAAAAGTATGCCTTTAACAATATTCTTCTTTGGCATAAGTATTTCTTTTCTGTGTTTTTACAAAAATGAATATGGTGTAAAGCATTGTATCCATCAGGATGCTGACCTGAAATAGATGGAAGACTCAAAAACTTAACTGAAGAGGGGCCTCCCCGGTGGCACAGCAGTTGAGTGCTGGGTTGCGAAGCTGCCCGTGGCTTCTGCAGCACGGGTTCGACCTCCAGCTGCTCCCCAGCCACCAGAGGAGGGTCCCACATGGCGCGCAGACCTCTCCTGCAGCCAGCTGCTCCCCTCAGCAGTGTACTTCAGTCCTTCTGTCTGCTCTTCTCCCCTCTCTGGCTCTGGTGAATTCTCTCACCCTCCTACGCTTCTGACTGTCCCCAGTGCTTGTATAAATAAATAAATAAATAAATCTTTAAAAAAAAATTAACTGAAGAGTTTTTAATAAAAGTATGGGCAGAATTAAAGGAAGCCATAAGGAATGAGGGGAAACCAGAGCCTAGGACTGGCAAGAAATTAATACAACCCCCAGAAAACAACATGGTGTAGTATCATGTAGAATAAAATTACATTTCACTGCTTAGACTCCTACCTATGTCAAGTTTGCTAGTTGCAACCAAGGGCACATACAAACCCAAAACACAAGGGGTGCGTTGTTCAGGATTACATTTACACTTTAGTGCCTGGAGTCTAAGCAGCCTTATCAGCTAAAATGAAGAAAATATCAGTGAGGCATTACCTACCTTTACTGGAATATCTCCAAACTGGCCAGAATTTTAGAAAGCCAACATTATCTAACAAAGCAAATTTTATTTTATCATTCATAGGCAATTGATTTCCAATAACTCCAGTTCCTAACATATTGATAGATTAAAGAGATTCAAAATATATTAGTGATATGGTCAACATACATTGCTTTGAGTAGAGAATTTTGCGTTCTATTTAAAGCCTATATTGATGGTTATTCATTCCACTCAAAGAGAATGCACTACTGAAAATGGACCAGAAAGTGTATATATTTCCTTTCTACCTAATTCAAAGTGCAACTTGAATCAATTTTTTGTATGTGACAGCTCTATTAAAGTAATACGAGGAAAGTAAACTTCTTGGTGTTGCTTGAAACTACAGAGAGAGAGGAATAAGGTGGTATCATGATAGGGAGCAAACAATGATATTCAGTGTGACAAACAGCCCAGGTTCTTGGAGCTCTAGGTTAGGACTGTTGGTGCTTTAAAGAAGATTCAGTTCTGTCCTCAAACAACATGCATGTCAATGGCCTACTCAAGAAATAAGCAGATGGAATAAATAAAGCAGTAATATAATGAAAATTCGGGATACTAACACACTGAAGAAAACATGTAAAAATATTAGAGCCAATAATTCTATTAACTCCTGTCTCTTATAGACTTTGTAGTAACAATGTTGCTAGTAACAACTAATGCATGTGGGCAGTCAGTCCAGTGAGATAGTCTCCATTATGGTTGAAGACCTACAATCAGAACTAGCTTGAGGAAAAACTGTCAAAAAGATACAAATTCAGTAGGGTTAGTTAGAAACTCTCATTTCCCTTATTCTTCCCTCACCACCAGCAACACACCTAGAAAAATAACATTTCTAAGATCCTGCTAAGTACCAGACAATGGGGAAGGGCATTTTTTCTTAAACTCCTTTCCCTCCACTTAAAATCTGCTTTTAGAGGAGGATAAAATAGATTTAATTACCAATTGATTATTAATAAGAAGGAAAGACATCATGAATTCTCCTTCCATTTTAATATGACTCAAACTTCAGCACTGTTAGGAAAACTAAAGTTTTGGCAGAATGACAAGATTACTGAGTGTGTCAAAATGAGGCATGAGTCTTTTTTTTAAAGATTTATTTATTTATTTATTTATGCATACAAGAACTGGGATACAGGCCAGAAGTGCGGGGGTGAGAGGATTCACCAGACAGAGTGGGGAACAGAACAGGCGGACTGACTGAAATACACTGCTGAGGGAAATAGCGGGCAAGACAGGAGAGGTCTGCTGCACCATGTGGGTAGCTCCCTGGCTGGCTGGGGATGGAACTCTTGCTGCAGAGGCTGTGGATGGCTTCACAGTGCTGTGCTTATCCCCTTGCGCCACCAAGGAGGCCTGAGGCCTGAGTCTTAAAATGTTGAGAAATGCTGTCTTGGGACAATGGCCTGATGGTCAGTAACAGCAGCCCAGCCCTCTGCTCTCTGGGGAGGACCACACAACACACAAACTGACCTTCATGGAAGCACATGAGCACCCCTGTACCTGGTCAACCCTTAGGTACCAATCGAGAGGTGGGCTCTAAGCGTCTCTCTTTTCACTGTGAGATTTTTTCATACTCACAATTCTCCTCATTTTCCCTAAGACATAAAGACTGTAATGTAAGACTTTATTTTAGATCCCTGTCAGAAATACCTACATTGGGCACCTAAAAAGGAATTCCATATTTTGGGGGCCCCTAACTTGCTAGATTTGTATTTTCATATGGTGGGGAGTCTCTTTACATTTTGCAAGCAACAATAAAAATATTACCCTTTTCCGGTTCCCAGTATCATCAACTGTTTTTCTCATCCTTAGATTTAACAGTTAAGCTAGTAACTTTCTGTAATATTTTTAATGTTTCACTCACAAGCAACCCGATTTTCTCCTGAAATAAAATTCCATTTTAAGCACTAGAATTTTGTATGCCAAATTTGGCCCCTTAAAAATAACAGAAGATATACATTTTTACCACTGAGTTACAGACTTTGAAAAAGAGAAGGTCAGTAATGAAAAATATCATATAAAGTGAATAACTGACGCCAATAATGAAATCCACCTCAATAATGTATCTTACACCTGGCAGGATTAACATGCAGTTCACGTCAAAGCTCAGCTCAGGATGGGGGACGCTCACTCACTCAGCACCTTTGGTTTTCAGACTCTATTATCTTGCTTACTTCCTAAATTTAATGTTGTATAATTTATTTTTATTGCCTCATTTGTAAGTCTCTCTCTTTCTCCAACCTAAGATATCTTTCAGGGTATAGACTGCCTCTTACACTCTGATGTCCATTTTTTATAAAAAGATGAGAACCACATGTTAAAGAAAATGAGCAGCAAACACTGCAATTCATTGGAACTAAAAACGAAGATGTCACATTCTGTTCCAAAATTACTAAGACAAGGACGAACAGAGGGTTGGAGAAGAACAAAAGCTGTTAAGCCATGACTACTGCCTTCAAGGAGAAGCTCTCTATCAAAATTATTAAAAACAATTGTCTTCTTGTCAGTATCAGCATTTTTTCTCTCATGAAAGATTAGGGTCTTTTATAATTGATTTTCTCATGTATCATTTTTCTATTCATCATATATATTTACATATACTTTTTTATAATTTTTTTTAAAGATTTATTTATTGATTGATACAAGCACTGGGTACAGTCAGAAGCGTGGGAGGGTGAGAGAATTCACCAAGCCAGAGCGGGGAGCAGAGCAGGCAGAAGGACCGAAGTACACTGCTGAGGGGAGCAGCGCGCGGCAGGAGAGGTCTGCGCGCCATGTGGGACCCTCCTCCGGTGGCCAGGGAGCAGCCTGGGATCGAACTGGTGCCGCAAAGGCTGTGGGCAGCTTCACAACCCAGCACTCAACCGCTGCACCACCTGGGAGGCCCTATATTTACATATACTTTTTGAGTAGTGCAAATACTATTATTTTTTTCCTCTATCTTCCAAACCCTCCTCCATCCGACCATGTCCATTCTACTGCTATTACTGTGATGTGAACTTTCTCTCAGAAATCAGCAATGGATCATCCTGTCCTGCTCACAAAAAGACAAGCATGAACGAACACTTTCTACAGATTTACAAATCTTGAAATCTATTTTCACACTTCAGGAAAAAAAAATGGTTATAATTAAGCAATCCAAATAAGTTTAAGGTCTAACTATTCAGACAAAAATATAAAAATACTGGGTACCTGGTTAGGTATCTTAGGCATCTCTAAGAGGTGAATACATTTTTAATAATCTAATAGCAAATTAGAATTTATAAAGAGCCTGCTATATGCTCAATTTGAGAGAGACATGACATGACAATTAACATTTCTCTAAGAACTAGGACTAGGTTAGTGTTCCCATGAATGAATTAAATAAGAAGGGTAAATGAGCCAGGCTCTTCCAAGTCCTTGGCATCAGTACATGTGCACCTTCAATCACCTTGTGCATGCCACAGAAATAGAAACACTTAGATATGCGTCTGTATGTCCGGTCTGCCTGTGAAAATGAGGTCCTTGGAAGACAGCGCAGCATTTTCCAAGGTTATATCAGGGTTGGTGCGGGTACCTTGGAAGATGGCCACACGTGCCGGTCGTGAACACGGGCTCTGGAGCTGGGTCACCTAAGTTTCCATCCAGGCTTTTTTTGCATACTAGCTGTGTGACTCTGAAAGAGCTACTTAACATCTCTGTACCTCAATTCCCTCCACAGAAAATAAGATGAGAGCAGCACAGCTTGGTTGTAAGGACAGTGTGAGCCCTGTGTGCAGGAGGCACTTACAAAACAAGTTGTGATTATTTTATTATTTCCTTAAGGATGACAGAAAGAGAAAAATTTCTAGTTTTTGATGGGAAGCTTTGTATCATCTGCTGCTATTTCTGGAAACACAAAGGCTGTGAGTGGTCCTCTGGTGGCCAAGTCCTTAGAATCTAGAGCAGGGAAGTTTAATGAGGATGTGGAGCACGAGGTAGGGATAGGGACCCTTACTGTTCTAACACTCTCATTCTCTCTGTGCTTTGATAGTCTTTATTTCTATTTGATTTAAATTCCTCACAGCATCCTTCCCTCTTGATATAGAGTTGTGTTTCGACTTGGTTATTGCAAGGCCTGCCCTCCCCTGAGGCAGCTGCATATTAACTGTCAGGGCCATCCTTTCCTGCTTCCTCCCAGCCGTGGCCACTCTTCATTTCTTGTTAGCACGTAGGCTTTCTACCCTGCAGCTTGAGAGTCATATTCTTTTCTGACAGCTGGTCTCACCATTTTCTCCAAATCCTTCACTGAAAAACTCACCTCATGCAAGAAACCTTTCCAGAGTGAAAATGGTAGCCTGACAGATAACATGGATAACCTTTCACTGTTTCAAACCCCGCCCTGCCTCCTAGCTCTGCTCCTTGGTGCTTCCCATGTCACATGAGGCCCACTTCTCTATCTTTTCCTATTTCCCTTCCCAACATTTCATTTACTCTCTGTTTCTCCATCTGTAATGGTATAGATCCTTATTTTCAACTGCATATTTATCAAATTTTCCTTGCAATGAAAAAAATTGATTTAATGGGTACATTCACTTGTTAAGTAAACTAAAAACACCAGTGTCCATTTTGTTTTAATCGATGCTTTTCATCTTGCACTTAGTTTCTCTGCAGTTCTTCTATTTTTTTCAATCATTCAACAATTTGCTGGGTGCCTACTTTTATAGGCGCTGTGGCTTTATCATCTCGACCAGCTTAACTAAAAGGTAATGCAAGGGATACTAAATGCTGATGTCTTTGAGCAAGAGTGGTGGCAGATTAAATCCCTTCTTTTATATTCCTTGTAACCTAGAAGGTAAAGTTAATCTAAAATTATTTTGAGTATGCTGTATGACCAAATTCACATGGAAACATAAATACTAAACCAGGTTAGTTTCCATAACGATGGACTCTGTCTCCATCTGCTTTCTCTTCCTAACAAACCACTGTTGGAGTGCTCGGCAGTGCACCCCCTAGAGGAGAAGGTCCCTTTAGGACAGGGTCTTATCTGACATCAGTCCACAGTGGAAATGTGACCTTTATCAGTTGTCTGTAGCTGAATAAAACAGTTGTTAAAATCTGCTGAGCAGTACTCTCTTATAAATTAAATGACAGGGAAATTATAAAAGCTGAAAGAAAATGGTATCTACTACCATAAATTGAATAGTAGTTTCTTAAGTGGAACAATTTTTCTTGATAAATGCTGCTTTCTGGAGCCTCATCAGTTTTCTAGGGTGCATACTTCCTGGTTTGGGCTTTTGGGGGCCAGTACATTATTGCATGGTGCCATATGACATGTTTTGGAGTTTCCTCTATTATTTCACTTTAAATTGTTACTCATAGTGGGCCTCCCTGGTTGCTCAGGGGTTAAGTCTCAGCACTATCAAGCTATCTCCAGACGCTACAGTTCGATCCCTGGCCAGGATGCTAACCCACATGGCACAGCAGACCTCTCCTGTCTCACCCGCTGCTCCCCTCAGCAGTATATTTCAGTAGATCTGCCTGTTCTGCTCCCCACTCTATTTCTGGTAAATCCTTTCTCACACTTGTTAAGTAAACTAAAAACACCAGAGTGACCATACTGTTTTGATCAATACTTTTCATCTTGCACTTAGTTTCTCTGCAGTTCTTTTATTTTTTTCAATCATTCAACAATTTGTTGGGTGTCTGCTTTTATAGGCACTATGGCTTTATCATCTCAACCAGTTTAACTAAAAGGTAATGCACGGAATACTAAATGCTGATGTCTTTGAGCAAGAGGTGTGGGGGGAAGGTCCCCACACCTCCAGCCTATACCCCAGTTCTTGTATGCATAAATAAATGAAAATAAATCTTTAAAAGAAAAACAAAAATAGTTACTCATAGTTCGGCATTTAGATGTTTATAGTAGTTAAGTCAATAATGACTTTACATTGTGACAAATGTATTTAATTTTCCATAAGGGTAAAGGTACCACATGTTTACATATTATGCTGAGTTCTTGATTGCTCTTGGCGTGGAAGTACAGAGCACTGGTTTGCTGAGGCCTCTTTCTGCACTTTTTCTGCAAATCCTCAAAGAACACATTCCTAATGTAGAATGGCCTAGCCCCCATAGGAAAAAGTATGACTATTTTTTAAAAGATTAAAAATGGGTCTGCCAAAAAATCTGGCAATTCCACTCTTAGGCATCTACCTGAAGGGCACAAATAAAATGAACTTGAAAGGAAACTTATTGCAGCTCTATTTACAATAGCTGAACTATGGAAACAACCTACATGCCCCAGAACAGATGAATGGATCAAGAAGATGTGGTATATGGGATTTCCGGTCCTAATAGTCCATCTACTGCTAGCTTCTCCCCTTTTGATGCCATTCTATTTTTCATTCTAGTATGCCATATTGCTTTTGCTCTCTGAAAGAGATGAAGTCAATTTTGAGAGGTAAACATATTAGAGAGGAGCCATAGGCTGGTGGTTTGGGAGTGCGTAAGTCCAGTCCACATAAATTAGGGCAGCAGGTCATAGATACACTGCAATTAGAGCATCGTTCTTTCCTGCACACAAAAGCATTAACATTACAGGGCTATTATCTCTGTCTATTTTACTGTCTTTCATAAGTAGCTTTGTGGTGACCTAGTACCCTAGTTACCATGTTCTTCTAAAGGCATTCTCCAATGACAGCAGCTTTTTTAATTTCAGCATTGAACTCAGCCATGTAGTATGTGCTGAACTCTTGAAAGTTAGAACCTACCAAAAAAAAGGAAATCATCCTTGTTCTCTCAGATTCAGTGGTTTGAAGTACTCTGTCAATGTCTCCTGTAAGATATGGTGCAGATACTTCAATGAAGCAGTAACTCATCATGTTCTATATTTAGATGCACTCTGTTATTTCATGGGAGAGAGGAGAGGAGGGAGCGATGGGGACAGGAAAGGAGAGGAGAGGTATTCTCTTTTTCCATCATCTTTTACTCCTTACCCAATCAATGTTCACCTCCCTAGACTGAGTGTCACCTCCCTAGACTGAATGTCACCTCCTAGACTGAGTCAAGAAGTTTTGAAATTTGTTTGCTTAAAAACTCTGCTTTTGAGAATGAGGAGACAACAGAGAATATATAAAAAGATTTTTCATGTACTATATATGTACCCATCTATCAAAGTCTACTGTTACTCAGGACTGATATTCAGAGCACTTAATAATTCCTAGAAAAATATATTTTAACAGATATAAAGCCTCATAGGTCTTTCGGTTTTGGTGTTAAAACCATTAGGTAAGAAATAAAGCAATCCAAAATAGTACTGGCATGGGCCTTTCTTCTTGGTGATTAACTTATACCTCTATTATTTGTGTGATTAAATGCACATAAAAAATAACATAATGTAGCATAAATTTCACTTGTTAAATGTGAAATGCATGTAATGTGTTTGCAAGACTGGTTCTAAAGTTCAAAAGTACTTTATTGGTTGTATATATAAAGGTACTGATAACAAACTCATCTATGCAAAACCCCTTTCTACCTTTAAATATTTTTTATACTAAAAGCTTGTTTCATGTCTAGGATATCTAGAACATCTAAATCCAAACAAAACATGGTGCCAAACATAAATAGCTGACTACAGAACAGCACTGAAATAAAATTTTACATACTTTTATGATTGCATGAGAAATCTTTCTCTTTTCTCTGAAATGTCAGTAGCATCTCACTCTGCTAACTCCTGTCCTATATTTCAGAAATTAAAAGTCTGGAGACCACATACCTTTCAGATAACTTTGGAATAAAATGGACTAAGGCTTTGGCCTATATTCTGTTGTGGAAAAGCAGTGGTTTAATGTAGTTGGAATGGAAGGCTCAGATTATGAAGCTTCAAAAAGAGATAAAATAAGAGCAACACTACGCATGTATTAATACATTTATTCCTCACAACAACCTTCTTAACAGATGAGGAAACAGTGACACAAGAGCTGAATTTGCCTAAGGTGCAATGCAGAGGATAATAACTGAGGTTTGTTTTATGGTGTCAAAGTCAGAAAATGCCTTTAAGATGCCAAAGCTTCTTCATCAAAGACATATGAAACTGTTCTGAAGAACATAAAAGAAGGCCCAAATAAAAATTGAGAATAACAGATTTCTTTCTAAGTCCTCAGACTGTCAATGTTAATTCTTCCCCAGTGAGTCTAAAATTTAATTTAACTCCAATCAAAACCTATCCAGGATTTTAAAGGATGCTTTATAACTAGTTTTGTATTGAATTGGATTGACCTAAGATTGGCCATGAAATTTTTTTTTAATTTAATTTTTGGACAATATATGATTTCTCCCCTCAGGTGTTGTCACTCACCACCAAAGCACCCATCACCACAACCCCTTGTGCTTCCCCCCTCCATCTCCAGGCCCCCCAACTCTCATTCCCCCCTCCCCTCCTGAATGCCTAATAATCAATGGTCAGCTTTCAAGGTTTGTCTTTATCTGACCTGTTGTTCTTTCTATTTTCACATATAAGTGAAACCGTTATTCTTTTTGAAAGAAATTTGAGTGACAACTATACTATCATATTGAAAAATCTGATAATCACTATGGTGATTGAACAAGATGGATACAATGCAGGAGCAGATGAATGATAAATGAAAGAACATGGATGTCCTAAAATAGACCCATGCCTATGACCATTGTAGCATTAAGGACTGTAGTGGGTGTATTTTTGAAAAATGATTTGGAACTCCTTATAATCCATCTTGATAAAGTGGTATTAGACCCTTATTCACACCCAAGAAATTTATGTAGAGTAGGATGCTAATATTTGTTATGAACATATTTAAAAATACAGTAGGAAATTTTTTAAAACAATTTTATAGTGGATGTACAGCCTCTGAAAGAATATATAAATAGATATCAAAATTTATAGAGGATAAATTAGCAAATTAGATATGTATACATAAAGAGGAAAAAAAAAACCTTTACATATAATTAAAGACAACATAAGCAATGTAGATTGAAAACACAACAATGTCTAAATTTATAAAATAAGGCCTCCCTGGTGGCCCAAGGGGTTAAGACGCAACACAAATTCGATCCCAGGCCAGCCAGGGAGCAACCCATATGTTGCGGCAGACCTCTCCTGACTCGTCTGCTGCTCCCCTCAGCAGTGTACTTGGTCATTCTGCCTGTTCTGTTCCCCGCTCTGCGGTGAATCTCTCATCGCCCCACACTTCTGGCCTGTACCCCAGCTCTTGTATGCATAAATAAATAAATCTTTAGAAATAATAAATAGGGCCTCCCTGGTGGCGCAGCGGTTGAGCGCTGGGTTGCAAAGCTGCCCGCAGCCTCTGCAGTGCCGGTTCAATCCCCAGCTGCTCCCCGGCCACCAGAGGAGGGTCCCACATTGCGCGCAGACCTCTCCTGCCGCCCGCTGCTTCCCTCAGCAGTGTACTTTAGTCTACCTACTCTGCTCCCACTTTGGCTCTGGTGAATTCTCTCACCCTCCCACGCTTCTGACTGTACCCAGTGCTTGTATAAATAAATAAAAATAAATCTTAACAACAACAAAAAATAAATATAATAAATAATTTATAAAATAACAACACTGGACTAACTTTAACATGATCACACATCTCCAGTGACTCCTCGGAGCAGCCCTGCAGAGTTTCATAAGGAAGCACTCCGTCCAAGTCAAAGAGTTTAGTTGTGCTACCTTCCTTTCAAACTTCCAATACCTATTCATTTTTAGCTGCTGACTTTGATTTACTGAGAAATGGTATCAATCAGAATTAAACTTCCTTCTCCTTCCACTAAAACCTCTCTATTCTTCCCCTGCAGATTTTATTTTGCTACTTTTCATTTACAGATGGATGAATGATTTGTGCTTTTATTTGAAGGACAGCATACATACTTGGGCACTGGATTATAAAGCTACTTCTTTACCCAAGATTATAATATGTCCTGTCTTATAAAAATAAAATAAACCTGCCTTTGATTCTTTATCTTCATCTGGCAACTATCCCATTTCTTTGTCCCACTTTAGGGAAAAATTCCTTACCAGTTGGTTGCATACTCTTCTCTTCCTGCTAGTCTGTTAGATCCCAATTCCTTGAGTATTTTGTCTTCCTTCACTAATAACTCTCTTTTCAAGTCACTAATGACTTTTACTTGCCAAATATTTCTTCAAAGTCTTCAATTTCATCTACTTTTCCATAATTTCAGATCTGAGCTTGGAATCTGAGACATCTCTAGCTCCTGCCATAGTCTACTGGCCAGACTTGTCAGGAAATTCAGCCTTATTTGAGGTCAGAGCATAAAGGGTTACTTGAGAATTGTAGGTCTTTAAGTTCAGAAATAATACTAGAAGTTGAAGTTAATATACAGTCATTAGAACGTTTTCAACTGGTGAATGAGCTAATCAGGAGGTTCCATGGTGGTCAAATTTACAAGTCTGTTCCTGAAGGAGGGAGTTGGTAGTTGGGGTTTAGCTGATATGTGCAAATGGGTACCTACATGTGGCCTTTCCAGTGAACAGTCATAGTAGTGGACTTCCTGTGAGGTGTCAGGGTTCACAGAGAAAGAGAGCGAAGTATCAGACAGTGTTATATTAATACAACACTTGCATATTTTACTGGTCAAAACAGACACAAAATCCATGCACATTCAAGAAGAACCATAGCCCCTTCCCCCCACATTTCAATGTGAAGAGTATCAAAAATTTGAAACCAGCCCAATGGATTACAATGATCAGTCTCAGCTCTTTACCCATGATTCTCCATCTTGCATAAGTTCCACTTATAGAAATAAGGACCTGGTGGTACAGGCGATTGAGTGCCACACTATGAGCTGTCTTCAGCTGTCAGCAGCGCCAGTTTGATACTGGCCGGCCGGCAAGGGTCCCACACGGTGCCGCAGACCTCTCCTGTCATGCCTGCTGCTCCCCTCAGCAGTGTATTTCGTCAGTCTGCCTGTTCTGTTCCCCACTCTGTCTCTGGTGAATCCTCTCACCCTCCCGCGCATCTGTCTTATACCCCGGTTCTTGTATAAATAGATAAATAAATTAAAAAAAAAAAAGACGTGCTGCTGAAGCAAGCACAGAAAAAAGAAAGAAAGGTCCATAACTATAACTATGCCCATTTTTTTTTTATATTGAGGGGGAAAATAAGGGGGGAAGCCGGGATGTGCAGTTTGACAAAACTAGGTAGAGAAATTTACTATATTTGTTTTTCTTCAAAATTCTCTAGTTTTTAAGAGTTTGTAAATAAAATTCACACTAGTTATAATGTTTAAATAGTAAAGAACTGTTATATTTAATAATGAAAGACAATTGCAGGCTCAGTTCCATTTTCCTTCTCTTTTCTCTAATTTGTTTTCTTTCAAAATGTATTCCATTTTAAAATATATTTATTTTAAATTATTTTAAGCATACAGAAAATTACAGAGTAATGTAAAAAATATCCATGCCTGTCATTAAGTTGAGTTAATAAATGCTATGTTTCTTCCTATGCCGTTTGTTTCTTTAGTAAAAGAAATAAAATATTATGGCAGTTGGAATTCTCTTTATACTACTAGCATGTCTCATCCTTTCCATTAATTATGAGTTTATGTATGTTCTTTTTTTTTCATTTTTTTATTAGATTTATTATTTATTTATACAAGCACTGGGTACAGTCGGAAGAACGGGAGGGTGAGAGAATTCACCAGAGCCAGAGCGGGGAACAGAACAGGCAGACTGACGAAGTACACTGCTGAGGGAAGCAGCGGGCGGCAGGCGAGGTCTGTGCGCCATGTGGGACCCTCCCCTGCTGGCCGGGGAGCAGCCGGGGAGCAGCCGGGGATCGAACCGGTGCTGCTGAGGCTGCGGGCAACTTTGCAACACAGCGTTCAACCACTGCGCCACCGGGGAGGCCCGAGTTTATGTATGTTCTTAAGCAAACTTGCATTTTGTATTTTTATGTATTATTTATGTTTATGTCAACTGACCAGAAATAGTATCCAAGATTAGTTTACACAAACGGTATGCTGTACATACATTTTTGCAACTTTATTTTCATTCAATATTATGTTTTTGATATATACTCATGTTTATAAAAAATAGATCAGTTTAAACATATTTTAATTCTCAGTCTTGCATTATATGATTATACTGAAAGTATTTCAACATCTAATCGGAACTAGACAATTTGATTGTTTCCAATGTAGGAATTTTATAAAGATTGCCATAGTATACAATCTTGTACATATATCCATGTACACCTGAGTAGGAGTTCTGTAGGGTGTATACCCCAGAATAGGCAGGTTATGACAAGAAGCAAACCCATTAATTTCAATCTGACTTAGAAACAAAAAATTATTAGCTTATTGTTTATTTATTTTAAACTTTTATTGAACTATTGTTTGTTTACAAAGTTGTTAGAAGTTTGCAATGATATGGTCTCCCCTTGCCCCAGGTGTAGTCACCATAGCACACCCACCATGAAAACAGCCGCAGTCCGTCACCATAGTCCATTGTGCTCCCTCTCCACTTTGCTCTTGCCCCTCCTATTCCTCTCTTCCCTCTGGATACCTCAGTTGTATGATCACTCTTCAAGTACCAGTTTTAAGTTTGACTTTATCTGACCCTATGCTTGGTTTTTCTATATTCCACATATAAGCAATTCCATCTGGTATTTGTCTTTTTCCTCCTGACTTATTTTGCTTATCATAATTCCTTCCAGCTCCATCCATGTTGCCAAAAATGGCATGAGTTTAACTTTTATATACTCAGTAGTATTCTATTGTGTGCATAATTTTGATTTAGTCAGTGTTCATTAAGGTCATCAAGACATCTTTTCCCTCTATTGTCCATCCTGCCATCTTATGTGTAGCTTCTTTCTCAGACTAGTAGCAGAATAGTTGCATTATCTGTAAGTATGACTCCCTCCAGATACTTTTCTATTGAGTTGTTTGCCTTTTTCTTAGTGATTTGTAAAAATTCTTCATTTTTCTATATATTATCATTTGTTAATATAGATTATATCTTCTTTCAATATGTTGTCTTTTAACTTGCTTTTGTGAATAGTGGATTCCCAAGTTGTTGTGTATCAAATTTAAGGGGTCAGAAAGATGGAAGGATAATAGAAAGGTTGGAACCAATAATATTAAAATATTTGAAAGTAGAGCAATTCCAAAGCCAACAGAAGACCAACTGTTCAGGAAGTAAGTTGTTGAAAATGAGAGATGGAATAGCCAATGAACTGAGATTAGGGTGCCCAATTTCTTGAACACCTACTATATAGCAGTGTCTCTTTTAAGTTCGTTTTATATACTGATGCACTAATTTTTTATAACATCTATATAATCAAGTACTATTACTAAGTTCCAGAATTACAGATGAGGAAACTAAGGCATAGAACAATGCAGTAACAGCTACAAATTAGGTAATTTCCTCAACTTACTCAGTTGGTTAGTAATTGATCATTATTTGAACCCATGAAGCTAGTCCTGAAGCCTGCATTCTTAGCTTCTAATTATGTCGTTCCTTGTGTCCTATATTTATTGTTATGATAGTAAGGTTTGGGATAGACAGAAAGATAGAACAGGATGTCAAAGGCTTCTGTATATAAATAGTTGATAGAGTGCATTTAGTTGTTTTCTCAAAATCTCATTTATTCAAAATCTAGATTGAAATAACTTGGAAAAGAAAGTATGTGAATTTCAAAGTCTTTTTTGATTCAAAATCAGCTATTTTGCTCCTTCTATCCCTCCTGCCTGTCTTTTTCTTGTGTTTAAAGTCTTCACACTACTTGAATATGCCCACTTGTTTTCAATATTAAACTCTGGTAATAGTCATTTTGTCTGGTAGCATAAGCACAATCCGTTAGCAACTACAGATATGAGCCCAGTCAATTTGCTAAAGTAATCATGAAATAGATAATTCTTTGTTTAAATATGTCACTTTTTCTGTCATCCTTGGGTGTTTTGCTACCCTTATTTGTATTTGGAAAAGTGAAGAAAACATTAAAAGTTTCTAAATTTTTCATTGCCTTCTGTAAATAGCTTTCTCTCTTCATATAGAAAATAATCATTTTTCTTTTCTTTACCATTATTCCTGCCAATAAAAAATAATTTCTGATATTTTTTTAGATCTCAAAACCAAAAATCACCATGTAGGTGAGTCTGAAATTCCATGAATAGAGGGCAGCCTCCTTCAGTTTAAGGAATTAGAACAAGCAAAGAAAGACTGAGTCAAAATGACAAGCACAATAGACAAGATGGGTCTTTCAACTTTCTGCCTATTCATCTGAAGTCATAGCCAATTGTCCACTGGTTTTAAAACACATTCATAGTGTGAGTTATGAATCCTCACATATGAATAAAGAGAAGACATATTATTTCTCTTAGGAAGTTATATATAACTCTCACTTAAGAGCATAAATTACTTTCAAATGCTACTTCTTTGATATATTTATAAGGGCTCTAAGCAGATCAGGGTCCACCGATGCAGGCAAATGGTCCTAGCAACTTCTACTGTGTCATCTGGTTCTGGTGCTAGAGGATATTTTCAAAAGCTAATAGGATGGAATTAACTAATCAGAATGATTTGGACTAGAAATCTTCCCTCAGGATAACTAAACAAAATTAAAGTATAATGGGACCAAACTAGTTTTGTTGTGAAGAACAATGTTAATACACTCTATTATTCATTGCCAAAACTTTCCTGTCATGTAAAGAAATTTATCACTTGTTCCCATGATACAGTTGCTTAATTGAGTCCAGTTGTTGTCTTTTTCTTTTGCTCAAAATAGATTTTACATTTTTTAGGGTTGTGGCTTATGGCTTAGGTCTATATTTATGTTTTGTGCATTATACTACACCCTTTGATCTGCTTACTTGCCAACAAGGATAATTATCCCCTATCAATCATTAATCCACACTTCATCTCCTTATTTCCTAAGTATGAGTACAGATAGATCCAATTAAAAATAGACAGATAATTATTCTCTGGACATTGCTTAATGAACATACTATCATAATTGCCGTCCTAGTATTTTAGTGCATTATGGTCATATTTTTACCTTGAAAAATCAAAACCAAAATGAAATTCTCCAGAACAATTTAGCATACACATGCACATGCACACTCCCTACACACACACGCACACACACAGACACACACACACGGTAACAGCCTTGAAATAATTAAATTTAAAATTTTATTAAACTGGTAGTGAATGATCGACATTGTGCTAGGTGGTGTGCATAATGCAGAATTAAATAAGGCTTGATTCTGGCCTGCAAGAATCCATTCTCTGATAAAGAAGATAGATAAGGACATAAATAACTCAAAGATGAGACAGTAGGTAATAAACAGGACCTTGAAGAATAAATGAAACATTACAAGAGTGTCAATTATATGCATAATTGGGGAGGCATTAAATCACTAGGTCTACATGTCAGGCTGTAAAAGTAGAAATCTCAACTAGACCATCTCTCTTTCCACACACAGAATCCAGCACAACCTTTGTGCTAATTGTACTCGATTCCAAAATTTTCTCTTGATAATACGATTTTCTAAATGGATTTCAAATGTCTGTTGACCTCTTTTGCTAAATTAGCATCTCTCTTTGAATATCATTTTTTGGTTGTTATTTACTTGTTTTCCATTCCCCCAGCATTCTCTCTTCTCTAATTTCCCTTTACTTCTTTTTCCCTCTTCATTTTATTGCTCAGTTTCCTCTTGTTCACTTTCTCCAGTATCTTTAATATTTTCTCAGACATAATGTTTCTTTTCTGGTATTATCCTAGATTTTCTAGTATTATCCTAGGTTCACTTTCTAGTAGTATTGTAATGGTGGGAATAGTGATCCTATTTTGAAAGGAAAATACTGTCAAGTGGACAATAATCCCCCTCAAATAATCTCTTTTGATCTACATCATGCTAGTTCTTGAAAACAGGACCAAATGCATATCTCCCTAATTAGCTTTGGTTCTATTGACAAACCTCTGTTCTTTGTGTATAATGGACAGTAGATAAGGGTAAGAGTGGAGATATGAACTAATTACATTTGACTAGTACGATGTTGATCTTACGGTAAGATATTATTATGTACTCACTGATTGGTAATGGAACCTCTGCTGATACTGGTTACAGTATTTATTTGCCTAACATCTTTTTTTTTTTAAGATTTATTTATTTATGCATGCCAGACTTGGGTACAGGCCAGAGGTGTTGAGGGTGAGAGGATTCACCAAAGACAGAGAGGGGAACATAACAGGCAGATTGACTTAAATACACTGCTGAGGGGAGCAGCAGGCGAGTCAGGAGAGGTCTGCTGCGCCATGTGGGTAGCTCCTTGACTGGCTGGGGGGGATTGAACTCATGCTGCAGAGACTGTAGGCAGCTTCATAGGTTGTGTATTAACCCTTTGTGCCACCAGGGAGGACCCTGCCTAACATCTTATCACATGCATCATTTCATTGGACTTCATTCTCAGGGCTGTGAGATAGTCTAGTCCTCGATCATCACCTTTTCAAAATAAAAATGCTAAATCCTAGTGACATCAAGTGTCATACTGTGAATATCCCTAAGCAAATGGTATAGGAACTCTGGCCACTGGACGTGAAATCCACTGTTCTTTATTTCAAATCTAGATTCTGACCCTCTGGCGTTGAAGGAAACATGTTATAATTTTTAAAAATTCTTTTGACTTGATTTGCTTAAATTCATTTAAATTGATCTTATGTTCTAAAATGCTCATGATTTACAAGAATCATTAGGAATTCAAATATAACTTTCCCCCTATTTGTTCCTTCAAAATAGTCTCTGATGATTTTGATTAGGAGAAAAAAATATAACTGTGGTTTGGCTTGTAGTAGTTGTGCTTTACCAACCAAGCATGAGATGGAAGTCCAGGAAACATCAGTGGCAGAAAGGGAGCTTTCCTCATTAATAAAAGCAATTAGTATGTTCCCAGCTGAGCAACCAGCTAGCCCAGCGTGTTCTCCATGCTCTGCAGGCATCTGAGCACAGTCTGTTAACTGGGCAAGCTATTCTTGGCAGGAAACTAAATATTGTCATTGATTTTAATTGTCCTCTCTACTTTACAACTCCAGATTTATAGCTGGTCATGCCTAGGGGGAGAGTTATTCTTTTGAGAGAAACTTTACTGTATTTAGCCCTTTGAGATGGCAAAATTGGTCTGGATTTTGAAAAACCAAAGTGGGACACTTAATTTCTCTAAATATTAGGACAAATTTTTCCATGCCTAGTGACTTATTTTGAGTGAATCATGTCTGTGGGAAAGACACAGATGCAAGCAGCAATGTCACATTGTTACCTTCTGTCACATCTTTTAAAAGGAAATCCTGGAATAGTAAGGCCAGTGTAGGAGGGGAAGATTTGGAGGTTCAAATCTATTAAGTAACTGGGAACTATCGCCAGTAACTGGGACTGAGGAAGCCACAAAGTTTGGAGAACTTCCAGTATTTTCCAGCATGGAAAATTTTCCAGCATAACTTCATTAGTGAGCATGGTGGGATTTGTTGTGCACTTTCAGATGTCAACTGGGCCAGTTTCTTTAATGATGGATTCATTGTAAATGCATGTTAGATTTAAAAGGGTGAGAAAAATATAATATGAGCATGAGTCTAGTCCTTGAAATTTTAGTATCTGTTAAAAAAAAAAAAAAGATCACATATTCAAGATAGTTTTAGGGTTTATCCCACTCCCTGGTGTACATATTTTCTGGTTAATGAGAATGGATTTCCTTTAGGGAAATCTAGAAAGAAAACAGGATGAGCACATCTGGACAACTGGAACATGAGTTACTGCTATCCAGAGCATGGCCGTAATTTTAGTTAGCATGCAATAATTCTGGTCGCTGAACAACCACTCCAGTTGCTCAAAATTCAGCTCTCCTCTCCCTGCTACATATTTTGTCTTTGTGAATAAATAACTGACATTTGCTTTTATTTCACTAAATCTTGAATTAAACTTTTTTTTTGTTGGTTTCTTACTAATGTTATCTCTGTGGGTTTCAATTCTCTAGTGAAAGTTTTGTCATTTTCTGTTTGTCCAGCCATTTACCACTATTTTCCTTCACAATCATGCCAAATCTTCCTTATAAGAATTCTCAATTATGTGCCATCTTGGAAGTGATTACACCACACTTACATTGCATAATTAAGGGATCCTGAATGTCTCTCCTCATGCCTTTTAGGACTCAAGAGGTAAACACTAATTTATATCTTGCTAACATCATTATTTCATCTAAAACTTCATCTTGAGAAGCTGATGCAAAAATTTGAGAATGGAAGATCTTGTAAGGATTTGAAGAGGCAGACGTCACATAGTTACCCTTCCTTTTCACTTGACGGCAGAGCTGAGGTAACAATTTGAATAATCTGACATGCAAAGGTTTGGTGGTGGTTACTTGTTCATGGGGTCTCAGGGATATAAATAGATTGTTACCCCCTATAAGTTCTTCCTAATTTGTACAAGAAAAGTAACAAATATGCAGTCTTGAATTAAGCCATCTTAATAGAAATTCACTGCTTCTCATACAGAACTTGAGTCCATTTAAAAATTCAATGTTTAAACTGAAAAGGTTGGGTATCCCCAAGGAAGGACTTTGGGAGAATCCTGCAAGGACTCAAGGACTCAGATGTGCTCATCCTGCTTTCTTCCTAGATTTCCCCACAAGAAATCCATCTCATTAACCAGAAAATATGTACACCAGGGAATGGGATAACCCTAAAACAATCTTGAATATCTGATCTTGTTTTTTTAATAGATACTAAAATTTCAAGAATTCTAGACCATAAAATCACAGTTTGTTACCTTGTTAAGTGAAGTTTATGGGACAGAAAATAAAGTATTACTGGAATCTTTATGTAAAGCATAGTGTGGTTTCAAATCCATTTAGTGATTATTCCTCAACTTAGTGTATAGTTGAATAATTTACCTTCAATAATTGGGGCAGCATTGGTTCTTTTTTTTTTTTTTTGGTTAATAATAGCTCTATTCTAATAGAATTCACTCTAAGTGTCAATTTTGATATTTTTAAAGATCTTCATAGAGTTGTATTGTCATCATTATAACCATTACACCATTTCATCATCTTCTAAAAGAAGCCTGTGTGATTTATCTGTTACCCTGAATTCTTCCATCATCCCTAGCCCTAGAAAATCAATGATCTTCTTTCTGTTTATGGATTTGCTTATTTTGGACATTTCATATAAATAGAGTCATATATGTGGTATTTTGCTTCTGACTTCTTTTTTTTTAAGATTTATTTATTTATTTATACAAGCACTGGGTACAGTCAGAAGTGTGGGAAGGTGAGAGAATTCACCAGAGCTAGAGCAGGGAGCAGAACAGGCAGAAGGACCAAAGTACACTGCTGAGGGGAGCAGCGGACCGCAGGAAGGTCTGCGCGCCATGTGGGACTCTCACCCGGCAGCCGGTGATCGAATCCACACTGCACAGGTTGCGGGCAGCTTTGCAACCCAGCGCTCAATGCTGCACCACTGGGGAGGCCCTGTGTCTGACTTCTTTATGCTAAGAGCATAATGCTGCCAAGGTTTATTCATATTATAACATGCTTTGGTACTTCATCCTTTTAATGACTAAATAATCCACTTTTCTAAAATCACCATCAATTGATAAATACAGTTTTTTTCCAACATTTGGCTATTATGAATTATGCTGCTATAATTATTTGTGTATAAGTTTTTGTGTGAACGTATGTTTTCATTGCTCTTATGTTCCTTAGTGTGAGATTGCTGGAACAATGGTATCTGTAATTTTTGAGGCGCTGCCCAATTGTGCTTCAAAGTGGATGCATCTACTTGCAAAGTATGAGCATAATGGTTTCTGTACTTTCAACTAATACTCAATATCATTATTATTATTTTAAATTAAAGCTATATGAATGGAGAAGAAATGGCACCATGTGATTTTATTTGCATTTCTCTAAGGATTAATGATGTTGAACAACTTTTTATGTGATTATTAACTATTTGTATGTCTTCACTAAAGAAAGGCTTATACAGAGTCATTTTAATTTGTTTAGCTTTTTCATTATTAATCTATGAACTTATTGGTTCTTTGACCCATGATTAAGGATTATTGTTGTTGGAAGGATCAATGGATCATTGAAGCTATCCATCTCTTATTCAAACAATAAATAAAAAAATCAATATCCATGAGAACATTGCAGAAATTAGGACCATCAACAAATTCTAGAAAGATGAAGAAGTATAAAATCATATCACATTTCCATTTAACTATCTAGTTTGGATAGTACAGATGTCCTTGCTATATATTAGTGGGCAACTTAATCAAGTATACCTTTATTTGGATCTGTCATTACAGATGAGATCTTTACCGAATATGTGATATACCACATTTGGTATTGTTATTATTTTTTTAGTAATTTTTTTAAGATTCTTTTTTTATAGAAGAACTGGGGTACAGGCCGAGGCACAGGAGGGTGAGAGAATTCACCAGAGACAGAGCAGGCAGGCAAAATTCATCAGGGAGCAGAACAAGCAGACGGACGAAGCGGGCGAGACAGGAGAGATCTGCGGCGCCATGTGGGCATCTCCCTGACCGGCCAGGAATTGAACCCTCACTGCAGAGGCTGTGGACAGCTTCACAGCACAGCACTCAACCTGCTGAGCCATCGGGGAGGCCCTGGTATTATTATTTTTAATTTTATTTCACAATTGCAGAAAACAACCAAAATTTGCTTCAATTTGATAGATGTTTGAGTCTGAAACAGTCAAACTTCTAATTTTGTTCTGCAATTTAATCAATAGAAATCTTGGCCTGCTTAGTGTAACATTTGCAGTCAACATGCTAATATACCTTGGAAAGCAGGCAGTTAAAAGTTTAGTTGCTTAGATGTCTTAATAATAAGATAAGAGATCAATTTCTCAGTGAATTTTGGAACATTTTGGAAAATCTACCCCACTAAAAAGACATAAACCTGTGCTGTACACAATAAATCAGGCAGTCTTGTTTGGATTTTGGAAGCAATATGAACTATATTTGTATTTGATGTTCAAGTCATCTTCTGGATGACACAAATATTTCTCTATTTTAAGAGCCCAGTTTCAAGAAAATGTTCTGAACTGGTTTAGACTATGATATTCAACTCTGTGACCTGGAAGATTCAATGTTGTTTCAAGTGTTTGTACCAGATTACAATACTATGTATAGCCTGTGTCAGACATCCATGGGGAAATCACAGTAGAAGACCCATCCTTTGAGAGCAGAGCTATCACCTTTTGTAAATAACATTCTCTCATATTCCTTCAAGAAATAATCCCTAGCTCAAATTGAGTTTTATTCTGCATGCAATGTAGGTTTCAGGGCTTAGATGTGTTAGTACCTGAATGAGGAAACTTCCCACCAGGAAGCATAACAACAACACCATTGAATTCGAAGTTAGAATACCACTTGGCCATTTGATGTCAAGATCCATCAAAAATTAAATTTTTATTTTTACAGGAAAGAACTCTGACCATCTGTCGTTCTGCCTAAATAAAAAGGGAATAAGACAGAGGAAGACGGAAATCATAAACACATCTCATGATGATTTTATTTTAAAAAAATTTATTTTTTCTTATTGCATAGAAGAACTGGGGTGTAGGACAGAGGTGTTGGGGGTGAGAGGATTTACCAGAGACAGACTGGGGAACAGAAAAGGGGAGCAGTGGGTAAGACAGGAGAGATCTGCTCATGATAATTTTAATTTCGCCACCCATACTTCCTTTCTTAATAAATGTATTAATATATTTTAATAAATTTTCCTTGCCTTTACTTTACATTTACCCAACTTTAAAATATAGGAAACTTAGGTAAATATCATGGAGTTGGTTGCGATGGTGTAGAGGGTGAATGAATGGACAGAAATTTCAGAGCTGGACTCAATAAATCATGAGTATTTAGGTGGAATCTTTATAAGAAAAGCTAGAAAGTTTACTGAAATATGACAGAGAATGCTATTATATAGGCAGTTTTGTTTTCAGTTTTCATGTAGGTTTGCATAAGTGGACATGTTAGATCATTAAAGTAGTGACTGCAGTCAGCATATGACATATTTATAGTTGACTGTTGTTGCAACCCCCTTTCCAAATGGTGTCTTGATTTTCCTTTAGAAACACTCTTCCATTGTGTATGATCATTGAAGAAGGTGGCAAACAACCCCTGATGAAAAGGCTAGTGTGTCTTCATAAACAGTTTCCTACTTGGGCAATCAGGGAGTGAGTGCATTTGAGGTAGAGCCAGTCCATGAACTTGGGGGGTTTGAATCTTGCAGGAAACCACTCAACATTGCAAAAGATGATTGAAGGTTATTTCACTGTTTCTACATCATTGTGACTCTTTTGTGTCTTTGCTGGAAGAGATCCCATGCCTACTTTTTAAGTTTAGTACTGTAGTCTCCAACAAATTCTGGGAACCCCAAAGTCCTTCAAAAAATCCTGATCTAGGGCCTGCCCTGGTGGCACAAGTGGTTGAGTGCGGTGCTATGAGGCTCTCCGCAGCCTCTGCATCGCAGGTTTGATCCCAACCGCCCGGGGAGATATCCACTTGGCGCTGCAGACCTCAGCTGTCTCTCCCGTGGCTCTCCTCAGCAGTGTATTTCAGTCTGCCTGTTCTGTTCCCCACTCTGTCTCTGGTGAATCCTCTCATACCCCACACATCTGGCCTGTACCCCAGTTCTTGTATACATGAATAAATAAATCTTTAAAAAAAAAAATCCTGATCTACATTCTGAGATCCAGCTATCTTTTTGTTTGTTAAACATGTATGTGGGGCCTCCCCTAGTGGGGTAGCAGTTGAGTGCTGGGCTGCGAGGCTGCCTGCAGTCTCTGTAGCGCAGGTTCGTTCCCTGGCTGCCAGCGAGGGTCCCACAAAAAAAAAAAAAAAAAAATGTGTGTGTGTGTGTGTGTGTGTGCGTGTATAACATTCTACTGCCTGTGTCATTTTTTTTTTTTTATGGTTCTGTGTTCAGACTCCTTAAGAGAGAGGATGTGATTGGAGTAGCCAGCCACAAGGCTAGTGTTTTCCAAGGAAGACCCCAGTTGGACAGATATGCCATGTTATGACAGAATTCAGATCACTTGTCAGTAAAGACTTTTTGTTTTATGGTGAAGAACTCAATATAGTCCAATCAATGTCTTTGCTAGAGTCATTTACAATCAACATCATGACTTATAAGAACTTTTATGAGAAGATAGTTACAATTCAAGAGTAAGAGTCCTTCATAGGGGTGTTCTGAACTCCTGCTAAAAGGGTAGTATGACTGGCATATACCTTGTGTGCATCATCAGGATAATATGGAAAGCTCTGAAGATTTAACCTTGATGACAGTGAATTCCAGCTGCTGTAAATACAGCTGTTGTAAATACACATAGGGACAATCACAGTTAAAATTCAGTTTAATTTTTCCTTATCTTTCTAACTGCTATGAGTTATTATCTGTAGCTTAAAGAGCTCCAATTCTAGCCCAGGTCACCACTCTTTGATTTTGTAGGGCATTGCACAAAAGTACAAATTATATTTTCCTGCCTGAAAAAGAACATAGAATTTTTGAGAGGAGAGCAAACAAGGTTTTCAAAAACTGGGAGAGCTTAGGCATTGAGAAAAACAAGTTCACAGAATTTCAATTGGTGCTGGTGATTATAACAATGTGTAAGGTATTTTATTTTTCCTCAAAAGTGATGGCTTAATGTGTGATGACAAATATTGGTGAAGCCTGCTTATGTTAATTGTGATTCTGAAGTCTAGACTACACAGCCTGCTGCTAGCTGCCATGCACTTTCATTACAAGTATTGCAAATTAGATAGTCACTCTGTCAGTGACAGTAGAGGTGTAGGAAGAAAATAATGTCTGGGAAAGAATATATTAAACCTATGGAATAAGCTGCTATGGGCACTGTGCCTCTAAACTAGAGTCTCTCTCTTCTATCCCTCCTGTGATGAATGCAGGCTGCACCAGAGATTAAAAACGGAGAAACTAAAATCCAATATTCATATATCAGCATAATAGGAAAAAAAATGCTCATAGACAATTTGTCAGTGTTTATTAACTGTGACCTAGAAAAATGTAACCATGGCAGAGCCTTCTCACACATATATGGTAGAATGGGATTTTTCCCCCACATTGTTCTTTTCTAACCGCCCCCCTTCTCCCCCACATCCTTGGGTAAGAAGGTAAGAAGGAACAAACAGTTAAGAAGGAGGAAGGAGTCAGTATCTATGGAAAAAAAAAATTCTTGTTAGATTTCCTTGGAGACACTGAAGAACATAAAGCCTGCCCCAGTAATTCCTGGGAACAGAGGAGTCCAAACTCCCCAGAGGTGCCTTTCGGAAACCTAGAAGAATTGTTTAACAGATATTTATGGCCCTGAGAGCAGGGGAATAGCTTAAAAATGATTTAAAATGGTCTAAAAATTCAACACATATTTGTTGAATGCTAACGCTACACTGAATATTGAGGTAAGCAATTTATTTCTATTACATTATTTAATAAGAAAAGGTAAAGTGGTTAACTCAATTGGATCAGCTCCATTTTGTTAAAAACTTCATAACACTTTATAGTTTATCAGCTCTTCTAAAAGAAGTCAAACTACTATAAACTTACTAAGGAGCGTATGATATATAACATATATAAACACGCATACATATATATGAAGGATATATATGTACATATAGTAAATATATATAGAGAAAATGATACATATAAATAAATATATTCATAGAAAAGATACACATAATGAATATACATGTATACAGAATATACATACACATAGTGATGTTGTATAAATTATATACAAAGAATATATAGAGAGAGGATATTATCAAGTGTGTGTATGTAAATAAATTTAGCCTGAGTCTACAATGCATTAAGAACATTTTCCATAAGTATTTGTAGGTTTCTTAGTTTAGTGAAAAGGCTAAATATGTTGTAATATTTGTATAGAGGTTCAAACATAAGGAAATCATATTTTTCTATCTTTAAAGCAAACATTTAATGGGCATCTATAATGGTCGAGACACAGTGTTAAGCTTAGAGGATGAAAGAGTGAAACAGACATAGGCCTTGCCTTCCATTGTCACCCAGAAAACATTTAGGTGAAAAGAGATAGGCGAAGTCTTGAACTCCATTTTCATTTCACAGGGGAGCGGTCAGGAATGCAGAGTTGATTGACTACCACAAACACTCATAACTAATTTCTTCAAGATTCTGTATTATAGTATGCTATCAAGAAAAAGTCTTTAATCAAATCCTTTGTAGTAGCCATTCAGAGATCAATTTCATTCTTGGGGGGGGGCGGTAAGGAGAGTTGCTGTAACATTAGTTTTCCATGGTTACAAAGAGCTTTTCTGTTTATATTTTTTATTGTTAATTTTTTATCGATATGACATTGAGTTATAGTGTTATATATGTTTCAGGTGTTCACCATCGAGAATCAATATATGCATGCATATACTATTGTACATTAAGGTCACTGATAAATTTATCTTTCACCACACTATTACCCTCTTTTTCCTTATTTATGATCCCTTTCTTTTTTTTAGGTCACTTATTTTTTTAATTTTTTAAAATTTTTTAGGTTTTCCAGAATTTCTCAGAATTCTTTTTTTTTTTTTACATGTTTTGTTTATTTTTGCACAATGTATGCATTTTCATTTTGGCAACATGGATGGAGCTGGAAGGGATCATGCTCAGCGAGATAAGCCAGAAAGAAAAAGAAAAATACTGGATGGTTTCACTCATAGCAGGAATCTAGAAAACCTAAATAAGGGACCAGGAAAAAGACTAATTATAATTTATGATCCCTTTCTTCCTTTCATGCAACCACTAATTGTTCTTATAGTCCAAAAATTTGTTTTATTTCATACATGTTAGTTTGTTTTCTCTATATACCACATGTGAGTGAAATCATTTGGCATATGTCTTTCCTTGTCTGGTTTATTTCACTTTGCATAATTACCACTAGGTAAATCCATGTTTTTGCAAATGGCAGGATTTCATCTTTTCTGAATATTATTCCATTGTATACATACCATATCTTCTTTATACATTCATCAGTCAATGGACACTTAAATTATTTCCAGTTGCTGAATACCATAAATAATGCTGTAACTCTAGAGTTCATAGTACAAATATCATTTTTATCTTGCAGCACTATTATGAGGATTAAAGGCAGTTTTCATACCGCAACTATTATAAAATGAGTATTCAATATGTGATATTCATGAATTTAATATTATTTTAAGTGACTTTCAAGCTTTGGGTTTCTACAATCTCCATTCAACTCCCATTTTAACCTCCTTAGTCCCAACTATTTAACTTATTTAACTTAATTCCCCACAATACAAAGATATTTTCCTCTCATTTAGTAGAGATGAAAGTTAGCATACTGACCATTTCTCTCTTCCTAAGTGAGAAGTTTGACTTTCATTTTCATTCAAAATTCAAGTTCTTTGAACTTTCAAGTGATGAAAAAGACATACCTGATTCACATCTTTGGTTTCCCATTGTCTAGTGTGATTGATACTTTTTTTCCTTAAAAATTCTGAACTGTTTAAATGAAAAAAGAAAACTCATGTATGTGGTTTTTGTGTCAAATGTTTTCAAGCTCCTACAGAGAATCAAAGGTGATAATTCATATATGCTAAGAGTTTTCTATCTTGGAAATAGTTGGATTTCATAGGGAATCATATATTAACTCTATTGTTTCTACAAAGATGTTTACTTGCCGCCTGATCCAATTTCTCTGCTGAAATAATTAATAGAGGACATTACAAATTCATGGAAAAGTGTGCCTTAAATTTGTTCCCCTGTGAATTTATTTAAGAATTAATGAGCTTTACTCATATATTTTCCTAGTAAATTAATGAAAGTTTATATAATTCTGTTTAGCTAGATCAGGGATTCTAAGTGCTGACCTAATTGGGCATCTCTTCTCACCCAACATGTGCTCATTGGGCACTGAGACCCAGCCCCCATGTTCCTCTGGGAGCTTCTTGGAATAACGTGTAGCCCAAGTTTAGATTGTGAACTGATGAAGATGTTGATGGGTTGTTCACTGGGGGAATGGGAATTAGGGAACAACTTTCAAATAGCAAACAGTGTCCTGGGCAGAGTCAATATACCCTGTTGTGAAGTAGTGTGTAGTAAAGCAGGCTGGGAGGCCCTACTTTTGTTTATTTGTTTCTGAAGAATTGTGTCAATGTGAGGGGTTCTTAGGTGTCTAATTAATGAGAAATAGTCCAAAGTGTAGGGATATCAGAAATTGATAAGAGGATAACCCTGTTCCTAGGTGAGTATACAATGCTTAATTGTATTTCTTTTAGTACAAGGGGATCATGGGATCTGCTGAGTGAGTGGGAGTCATTTTCCAGAATATTTGTATGATTTTTCCACTAACATTTAGACTGTTGGTGCTTTGGTGACTGAGATACCAAGAGCAAAATCTAGGCCATGTCAGCTGTGTAATTTAGACCATGACGATGAAGACCTATGCAATATTCATTGTTCCTGTGTTGAGCACATATATCCCTACCTGCATAACTTCATTTGTACCTCATGACAGCCCTAAGGGCTATTATCATCCTCATTACTGACAAGGCAACTAAATCTCCTGAAGGGTAAATAATTTATCCTGGTTAGACAGTCAGTGTATAGGGGATCTAGAATTTGACTCTAATATAGCTGCTGAAAAAAAAAAAAAAACTAAAAAAAAAAAATGAAAACACTGTGCTGGGATTGTATTTATTTGAAATTAGACATCATTTATTTTCAAATACCATAAACCAAGTTGTAAAATTTGTGAATGATTAACTATTTCTTGAGACTTCAGATTAGATGAAAATAATACTGACTCAATTCTAAGTGTTAAAAAGGGGATAAAAAGGGGATAAAGCATTAAAAACCCAAGATGAGCTACTTCCCCTGATGGTGGCATAATTCTTGCCAGAAGAGAAAAAAAATCTTTATATTATTCTCCTCACCGCCTAAAGTAGGTGGTCTCTTGCTTAGGAGATAACAATAGTGAGGTTTAAATATGTAGAGGACAAAAGAAAATTGTATCTATCTAAATAATCTGTGGCACAAGTAGACTATATCTCTCTAGGTTTAGAAAATAAGGGGATGGGGCCTCCCCTGGTGGAGCAGCGGTTGACCCCTGGACTGTGGAAAGGACAGCATCTCCCTATAGGGATTGGGTATAGGTTAGGGTAGCTCTGTTAACCTATCCTACCATGTAGTATCCCAGATGCTTTGAAATGTTAGCTCTTGAAACAGACTTTTTTATTTATGTCTCCAGAACCTCTCTTGTTTCCTGGCATATGATAACCTTCATCCATTATTAATGTCATAATGATGGCATTTATTCAGATAATTTATCAAGTAATACTAAATGCTTATATGGAATGATGTGATTTAATTTTCAAAAATTTTATGGAGTACATTGTCTAATTCCTGTTTTACAGATGATAAAAAGATACTTAAAGAAATTAAAATTTGCCAAGGTCACAGAACTTTCCATGGTGAAGTCGGGCTGGGCGATCAGGCACTCTGACTTTTCTTTAATAGCTGAATTTCATTGACTGGGATCAGATAGTATAAACCAAAAGATGAGCTTGGATAAATCTATATTCCTGTCATCACCTGTTTTTTGGAAATCTGGCTTTTCATTACTTTCTGAGAACCATTATATTCCACTTTCCTTTCTCAAGTCTACCTGACCTTGAGTATTTATCAAGTGAAACTGTGTTCTATTCATTGCATTCTCTTTTATGTTGCATGTTTGATATAGTGACTTGCAACTTGGTCCTTAAAATGCTAGGCACAGGCTGTTAAAATGGAGTTTTAGTAAAATTAAACCAGAGATCAGAGCTGGAAATAGCTTACATTTATTTGGATTTCACCAGGGGAACATTAGCTCTTTATGACATTTGAAAGATAATGCTTTTATGAACTTTATATAATAGGTTTACCAAAGCACTCTGTTTTATTTAAATTCCAGTGATCCTAAAGAGAAAATTTTGCATTCTTAGTTATCTCATAGTTGATGGACTTGAATCATTCATGGCATTTTTAGTACATATAAAATATGGTTTGACTAGATTCTATAAGAAAAATCTCAAAGTCTATCCTGTAGGTTACTATTTAAATGGCAGAATACAATAAATTTTTAGTACATATAAAATATGGTTTGACTAGATTCTATAAGAAAAATCTCAAAGTCTATCCTGTAGGTTACTATTTAAATGGCAGAATACAATAAATGGCAAGGTATTCACATATATAAATACTGTTTTACATACCTTAGTTGGAGCAAATTATTCAATTATTTTCTCAGTTTTGCTTGGATAGTTCTTTATAAGTAACTAACTACCATATCAGTAAGCAATCTAAATTAAGTACTTTGCTTTTTTGAAGTAGTTCATTCTTTGAATCATTTTAGTGGAATTAAAGCAAAGAAAATTTGTTGACCACTCACAAATATAAATTGCCTATGTTTATCCCATGTAGTACAGAATAGTAATGAAAGGACAAAACACAGAGATAAAGAAAGCCTTATCAAATAACATGTGTAAGTAGAATGCTTAGCTACTCAGTATTTAATCAAGGCTGACTATCATGAAATATACCTAAGATCATTATTATCATTAATGATCTAATATTATTTCTAATGTACACAGTCCTCTAGCTAGGGTATAGGTCACTAAAGCGTAGACACAGAACAGATCAGACACATGGTTTGTAGTGCTTTATATGCCTGACATTTTAGGATATAAAGAGGAAAATTTGAAATCATTGTTAAAGCTGAACACAGGCTTAACTATTGACATGCATCTTTATGTTTGATTAAGAGGGCAAGACAGGGCCTCCCCAGTGGCGCAGTGGTTGAGCCCTGGCCTGCGAAGCTGCCTGCAGCCTCTGCAGCACTAGTTGGATCCCCGGTCAGGGGCCAGAGTCCCACATGGTGCGCAGACCTCTCCTGCCATGCCCGCTGCTCCCCTCAGCAGCGTATTTTGTCAGTCTGCCTGTTCTGCTCCCTGCTCTGGCTCTGGTGAATTCTCTCACCCTCCCACACTCCTGACTGTACCCAGTACTTGTATAAATAAAAAGATCTTAAAAAAAAAAAAAAAAAGAGGGCAGTACAACAGGGCGCAATTACACAACCGCACCAGGGCATTGGTTTTCAAACTGTGTTCCATGGAACTCTGAATCATTCTATCATTTTTTTCCTTTGAGGATTATTATTATTTTTTTTTAAGATTTATTTATTTATTTATGCAAGCACCGGGTACAGTCAGAAGCTCGGGAGGGTGAGAGAATTCACCAGAGCCAGAGCGGGGAACAGAACATGCAGACTGACGAAATACACTACTGAGGGGAGGAGTGGGCATGGCAGGAGAGATCTGTCATGCCATGTGTGACCCTCACCAGCAGCTGGGGATCGAATCGGCGCTGCAGAGGCTGTGGGCAGCTTCGCAGCCCAGCGCTCAACTGCTGCACCACCAGGTGAGGCCCCTGAGGATTATTTAAGACAAATCAATAACCCATTCTTATACAAGGAGAAGATCCCTGAAAATATCTGGGGCCTCTCTGAGGGTTGAGTATGTTAAGAGAGAGACTGAGTCCATCTGTAATGGAAAATAACTTCTATTAGAGCAAGTCTATTTTACTTGCTTTTGAAAACATGCTACTACTGTTTACTTTAAAAAACAAACAGTGTTTTGGGCCTACCTGGTGGCAAAAGGGGTTAAGGTTCAGCACTATGAAGCTATCTGCAGCACAAATTCTATCCTGGCCAGAAAGCTGACCCACATGGCGCAGTAGACCTCTCCTGTCTTGCTCACTGCTCCCCTCAGCAGTGTATTTCAATAGGTCCGCCTGTTCTGCTCTCCACTCTGCTTTGGGTGAACCCTCTCATCACGCCCCCCACCAGGCACTTCTGACCTACATCCCAGGTCTTGTATGCATAGATAAATAAAATGAATCTTTTTTAAAAAACACAAGTTATTTTTTTGCTGCTAAAATATGTTAGAACAGTGTGGCTGAATCTCACCCCTACCCCCAGAGGAGATATACTCTTTTTCTGACTTTCTAGTCATCCAACATGGTCTTGAGCTTAAAACTCTTTATTTTCTTCCTGTTCTTTACCATAAGCTTAATTATTTTGGGCTGTTTAGTTGCATGCATTTTAATTATTTGTCTGCTGCAAAGAATGTAAGCTCTGCTAGGGTAAGCTGCCTTATCTTCCTTGATCTTAACTATGCCCTTTCATCTTCTGCAGTGGAATTCACATAGTAAGTGCCAGGAAGTTTGGTTCAAGTTTTGCTCCATTCAAAGATTTTACTCCTCAATTTCTTACTTTCCGTAGATGCTAGGATGTGTGCACACACATGTGCCACTTGAAACTGGTGATTTCACCCAAAAGAACTTATTTCATTCAGATGATCAGTGTAGCCTAAAATGAGATTATTATAAAACACTGTAGAATAAGGATGATAAATTCTAAAGAGTAGGAAAATGTATTTGCTATGAACTAATGAAGTTGGCCGTCTTGCTGTAGAAGAAACGATTAAGGCTTTCTATCTAAAACAGGTAAAGGTGAAATAAAGGAAGCTAAAGTCTACCACTGAGCTCCACAGACTCTGCTTGTCACCTCCCAGGAGCACACAGAGACTTTGGTCTCAGGAAAGAAAGCGACCCCCTGAAGCTCTCTGGAGCTCATGATTCCGAATGGATAGCTTGTAATTTTTATCTCAGTGACATTGACTATGGCTTTGAAATGAACGAAGTGAGCAGACTCTGATTTATAAATTTACAAATTAAACAGGTCTGTACTTGAGAAGCTGCCTTCCTAGTTCAGCTTTAGTGACTTTTAAATATTTTTCTCTTATAGTCATCATTTTTCTTTTATTAAATACAAAAGGGTTTTTTTGAATGAAAAATTTATGACTGTGCCCTTGGTTTTTTTTTGGTAGGAATTTTATCTTCCTTGCCATTGTTATCTTCTTCAACTCACCTAGTATTTATAACATTTTAGGTATTTAATAATCTTCATGTAATTGAACAATCCATTGCATCAGCAGAGAGAAGTGAAACTGACCTTGAAGTTTGATTAATTTCCAAATTAACCATGAAGGATTTTAAGAATCAAAGGCCTGAATTAACCAATGGGAAACAAAATGATGCTTCTCAAATCCCATCAGTGAATAAAGGTTATGGATAATTGATCATCTGTATTGTCAATTATTCACAAGTGAATGGTGTTTAGCCTCAGAGTTTACATTCTTATAATCAATTGCTGTGTTCCTGGGGGGCTATGGTTAATTACAGCTTTTCTAAGGCAAATAAAGCCTCCACTCCTTGCCACAGTACGAAGCCACTTAGTGCTTCAAATTGCAAGTGTTAAGAGCTTCAATTTGTTAAAACAAAACAAAACAAACCACTAGCCCCAATAAACCAAGAGGCCAAGTGTTAGAGTGAAACATTAAGGAATATTAAGAAATGGAAGCAAGCATAAGTGTTAAATTAAATTTTTACATAAAAGTTGGAAAATATATCCAGTAATATAAACAGTTTGTAAAATACCCTACAGGAAATATTTCCGATTTGTTTGTTTTTTACCCCTCACTGCCTTGTACTTTTCAAATAAAGGATATTATCTTAATAGAAAAGAAAATTCACACCAAATGAAAAATAAGAACAATAAAAATGTTAAGATTATCAAACACATTTTGAATTATCGTGTCATTGGGAAGCTGGACAATAATCTGGGAACACTAACATCCAACCCTCTTCCTAAAGCTCAAGTTCTCACAGTCTTTTAGATTGGAAACCCACATGCCCTTGAGTCATCTCACCTGAAGCTCCCTTCTTCCACTATTTTTAAAGATTTATTTATTTATGCATACAAGAACTGGGGTACAGGCCAGAGGTGCAGGGGGTGAGAGGATTCACCAGGGCAGAGTGGGGAACAGAACAGGCAGACTGACTGAAAATACATTGCTGAGGGGAGCAGCGGGTATGACAGGAGAGGTCTGCTGCCCATGTGGGTCAGCTCCCTGGCCCACCGGGGATCGAACTCCTGCCGCAGGGTCTGCGGACAGCCCTACAGTGCAGTACGCAAACCCTTGCGCCACCAGGGAGGCCCGCTTCCACTATTTTCATGAAAATATAGCCATGCGAAGCATTTCATGATTTGGGTTGATATCAGCAGAGCTCTCTCACGTTCCCATTTCCTTTTATTTCTGTCTTTATGCTTGCAGTTCATTTCAGGGTTAAAAAGAAGAAAGTATTTCATCAGGTGAGCAGTAGCCATATTTCTGTGGCAGGATATAGGAGTATTTTAACGAATTAAAAATAAAAATAAATAAAATAGAGCCTCCCTGATGGCGCAAGGGGTTAAGCACCGCACTAGGAAGCAACAAGCAGCCTCTGCAGCATGAGTTCAATCCACCACCTGCCAGAGAGAATCCCACATGGCGAAGCAGACCTCTCCTGTCTCACCTGCTGCTCCCCTCAGCAGTGTGTTTCAGTCAGTCTGCCTGTTCTGTTCCCCACTCTGTCTCTGGGAAACCTCTCACCCTCCCATCTCTGGCCTATACCCCAGGTCTTGTATGCAGAAATAAATAAATCTTTAAATAAATAAATAAATAAAAAGACTGTTTTCTCTGAGAGGCATTTTATCAGATTAAAAATGCTTCCCTTGTAGTGATAATGATTATATAACAAATATTCAGTTTATCAACCTTTTTATTACAATTTTATTTTTGTATCCTTAGACATTCTTTGAGAATGCTTCCGTTCATCCAGTGAGCAAACATTCTTATAAGAGACTAGTTTTGGGCTCCAATTTGCTGATTCATTTCTTCCTCTCTCTATGAGTATGACCAGAAATGTTATCAGGTATCCATTTTTCTGTATTTATCAGCTCTGAAAAATATTACTTGAAAATGTGAAAATTTTGTGGGTGAAAATTACAATTTATTATAGTTTTAATTGGTTTATCTTTGAGTCCTAGTGAGACTAAAACATGGGCCTCCTTGGTGGCACAAGCAGTTAAGCCACAACCTATGAAGCTGCCTGCAGCCTCTGCAGTATGAGTTCGATCCCCCGGCCGGCCAGGGAGCAACCCACATGGTGCAGCAGATCTCTCCTGTCTCGTCTGCTCCTCCCCTCAGCAGTGTATTTCATTCAGTCTGCCTGTTCTGTTCCCCACTCTGTCTCTGGTGGATCTTCTCACCCCACCAGCCCCCATGCCTCTGGCCTGTACCCCAGCTCTTGTACGCGTGAATGGATAAATCTTTAAAAAAAAATAAAAACTTATTTCTGTTTTCTCACTCTTTGAGTTGCCTGTTTATGTGCTTTATTCACTTTGAATTGTAACAATCAAATTTTTTGTTGATTTATAATTCTTTCTCTGTAAATAACATTTAGCTGTCCTATATTGCAATTGAATTTTCTCAGTGTTTTATTTGGTTTTTATTTTTATTTTATTTATTTTGAGTTCCTATAGAGATAAATGGAAGAAGGGATTTTTTTTCAAAAATATGTAAATATTTAACCAAATTTTCCCACAGTAGTTTCATTGTTTTAAGTCTAAATCTTTGTTTAATATGAAATGATCTTTGGAAGTTAGTTGGAAATTAACATCTAACTTTGTTTTACCAAGCGGCTTACCATTGATTCTGATGGTTCAACACTATTTGTTGAATAATTATGTGTATTTTACTTTCTGATATCATTATGACACTTTTGACAAATTAATCTTTTCTCTTGTGATACTCATGTCATGTTTAGCTTATTTTAATCAAATTTTATTTCATCAAAGTAATAGAAATATATGATTAGGAAAAAATAGCACACAATTGTGTACAATGCTAATAATATTTCCATGCCCTAGTCCCTATTCCTGTTGGAGATGAATTATTCCACCTTCAACACATTTTAAATCATTTTCCAGGCCTCCTTTCTAAAAATAACTTCAGTTATTTCAAAGTCCATAATCAAATTCTATGATTTTCCTGTACCACTTCTTAGATTGTAACCATGAATATTCTCCAGTCATTTTTCCTCAATCAGTGAAGAAATTGGCACATTTAGTATTGTCTTCCTCTCTGCCACTGTACCTTGCATATTCTTGATGCATCAATAACCACACAGATAATCCATCAAAGTTCTGAATTTTCAATTTTCTGCACACCCACTTTCCCATCATTACTTCCTATCATGTTGGTAAGTAGGGAAATGACTAAGAAAAACAGTATATCTCTATCATAGAACATACTACACACATTAAAAAGATTTGAATAGGTATTTCCACACAAAATGGAAACATTTCCAAGTCACGTTATTGAGTGAAAACGTTGTGATCATAAAACATGCAAAGGAAACTCCCTGGTGGCCTAGGGGATAAGTCTCAGTGCTATCACTGCCACAGCCTGAGTTCCATGCCCAGCCAGGGAGCTAACCCACATATGGCACAGCAGATCTCTCCTGTCTTGCCCACTGTTCCCGTTAGCAGTGTATTTTAGTAGATCTGCTTGTTCTGCTCCCCACTCTGTCTCTAGTGAATCCTCTCACCCCCTCACACTTCTGGCCTATACCCCAGTGCTTCTAAAAATAAAAATAAAATAAATATTTTAAAAATACACAGCATAGGTTATAAAAAAGGGGAGGGACACATAACAAAACTCTATATATCTGATTATCAATCAATCATCTATCTATCTATCTATCTATCTATCTATCTATCTATCTTCACAAACATTGAAAGTTGTCTAAAGGGATTCAAAATAAATTATTACGTAGGGCAAGGGGAAGGTTGCTGGGTCATGAACAAAAGTAATGTCAACTTCTATAACATGACATTTTTTTAAACCATGAAATTAAATATTTGTGTATTAATTCTATAGTTAAAAACACAATCAAAATAGTTTAATGATATCCTTCCCTCTCCCTCAAAATTCTAGTCAAGTATCACTTGATAGAAATTTAATTTATTAACTAAGTAGACAAGAACAGATATTGTTACAATGTTAGATAATTCAACTTAGAAATGTACTATTTCTCTCCATTTATTCATAGGGTTTTTTTATACCCTTTGGTAAAATTGTATGCTTTCATTATCAATCCTGCATATTCTCATTAAGCTTATTCATACATATTTTATAACTCTATTGTGATTGTTAAGTGGCTTTTTTTTTCTCCATGCTATTTTCTAATAGGTTGCTTATTATAGGAAATCTATTAATATATAGGACACTTGGGCCTCCCCTGGTGGCTCAACGGTTGAGTGTTGGGCTGCGAAGCTGCCCGCAGCCTCCGCAGCGCCGGTTCAATCCCCGGGCACCAGTGAGGGTACCACATGGCGCGCAGACCTCTCCTGATGCCTACTGCTCCCCTCAGCAGTGTATTTCGTCAGTCTGCCTGCCCCCTCTGGCTCTGGTGAATTTTCTCACCCTCCTGCACTTCTGACTGTACCCAGTGCTTGTATAAATAAATAAATAAATCTTTAAAAATATATATATATATAGGACTCTTATATGTTCTATTATATTTGATCCAAGAATATGAGGTGATCACCTCATCTTCAAATCACCTATTGTAATTCAACACATCTATGACTCAGTTTCTCCTAACTTTTAAAGATATATCATCAAAATGCCGACCTGATAGTTACATTGTGATGTCTGAGTCAGTTAGTATTTGCAAAACACCATACCCAGTGCATACTAAGCACTTATAAGTGCTATTTGTTGCAATGGTTTTGATTCTATATTTTTGAAGGCATGTTTCCTGGTGGGATTCAGCATCTAGCACATTTCTCAGTCATCTGTTTTAGGATCAAAATGTGAATTGATATTTTACTTTGTTTATTTTTTCCATTATGTCATTTTGTTCCAACCAGAAGTTGTTATGTCAGGGGAGCTGAAAATCCCTTCACTATAACCAGGCAGTCACTTCCCTTGCAAGTATGAAATTGCCAGCTTATTTGTCTTTCTCTCACTTCTTTCTTGTACCACTTCTTGCATGAATTCTTTGATGCCTCTGAGTATGGGTGGCACTCTTTCTTTGTTTCTAGGGCCCATTTGCACTTCTTCCATATTGTGTTATTTTGGCTGCTTCAGTTGGCATTTGTAAGATCCAGGTAATTAAAGCACAGGTTTAGATTCTCATCTTGGATTAAAAATGGCCTCTCTTTTCCTTTTATACCCAGCTACTGCCTTTGATCTGTCTAGGACAACTTCCTCCTCATTATCTGTAATACCTGCTCCTATACTTGTACATTTGTCTTTGGGTCCTCTCTTCTCTACTTGCCCTGTTCATGTATTATAAGAAAAGGTGCTTAAAAATTTTCATACATTTTCTATTAAAAAGGAGTTACATGCACACAGTGTCAGAAGCATACTCCAGGTACAGATCCTAATTAACACCTAAGTAGAATTCTCTTGTCTACTCTGTGCCAAGAGAAATCAATAAGTGGGTAAAGCAGGAAATAGGAAAGATCAGTCTGAAACCAAACTCTGTCATCTTCTCCAGTTATAATAACTCCTTGTCTCAATCTGTGAGCTGTGCTTTGCTAAAATTAAATTGTAGTAGCCACAAGCAGTATTTATTTCATATCTATAAAAACAAAAGAGAACAATTTATTATTGATAAAATTTATTTTCCTCTTAATCTTTCCCTGGCATTGCCAATGAATTAGTTTGGACTGAAATTTGCTTAAAATAATTTTCAAGAATCACCTTCAGAATAGAGTGAAGCACTTACTGCACTAACAGACTCAATGGAAGAATTATTTGAGATCTATAGCATAAAGTCACTGGGGAGGAAAAATCAGACATTACTTAGCTCCTCAAGTATCACAATCAGAAGGGTAAATTTGTGCAAGGATCAAATCAAAAGACATACAAAGGCCTTGTTTGATTATCTAGTTAAGGAAACCACATGGTTCCAAAATATCTAAGTTTCTGGGCCTCCAACAAATGGAAAATTTGATTGATGTAGGGTTGAAAATTCCTTAACATTGAATTAAAAATTGCTTATAATAAACTTATAAAAAATGTGTTTGATCTAGAAATGCTATTTCAAAACAGAGTGACTTTTTTTTTTTAAGATTTATATATTTATTTATATAAGCACTGGGTACAGTCAGAAGTGCGGGAGGGTGAGAGAATTCACCAGAGCCAGAGGGGGGAACAGTACAGGCAGACCGACAAAATACACTGCTGAGGGGAGCAGCAGGCACAGCAGGAGAGGTCTACATGCCATGTGAACCCTTCACCAGCGGCCGGGGATCCAATTGGTGCTGCAGAGGCTGCCGACAGCTTCGCAGGCCAGCGCTCAACTGCTGCGCCACCAGGGGAGGCCCAAAACAGAGTGACATTTTGTTTACAAGGTTTATCCAGAGCAAAGGACTTTTGAAAATATTTGCTTTCTTTTCTCTTTTCTTCTTTCTTTGTTATTGCAGCACTTACAAAAAAGAAAAGTCTTCTCCTCTGCTAGATTTACATATTTCAATAGATTAGTCCCTCTATATCAGCTTAGACTAGGAAAAGGCATTTTACTAGAAAAGCTTTTCTCCATGTGTACCAATTATAGTCACGCCATATCTATATATCTCATTCTACTCATACTTTGTCTAATCCATTCTAACCCTAGATGTTTTGGAATGGACTGACATGGGAGCAGGCAGCTGACAGTCAGATTCCAGACCAAATGCAACCTCTGTTCAGACATTCTTATAAAAGATGGATTTGACCTAAACTCTGAACTCCATTTGTAGTATCTTTTTAGGGACTAAGTAGATAGATATTCTGGGATTTGTGAAAATTCCGAAGGGTCTTCTGTGACAATGAAACCCTATAGATTGTAGGTAGGGGAGTGAATAACTAAAATCCCTCCTTGCTCAACCTCACTGAGGATTAAAGGGAATTACAGGTTTACTGTTCACTGAAGAGAAACAAATGCCCCATTACACAGAAGGGATTAGGGTCTGAAGGAGCATTTATACATTATGTTTGCCTCAGAGTGCAGGGCTGAGAGACACGGACTGCATTAAAAAGATAGCTTTGTCTATGAACCAGAAAGCTACCCAGGGTGATTTGTTCTTCTGAAATTATAGGTATTATGGAAATTAAAATTCTGATCCATGAAGGATTTGAGGGTGTTTATCTCAGAATTAATCTGGGAAAATATCCTTATTATTTAACGGGAAAGACCCCTCCTGAATTTTACCAGTTTTTACTTTACAGTGGCCTTAGACTGTAATACAGAAAGAAAGTAGTACAATTTCTCCAATGACGAGATGAGTAGCATAAGCTTTTCTTGAAAGGCAGGACTCACATGGACTTTGGAATCCCAACGTCTCCACTGCTGCCTTATTTCATGAATAAATACTAACACCGTTGTTCAAGAACAAAAACTGGAAACTGCATTTGTTGAGTTTACCAATTTCATGGAGAGTGGGGGGTGATTAGAGACTACAATGGGTATGTCTTCACATATCCCAGTTTTAAAAGAATGAGAATGTTTATCTTTTTAAAAATTTTTTACATCGTTGTTCATTTTTAAACAACATTTGCTTACCCCACCCCCTCAGGTGTTGTCCCCATAGAGTTTCCTTCACCAATGCACCTGTGCATCATCACCTCAGTGCCCTGTGCTCCTCCCTCCCTCCCTCTGATCCCTCTCCCTCCTCCTCCCCTGCAGGATGTCTCTGATTTATAATTGTCTGTTTTTGTTTTGTTGTGTTTTGTACTGTTATTATTTTTTTTTACACTGATGTCTTATTTGGTTCCCCAATATTCCTGCTATAAGTGAAACCATCCGATATTTTTCTTTTTCCTTCTGGCTTATTTCACTGAGCATAATTCCTTCTAGCTCCATCCACATTGCTGGGAATGGCATGAGTTTATCTTTTTTGATTGCTGAATAATATTCCATTGTGCATATATGCTACATCTTCTTGATGGGATTACATTAAACTAAACAGCTTCTGTACACCAAAAGAGACATTAACAAAAACAAAGAGACACCCCACTAACTGAGAAAAAATTTCTGCACTCCATACAACTGATAAGGGACTGATCACAAAGATACATAAAGAACTCACACGACTCAACAAAAACAAAGTAAACAATCCAGTCAAGAAATGGGCAGAAGAACTTAAAAGACTTTTCTCCAAAGAGGAAATGCAAATGGCCAACAGGCATATGAAAAAAATTTCAACATCCCTTATATTCAGGGAAATGCAAATGTTTATCTTTCTATATGCTATTCCCCACCACCTAGACCACCTTCAGAATATGACTTTAACATTGACTGCTAAAGAAATGAAAGAAAATAAACAATGATATGTGGGTAGAGTGATCATATATAATTTATTTAGTCAATCAATAAATGTATTTTGAACACACACTATGAAAGGACTATACAAGACAGTATGAAGATGATTAAGAGGAATCACATGTGGATTTTGTTTGTGGCGTTTTTCCTCATAGGGCAGATAACGCATATAAACTAACAATATCTCATATTTGCAAATAATAATGCATAGAAAGAAATAACATAAACAAATAATAGTCATGCAAAGTAGGTTGTTAGAAATGCCATGAAAGAGCAGTAAATAATGTCTTCTAGGATTTCAAAAGATAAATTATCTCTATTAGGCACTGTGAGAGGATCATAGTGGGGCCTTTTATCTGGGCCTGGAGAGCTAGATCCCTATGAGGACAGAATTCAGGGAGCTTCTGCCCAACAATGTGAGGCCACCTCTGGCACAACTGTAAAACATATAGGTCAGCTTTTTGTTCTTTCTTAGTTTCTCTTTCTCTACCTTATCTAAGTGACTGACTTGATAATTTCACTAATTCATGCTTCTGCATTAATGGCTAATAAGGGTGAAATTCTATTTTTCCCAGCTACTTATGTTTTAATATGCTTTAATTCTTATTAGTGTAAAACAGCTATTCATTATCCAAACGACTATTCAGATGTAACCTGGGCTAAAACTGTGGAGAAGTATTTCCCATTTTTCATTTTGTTTTCTAATTCTCCTTTCAATTCTAACTTAGTGCAGGGCATCCTGGATAATCCCCTACTTTCTTGCACTACTTCCTCATGGATCCACCAGGATCTAGATTAGGATCAGACATTTAGACTATGGCCATGCTGGGCCAACCTCTGTGCCACATGGGTTGACATCTTTTAAGCTGAATGAAACAACAAAGGAAAAAATTTCCATGTGTTTAAAATTTGAAACACGTTTATTTTATAACTATGGCCAATACCAAGACTGATATTAATAGTATTAGAAGAAGCTAAAATTAGGAAGTGCAAGAGGGGAGGGAGGGTATAGCAAAGTCACATATGGGACACATGTGATGCTTCTGTGATTCTGTGGAGAAAGAGCTAAATAGGATCAATGGTGCCATGGCTGTAGAAGTCCTATTCTTTGTGCAGGAAGAGTTAACATTCAGGTGGTGGGGTGGACCTGGCCAGGCCACATGTTCTGTGAGCTTTCCCCAGGCCCACAAGGAGTTACTTGGGGCAAAGATAAGGTAATACAATGCTAAGTGTTGGCAAGAAGGGTGAGCCATTTTAAGCACCTATGGTAATTGTTGCTAATCATCAGGCAAAATGAAGAATGCTAGTATAAGATAAACCAGGGCTTTTCTTGTTTGAGTACATGACATAACTTTCATTTCTCAATTCTCCAGATGGTCTTTTTCTCACAACAGGTGGCATGGACTTGCTTCATTCTTCTTCCATCGCTGACTACTTTTACATCTCAAGCACCGCCCCATCCTCCTGCACAGGATGACTCTTTCCAAAGGTCCTCACCTTCACCTCACTATCCCCTTTCCTTTGCGACATCATATGCTTCCCAGATTTTAACTCTTTTGGCTTTAAAACTTTGACTTCACCTTCAACTCCAACATTGCTTTGCAACCAGGTCTTGAATTTTCTATTACCATTGATGCAATTCTCACCAATTGTCCTGAGTAGCAGCACAAACATAAACATATGCTGAATCAACGTGATCATCTTCCTTGTAAAACTTGATATCTGTGTCTGGTAATGTCAGTACTGTACTCTAGTCTCCTGGCCTTCAAATCATTCGTTGTTTTCTCCTCCCAAACTCTACAGGCCATTGCTGTCAATTCTTATTTTTTTTAAAGAATTATTTATTTAGGCACACAAGAACTGGGGTACAGGCCAGAGATGTGTGTGTGGGGAGAGGTGAGAGTATTCACCAGACACAGAGTGGGGAACAGAACAGGTGGTTTGACTGAAATACACTGCTGAGGAGAGCAGGAGAAGTCTGCTGCGCCATGCGGGTAACTCCCTGGCCGGGAATCAAACTGGTGCTACAGTGTCTGAGCTCCATAGGCTGCGTCTTAACCCCTTGTGCCACCAGGGAGGCCCCATTGCTATCAATTCTACCTTTGAATCCCCTCAATAATTCTCTTCTTCCCACCACCTACCTCTATTCCCCCTCAGCACCAAATCCTGCCTGGGCCTGTGTAATAAAAACGTGATCCTCTTTCAGAAATATATTTCATCTCCTAGTCCATGTTGCCCTCAGCTGTCATAGTTACCTCCTTATTCATAGTTCTTCAAAAGCAGCCTCGGGCCTCCGCTGGTGGCGCAGCGGTTGAGCGCTGGGCTGCGAAGCTGGCCGCAGCCTCTGCAGCACTGGTTCAATCCCCAGCCACAAGCGAGGGTCCCACATGGCATGACAGACCTCTCCTGCCACGCCCGCTGCTCCCCTCAGCAGTGTATTTCATTGGTCTGCCTGTACTGTTCCCCCCTCTGGCTCTGGTGAATTCTCTCACCCTCCGCACTTCTGTCTGTTCTGTTCCCTGCTCTGGCTCTGGTGAATTATTCTCTCACCCTCCTGCACTTCTGACTGTACCCAGTGCTTGTAGAAATAAATAAATAAATCTTAAAAAAAAAAAAAAAGCAGCCTTACCTTCTGAATGAAGTACTAACTTCCACTGTGCTATTCCAGGCTCCCCAGAACATAGTTAACTTGTATTATTATGACCACCAACAACTACTGTTACTATTAGTTATCTTGATGTTACCATGACCATCATAGTGTTATCTGTATTAATGGTGAGCATTTAATGAGTTCTTAGTATGTGCTCAGCACTCTGATTTAGCACATTTATTCAATATGCAGTCACCATATAAGCCTGAACAACTGCAACAAGTTGGTGCAATGGCAGGTGCTGATGATACAATGAGACAGACAAGAATGTACCTACTTATCTATTTTAATTTTTGTCCTAGTCCTCTGGATGTAGGTAATATCATACTCAGCACTATTTTTTAGATGAGTAAATCAGAGTTTAAAGAATTTAAGTAACCCCTATAAGTTTTAGAGAAAAGAGGTACAACTTCTATACCTTTCTTATCCAAATCCCATGCCATCTACACTGACCTTCTCCACATTGTTTGTCCCTCTTTCCCCTTTGCCTATTCATTGATAAAAGATGTGTGAGGAAGGGATTATGTCATATTCTTCCCTATTACCTTCTATACCCAGGCCTTGAGTAGCATTTTTACAGTTTAGCTCAAATTATGAAATTAAATGACGGTAAAAGCTCCACTGACATCACCTACTAAAGGCCTTAATCTCCTTGTCAGGGTCTCTTAGTGCTGAGTGAGGGTCTCTCTTAGAGTGATCAGTGGCTCCTAATTGTCTGAAATAAAAGAAATTATGTCTCACCCACAGCTTCTAATGTAAGATTTCACTAGTTCATCTGCTTTTGTGCTTAAAAGCAAGATTAATAATCATCTTAAATTCAAGATGATAAGATGTTATTACCAAAATCAATGCCCATTCCTCTTTCCAACATGTACTACTGCACTCTGGTGATCTTCCATCACGTTCTGCTATAATGTGTTAGGGGCAAAATTGGTGACATTTGTTTGGAATCAGACACCTGTTATCAATTTGGAGAGTGGCTTATATATCCAGCTTCAAAATATCCAGGGGGCCACTGGAGATGAATTGAGGCATCATAATGTCCCCTGCTACTTTGTACAACTAATCTTTACATAGACAGCCATGCAGGAATACTTACTAAATATAATCTTAATATAGTAATCATGGAAAGAATCATCTTCAGCACGAACAACAGTGATTTTGTTCATCTGACTTCCTTCATAGCATTTCCTATGGGGCTTAAGTGAAACTTCCTTTCATGCACTCAGCTTTGACATCACAAAAACCATAATCTCTCCAGAAAAGCAGAGGGTGATTTCCAGTAATATCGAATGAAATATAAAGACAGTGATTATTGCAGATCACCCCAAGTGGATCAGTCATTCAACAAATATGCATTGACTACCTACTATATAGGTATATAGAAGTAATTTCCTGTACTAGGGATATCAAGTACAAGGGATACCTGCCCTTAGTCTACATGGGAAAAATGGGCAGCACTCAGCTTCCAAAGTGTAGTGATAACTGTTTTGACAAGATGCCCCTCAAAGCTATGGTGGTACCCAGAAGAGACACATCATCCAGTTTTGAAGCTCAATAGCACTTACCAGAAAAGATGACAGCTAGGTTTCAGGAGCACATACAACAAACCAAAGAGAGGTAAAAGCGCAAGACAAAGAGATAAGTATCAGAGATGAATAATAGAATCAGTATATGGAGAAGTTATGTGAAAACTAAGAAAAATATATTTAGAATCCAGAATTATTGGCTATCAATGCAATTTAATATATCATCCTTGAACTCTGAGATGCCAAACCAAATCACCATGCATTCAAAAATATTAATGCAATTTTCACTGTGGCACATTAAGTGTGGCCACACAGTCTTTACCGCTCTTTCCATGGAGGAGTGTAGTCTATGACCCACCACTTGAGTCTGGGTGGGCTCTGTGACAGATGTGGCCAATACAAAGCAATAGGAAGTGACCCTATGTCATCTTTAAAGGCTTAACATTCAAGAAACTGACGGATTCCACTGTGTGTCTTGGAATTCTTACTTTTGAAATCAAGTGTACTTATTTTAAGGAAGCCCATAAGGACCGCACATGAAGAGATCAATTGGCAGTTGAACTGAGAACATTGACCAAGAGTCATAACTGAACTACCTTCTGACAGTGTGAACCTACTTCCAGCCATGTGAGTCATTTTGGAGGAGGATCCTCTATCCCCAGTGAAGCAACCCCAGCTCACACCGCATGGAGTAGATATAAGGCATACATTTCCAGTCCTATCCAAATTACAGATTTAAGATTTAAGCCATTGAGTTTGGGGATAATTTGTAACACAGCAAAAGATAATTGGATTAGTACTTTGAGACACTGTACCTGGAGCTTGGCTTTGAATGCAAACATTGAGCTTAGAGCCCATCGGGCATTACAGCTGGTGCTGTTTATAGTGCAAACCTTGCTCTGTCTTGGTGGGTCACATACTAAATGAAGGCAATTATCAAAGAAGAAGAGACTGAGAAGTAATGTCAGAAAATGACTCTGCCAGATGCCATCTTTCAGATTCTCCATTGTGATCAACCAGACAATAATCCCAGCTGAAATGAACACATGTTCTCAATTACAACCTATTGATAATAATTGGGAACACAGTACATGCCAAGTCTAATCTCTACTAATTGCCACTGAGAGTCTAAAATATCTTAGTGAGAATGTGAGATACATTCAAGAATAATTTTATAAAGCCATCTTTTGTATATTAGGTCTTACAAACCACTATCACCCACCTTTCAAAGATTTCGGGAGAATTAATGAGATAATGCTTACAAAGTCATTGCAATCTACCACAACAAAAATTACAAACCAATAGAAAAATGACAATTGACAGTGCCGAAAGCTACTTCTAAAGAAAGAAAAAACAATATAAAAATGTAGTGCGCAAACAAACATATTGCTAGGAATTTGGTTTGTTTCTGTGACAACCATTTTCCCATTCACCCATGCTTGAAATGTGGGTTTTTGTGCTGGGAAAACTGGGTCGCTACATGCAAAAGAATGAAGCTTGACCACCACCTCACACCATACACAAAAATCAACTCAAAATGGATTAAAGAACTAGACATAAGACCTGAAACCATAAAATATATAGAAGGAAATATAGGCGAAACACTACGTGATTTGCACATCAAAGACATCTTTACAGACACATCACCCAAAGCAGTGATAGTGAAGGCAAAGATAAACAGCTGGGACTATATCAAATTAAAGAGCTTTTGCACAGCAAAAGAGACAATAACAAAAACAAAGAGAAACCCCATCAACTGGGAGAACATTTTTGCACCCAACACTAATGATAAAGGACTGATCACAAAAATCTGCAAAGAGCTGATGAGACTCAACAACAACAAAGAAAATAATCCAGTCAAAAAATGGGCAGAAGAGCTTAAAAGAAACTTCTCTGAAGAGGAAATGCAAATGGCCAACAGGCATATGAAAAAATGTTCAACATCACTTGTCATCAGGGAAATGCAAATCAAAACTACCATGAGATACCATCTTACACCAGTGAGAATGGCACATATTAAAAAAACTAGCAACAACAAATGTTGGCGAGGGTGTGGAGAAAAAGGAACTCTTCTGCACTGTTGGTGGGAGTGCAAACTGGTCCAACCACTGTGGAGAGCTGTGTGGAGATTTCTGGACCTACTAAACATAGAGCTTCCATATGACCCAGCAATTCCACTCCTAGGTATTTACCCAAAGGACACAGAAACATCAATTCCAAAGAACACCTGCACCCCTATGTTTATAGCAGCACTGTTTACAATAGCTAAGCTTTGGAAACAACCCAAATGCCCAAAAATAGATGACTGGATCAAGAAGATGTGGTACATATATACCATGGAATATTACTCAGCATTCAAAAAAGATAAACACATGCAATTTGCAGCAACATGGATGGCGCTGGAAGGGATCATGCTCAGCGAAATAAGCCAAAAAGAAAAAGAAAAATACCGGATGGTCTCACTCATAGCAGGAATCTAGAAAACTTAAATAATGGACCAGGAAAATGAAAAACTATAAGAAAGTGAAAATCAAAATCAACAAAAAACTATGAACCAGAGACACTTTTAGGGGGCGGGGGCGGAGGGGAGGGATTGGGGTCAGAATGGGGGGCTGCAATTGTATGGGGAATATAACAATAAAATTTATAAAAAAAAAAAAATTAAAAAAAAAAAAATAAAAAAAAATAAAAAACAGTTGAAAAAATTTTACTTTGTGTCTCCATTTTAACTTTGCCACTGCTTCCTTATATCCTCTGTAACTGCACTTACTTCAATATCTTGACATTTATCCTACTGCAAGCACTTCTAATTGGTCCTCCCTGACTAGGTTTTCTCTTTCCCAGGTCAACTTCAGTGGTTTCCAGATTCACTTCGTACATGTCTCTCTAATGATTGAAAACTTTCCATCTTTTCTCATTGCCATGCAATAAGGTCAGACTCAGAAAACAGTGTCAATGCTCCTAAGACACATCCAGTAATATGTGTCTCAACCCAAAGCCAAATGCAAGGCAAAAGCCATAGCAGGAGGCAGAGAGTGTTCCCTAGCCATAGAGAATACTGAGGACTTGGTGTTACCCTAACTGACTTCCCATTCTATACTCTAATTATCAGAGCAAGTGAGGAAAAAGAACAACCCATTCTTAGACAGAAACTAAGGAGGAAGGTTGTGGCTTGTCCAAGAATTTAATCATGTTCTTGCAGGTGGTAAGTCACAGCTTCTGATAAAGTCTTTGTATTTGAAAGAACATCCATAGTAGGTATGTCCTTATTCAAGTAGATAGAGTTTGAAAAGAGGCAATTGAAGGAAAGAACTCGAAATACTCACTAAAATGCTAATGCTAATGCATGCTATCAGAACAAGCAAGGGAAATATTTCTTTCCTTTAATGCTTAGTATGGGAGTTTCAAACTGGAGTCTCTCCTAGGGTGAATTCAAGCTGGATTCAACCCAGTAGATCTATTATGCAATGTTTCACATTTTAGTTCAATGCCAACATTTTGAAAATCTGGACTTGCCATTAAAAAAGACTAATTTTCAGATTCCTTGATATAAAGGAAATAAAGAGACAAAAACAGTAGACCCACATGATCAAACTCCACCAAAGCTGAGTGTGGTTGCCGCATGGACAGGCCTTATGGTACACTCCATCTGACCCACTTGACTTGTGTTCCTTTCAAGAAGCATTCAAGGCCTCCCCTGGTGGTGCAGTGGTTGAGTGCTGGACTGCGAAGCTGCCCGCAGCCTCTGCAGCACCGGTTCAATCCCCAGCCACTGGTGAGGGTCCCACATGGTGCAACAGACCTCTCCTGCCACCCTCTGCTCCCCTCAGCAGTATATTTCATCGGTCTGCCTGCTCTGCTCCCCGCTCTGGCTCTGGTGAATTCTCTCACCCTCCCATACTTCTGACTGTACCCAGTGCTTGTATAAATCAATAAAAAAATCTTTAAAAAGAAGAAAAAGAAAGAAGGCTTTGTAGAGGTCAGGTGAAGATTTGCCCTGTAGCAACTGTTAAGGGAGGTGCTGCAGTGGAGTGGGGAGAACTGCAGAGGTGCTTGTTTGGTTTGATTGTGGGGTGATTGTTTTTAACTAGGCTTCAGGAGGATTTAGTAGGCCATTTTACATACTGTCTCTCCACCTATGTTGTCTTTCCTCTAAAGCTTCTGGAAATTATGGCAAACCACAGTATGTTGATGTGTTTTAGAGAAATGCAAGGGAAGGGATATTCAAATAGCAAGGGTGCCAAAGCCTTGTTCACATGACCACTAGTTTCCTATTGTAGAGACTACTACTTGCTCCTAGTTTTTTCTAAAGATATAACTCTTGAGTTTTAGTTGGGAGCATGGTAACTGTTTTTTTCAGCCTTGCTTAAAACCAGTCTGACACAATGGGATTAAACTACATTCATTGAAATGTGAATCCAAGTATTGTGCACAATTTCCTAAATGTGTCATTAAGTGGCAAATAGTATTTCTTGCATTCTTCCTCCATCCTGCTACTTAAGAGGTAGACAATAATCCGGTCTTGAGTGATGGGGGAACATTGACATAGAGGCATCCTGGTCTCCCAGATAACTCATGGAGTAGAACTTCCATTTCAGCTCTGGATCACCTACTTCCAACTAATGCATGGAAAGGAAATAAGGTTGCTTACATGTCAACCAACAGCTTAAATATGATACCTTCTCTCAAATCAACTCAGACTTTGAAGGATGGGAGACTGAACCTGAGTTTACACATGTTGGTTTTCTCTGCCTATGTGACAGGTATTTGAGGGAAAGGACTACGTCTTGTGCATTGCTGCGTGTCCATTCCTTTGCACCTTGCTTGGCACATAATAGTTGATTTATAAATGTTTTTGAAATGATCACTTAGAAAATAAATAAGAACCTCCTATAAAAGGTATGTCTGCACATACCAATTTCTTCCTGTTATGCAAAAAAAATACAAAAATGATGACTTTTTCTAGTGTCATTAATATAATGAATTATTTTTCTAACAGGGGTAATTGTTTAGGTTAAGCCAAAGTGTTTTAGCCAGGTCAGGCTTCCAGAGCAAGATACTATAGACAGCATGACTTAAATAACATAAATTAATTTTTTCACATTTCTGGAAGCTGGAATGTCTGAGATCAAGTTGTTGGTAGGGTTGGTTTCTAATGAGTACTGGCTCCTTGGTGTGTGCACATTTTCCTTCTCATTGCTTCCTCATGTGGTCTCATGGTCTTTTCTTTCTGAATGTATACTCCTGTGTCTCTTCCACAAGGTCACCAGTTTTATCGCATCAGGGCTTCACCCTACAGCCTCATTTAACCTCAATTGCTTCCTAGAGTCCCTGTCTCCAAATAGAGTCACACTGGAGTTAGTTTAACAGTGTAATAAAATGGGGAGGTTAGGTTCTACCTATTGAAGGCTGGAGCTGAGCAACTAGGGAAAGCTAAAAAGGACTTGAAGAGAAGGCTTGAGGAGACTCAAGGGAGAAGACTAGCAGAGGCATGTGGAGCAGAGACATGTGAAGAAGAAGCCATGCTTGCTTCTCAGCTTTGGGCTGTACCAAGGACAAGGGGACATAGGAATCCAGACTTGCCTGGCTACTCTGCCCCTTTTCTATGGTTTCACCCAGAAGGTGCTTTCGAATTTTGACAAGCTTTCAGGCCTCAGTAACTCCACTTTCTTTCTTTTTTTTTTTTTTATTAATAAATTTTATTTTTATATTCTCCATACAATTGTAATCCCCCCATTCTGACCCCAATCCCTCCCCTCCCGCCCCCCACCCCCCAAAAAGTGTCTCTGGTTCATAGTTTTTGTTGATTTTGATTTTCACTTTCTTATAGTTATTCATTTTCCTGGTCCCTTATTTAAGTTTTCTAGATTCCTGCTATGAGTGAGACCATCCGGTATTTTTCTTTTTCTTTCTGGCTTATCTCGCTGAGCATGATCCCTTCCAGCGTCATCCATGTTGCTGCAAATTGCATGTGTTTATCTTTTTTGAATGCTGAGTAATATTCCATGGTATATATGTACCACATCTTCTTGATCCAGTCATCTATTTTTGGGCATTTGGGCAACAACAAATGTTGGCGAGGTTGTGGAGAAAAAGGAACTCTTCTGCACTGTTGGTGGGAGTGCAAACTGGTCCAACCACTATGGAGAGCAGTATGGAGATTTCTGGACCTACTAAACATAGAGCTTCCACAGGATCCAGCAATTCCACTCCTAGGTATTTACCCAAAGAACACAGAAACATCAATTCCAAAGAACACCTGCACCCCTATGTTTATAGCAGCACTGTTTACAATAGCTAAGCTTTGGAAGTAACTCCACTTTCAACTAACCCTGTTTGGCTGGACATTTACTCACAAGGGATGGGTAACTTCAGATGTTTTATTGGGAAACTATTGTCCTTTCTCTCTTCTTTCTCTCTAATGCTATGCACACTAATTGTGTTAAAGTTTTTTCTGTTGAAGTTCTTACGTATTAAGAGTATACTTTGTCTTTATTTGGCAAATAGCAAAACCCATTTAGAGCATGCAAGTTTGGGGGTCTTGGGTGCCCCTAATTCTGCCCACTCATATTTGGACTTCAACAGATGAGTCAGGGGAAGGGGAGAGCAGTCAGGGGACAAAAGGAGGCACAAATCAATCTATAACATAAAGTCATACTACTTGATTTTGTGCTCATTAAAAGAACTAAAATGCTTTATTTAAGTTTTCATGACTGAAGACAATAGTAAACTGCAGTGATATTAAGAAATGTATTTGCCATGTTTCAAAATAGTCAGTCTTGACTATGAAATTATAAATTATCTCCTATAGCCTCCACAAGTAAATATTGTAGGTTTCCTGAAAATTTAATCTGTGCACATTGTTGAAATCTCTCATGTCTAAATTGCCTTAAGGTGAATCAAATTTGAAAAAATTATGTGGGAAGAACTATTGATCCTGAATGAAATTTAATATCCTATGACTGTTCAATAAACTCATTTCCCTGTGAACACATTTAGGCTTAGATTCACTATTGATACATGTAAAGAGGCAATTTACAAAGCCCCTTAATTAAAATATTCCATCAAAGGTAATTGTTACCATATGAAGTTGCATTTTACCTTAATAAAATGCATTTTCCTATTTAGAAAGAAAATGAAAAGCTCACTTCAAGCATTTTACTAAAGGTTTACATATTAAGTTTAAAAAGAAGTCTGTTCAAATGCATAAATAAATAAATAAAGCCTGTTGATGGGGATGGGTCCCACAATTCCACCAAGGACAGATCATTCATGAGGACAAAGGGATTTGCATATCTCTAAGCACAGAAACTTGACCTCTAAGTCTTCCCTTCTGTAGCTAGTAGATTTTTTTTGCTTTGACCCTCTCGCCCCCACAGTGTTCTTGCTGTGTATCTGCCTCTTTCCTCCTGCTCCTTTTATCTGTCCTGCTGTCCAAGGAAAAGCTCGTTTGACTCATTTTTAATCTACCTTTCTTCCCATTCTCATTTTTTTTTCCAAGAGACTTTTTTTTTCAACTGTTTTTTGAGTCCTGTCTCACAGACTGAGAGCACAGGAACATGCACATTGCCAGGAGGCAGAATTTCCTTCTGGAAGGAGGGCAAACCTATTCTTTTCACGGGCCTGCATTGAGTGACAAGACCCTTATCTTCCTTGGGACATAGGGTTTCCACATTTGTGTAAACCTTAAGGTGGAAAGGGTTTTATCAATACAAACATGATGGGAAGCTTTGACATTGCTTTGAGAGGGAGTCAAAGGAATATAAATAACTCTAAACAGAAAAAGAGGTTAAAGCAAATAAATCCTTACCAATCAGTGGTAACTTATTAATTCTTTCTTCTTTGCACTTAAAAATATGACAACTCATATAATTTGATTGTTATGAGTTAATGGGAAATATGTTGTTAATAAAGAAAGGGTCATAATGTTTGTGTGGGTTGGGTTTTTTTTATCTTATAAAAATATACTCCCCGACCCCTGTGTTCCTTTGCATAAACGTATCTGAGATTTTTTTTTTTTCTGACCCTACTTTACCAGAATTTTGGAATAAAGGGGTGGGCTGGGATAGCAGTGTGTTTTATTAGACTGGGATGAGAGTAATTTTAGTAATAAATCCCAGTATTTTATTAACACATTCTCTATTTCTCTGAGACCCAAGAATAAAGTGGGACTTCTAAAATTGGTGGAATGTATTAGAGTTAAAATTTCTAAGGAAGTTAGTATATATGAGACACTGTTCTAAGGACTTTATAATGCTAATATTCACAGTCATCCATGAGGTAAGTATTTTTATGCCTACTTTATGGGGGGGGTGCAGGTTAGAAGATACAAGACATCTGGAATAGCCTTAACACCCATCAGTTCGGGATCAGTCAAATAAATGATGGTGCCTACACAGAATGAAACTGTGAAACCAGTGTACTTTATTTTTTTTTTTTATAGAGGCATGTTTATTTATTTATTTATTTGTTTGTTTGTTTTGTTTATACATGCATTGGGTACAGTCAGAAGCGCGGGAGGGTGAGAGAATTCACCAGAGCCAGAGTGGGGAGCAGAGCAGGCAGAAGGACCGAAGTACACTGCTGAGGGGAGCAGCGGGCGGCAGGAGAGGTCTGCGCGCCATGTGGGACCCTCCTCTGGTGGCCGGGGAGCAGCCGGGGATCGAACCGGCGCCGCAGAGGCCGTGGGCAGCTTCGCAACCGAGCGCTCAACCGCTGCGCCACCGGGGAGGCCCACCAGTGTACTTTATGAGATTAGTCTGTTTATGTTTAGGAAATGTGTCAAATGTGTCTGTGATGGAAGGATGCCCAGTGTTAGGGAAGAGAAAACGTTTCTGGGAGGTTGCATTTTGAGTGGTTAAACTTTTAAAATGTTTTAAACTTTAAAATGTTTTCTCTATTGCTTGAAAGTTTTGAATGGCCAGTATTATCTGGCCAATGGTAAGTATTATCTTACCACACTATTTTCAAAAATAAACTCACTCTGCCACATACAAAAAACCAAACAAACATAAAACTAGGGAGTGGCAAAGAGATTAGCTGGTGTGCCTCTACTCTTATGTGGGACTCCGCAGTCTCCACTCTGCTCTGAAACTGACCCCCTCCCACTGCTACCCTATCTGAGCTCCCCACTTGTGGACTTAACATTTTACCCCAATTCTGTCTGAGAAAAATCTCTGGTGCCAAGCCCATCTCCTTCCCCAGGTCTCAGATCCCAGTGAAACACCCAACTTCATTTCCCAAGAGCTAATAAGAACATTTCCCAGGGGTCTGAGAAGTGTGAGCTGAGAACAAGAGGATTTTCTGTTCTCTTAAAGACAAATGAATTCAGTGAATGAATGAACTGAAGGGCACTTTTGTGGTGTCTGAAGGTGCATAATTAATTCCAACACTGTCTCACCATAGCTTGTCTTATCTTGATGAATTTGCTTCATCCTACTTTTATTTGGCATATATGTATATTTATGCATTTCTCATGCAGTGCTTAATATGTGCCAGGACAGGGACTTTGAAAAAATATTCTTTATTTTGTAATAATTTCACACTTACAGGAAAGTTGCAAGAACAGCATAAAGAATTCCTGGATAACCCACACCCAGAATTCCCAAAGGTAATAATTTACTATACTTGCTTTATTCTCTCTGACTTTCTCACTAAATAAGTTGCAAATAGAATGCTACTTTATCCCCAGCTATTTCCATAAATATTTCCTAAAAATAAGACATTCTCTTACATAACCATGTATAATTACCAACTCAGCAAATTAACATCATTATAGTATTGTTATCTGGTAGAAAGGCCTATTTAGATAGTAAAAATTATCATAATAATTTCCTTAATAGCAAAAGGAAATCCAAGAACATGTCTTGCATTCCATTCTTATGTTTCTTTAGTTCTCTTTAATCTGGAATGTTTCTCAATTTTTTTCTGTTTTATATCATGCCATTGACATTTAAGAAGAGTACGTTTCAGGTATTTTGCAGGATTTTCTTGATATTTCCTTATGATTAGATTTCAGCTATATGCTTTGAGTCAAACACATTTAATTCTTCTTTTATTTAATCCTCATAATAAGCATTGCTATCGTTTTACAGATGAAGAAACCGAGACACAGAGAGGTAACTTGTCCAAGATCACATAGCTCACAAGTGGCAGCAACAAGATAGACCTTAGGCCTCAGCTTCAGTGTCAGGGTCTTAAACCCTGACCTTAGATTCTCCCTTAGGAAGGATGCAGGAATTAATGTGTAATTATGTGACAGAAACTCTTTGTGGCTTTCACATTTTGGATATTTTTTTTTTTAAAGAATTATGTATGCATGCAAGAACTGGAGTACAGGCCAGAGGTGCAGTATGGTGAGGGGAGCAGCAGGTGAGACAGGGGAGATCTGCTGTGCCATGTGGTAGCTCCCTGGCTGGGGATCAAACTTGTGCTGCAGAGGCTGCAGATAACTTGACAATGTTGTGCTTAACCCCATGTGCCAGCAGGGAGGCCCCACATTTTGGATATTATTAATCTGAAAACAACTTCTCAAAAGGCTCTTATCAACTGCATTTACAGAAATGAAGGCCAAAATTTAGAGCAATTACATAATTCAGCTCAAAGTTGGATATCTAATTTGTCCAACTCTTTAGAGCACTGATTCACTACCCTGGCTGAACATTAAAATCATCCAAAGAGCTTTGAAAATGCACTTATGACCAAGTTCCACCCAAGGCCTATTAAAAAGAAATCTTTGAGGATAAGTCCCAGTGTCCATGCTCCAGGTAAGGCTTATATGCATCAAGTTTATATGCATCACTACAATACAATTTTTAGCTTTCTGTGGGTCCTAATAGCTTTTTAGGAAGTGGGCCAGAGTAATGGATTATTACTTTGGCTGTCTGATTTAGGAAATGATCACCTAGAATGGGTTTTTGAATCAACCCCTCCAGATCACAGCACTAAAATCCCATTTCACAAACGTATACCAGATCTTTCTAAGCACAATCTATACTCAAACTAGCTCATAATCTCAGCAACATCACTGAAGCTATTTATTTACTCTCAGAATTTCTTAACACAATTGTATCTCTACTCCTGGAGTATGGTCCTTTATGAGATCAGGGACCATATCTATTCACATACAAATCCCCCAAACTATTAATGGCAATCCTTATACAGCAGACACTCAATACTAAATGTTTGCTAAATAGCTTATTCTAAGTTCACCTTTTGTTCTCTAAAACCTTTGAGAGATATTGTCTTTTGTTACCTTGAACTAGGCATTTCACTCAGAAAGATTAATCAAATGCAAGGTTGAAGACTTTGCTGTGTACTTTTCTTCCATATCATTTAGAGCAATAGAAAATATGATCTGTCTTGCACAAATCCCTAGGCTACAGTGCTATCAAAGATTCCATTTCCTAAGATAGCTGTTAATCCTTCATCTTTGCCCTATTTTGAAACCAACCCTTTATAAAACTTTCAAGGAGCACATCTGTAGACTTTTAGTATAAAAAAGTTCACGATAGAATTTAAAAAATATATCAGTCAGGCCCTTCTTGTTCATCTATTAATGTACCCCTCCACCTCTATAATATTTTAATGGATAAACCAGTTATCATTTCTCTTCAACTCATTTCAACTTTTCCCTCCTCCATATTAGACAAGTTGTCAGCTCACCAGCTTAGAGTGGCCAAAAGTCCTCTACAACATTTCTTGTCATGAAACATATTAGCTAATTCCCTGCCCTGAAGTGCAGAGCTAGGAGTTTTTTGCATGACGGTTTGTATTTGAATTCCTTGACTACTTTCTAGTTTGGGGGATATGTCAAGTTGGCCCTGGTGATTTATTTACAACTAATTTGTCTAGCAGGACCAGATTGCTTTGTTTATTTACCACCTTTTGATCTAATTACCTCTGACTTCTTATTTGAAAGACAATTTTCTAGCAGAAATCTCCCCAAACCTTTCCTTAGAAAAGGGCAAAAGATACATTACCATCTCATCACTTTTTCCCTTGTACTTTACTTCTTTAACAGTAAATGTAAAGCACTGACCTTAATTCCTTAGCCAGAGTACTACCACTAATTACTGTGACATATTTTTAACTTTCAAAGTCCATCTTAGATCATTTATGGCTGATTATCTTGATTGTCTTTAGATGCAGTGTAGGGGGCCACTTTTCATTGGGGTAACCTTTCCATTTTTCCAGCGATGTTTTGTTTTTCACTGTCACTCCCTTTATCCTCCCAGTTAAGGTATTTTCCTTATTTCCAGAACTAGGATATTAATAGGCAATCTATTGAAAATAAAAGTTCAACATTCAAATAGTGGAGAAATAAATCTGCTGGGCCAAGCAAAGTTAAAATTTTCTTGGGCAATGTGTGTGTGAGTGGGTAGGGAAAAGCTTTGAGATGCTAATGTGCTATATCAGTGGCGGAGAAGGACAAATGATTTTATGTTTCCCAAACTTAATTTGATCTTGGAACTCTTGACTTGCTCCACCACAAATCAGGGTTAAGGATCATTGCCACTGCATAGAGAAATATCTTTGAGAAATACTCATAACAAAAATTTTAATTAGAGCTCATGGACCCTTGGATCTTGGCATTTACTTATCTGAGATTTCAAATGAGGCATTACTAAGAAGTTAAGTTTGCGCTTATTACTGGTGCTGCATTAATTTTTTACATCTTAATCTAATAACACTAAGAGACTTTGTTGTAACACAACACCCCCATTCCACATTATCCCCCCCCCAAATATATCCATGTACTTATCGCTGGGTCCTGAGAATGTGTTAAGTTGTAAGGCAGAGAAGAATTAGAGAGAACTAAGATGGCTGAAGAGAGAACTAAGATGGCTAATCAGCTGGCCTCAATATAGGAATATCAACTTGGGTTATCATTATAGGTCTGATATAATCACAACATTTGTAAAGGTGAGAGAGGGAAGCAGAGAAAAACAGAGGGAGATATGACTACAGAGGTCAGGAAGAGGCAGCGTTGCTGGATTTGAAGAGGAAGGTAACCAGGGGCTAAGAAATCTATCTGGGCACCCTGCAGAATCTACAAAAGGCAAGGAAATGGATTTTTCCTGAGAATACCCCTAGAAAGGCAATCAGTTCCACTGACATCTAGTTTTTAGCACAGTGAGATCTTGAATCCAAAATTTTCAGATTATAAATTTATTTAAGCTGCTAACTTTCTCCCTTTTTTGAAAAATTTATTTTGTTTTATTTCATTTTTAAAAAAAGATTTATTTATGTATGCATACAAGAGCTGGGGTATAGGCCAGAGGTGTGTAGGGGTGGGGGTGGGGGGCGTTAAGATTCACCAGAGACAGAGTGGGAAGCAGAACAGGTGGATCTACTGAAATACACTGCTGAAGGGAACAGGTGAGACAGAAGAGGTCTGCTGCACCATGTGGGTCACCTCATTAGCGGGGGATGGAACTGGTGCTGCAGTAGCTGCAGATAGCTTCATAGTGCTGACACTTAACCCCTTGCACCAACAGGGAGGCCCAAGCCACTTTCTGACAATTTTTCATAGCAGCCACAAAAAACTAGCCCAGTACCAACATGGGTTGTTAACTGGTAAACATATTATAATCACAAAATTAAAATGAATACTGTCGTTTTGAAATGTGAGTCGGGACTTTTTGAGTCTTGTTATTTTTTGCTGTTGTTTAAGTGAAATGAAAATCATAGCCACTCTTTTTTTTTTAGAAGTACTTTTTTATTTATTTATTTATACAAGCACTGGGTACTGTCAGAAGCGCGGGAGGGTGAGAGAATTCACCAGAGCCAGAGCGGGGAGCAGAGCAGGCAGAAGGACCGAAGTACACTGCTGAGGGGAGCAGCGGGCGGTAGGAGAGGTCTGCATGCCATGCAGGACCCTCCTCCTGTGGCAGGGGAGCAGCCGGGGATCGAACCAGCGCTGCAGAGGCTGAGGGCAGCTTCGCGACCCAGCGCTCAACCGCTGCGCCACCGGGGAGGCCCGCAGCTCTTTGATATAGAATGGATTAAGTGACTCTTCTCTGTGTGCCAAGATGGAGAAAATTTTATCTCTTGGCAGCTAGTAAAATAATCGTTTTTAGAGAGAGACCCACCTTTTTGGGATATATTCTCCTAAGGAGAGAAAGGAAAAAGAATGCGGGAGTGAGGGGGTGAAGAGAGAAGCGAACGGGGAGAAAGAAGCATGCTATGTGCTGAATAATAAAAACCGCCAGTAAAGTTTATAGAATCCCAAGATGCTTGATGAGATTGGATGTCTCCTGTAAAGTGGTAAACGGGCCAATTTCTAAGTCTCATTCGATGTTGGAGTCTTCGTGAACTGATCACAGCACGTATACCTGCAGGAGGGTGGGCTGAGGAAATTCTGAGACTACAGGCCACAGGAATTCCTAAAATCTTGCCAGGTCATGGAGCTTAACACGGATGGGATGGCAAAGAAATTTCGACTAGAGCTTATGGAGCAGGCGGAATGCTCGCGGGCATCTGAAATTCTGTTTAATGGGAGGCACAAACGATCACTGTTCCACGTTTATTGTCGCCTAGAAGCCTGTTCACAGATACGTCCATACACCTTGCACCATCTCCAGCTCACCTTCAGCATCACATGCAGTAGATTTCCTTCCCAGTGAGTTCCAGCATCACTTTAACAGGAAGGAGTCCTGTGTAAAATCCGTTTGTTTATGTAAAGCCTGCCTGATGGGCCTTCACATCCCCCTTGGATGATTGAAAGCCCCTATTATCACTAGCAGACCAGGCTGGTGATTTGGAAAGGTAATGAACTCCATTCCATTGACATAAAGCCTTAAGGAGAAGGTCCTGAGAGATGAAACTCTCTGGACCCGGGACAGTTTCTGTTTCTGTAGCTGCAGCCTGGCTCTAATGAGTGGGTGAGCAGCTGCCGAGCTGCTTAATGGCCCCGTCAGGCTGGGCCTGCCCCAAGCAGCCCAGCGCCTCCATCCAGCCTCTAATGAACAGCGCTGCGGGCAGGCACGGTGATTCATCGGGCTCCTGCCTCATTAGAATGTCAAGTAAGCCTCAGCTGCTTCAAATCCCTTGTGCGAGTAGGCAGGTTGAAATTATAAATAAATACGAAAGGAAAAGGTTAGAGTACATAAACTATCTCTTCTCCTTTCTCTGGTGAATTGAATTGGCTTTACTCTTACTAGTATATGTGTCATTAAATAACAAGTTCAAGTATATAAGAAATCTAATTTAATTAAGTCATAACTGAACTTAATTTCTATTTAAGCCCACATTCTTTTAAGGTCTCCCACTAAACTTTTCCTCTAGACTTTCACCTAAATGACAAGGTGCCTATAATCGTGAGTCATGGGGGGAGTGTGTGCTTACCAGGTGTTGTCATTGCTCAACACTGTCAATATTTGATGGGTATTTATTCTTATCCAGTTTTCAGGTATTAACTGAGGCAGGTCCTTGTCTCAGCAGCAAGGCCCTTCAGGTGTGCCAATAATCCCTGCTGTGAATGTTTGGCTTTAAAAGTATTCGACTACTCTCCAAACCCTGGGCTAGAAGTCTCTGAGGCTGATTCAGGCCCATCTGCCCAGGCATCACCTTCTGCAGGCATCTTTTGGTCTACCCAATAATAGTTTGGATTATAGATTAAATAACAAGAACAGATTTGAGCAATTTAAATAGAAAAAGGAAATATATTAGATTAACAGGTGACTCACAGAATTAATGGAAACTTCGAGAATTACATACAGGAACAATTGACCAAAGTCAGGAAAGAGAAGACAGCAGGAATCATGATTGTGCTAAGGAAGTACCCAGAGGGCCAAGGCCAGGTTAGTGCTCTTGTGCTGGTTGTGGAGTGGGATGAACTTCCTCTTTCATCCTGTGTAAAGGGAGGGGGGGGGAAAAAAACAAAACTGCTACTCTCCAAACATCCACCCTGTGGAGGATTTCCCCCAAATCAGTAGAGGGTTTCAATGCTGGACAGGTAGAATGTGGTAAATGTCCATTCTATATACCATGGCAGGAGTAGGATAGTTCAGGGGATCAAATGATACCATCCACATGGTGAGCCCTGGGCCCTGGGCTCTCAGCAATAAACTTTAATACAGTACAAATATCTGTCTGAGCTTGGGCTAGTAATCCTGAGACAGACTTGAAACAAACCCCCTACAAAAACCCTTGTGATGGGCATCCCTGGTGGTACAGGGGTTAGACAGTGTTATCAAGCTATCTCCAGCCATTGCAGCACGAGTTCAATCCCCAGCTGGCCAGGGAGCAACCCACATGGTGCAGCAGACCTCTCTTATCTTGCCCGCTGCTCCCCTCAGCAGTGTGTAGTGGCAGGACAGGGCACTGAGCATGTTTTCTGATCCAGCAGACTGGGTAAAGGAGGAGTCCTGGGGCCCTCAGTGACTTTTGCAGGTCCTTTATTTAGATTTACCAGGCATATGGCAGGCAGGGGTGCTGGGGGGCTGGGAGGCTGGCAGTCCTCCCAGTCCCCAGCAAATCTTCACTCTATCTGGGCTCTCTGGCATTCTCTCTGCTTCTCTTCTTCTTCTCAGCTTCTGCTGGCGTCTCCGTGATGCCACCCTTGAGAATCCAGTCTTAGCCCAGGTGAATCCATCTATACAGGCCCACACCCTATTCCAGGTGCCTGCCATCAGGCATGCATTCAGGACTGCAGATCTGTCATCTATCCTAATGGCGGGAGGCAGAAAAGCCTAATACTTTTACTTTACCCTACAAGTATATTTCGGTATATCCGCCTGTTCTGTTCTCCACTCTCTCTGGTGAATCCTCTCAGGCCCTGTTGCATTGGGCAACACCACACTGATAAAGAAATGGGCATTGTAGAGCAGGCTACATAATGCAGTATGCTGCTGAAGAGCAAGATCCTGACCTTTTTATTGATCAGTTGAGAGGAAGGAGGACAAAGAAAAGGGAGGGGTGAGACTAGAAAAATTGCTCTGTCATCTATAGTATCAGGGCTTGTGCGTCTGCCCTCCAGGCACTTCTCATCTGTTTGATGACTTGATATTGTAATTGAGATCAAGCTCTAGATCCCCAGCCACGTTTTTAATCTTATCAACAAGACATTCCACTGATCAGCTTCTGGGATCCCTTGTTATACAACGGTCCTGGGGTCCAGGGAGGGGGTGGGGAGCAGGTGTTCCTGGTCATACATGTTGATGCATAGCCTTCCCAGCCTGATCCAGCTTTGTGCTCTTGTTTGATTTGAAAGGCACCTTGCAGGGTTGGGCTCCTGTACCTAACTGAGCAGGTCATTTTGACCTTGCTTAGGGTATAAAACTGTAGGTAACAAAATGGTGGCTGAGCAGGTCTCTTAGGAGTAGCAGACCCACAACCCCACACACCTATAGTCTACAGCCTAGTTCTTGAGTGCATAGATAAATAAATCTTAAAAAAAAAAAAATAAACAATTCAAAAAAAAAATAAAACCCTTGTGAAGAGAAGCGCATCATTTTTGGTGAAACCAAGAACAAAGTGGCAATGGCAGAACAGGTAGCCATCTAGAGACCTTGAATTGGATGAGCAGGTAGTACCAGTCTCCTGCATGGCTGGATTGCCAAGGAATGTATAAAAATGTAGACGATTATCACAAGCTGGTAATATAGAGGAAGTCTTTCCTCCCCCAGTACTATAACACCTCTTAGATCTAATTTACATATCTAGAAGCAACATTAAGTATACAAGAAAGACCCTGGAATGACTGTGATGATTCTGGAATAGGAAACCAAAGTAAAAATGGTCTTGTTAAAAAAGAAAGAAAATTGCTTTTTTTTTTTTTTTGGACCACCAAAATTTATGAACAGAAGTTCATAATTATATTAAATCATTAATTTGTGGGAATTTGGAAGGCAACTGCTCAAAAGTGAATTCATGAGATGAAAAGCAACCATTCTATCTCCCCATCAAGTCAGAAAGGTAGGGGACATAATCTGGGTGCTGTAAATCTGTGTGGAACTGTGTGGGAGGGGAGGGCCAAAGAAGAAAAAAGGTGGACTCACTTCTGACAGGGGGAGGCCAGCTCTGATCAGGGAAAAGGATTTGACTGACATGGATACAATGTTAAAATGCAGATGATATAGGCAAAGCACTTCATCAAATCAGGAGTTGCAAATTAACCTTTACAAAATGAATGGCTTTTTCAGTGCTGAATAAAAGTCCCAGTGAAACAGATGAGGAAATTGCTGGAACCATGCTTTAAATCTGAGTAGGATGGTGACCTTTGCATTCTAATTGCTTGCAGCTATCTTAATATGATGTTTGGCATTTTTCAACCTTGCACGTGATAAAATAACAAATTTTGAGAAAAAAATGTTGAGGTTAATAAGTTTTGTCCGAATACAATTACATTTCCTCTAGCTGAATAATATAATAATAAAGACTATATTTTAGCTATTTGACTTGTACCATGGTGTAGATTTTTAATTGGTAAATGTTTCTGGACTATGAAAATGGTTTAATAAAAAGGGTATTTGTTACCACTGGTTCATTGAGGACAACAGAGTTTGGGGTAGGGTTACTTTGCAGCATTTTGTCATCATTCACAGCTTTAAACAAGAGAACATGAGGATAGTGAGATGTATTAAAGAAAACAATTCACTTGGGATCAGAAACCCCCAGGGTGCAGGGCTTGAATATATTATTTAATGTCAGTGTAGCCTTAAGCTCTTCTTCTGTAAAATAAAATAATATTTGCACAAATTATTTCACAGGATTATCTCCATGGATCAAATTGGACAGTGCTTATTTATATTTTTGAAACATTAGCTAAATTTAAAGAAATAAATTTAGAATAACTTGAGATTCATGTTTCAGAAAAAGTAACACAGATTCAAATTGCAGCTATACCTCATACTAGCTCTCTGCATCTCACTTTCCTCAATACAGAATGGGAATAATCATTGCTACATTATAGAACAGTTGGTGAATATTAAAAACAGAGATGAACCTAGTTTACAAGCACACATTTAACAAATAAATGCATAACTATCCTAGGGTTGAACACATAAATATTTTTCTGTTGTGTTGGAGGTGTTCCTTCCAGGGTGTTATTATGTGCTCAGGGCTTGCCTGGGGGGGAAATAAAATTCTCAGAGAAAGACTCTGGAATAGGCATGACAGGCAGACTAAAGGGATGGTCCTGTGGGATAATAGGGTAATGGATGACCCTGACACACTTAATGATACTTTGTATTTTAAGGGAAGATCTTACAATAGAAGCATATTTTCTATTTTAAAATGCTGATTTGGGGAACTATGTACTCTTTTCTTATTTCCTCAATTAGCTCATTTATGCATTCATCCAGTCATTCATTCATTAGTTACTTAAAAAATATACTGCAAGTTTTTGTCTTTTATGTGCGAAATAGTCTCCCCATATCTACCAGGAGGTTGTGGGATATATACATATATTTGGCTAACAGCAAGGGAAAGCCAGTTAATCTATGAAATCAGAGGTTTTATTTTAAAAAAAAATCACCAAATGACTGTGTGTGAATAAAAAAACCTAAATTATCTATATTCCATAAAGAGGCAAACTCTTGTAGGAGAAGAGAGTTCCTAGAGGAGAAGTAAAACATGGCTATTTTCCTTGTTGGCAGGAAAATAAGAAGGAGCACAATCCGTCCTAGAAGGAGATCGTAGAGGACAGGTGGAAATTTAACAAAGTGTTAATGACTGTGTGGGGATTAAAAATCTCAGAATTCTCTATCTTCAAAGAAACAAAAATTAAGTAAAAAGCTGATTTCTCACAAAAAGAGGTCTGAAGACACTGAAGCATCTTTCCATAGATTTATGCCATAAATGTCCAAAATGTATGAATGGGAGTACTTAATGAAAGTATAGGGCAGGGAAGGGCAGGGTGGAGAGAGAAGCCCTCTGAGGCATTCTAGACCTTCACTGAGCATAGTATAGTGTTCTTCCAAGGGCATGGGCATACAGCAGGGTAAAAGGAGGGGCAAAAAGATAGAGAGAAAAGAGACCTACCAGCAAACCAAAAAGCTAATGATTGGCCTATAAAATAGAAAATGATCATTTGAGCTCTGCCAGTGTTCAGACCCAAGTCTATCGGAAGGGAGAGTCCAAATGCTGCCTTGAAAATATTTGAAAATGTGATAGACTGCATTCAACCAAAGCATCTGCAAAGCCCAGATACAAGTTAACCACCATTTAATTGATCTTGCACAACCCCTCCCTCTCATACATTCTAGTAGCTTTTGCATTCATCCAGTCATTCATTCGTTACTCAAAAAATATACTGCCAGTTTTTGTCTTTTACATGAGAAATAGTCTCCCCATATCTACCAGGAGGTTGTGGGATATATACATATACATGGCTAACAGCAAGGGAAAGCCAGTTAATTTACAAATCTTTTTGTAAGGGTAAATGCTCTTTTCTGAGGGTAAATGTCATATACAACTTTTCTTTTATACATAGTGTGGAGTATACAAAAAAAATAAGACACATTTAGAAGCAAGAAAGTGTGAAAACTGGTCAGGAGAGGAAACAATTAATAGAAACAGACTGAATGATTGCCAATATGTTGCAATTATCAGGTAGGACTTAATAATAACTAATACAACTAATAAAATGCTAAAATACATAGTAGAAAAAGTGAACATGATGCTCTGAAAGGAATTTTCAAAGAGCAAATATTTTTAAAAAGACCTAAATACAAATTTTAGAAAAATTAATGTAGAACTCATTTATGGTAAATTTAGTAACTTGGAGTTTGATAAGTGAAAATTACCCAAACTGAAATGTGCAAAGATAAGAAAACATCAACAAATAAAACATATATATGATATGAGATATGAGGAAAGATAGCAAATATGCCATCATACATTTCATTTGAATCCTAGAGGAAAATGAGAGAGAAAATAGAAAGGAAATATTTTGAAGACATAATGGCCAAAATTTTCCCAAATTGGTTAAATACATGAAGCTGTATACCCAAGAAGTTCAGTGAACCCCAAGTAAGAAAAATAAGAGAATATCACTCCTTGGTACATCATAATCAAAATGCTGAAAATCAAAGATAAAGAAAAAAATATCTTAAAAGCAGTCAGAAAATAAAGGGTACACCATCTTCAAAGAAACAAAAATTAAATAGAAAGCTGATTTCTCAGAAACGGGAATATCTTTCAAGTGCTAAAAGCAAAAAAATCCATCAATCTAGAATTCCATATCCAGTGAAATTATATTTAAAGGCAGCTCTCCTGCCCCTGTGTCTATGCAGATGCCTCTTTTTCATTTCTTTTAAAACATTAAAAAAAGAAAGTATGTTTAAAGGTTGTCAAAATAAACATCTTTATTCCTACAAAAAAAAAAAAAAACCTAAGGAATTAATTGCACTAAAAAAAAAGCTAAAGAGGTTTTCTGTGAAAGGAAAAATGCTGTCAAAAAGAAGTCCAAATCTATAGGAAGAAATAGAGCAACAAAAAATGGTAAAAATGAGAAAAAACATTAACACTTGTTACTAAATAAGAATTATCAGAATATTTTTAAAACTTCATACATACAACATAAAAACTTGGTTTCTTTAAATTAGGTTTCAGGATCACACTGCCCCAGAAGATAATGTAATATTTGTTTAAACCTCTTAAACACTAACTTGGAGCAACTTTCTGAGGAGCAGCACATTTCAGAGTCCCTGTTCTTTATCCACAGAAATTCCAGTGATGCCCTGTGTGCCTCCTCCTTGCAGCTCTTGCTGGTGAATGTGCTGTTCACATGGTTTCATTGAGCAAAGGTACTTTGGTCAACTTTAGTAGAGGTTAAGTGTTGGAACAGTGTCATGCCTCACAATAAACACTCTCCAAGTGCTGATTCTTACCATCATCATATTTTACATGAATACCAATATTAGGTAGAGAGAAAGTCCCTGATCAGCCTTCCTTATTCAGGATTTACTGCTTCCTTTGGAGGAAGGAATATTCTCCCAAAAGTGCAGTAGGTCCTTATGATGTAATTGTGACGTTCAGGTGGCTCCTCAGAAAGGCAGAGGACACAGTGAAGTTACTTGCCAGCAGTGAACAGTTTCCTGCAAATGTCATGGAAATTAATAGCTATTTACTCTTCCCACCCTGTGCATTTAGAGCAGGTATTTTAAATCAGCACAGAACCTGGCAGATTGGAAAGGCTCACAAAATACTTGCTGAACAGACAAATGAGTTGAATGAATAAATCCTAGAAGCAAACAACAAAATATTATATTTTCCTTGTTTTTATCCACATTCACAACCTCCACTCAATTTTAAAACTATTGTAGCTTGAGAAAGGATCCAGGATTTGAAATGGTGTTTGTTTCTTTGAACATATTCAAGAGACAAGAGTTGGGGTTGATTTTCCTGTAACAGTGAAAATGTCCATCACAGATCCACCAAGCTAGACTATTCCAAGATTCTCTGAGTTGAAAATGCCTTTGTGCTTAGGTGAGACTTTTTTTGTGCAAGTGACTTTTCCTTACCCCCATCCCACTTCATAAATATCTCTGAAAGTCACAGGGAGAGCCTATTCTGGAAAATGCCCTTATCAAATGGTGATAATATACTAGGTTGCCCTATTTTTTAACTGCTTTCTTATTTTAGAGCAGAATGTTTGAAATAGAACCTTGAAAACATTCATGAGAAAACAAAATTGGAATCATTCTTGATATGGACAATTCAAGAATTAGAGCATTTGTCAGTTGTCTTTGCTGTACAATAAACCATCCCCAAACTTAGTGCAGGTCAGCCCTGAGTCCTGGCACTCAGCTGGGTACTTCTGATCTAAGCCAGGCTGAACTCTTTTTAGCTAACTCACTGATGTGCCTAGAAGTTCAGTTGGGCAGGCTAGTTTAAGATGGCTTTGGAGGAAACAGCTGAGTTGACTAGGGCCTCTCTTTTTGCGGCCTCTCATTCTGGAGTCATTAGTTTGTTCCAAGTTTTTTCACATGACAGTCACAAGTCAAAGCCCCGCTGCATGAAGATTTTCAAGTCTCTGTGTCCTATCTGCCACCCTCCCATGTTCTAGCTCAGAGTCAGTTTGGGAGAGACTCACCTAAGATTGTGGCTATGGGAAGGTATGAACAATTTGGGAGCAATTAGTGTAACAGGCTGTGTTTTAAAATGTGGTCTAAGATGGCTGAGGATCCAGAAGGCCCAGATTTGTCCCTCTGAAGCCTTCTCATCAGAAACAGAAATATGAGTCAGGAGCCTGTCTTTCTGGGCATTCTGTTCCTGTTTTTACATTTCCACCCCCATGCCTCTTCCCCATCCTTTACTTCTGACTGAGTCTCTTCTGTAGCTTCGTCATTGACTACTTCCAGATATTTTTCTCTTCAGGCAGCCCTGCAAGCACCCGGCAGGGATGATGAATGAGCCTGGCTTCCTTAGTGACGTGACTGTCCAGAAAGACAGCCCAGAGCGTGCTCAGTGCAGCAGCCTCCATGCACAATGCAAATGCTGGAATGTGCTGTGGGGTTGGACAGAGGTCATTGCTGCAGAAACAAAATACTGTTTGAGATCAGCATTCTAGGCTATAGACAGTTATGCTTAATTAGAGGAATAAGCAAATAGGTACCCCGGGGTATCTTCTGGATTGTCTCAACGGATGAAAACGTATAAGTGAAAAGGTTGCATGCAATTAAGAAAATTCACTGTGCTCTGGCTGTCTGGTTTAGTTCACTCAAATTATATATAGGAAATTAAAGAACCATAAAGGAAAGCAGAAGCATGGGATGCCATTATAAATCTGATAAGTGTCTTTGATCAAGGAAAGCTTTCTTACCAAACATGCTCTGAGCTCCCGATTACCTTTGGATTTATTTATAGGGAGAAATGAGCTCTCAGTAGTCCTCATTACTATCTTGTGAGATAAAAAGATCAACTAATCAATGAAAAGTGCTGGTTTCACAAGGTATGGTGCAGATAAAATATAATAATATAGGCCTTGTCCTTGCAGAGCTGACATATAGCAGATCACGTTGGTACAAAGGGAGTAGACAGATATCAAACAATAGCAAAATACAATATTCATCATGGACGGTGATGGAGGACAGGAATAGAAAAAAACTGAAAAAGGTGGCACCACAAGACCAGAAACCTGGCTCACACAAAGAGGTAGGGGTAGAAGAGATTAGCATAGCCATTGACACAGCTATGGAAACCAAGATCCTTAAGTGCCAATGCCCAGATTGTAAAGCCTAAGATCCAAGCAGGTATCAGACTGCTGTAGAGAGTGTCTAGAGCATAGGCCCAAGGGTAAAGATATGGAGATTGAGCCCAACAGACCCCAAATCCCATTGTAGAATCTCTGGTCCCTTTCAGATCCTACATGGTTATCCAAAATCAGCAACTAACCCGAAGGCTCACAAGGAGTGAGCCCCTCCCAAACAGAAGACTATATCAGTGCAGTCCCTGCACAGGCTGGGGCAGCAGTCCTTCTGCCCACCTGTGCCTATGCATGTGCTTCTTTTCACCACCTCTGTCCTCTGCAGGGCAGCAGCTTCCTGTCTGCAGGTGACCTATACCTGCTGGGGCTTCTCTTCACTGACCTCCCTCAACGGGGGCCGCTCTCCTCAAGGCCGCCCGCCTGCAACCATGCAGGCCTCTCTTGGCAAATCTGTCCCTTCTGGGACAGCTCTTCTTGCCCGCTTGTGTCCATGCAAGTATCCTTCATTTTTCTATCCCTTTCCCTAATAAACCTGTTCTTTAAATATAACTGATGTCTCTGTCTCAGGGAGAAACTCGCCTGGGGAACTTGCCACGTGCCGCTGAAAAGGGAGCTCTGATGAAACCTTTCTCAGAGTGAACCCAAGGACCCCGCATTCTAAACCCACAGACTCCAAAAAACAACAACAGATGGGGTACTAAGTAATTCACATGTATTATTTAGTCTAATCCTTAAAACCAATGATGAGGTTATCATTTCCATCTCAAATTTCCAAGGGAAGATGACTAGGTTTGAGTTTTATTAAGCTTTTCACAACAATACGCTCTCTCCTATAATAATGAATGGTCAGAGGAAGCAAAGCAAATGTTTTGTTGATACTCAATCAACCATTGATTGAATGCCAACTTTGAACCAGGTACAGATGCTGGGGATTTGAATGCAAGTCAATCCTTAAGAGGCTCACAATTTATAAAGGGACAATTACACAATCTTATGTTATTAGTGCAAATACGGCTGATGGCTGCACATATGAAAGACGTTAAAGCAGAAACAAAAACTAGCATAGATCAGAGTTTGTTTTTCCATCTGACTTCTGCCCCAGATACTGTCCTCTAAGCTTTTCTCTAATAGAGAGATGATATTTCCTTCCAGGGATTGCCTTGGGATTGTCAACCTAACAGTGCTACAAGTGTATTCAATTAGACTAACCCCTTAGTTCTTGCTACTATTAAAAGCAAATGAAAGAAGCAAGAGAAACTATCAACTACTGTGATTATTGTCAAGATATCTTTTTGCTCTAAACATATTCTTTTAAAAGAACTTTAATGACTCATCTCAGTTTATTCTTTTATCATCTCTGAGGTGCTATCAACATCTTGCAGATAAGAAAATAAACAAAAGAGTCAGCACTCTAAAGGTAAATGTATTAGTTGGTTAGGACTGCCACCATGAAATACCACAGGCTGGTGACTTAAATAACAGAAATTTATTTCCTCACAGTACTGAAATCTGAAAGTCTCAGATCATCCTGTCAACAGATTTACCTTCTTCTGAGGACTCTGTCCTTAGCCTTAGATACAACCATCTCACTGGTTCCTCATACTCTCTTTCCTCCAAGCTTGTGCATGTCTGGTATCTCTCTAGGTTTTAATCTCCTCATCTCATAAGGATAGTGATATTGCATTGGAACCCATGCTAGTGATCCCATTTTAGCTCAGATTTAAAGATCTCTCTCCCCAGTCACGTTCTCAGGTACTAGGAGATTAGTGCTCCAGCGTTGGATTTTGGGGGCACATAATTCAGTCCATAATCATAATCCAGATATAAAATTCTGGACCTAGGACCTAAGACAAAGCTTCCATCTGAAGCCTCTCATCCACTTAAGCAAAACTTAGCTACCTTCTTCCATGACCTTGCTCCATGCTGTCCTCCAATCTTGGACCATTTTATACCATAGGCTACATGAAGACATTTAAATCATCCTTCTTGCCTATGTGTATATAAAAATGTTCCCACCTCATGGCACAGTTGAAATGTTACTTTTTTTCAGTGAAGGCATCTGATTCCACAGTTAGAATTCTTTCCTAATAGGACTCTACATTAATATTCCTGCTTTCTTATGAAAGTGTCAACTTTCTGCTTTGTCAAGTATGTTTTAGCTCTTTTAAATAAAAGAGCTAAATAGGGCCTCCCTGGTGGCACAGGGGGTTAAGACACAAGCTATTAAGCTGTCCGCAGCCTATGCAGCATGAGTTTGATCCCTGGCCAGCCAGGGAGCAACCCACATGGTGCAGCAGACCTCTCCTGTCTCGCCTGCTGCTCCCCTCAGCAGTGTACTTCAGTCAATCTGCCTGTTCTGTTCCCTGCTCTGTCTCTAGTGAATCCTCTCACTCCCCACACTTCTGGCCTGTACCATAGCTCTTGTATGCATAAATAAATAAATATTTTTAAAAAGGAGCTAAATATATTTCCATATCTATTTTTTCTTCAAAAATACAGTTTTATTAATAATTGACATATAACATTTCACTTAGTTTCAGTTACATCATTCTATAATTGCATATCTTGTGAAATGATCACTGTGAGTCTAGTTAACACCCATCATCATGCATAGTTATATGTATTTTTTTTTCTGTTAAGAACATCGTAGGCCTTTTTGAATGCATACTCTGAATCAGGCATAGTCCCAGATGCTTCAGAGAGGAAGGCATATAAGACCCCTTATTTCTGGAACTTCCACTCTATTTTGGAAACAAACAATGCACACATGGGTAACAAAGTGAGCAGCACTATTTTAAATAATGGAAGCTCATATGAAGACATTAAAAAAAAAAAAAGAAAAAATTTAAAATAACTGCAGTAGTGAGTGGAGAATATCCAGTTCCATTGGCCAGGAAAGAGCTCTCTGGGGAGATGAGTTTTAAGCTTCATCTTAAAAGAAAATGTCAGCTATGTGAAAGTTCTAGGCAAAGAAGCAGCAAGTGTAAATATTCCAAAGGTGGGAAAGCTCTTTGACTGAAAGGCAGAATTGATGTTAGCGAAGTTAAGTAAGCAAGAGATAAAGTCCAGAGGCACAGGGCCTCCCTGGTGGCACAGGGGTTAAAGACACAGCGCTGTCAAGCTATCACCAGCCACTGCAGCTTAAGTTCAATGCTGGTCAGGGAGCTACCCACATGGTGCAGCAGACCTCTTCTGCCTCACCTGCTGCTCTCCTCAGCAGTGTATTTCAGTGTATCTGCCTATTCTGCTCCCCACTCTGTCTCTGGTGAATCCTCTCACCCCCACACCTCTGGCCTACACCCCAGTTCTTGTATGCATAAATAAATGAATCTTAAAAAGATAATAAATAAAATCCAGAGGCACAGACCTGACCCTGGTGTCCACAGAAAGGATGCTGAGGTGTTCTTCATGCAGAGAGAAGTACCTCTGGGTGGAGTAAACATTCACTAAATGTCCTTAAATATTAACTAAATCAAGCCTGCCTATGATTTGACTGGTCTTGCTAATCTGGGTGAATGAATCTTCATGAAAAGAAAGAAATCATGGTCAATAGCTCCCTTTGGCCTCTTCCATTTATGGACTTCAGGATTTTAGTCAGTTGCCAGGATCTAGAAATAATCCCCCATGTCTCCTGCAGGAGTCTTATATTTTGTTGGTGTTAAGTAATTTACATTAGTGTGTTTTTATTAATTAGCTGAAGATTTTTAAGATAGTAAAACTTATGATATTAATCCTCCTAAGATAGCAATAAAATAGTTCCTAAATACCTGATGGCAACTACTAGGCTTCCTTTTGAGTACAAGATTTAAGTGATTTCACACAAAATTTTTTCATAACCAGAATAGCTGATGTGATTATCTGTCTTAGACTGAAATATCGCTGGTACTTGGTTTGACCTTCATTTCAGACTGGGCTGAAATTCTGTTAGGGAGGGGAATCCAGGAGATGCAACAGTGCTATTTTGAGAAATAAGTAGCAGCATCTTTTCTCTTCTCTTAAATACAAGGTAAAATATAGTGTGCAGCAAGTGTAGAGTTCACTTCTGCAGTGCAAGTAAAGGTAGAGAAAAATCATTTCCACAATGGAATTGAGATGATTCATCATTTTCCTCTTCCATGAATCTCATAGAAATATTTTGCCTGGAATATCTTCTCAAAGCATAGCTGCAATGTTTTTAACAACTAGGAAGAGTCTTGGATGGGCCTCCCTGGTGGCGCAAGGGGTTAAGACGCAACATATGAAGTTATCCGCAGCCACTGCAGCATGAGTTCCATCCCTGGCCTGGGAGGAGACCCATATAGCACAGCAGACCTCTTCTGTCTCACCCGCTGCTCCCCTCAGCAGTGTATTTCAGTCAATCCGCCTGTTCTGGTAAATCTGTCTCTGGTAAATCTGTCTCTGGTAAATCCTCTTGCCCCCCACACCTCAGGCCTGTACCCCAGCTCTTGTATGCATAAATAAATAAATCTTTATTTAAAAAAAGAGTCTTGGAAAGAAGCACATTCATACTGAAAATTAGAAACATATCTTCATCTATTCACATTCTCTGAAAGAAGGAAATTTGCACATTATCTGTTCTTTATTGTCCTTAGCACAGAAGTAAATTTTTAACTCAGGAAATAAAATTTAGTGGAGAGCACAAAATGTGCTTTCAATGGACATTTGGCTCAGGAATTGCATTTGAGTTATTTAAAACCATAAATACTGAAGTATATACATGAAATTTTGTTTTTGTCACAATTTAATATCTGGTTTCCTCTCATTGTTAATTCCATAAATGTATGCATGTGTATGTTTTAGGTACATAGGTTCACATCTCTACAAAATTATGTCATCATACCTTCCCCACCACCAAAAAACTAGTAATCACCCACCATAGTCCTTTGAGGGTAATATCTTTTACTTAGATGTTGTCAAAGCAACCAAATTAAAGTACCAGGATTTAAGGCTTTAGGGGCTCTTTTAGCAAATAAAGACTGTTTCCAATGAAAGGGAAATTAAAATAATACAAGTGCCCAATCAGATGGCAAATTAAGGTCACAGGTAATTTAGAATAGTGATTAGAGAGTCCAGCCTGTTCACCATTACACTAGTCAGAATATTAAAAATAGATCTGCCATGTGATACAGCAATTCTACTCCTACATGTCTTCCCAAATTTGAAGGGATATATGCATTCCTACATTTATTGCAGCATTATTTGAAAGAACCAAGCTAGAGAAACCACCTCAGTGTATAACAACAGATGCATGAATTAAAAGATGTGGGGGCGGGGGGCTTCCCTGGTGGTGCAGGCGGTTGAGCGCCACGCTGTGAAGCTGTTCACAACCTCTGCAGAGCTGGTTTGATCCTGGCCTGCTGGCAAGGGTCCCACATGATGCAGCAGGCCTCTCCTGTCTCGCCCACTGCTCCCCTCAGCATTGTATTTCAGTCAGTCTGCCTGTTCAGTTCCCCATTCTGTCTCTGGTGAATCCTCTCACCCCTCATACCTCTAGCCTGCACCCCAATTCTTGTATGCATAAATAATCTTTTTAAAAAAGTGGAGGGGGCAATGGACTATAGTGGAGGACTGGATGCTTAGGCAGTGTGTGTGGTATAGTAACATACAACTGATGTGAACCAACCCCCTAAGTCATATGCTGTAAACTAATGTTACCTTGGTTTAAAAAAAAAAAAAAATTCTAAAAAGTAAAATAATGGCCACTTACATATTCCTTATTTGAAAAATAAAGAGTGAATATAGATGATGCAATTTTTGGTTACTATTTCATACATCTTGCAATATTTAATAATCATTCCATTCTGTTTTCAACAACTTTCCCATGGAGGAGTCAATTTCTTCATTGGACTACTTGGTTTCAATTTGCCCACAACTGCCAGTGCCCAGTCATCTACCATTGCATAGATCCTTCTCATTGCTGCAATCCTCCAGCCCATGTATGTGCCAATGAAGGCTCAGTACAGATCAAAATAGATCAACATGAAAACAAGAAAGGAAAAGCAAAGCTTGCTGTTAACAGTGTCTATCAAATCTGAAAATACAATTCTTTCCCTTCTATGATTCTGGCACCAGTCGTGATAATCAGCACATCGTTCAGTCCACACAAGGGCTCATCATCTTGGTGAACCCGCAATAATTACAACGAGAACATGAAATTAGCATAAGTGATATTGTATAATAAAAAGTACAAGGACTTTGGGTGAATGTAGGATTGGATCTAGAGTACAGGCTTGGGTCTCACTTACTTGGTCTTTAAATGGTGATAGTACAGAAAATTTACCAGAGTGCTGTGAAGATTAGATCAAATTAAGTGTGTTGAATTACCTGGTACAGCTTGACAACTCTTCTGTTCTTTTATTCTCTAAAAATTTTTTTTCTGATTGTGCCCAAAAGAAAGTTCTTTTCATTTGATGTCCAGAAAGACATATCATAGCCAGGGAAAGCCTAGAGAAAAGCAATTAAGGGAAAGTGGTGGTTCTTTAGAGTGTCAAACTAACTTTTTTTAACAGTAAAGATTTTACTTGATGTCATTTATGATATGGATTTGATAGCACAATATCAGAAAAAATAATTTGGAACATTACTTTAAAATTTAAGGAGATAATGCAGCAATAAAATAATTAAAACTTACACGAAAATGAAACATGAGTTTAGAAAAAAAGGAATAAACATAAATAGCTTTGGGGATACCTAGATAAATTGATGGGTATCGAATTCATAATGGCATGAAATGATAAAGTATGTTTCAAAAAGATAAAATTATGATTCTCATACAGGTTTAAAATGAATGTGTCAAATATTTTATTTAATTTATTAAAAAGGCATTAAAAAGATATAAAGCCCAATCCAAAGAGCATTGGAGAGGCTAGAACTGATAGGCCATGCTTAGTGCTGGGTTAGACAGAAAACTCATTAATGTTACAAAAAGCAATAAACTGTAATTTGGGGGAGTATGGACAGAAATTATTTGCAACTCTATCGGACAAAAATCTTCTTGCTGTAAAATCTACCAGTGGCAAAAATCTACTAATTGTAAAATAATCCAGACAATAAAAGGACAAGCACACAAAGAACTTCCAGTCATTCCTTTTGTCAATGTCTAAACTTCAGATTATTTTTTAGACTCTATAAAGTAAGATCATCTGGGACACCAGACACCTCACTTATGTCTGAAAGCAGACACTGGGAAGAGGGCTGCCTCTTCCCACAAAAGACCATTTTTACTCAATAAGACTAGTCACAATTGGTCAATACAGCTACTACTATAATAATAAGGGTGAGCCCACTTAAGGTCCCCATGCTGTAGGGAGATATCCAGTAAGGGTTACTTTGTCTCTCTTGCCTGGAAAATACTCTTGTCATGTTAATAATCTTAGCATGACAAGAGCAGGGTCCCTTTTGAATCTTAAAAGTAAATCTTTAAAATTTGTCAGAAGAGAATTCATCTGGAAGAAAGTATAAAAGGCAAGAATATTAAAATTTTAAAAAGGGGATATTTTATTATATTTTAGCATAAACTAAAAAGGAAGAAAATTATAGGAAGATACAAGAAGGAACAAGAGACCAAAAACAGGAGTGGAGGTTTTGAATAGCTACAAGAAAGCAAAAGAACAAAATTTCTTTCACTGTATACAGGTTTCAGTGTATAAAAAGCCAGATTTCACTGCTGCTCTGGTGGTAATAAATTTTATTTATGCTTAAAATAAAAAAGTAAGAAAATCTGTAATTTAAGATGTGCTGAGATATATAATGAATGTTAGTCCTCACTGGGATACTGGAGGAAATGAAGACTGACAGATAATAAAACTATATCTTAATCTTTCAGGGTTTTAAAATCATCTCTGTATTATACAAAACAGGCTAGTTCAAAGTGCCTACTTTTGAGGGGGCTCGCCCTGAATTTCTGGAAAGATTAATTTATGGTAGAGAGACAGGATTTTTCCCCAAATACCTAACTAAAATTGACACTTGCCTTTGTTACACTAAGAAGTTACTGAAATAGCTATAAACTGAAGACATTCAACTGATTAAAGCCTCTCGGTCTTTGTTACTTGGTGCCAGCCAGTGACCAGTGTGCTTGACAGAATTCAGAAGGAGAGAGAACGGCATATGGCACAGCGAGTTCTGAGCCCCAGAGAAACCTTCCTCCGTTCCCACCCCATCTGTGCCTTGCATGGTACCTCTCATCACCACACAGAGATGCTGAGCTCAAGACAGTAGAAATGGATGACGGGAAAACACAGAAACAGCTTTTGTGTCATACTAAGCATTAACAAAACACTTCCATGCATAGCACACATCTTAAACTGAGAAAGATGAGTCATGTAAATTTATTTGGGGGCAGTCAGAGTGATTCTTCGAGTTCAGTGCACAAAGCAAGCTTCCAGAATGCTAGAAATGGGAGAAGGTGATGGGATCTGCCGACGTTTGGCCTAGGGGCAGCAAGGCTGTGTGGTGCAAATCACTGAGCTCCTGGGAAACACCAGAAATATATTCAGGAGGCCAGGGCATGGGAGAAGTCTCAAGGCAGACACAGCTCTATTTCTCCTGTGCCTCTCAACCCAAACACTTTTATGATCGAGGCTGAAAGAAAAAAATGATAGTCAATAATTTGTGTTTTATTATGCTAAGCGGGTCTTTTAGAGAATGTTTTATTAGTCAACAAATGTTGTTTCTCCAGAATGTGGGGAAACATAGAAAAATATTTGGGCTTTGTGTTTTGCTCTTTTTTTATTCATCTCCTTTCTTCCAACCACACATTGCAGAGTAGGGTGTGGAGGGCCCCTAATAACAGTGTCCTTCAGCATGCACTAGAGGGAATTTTGTTTAAGATCATAGACTCTAAAGTCAGAGCTACTTTAGTTCAGACTAGTCTGAGCCCTGACCAGAGGTAGGGCCCTAGGCAATTCACCTTTATGTGCTTTGCTGTCTTCCCTAAACCATGAAGGAAGTAATGTACTTAAAGCTCTGACAACTAGAAAGAGCTCAGTAAATATTAGTGGTTATTATTGCTTCTGTGATAGTGATGATGATGCCGGTGCTGATACCGTGCCATTCACAGTTTGCCTTTCCTACGTCAATTTCTGACCTCATTTAGATCAAATTCTGTCTTTCATGAATCAAGTAATATGTCTTCATGTTACCCTTTGTCTACTATTCAACTTGATTTGGGCTTTTAGCAAGGAACTAAATGTAGGATATACAGATGCTGATTTATAATGATGCCCACCTGAAACTTATACAATGTCATCATGCAATAGTACATCAATAAAAAATGTTTAAATGATTTAAAATGTTTGTTAAGATATTCTAAATACATTATTTGAATATTTTATGCTTTTTACTAGCCTTGTTTTATAAAATGATTAGACATCAGGAAAATAAAAGTAATGATGACACAGTAAAAATTTTAACTGACCTCCATCTCATTGGTTAATGGGGTTAGTTATCATCTTCCATGCCATCTCCATTCTGGGATTGTGCTGACCGATACTCGAGGTGCAGGGAATGCTTGGGCATGAGTACCCCGTTAGACCCAAAAATCCTAAATACAAATATCAGTTATGTATGTTCATAGACCTGTTCATGACAGTGTTACTTATCATTATAATTAACTAATTTAATTAACCATTATTTCATAGATAATGTTGACAGAATGGTACTTATATGACAAATGGAAAGTTTTGAAAATGCAATTAAAGAAGTCACTAAGTTTTTGTCAAATAAGGAGAGGGTGAGACAGTCTAAAATATAATCTGAAGGATTATACATTCAATTTGGATCACAGGTATTTTTAAATTCCTGATACACTTTAAGGTAATTGCAACTGGAAATTGTAGATAAGATAATACAGCTTTGGTTATGAAGAAAGTGAATTCACATTCAACCAAAGTCCTTGGCTCTGTACTGGTAAGTGTGCCCATCAATGACAGCAAATATGCAACTAACTGCATCTTAGGCTAGGAAGGAAGTCCTGATTTGTAGCATTTGCCAGTTTTTATTACATAAATACTCCCACCGCACCTGATTGCAAGCTGTCAATTGTGTCAATCAGCTCACAAAATTCCTGAAGATTTAACAACTCTCTCAAGTTGGTACAAGCTGGCTCTGGCACACCACTGTCTACAACATGCCACACAAGGAGAGAAGGAATCTTTAGGGCATATCAACAGAAGTCCATATTAGTCTCATTGGAATTGTACTTGTTGACTAGTTGTCCACTAGTCAAAAAGAAAACCTAAAGACATATGTAATTTTAGAAATATATTATCAAATGTCATAAAAATGGTTCATTAAAACCAAGCCAAAAACATTTCTAGGATCAAGATGCAGAGATGATTCCCCATATCTCTGGGGGGGAGGGGGAAAGAGGAGCAAAGAGGTTTATAATATTTTTAGCAGTGTAGGTATGGAAACTTCACTCCTATTATGAAAATATACACTTTATATTCAAATTTCATACATGTTTTTAGGAATTTTAGGAATTATATACAAAAGTAGGAACTGACTATATAGAATTGTGAAAGATCCCTTGTCTTCAAAGGATTAATTATTATATCCTTGGATATTGTTAATCTAAAGACTTGACATACATTATTTATTTTATGGTTCAGCTAAGATAACCAAGATACTTGTGCCAGTGCACACACACACACACACACACACATACACAAAATGATATAAGTAGCCTAGGCTCCCAAAGGTGCTAGGGGCTTGAGCTGTGTTTAAATAGTTCTGACTTTACAGCCCATAATCTTAAATACAATACCATGTAGTGTACACTGAAGGCATCAGTGGGTAAAAGTGTTGCCTTTCATTTGTATTTATCTGAGGCAACTTCCCTGACCTTTACTTGGGCTACAGTTGCTCCAACTCAACTGTGGCTGAAGGAGGTTGGGAAGGAGGCACAAATGGAGGCAACAAAAAACTCTCTCTCTATTTTAAGCTGTCTGATTCATGTTTCCATTGTCCCTACTCTTTGATAACTGCATTACGAATTACCCCTCAATTTAATGGTGTAAACAATTAAGTTGGTATAAGCAATTATTAATGATGTAAATAATTACTATTTTCTTTCAGTGTTCTGTGAGAAGATAGTGCTCAGCTGTGCAGTTTTTGTATCATTCATGTCCTTTCCAGCAGATGGTGGCAGGGACTGAGTCATCTAAAAGCTTAACTGCGCTGGATTTACAAGATGGCACATTCACATGGCTGGCAGTTGCTACTGGCTGTTGGTACAGGTTCGCCTATCCACAAAAGCACCTACCAGTAGCCTCTTGTATGACTTAGGTTTCCCACAGATACATGACTTAAGCTCAATCTATCTTCTTCATAGTAGCTCTGACTTCTGAGCAGGCAAATGGAAGCTGAAGAGCTTTTAAATACTAGCCTCGAAACAACTCCCTCTATATTTTATTGATCAAGCAAGTGAAATGCTAGTCCAGATTCTGGTGAAAGAAAGTAAGACTCCTCATCTCAGTGGGAGAAATAACAAATAATAGTAAGAAAGCTTCAGCCATCTTTGATCTCCCACATCAGTCTATGCCTACCTATCTTCAGTACCAAGGCCCCAGGAAGTGCCAAGCCCTAAGCAACAGGTTTAGGAATCTATTGTAATGACTTACACAATGAGATACACTATCTCTGAGAACTAAGAAAATCCTTAGTAATGTATCATGGTTGTACTTTGCCTTTCTATTTAAAATCCATATTATCAGAGATCTTTTTATTCCAAATTATATAATACTACTGGAAAATAAAGAAAACTCACATTTCAAAGAAAATAACTGAATAAAAAAGCAAATTTTGGAAAAAAAATAGCAATAAGCATATATTTTTGCTTCCTGGCCAAAGTCTTTTGTTGTAAATTGCCCTAGACATATAATGGGCCTGCAGGGTTAGGGTCCTCATATTATCTTTAAGGACTCAACTGCCACCTGAAAATTGGTGCCTACCAAAATAGCCCCACCCATCCTAAATTAGAAACTCCTGGCATTTTAGCAAAGTCCCACTTTCTTTTCCATGTTAAAAGTAATTATCTGCAATAATTAATCTCTCAGATAAAGCATAGCTGTTGAGTCTATTTTAATTCTCTTTATAAAAGTGATTTTTAATGTCCTGGGACATTTTAATGTTGTGTATGAAGCTCATGTGCAAAATACAAACCCATTATTACCTATTTACTTGGGTTATTGTTCTGGCTAAGGTGTAATTTTCTACCAGGCATTTGTTTAGAAATCTGGCAGCACACAGAGAACATTTCCATACTTAAAAAGCATCCAGAATTTAGAATGACATCCAGTGATATTAAGCAAGTGTAGATAATACTCTCAAAAGTCATCAAATATTCATGGTTAATTATAGTCATAATATTTATGTGGCTGTGAAAATTAAGGTTGTGAGCTTCTTGTACAAGGGCTAAAAATATAAGCTTTCAGGCTGTGCTATTGCTTACCCCTTTCATTATTGGAATTTCTCATTGTCATTAAATAAAATGGCAAGCACTGTGCTCCTTAGCTCCCTCATTCACATTGTAGATCTGCTATCTTCCTTGATAGACCAAATAGAACATGTTGAAAGAACTGATGACCCACCAGAACATCTCCTACAATAGTAGGATATTATCAGAGGCTCTGTGGTTATATTTTCTTGAACAAAAATCAGGACACAGGGACTGGCAACTCTAAGAATAGCCTCAGAAAAATGACTTAAAATTCAAGAGTTAGGATCATATGATACAGAAAGGAAGGTAGTAAAAATGCATCTTTAACTTAAAAGACAAGTAAGGAAAAAATATGTGTCAAGATTGGACTCACTCATTAAAAAAAAAAAAAAAACTTTTTGAGAAATAAAGTCATCTAAAAAAATTGGAAGTGGTTTAAACTCATAGAAAGCGATCAGATTTGTGGTTACCACAAGTGGGGAATCAGGAAAGGGAAACTGGAGAAAGGTGGTCAAAAGTTAGAATTTTAAAGTTAAAAGATAAATAAGTCCTAGGAACCTAATGTGCAACATAAGGAGCTAACATTGCTATATGGTATATTTGAAAGTTGCTAACAGAATAAATCCCAGCAGATTTCATCACGAGGAAAAAAAATCATTTTTTTCTCTTTTTCTTTTGTTTGTATCTGTATGAGATTACGGATGTTAACTAAACTTACTGCAGTAATCATTTTAAAATATATGTAATTCAATTGATTATGCTGTATACTTATATTCAATTATATCTCAATAATACTGGACAAAATAAGTAAAAAACATAGAGACCCCACAAAAAGTGTTTAGAATGCCACCATCAACAGGGGACAGTAACATGTTACACTGACATTTACTTGCAGTGAAGACATCAGATTTAAGATTTTTATTTGTATTTATTGCAAAAATTATCCATATGTATTTTGACAAGCATTTATTGAACACCTACTATTATCATCTGTGAATTTCTAGGAATATAAGGAATTTTTTTTTTTAAAGATTTATTTATTTATTTATTTATACAAGCACTGGTTACGGTCAGAAGCGCGGGAGGATGAGAGAATTCACCAAAGCCAGAGCGGGGAACAGAACAGGCAGACTGACGAAATACACTGCTGAGGGGAGCAGCTGGTGGCAGGAGAGGTCTGCGCACCATGTGGGACCCTCGTCCGGCAGTGGGGGAGCCAACCGAACCAGTGCTGCAGAGACTGCGGGCAGCTTCGCAAACCAGCACTCAACCGTTGTACCCCCGGGGAGGCCCTATAAGGAATTGTTTAAAAGTAACCTTGAAGATCTTACTACTCAGTAACTGAGACATTTTTGTAAAAAGGTAATTTCAATAAAAATTTAAATGCTAAAATACAGTTACACAGAAGAGTAGAGATGGGGATGTTTCCTTAAGGTTGAGAATTCAAGGTTGACCAGTGGTCTCAGATGGGATGGGGGAGTGGGGATATTTTGGCATAAGAATGGCAAACAGAGTCATCCTCTAGCGAAACAGTATGTTGCTTGTAAGAAAATCAAGAGTTTAGAAATATTGAAGTATAAGCTGAAGAATGTTATAAGGGGAAAAGAACCCTAGAAGGCTTGGGGGTGGATGGGGGTTCATATGCGGGCCAATGGCTACCTGACTTTCAAATGTCAAAGTAAATTTTTTAAGATTATGAAACTGACAAGGGTGATTAATTTTGCATTTTGTCAAGTCAGACAATTAATAAAAGAATAAGCTGGGCCTCCCCAGTGGCACAGCGGGTTGAACACAGCAGCTTGAGCGCAGCACTGTGAAGCTGTCCGCAGCCTCTGCAACATGGGTTTGAGTCCCAGCCTACCAGGGAGCTACCCACATGGCGCAGCAGACCTCTCCTGCCTCGCCTGCTGCTCCCCTCAGCAGTGTCCAGTCTATCTGCCTGTTTTGCTCCCCACTCTGTCTCTGGTGAATCCTCTCATCCTCCCAGGCTTCTGGCCTGTACCCCAGTTCTTGTATAAAAATAAATAAATCTATCTTTAAGGAAAAAGAATAAGCCATAGTGTACTTTTAAGTATAATTTCTTATATGGCATATTTGTTCGAAAGAATAGAAAGGATGTATTCTAAGAACAAAGTTCAATATTATAAAAGGAATAATTTTAGCTTGGTGTCAACTTTATACTTATTTTCTTCATCTTGAAAACTTTATTAAGGAGCACCAAAACTTACTTGTATAGAACAACAAATAGTTGTTCTCTCCCAAGGTCTCTATGAAGGAGGAATCTAGTGGCTCAGCTGGGTGGTTCTGGCTCTTGTCACTTATGAAGTTGCTGCCAGGAAGTGGCTGGGGAGACCCTCTCCTGGGACTTCTCACTCACATGTTGTGGTAGGCTGAAAATGACCCCCAAAGGTATGCAGGTCCTAATTCCTGGAACCATTGACCGCTACTTATAAAGCAAAAAAGATTTTTCAGTTTAATTAAATTAGCTTCTTAATAGAGGGCATTATCTATCGTAGTGGGAACTAAGTGCACAAGTGTTCTTATAAATGGGAAGCAGGGAGAGATTTGGCATAAGAAGGCCAAATGATTATGGAGTAAGATACTACGCTGCTAGATTTTAAGATGGAGTAAGGAAACGCTTGCCAAGGGATGTAGCTCTAGACACAGGAAAAGGTAAGGAAATGGGTCCCCTTGAGCACCTGGAAGGAGCTTGGCCCTGCTCACACATTAATTTTGGTACTTCTAACTGATTTCAGTCGTCTGACCTCCAGAAATATAAAGAGATGCGTCATTTCAATCCACTAAATTTATGGCAATTTGTTATAAAGGCCACAGGAAATGAATGCAATTTAATGGGAGGATGTGTCCAGCTGGGGCTGAATCAGAGGGACTCTTTAAGCATTTCTCTATTTCTCTGTGGTGTCTCCATAGTTTCTCCAGCATAAAAGCCTCAGAATAGCCAAGGTAGCTCTGGTATGCAAAGGTGTATGTCTTGAAAAAGAAGGGAAGAACTGTGAGGGAGTTGTTTTGATTTTCAAAAATCTTTCCAAGGAAGGCAATCTGTGTCACTTCCAGCATATTCTTTTTTTTTTTTTTCAGAAGGAAGTCAGGTCCGTCCCACATTTGAAAGGAGAATTAGATGCCACCTTTTAAAGTGAGGAGTGTCAAAGAATCTGCTGACACCTTTTAAAATCACAATTATAAATATATACTTATTTTTATCTATATATTTTATTGCTTCACCTTTCAAATTTAAGTCTATGACCCAATTCACATAAATATTTATAAATAATGAGTCAGAATTCTATTTTTCCCCATATGGATATCTAACTGAGCACCACTTACTGAAAAGAAATCTATTTTCCTTTTGGAATGTTAAACGGGCATACCAAAAAAATGTTCAACATCACTTGCAATCAGGGAATTGCAAATCAAAACTACCATGAGACACCATCTCACACCAGTCAGAATGGCACATATTAAAAAAATTAGCAACAACAAATGTTGGCGAGGATGGGGAGGAAAAAGGAACTCTCTGCACTGCTGGTGGGAGTGCAAACTGGCCCAACCACTATGGAGATTCCTCAACCTGCTAAAGATGGAGTTTCTATATGATCCAGCATCTCCATTCCTAGGTATTTACCCAAAGGACACAGAAACAGTAATTCCAAAGGGTACCTGCACCCCTATGTTTATAGCAGCACTGTTTACAATAGCTAAGCTATGGAAACAACCCAAATGCCCCAAAATAGATGACTGGATCAAGAAGATGTGGTACATAGACACCATGGAATATTACTCAGCAATCAAAAAAAGATAAACTCATGCAATTTGCAGCAACATGGATGGAGGTGGAAGGGATCTTGCTCAGCAAAATAAGCCAGAAAGAAAAAGAAAAATACCGGATGGTCTCACTCTTAGCAGGAATTTAGAAAACCTAAATAATGGACCAGGAAATAATCTAATTATAATAAAGTAAAAATCAAAATCAACAAACAACTATAAACCGGAGACATACTACAGGGGGGGATGAGGGAGTAGGATCAAAACAAAAGGGGGTGGAAATTGTATGGGGACTATAACCAAGATGAAAATGCATACATTGTGCAAAAATGAAAAATGATGTAAAAATGTATAAAATAAAAATTAAAAAAAATTAAAAATCAGATGACTTTATATATATTTTTTTTCTGGCCCTTTTATACCTTTTCCTAGACTACACTCACCTAATACCAATTACATTAGCTTTTTAGCAAATTTTGATATCTGCTAGTTTTAAGTAATTTTAAGAACTTTGTAGTAGTTTTAAGAACTTTGTTTTGTAGAATTGTCTTGCCTAGTCTCTAGGTCCTTTGGATGTGGAAAGATTATTTTTTCCAGTCTACCCTTATCCTGAAGATCTAACTATCAAAAGTCCTGGATTTACATGGCTGTACTTATTCTTAACTTCCACCAAGAGTTATTGAAAACTTTAACTCCTGCTTTTCCATCACTATGAAAAATAAATATCCTTTTTTTCCAAATCTGTAATCGGTAAAGTTAATCTACCACTTCAGCCTCTGTCCATACTCTCCATTTGTTAGCTTTCATTTTCAGCACATTTCTCTTACCATCGTGGAGTCTCTGTTGTGTTTCACATGCTTTGTAACAAAATTTTCCTTAAGTTAATAGTTGTATATTAACTATCTCAGATTATGTAAACTGATCATTTCCCCATTAGATTTTTAAAACCTCACATATCATAGAATACATTTTTATATATACTAAAGTTTATTTTGAACTATTAATTACTTCCACTGTTCCATAAGTCACAGACATTTCATTTGTAAAAATCTACATTTACAGATAGGTTACATTTTAAAAAGAATTTTCATTGAACCCACCAATATTTCTGATACCACCTGTTAGTCCTTTCCTCATTCTTGTGAACCCCTCTTCCCAAGTGTTCTTGAAATCGTCACCTTTTTATCAGTTTGCCATTAAGAAAGGAACTGATATAAATAAGTTGTCATAACCGACGTGTTTCTTTTTCTAGCAGCATTTGCGTTATGCCTTAGCTCCAATTGTAGAATAAAAAGACGAATGTTCAAATATTTATCAGCAGATGGGAGAAGTTCCTTTCATGTTCTTGAATTGCTAGAATCTGAGCTCCCCGCCTCCTGGTATATAAGGTACACTCCAACTACGTGCAGCTTTATTAGCATGGCCCTAAACATTTATTGCTATAATTCATCTGCCTAATTCTTCTCTTTGCCATCTGGAGATTACTTCAAAACTTCAGCAGAAACAAGATTCTCTCCTGCATCTCTCTTGGATTCTCCTTAAAGCCAGGCCTGCCACACACAGGATTGTGGTAAATGAGTTCGTTCTACAGCTTCACAGATGAGTTCTGCACAGAGGTGCCTTCTTCAGTGTATTCTCAGTAGTTTATATGAAGTGGGTTCTCAAGGAGGAAGGAGAGGAGGAGGGAGCAGCAAAGGAAGGAAGGAAAATTATTTCCATAAAAAAGTAAAAAAAAAAAAAAAACCAACAACTGTTAGGAAAGAGATTCAGGAGGGAAGATACTATAGTCTAAGTAGTATCTTTCTGGGACTTTCTGGAGTTACATAGTTTAAATGTTCACTGAGCCAAGACAATAGCCAAATCCACTCAGCAACATCCTATCAGTGTCTAAGAGATGATATAATAAGTTCTTTTCATCAACTTTGAAATTCCAAGAAAAATATTGCAATGTCAAGATTTTTTCAGCAGCTCAGAAGTAATTTAAAATGTGAATGGTGGCTTCTATACGCATAGACTGACCCTTCAATGTACTAACCTGATATCCATTCAAGGGAGAATTATATTTATTAAATGGGAAATTCTGTCACAGAATTCTAATTTTTGACCTTATGTTTTCTTCCCAGCACCTCTTTTCTGAAAACTTAGTCTTCTATTACATCACTTTTTCTTTACCTTATGTTTAATATCTTTGAAACGAATGACAAATTTTATATTTGAACAATTTCCACTTCCCTTTAAAGAACATAATATATCAAAATAAAGAATTTTTATTGAATAAAATTGATTTATAAGCAGTGGTAATACAGTTTCAGGGATATATATCAACACATAGAAATCAACATCTGATATTTTGCCTTATCTTCACCACATAGTTTCCATCCATCATTTTTAGAAAATTCATATATATATATATATACCATGAAGTTAAAAGCACAGGGAAAAAATGTGACTTATTCAATGACATGGAGCAGAATTTTAACTTTTGACCTTTTCAGTGCTATATTATGCTGGCCTCACTAGTGATCTGATTCTCTCGTCTCACCTTATATTTTGTGATTGTCTTACAATAATACATTTGAAAAAAATGTTTTCACCTATAAAAATAAAAAACTGATTTTTTTCAATCAAATGCCAAATAAAAAGAATAAAACCAGCTCATTCACATGTAGTTTTGCTCTTTAACATGCTTTTAATTTCAACTAAATTACATCATTACTTTCTCACTATTAAGTGACAATGCAGAAAATAGCATCAGCTTTGATGTGAATGACTAAAAGGTGATATAATAAACATTTGGAGAAGATTTGGGACCAAACAATAAAGTATTGATTAAATAATAGATACTTAGATTTCCTGCATCAAAAACCATCATAAGCCTAATTCCTAGGAAAGAAGATTTTACCTCTCAGTCTCAGATTAGTTGATAAGCAATAGTGAGGGGGCAAATGACCTTTGTCTTAGCAGTCTCAATACAGTAAATGAATGGATAGCACGTTCATTCCTTTTGGTACATTTTCACAGCGGGTGGAGATTCCAATGAAGTTGACAGCCACAGGAATCACGAAGCCAGATAAACTTGCCACTTTGTTAACAAGATTTGGTTAATTCAAAGTCCAATCTTAATCTTATTACAAATATTACCTGTAATCTGTTAATGAAATAAATAATTATGATTATTTATTTTGGCAAATTAAAATCCCCATGGGTATTCATGATATTAATTTTACCTATTTATTTACCCATCAACTTACCTTGATAACAATACATCTCTACTGGATACTGTGTTGTAAATGTTCATTCTGTAGGATCAGTTGTTTTAATCTTGGAGACACAGAATGTGGTATTCTCACTTTGATACTACAAATTGAGTTACCGTAGTAGCTACGCAGCTATGTATCAGCTAAGTACACTATAACAACTTTAGAAAGGAACTAATTCTTTGTTTTATGTAACAATCTTGTTGACAATCATGATGTAAACTCAGATAAACTGTTTAGCCATTGAAAATCTTCAGGGAATATGAACATATCTAATTCAACTTTATCTTTATAACTATTGCAATACAGTCCCCTTATGTCAAAACGCATCAATTCTAGGAACAGCCACTGAGGAAGCAAAAATCTCTCAGCGTGAAGGTGTTTTAATTAACATTACAAGCCAAAAATAATCATTGCCAACTCAAAAACTAAATGACTAGGAAGTACCTAGACTGACTTTAAAATTTTATTTAATAATTTGATGAACATTAGGTGTCTAAAATTTGAACATCAAAACATTATATACCCATGCATAATTTAGACTCTAATTTATTTTAGTTTTGAAGGCAATTCCAGGGCAGAAAATTATAATGAAAGTGCAATTTCAGCAATATAATAGTTCTGATGAGATAAATCTTTTATGCTTTTTCCAGTAGGGTAATTTATTAATGGACAAACTCATAATGTTTATTATACCAAAGATTATTTCTACAGAGTCAAACAGAATGGCAATATTGGTGTTTGTGATAGAATAAATTGTGATTTTCAAGCAATAAATTGATTTTTTAATCTAAAGTATTTCATTTGAAAATAGAAATCAGGCAGTTGAGTAAATAGCAACAATCCAAAGGGGCACACATTGGTATTTCAGTGTCACACTGTACATGGACAGGGAAAGGTACTAAACTATGTTGAATACGACTATTTTTAAGATTTTGTGCACAATCTTGCATAAAGAAGTGATTGATTAATGTTTACTAAATTGGTTCAAACTTAAATGAATTAATTCAGGAAGTAAGTGTCCCCTTTCTAGTTCTGAGCACTTTTAAACCAAGTTGGTAAGAACAAATATGAGTTTTTAATATACATTTACATTCCATTAATGGGACAAGTGGAACCCCAAAGCTCAATTCTCAACTGTTCATTAGAAGAACTGAAACACTTTTTTTTTCATTATAAGCATTTAAAGTTCAATGATTTAAAGTCAGATACTTAAGAGTGAAAGTCACATCTCCAGTACATGTTCATACTTGTTTAGTGGTTTCTAAATCTGTGCTTGTAAACAAAATTATTCTTAGTCCTTTGACAACTGCTATTTGTCCTGTAGGAAAATTACTCCCTAAGGAGATGCAAATTGTTTGGTGGTACTTGATGGCTTTGTAGTAATTACCATGCTATCAGATAGCTCAGAATTAAGATAAGCCTTGGCATCAAAATTCCATATGGTTGATTCTAAAATAAGATGCTTAGACAGGCAGAATACTAAATAACATGCAATGAATAAGTAAAATCCTGGGCCAAGTTCATCTCAAACCTTGGGCTACCATAAGTTGTATCTGGGATCAAACAAAGGTCATTTGAATGCCTCAACATTTAACATAGTGGAAAAAAGTTACAATTTTGAGGATGTGTAGGTCAAGGTCAATAATATGAAGTGATTGAAGTGATGTGACTTATTTTTACTATAATTAAAGTTATCTATAAGCACACCAATCACAATTTATTATGGTAGGAAAATAAGAGAGGATAGACACTAAATTAAACATTTGTCTAATTGATGCTGTAATCCACAGTACTAAACCAGCCTTTCTTTTATACATGTTCAGAGATTATTGATTCTTATATACTCCACCACCATTTTATCCATGATATTTTTAATCCTATTAATCTTTCATTCTTAGAATGAATACATGTGATAGGCCCAATCTTAATTGTTTGTATTCTATTAACCACCAAGAGGGGGAAGTCCATTTGAAAAAAATTCTTTCCAAATAATTTCAGAATTATTGGAAAGTTGACTAGTTATTACAATGATTTTTTTGGCATACTTTTCATTCATAATGTCAAATGGTAACATTTACTACAAATGCATGACCGTTATCTTTGTGTGTGTATGCACATGTGCACATGTGTGTGTATGGAGAGAGAAGAATGAGCACATATATGTAATAAAAGTATAAGTATATATTTTGGGGCCTCCCCAGTGGCGCAGGCATTGAGCGCAGTGCTGTGAAGCTATCTGCAGCTTCTGCAGCATAGGTTCGGTCCTGGCCAGCCGGCGAGATACCCACATGGCATGGCAGACCTCTCCTGTCTTGCCCGCTGCTCCCCTCAGCAGTGTATTTCAGTTGGTCTGTCTTTTCTGTTCCCTGCTTTGTCTCTGGTGAATCCTCTTACCCTCCCACACCTCTGGCCTGTCCCCCGATTCTTGTATGCATGAATAAATAAATCTTTAAAAAGTATAAGTATATATTTCTACCTTAAGGGTAAAATGCTTTTGTTACATAATCTTCACTCAGGCATGAATTATATGAGTTAGAGTGCTGTTGGCACTGTTCAATGTTTATGAATACATATGGTTATATATAGGATTGTATATACTATGTATAAAATTCAATTTACTATATATTAAATACATATAATAAATACATCCATATCATATATGCAATATATATTAAATATAGTATTATATATAGTACTATATTTGATATATGGTATAGATATACATAGTATATCAAATATACATTAACTAAATATATTAATATTAAATATATTACATAGCATAAATATATAGTACGTATAGCATATAATATATGTAATAAATGCCTACTAAATATTAATTTAAAATTAATAACATGCATTGATTAAATAAACATTAAATGTATATTAAACATAACAAGATCCCCTACTGATCAGTAGATGAAAATGTTTTAGAAAGAGGTTTTTGGGAACCTAACCCACTATTTCCTCTATGAGCAATGGCTGTCCAGATTTTGGAAGGACATAATATTACCATGATATAGGTTTGCCTCCAGATGAAGAAATATAACAACACTCATGAAATAGTCTTGCCAAAAATATTGAACCTTAATTTGATAAAACCTCTGATCTTACTGCCAATCTTAACAAAACAATGAGAATAGAGTGCTATGTTAAAGTACTATTCCTATAAATACCTATGATGAAAAGATAAGAAACTCGTGAAATTTGTGCTTTAATAAGGGAGCATCTTCAACACTTGTTCTCTCATGCTATAGAAAGAAGTGTAGGGACCATGACCAATGTTCCTTTTTCTTTCTACTTTAAATTTCTACAGGTAGCTTGATAGCATTAAGCTAAATTAATTGATTAAGCTAAATTAACCTCAGGGAGAAGAAATAAAACCCAGATAATGGATATTATTATGGAAGGAAAAGAAAAGGAATAAGGAGCTGCAGACATGGCCTTAGATCAGACAATAGAAGACGCTGCCAGGGACTCTGAACTTGTGGATGGAACCAGAGGGGGCATTACATTACTTTCTGTGATGCAAGGATGGTTCAACATATACAAATCAGTAATGTGTACACCACATTAACAGAATGAAGGATAAAAATCATATGATCATTTCAGTAGATCCAGAATAAGCATTTGACAATATTCACCATTGTTTCATGACCTAAACTCTTGCTGGTCTAGTTATAGAAATAAAGTACATCAACATAATAAAAACCATATGTGAAAAGACCACATCTTACATCACACTCAACTCAATGGTTAAAAAACAAACTTTTTCTTCCGAGTATGGGAGCAAGGAATGGATGCCCATTCTCATCATTTCTATTCAACATAGTACTAGAAAGCCTATCCAGAGTGATAAAACAAGAAAGAATAAGTAAAAGGCATCCAAACCAAAAAGAAAGGATTAAATTTATTTGTTTGAAAACTATATAATCATATATGTAGAAAATTCTAAAGACAACAAACAACTGTAAAAATAATAAATTCAGTGAATTTGCAGGATATAAATCAACATGCTCAAATCAGTTAAGTTTCTTTGCAAACCAGTTAAGTTTTTTCCTTTTCATATTACCTGAAAAGGAAGTTAAAAAACAATCCCATTTACAATAGCTTAAAAAAATACTTAGTGATAAATTTAGTCAAGTATGTAAAAGACTTGTACACTGAAAACTACATTATGTTGACAATTATTAATTTAAAGAAGAAACAAATAAATAGAAATAAATAAACAGTAAACAAATAAGAAAGAAGGACTTGATTAAACTAAATTAACCTAAGGGAGGAGAAGCCTTAAATAAAAGTAGGAAATCCTACCATTTGTGACAACTTGGATGGAACTGGAGGGTATTGAGCTAAGTGAAATTAGCCAGTCACAGGCGGACAAGAATTGCTGATTTACTTATATGATATATCTAAAATATCCACACAGAGAAACTGAAGTATAATAGTGATTGTCAAGAGTTAGGAGGAGGGGGACTTGCTTTTTAATCTCCATAAAGTTTCAATTATACAAGCTGAATACTTCTAGGAGTCTGCTGTGTAATGTAATACCTATAGTTAATAATACTGTGCTGTGTACTTAAAAATATGTTGAGTATAAATTTCAAGTTAAATACCATACCCAACCACCTACCACCCTCCCTCCACACAAACTCACACATGCAGATTCTTAATCCTGGTGTCTAGGGTCTGGGTCTCAAACTTAAAGTTCCTCAGTTCCTTTCTCCCATGTGGCCCTGAGGTGGTGATGCAAAGAACACTGGTGGAATTCCCCATGTGAAATGCAAATGATGTTTGCCTCCCCATTCTAGGATACTTTTGATTTAGCTCCTTTCAGTATCACACAACCTATTCACCTGGATGAGAAGGGTACCCACTGAAAATAATGTTTCTTGCTGTGGTAGGTGTATTGGGTTATGCAAAAGCACAATTTTCTTTCTCTGGTTCCATTTTAGGTAACAGCTCAGGGTCAAGCCTTCTCCTATTCATTCTTCTTTCTTTGAAGGAATGGAATCTAAAAATAGTTACAGTTCTGTGCTAAGTGAATTAAGTCAGAAGAAAAAAAAAATCATACTGAGTGATTTCATTCATGTGAAATATAAAGAAACGAAACACAGGGATAGGCATAACGGAACCAAAACAAACCCTAGAACTATAACTGTAGAACGGAGGCTTCTAGAAGGAAGTATGGGGAGTGAGGAGCAAGGCAGGAGTGTCCCAGTGAACTATGGTGGAGGATTATGGGTGCTTTGGTGGTGGGTGTGTGCATCTGAAGAGGCCTTATCCTGTATGCCTAAAGCCAATGCAGTGTTGTAAACTAAGGTCTCCTGAATAAAAAAAAAAAAAAAATACAATTCACAAAAAAAAAAAAAAAAAACAAGTAGTGATAGCTATGCATTTTCCCTATGGACTTGCCGCTAATCTCCCACTTGTAAAACAGAAATGATAATAATACCTCTCTATTAGAAGGAGAGTGCAAAAAATATTAGAGCCACTGTGCTTGGAGTAAGGCGTGTCTCCACAGGTCTGGAAATAGAGTGGCAGGGCACACAGACCCCAGACTCACATAATAAATGTAGTGATGAACAATGTCCATTGTCTCAGCAGAAGCAGAATTTTATGTGTGTGTGTGTGTGTGTGTTTGTGTGTACCTTCTATGTGAGGAAAATGAAGTCAGTGTGCCTGGTACAGGGGATGTGTAAAGTGTGCTTGATAGCACCTCGGTAGGAGGAACATTAGTCATTGTGGCAAGCCTTCTCCTTGGAAGTAATAATGCAACAGTTATTACTTTTCATAACTTAACCAAGAACTGCTAACATAGAGTTTTTTATTCAAGGATTTGACAAATTCAAAATAATGGAGCACACTAATAGACTAAATTGTACATGCAGTCAATACAATCTTAATTAGAGAACTTGCATTATGTTTTTTGACATTAAGTGATGTAACGGGGTGATGAAATTTTAATCCATGGTTTTCAATTTTAAGAATATCATTGGTTTGCATTCTTGGGATTCTATACTCACTTAAGAGAATCTGTTAGAATTATGAAAGGACTGCATGAATGCTGAGCCCTTGTTGGTATGATTTAAATTCAAATAAAAATCCATGGGGTCATATTTATTTAACAAATTGACCAAAAGTTTCATTTTCCACTTCCCTTCAATATTTACTAACTTAACTTTGCACAAACCCAGCAATGAGGAGAAATATAAATTTAAATTTTAACCTCCATTAAAATGGGAAGTGAAGTTGAAAAAACATACTTTATGTGTGTAGAAAGGACCATTGGAAAAGGGCACTCCCGGCTTGTTAAAATTTACAATGATGAAGAAAAGTAGAAAACATGTACAAAACCAAAATAGCTTGTAACATTAGTTTCCTTTAACACCATCACTAAGAAATATTTAATGAATACATAGATACCTATACCATTTCAATACTTTTACTTTGCTTGCACTAAAATGTTAATACCTTAATATGAAAATAATTTTCCACCAACAAGTCTTAGATCTCATCAGTAAAAACTACTGTTATGTACTGTATAAAAGTCGTTTAACTTTCGCAAAGTTATTTTTCAACCTGCTACAGTTTTATATTACCCTTACAACACAGGTTAAAAAAAAAGTAAAACAATGTAATCAGCCTCTATTGCCCTTCAAGAAACTGAGGCATATAGAGAGAAGAGAGCAAACTTGTATTTATTGAGGCACCAGAATTTTATAGATACAGGTTAAATTCCTTTTAATTTTCAAAATGTGCCAGTAAAATAAATATTATTTTGTTTTTTCTGTTGGTGTTGCAACCACAATTAAAAACCCAAGTTATGCATTAGTGATAGGAAACTCTATGGAGGCTACACCTGAGGGGATGGGGGAAAGCAAATACTGTTAAAAAATGAACAATGATGTAAAAAATTAAAAAATATATAAAAAATAAAATAAAAATAAAAACCCAGGTTGGTCTGAGTCCAAAATCTACCATACAAGGTGTGTATATTGATTGGGGAAATTACATATAACAAAAAGAATTTAACTTTTAGTTGAATAGCCTTAAAATAACTCAGTTTTCCTGAATCCTAGTTCAATGCAGGGGTAGGAAAATAAGGATCCAATAAAATATTTAGACAAATATTATATGGCTCAGAGTTAAACTTATAGTAACCGTCAAATAGGAAAGAAATTCAGCTGTAATTATTATGAAAGTTTATAAAGTTTGAAGATTTTCATGTTTAAGCTTAGGGAATGAATAAGTGAGACTGATCAAACATTGTGGGGGAATAATTATAAATTCAGTTTTACTTATTTCTAAAACAGCATATCTCAAACATTGGTTCACATCAGAATCATCTGGGGATCATGCTAAAAATATAGCTACAACAAATCAACTTGTAGAAATTTAACCTAAAATGCCACTCTGAGAAACCAAAATATGACCTGTGAAAAGAGGTTTCCATGAACAAGTAAGTGTGGGAAGTACACTATGTGTAAATCTTAGACATGATTTTACACACTAATGAGCTTCAAATTTGGTCATGTCAAAGAAAGACAGGATAGTCTCATGGGAAGATCCCAGAGATTCTGGGGTCTCTGAACTGCTGAGAAAAAAAATAAGAACAAGATTAGAGGCCAAAGATACTGATTTGTGCATCAGAATGAAAGCCAGCAGCAGCAAAAATAAAGCCAGAGTACAGAGATGGAGAGAAAGTAGGTGTAAATTAGAGGAAGCTGCATGGTTTCAAGCTGTCTTTCTTACATTAACTACTGAGTTCTAGGAGTTTCAAGAAGGCAAAGAAGATAGAGATCGCTTAAGGATCATCCTTTGGAGATCTAAACCATCATTTTTGCCATACTTTATTCACCAAGCAGTCTCACAACTTCTGATAGTCAAGGGAAGAGGGAATTTACTCTTGCCACTACTGTAGAGACAAGGTCACAGACAGAAGAGCTTGTGATATAAGAAAAACTATCAGAAATCCATTCCACCATTCAGCAGAAAGTACCAAAAAGTATAAGGATTAAGAACATGGCCTGTGGCATCAATCAGTTTAATGACAAAGTTACTTAATTTGTTTAAAGTTAGAGTCCTTATAGGTAAAATGAAGGTTTGAAGTGTTAAATGTGAAATGCACAGTGTTTGGCACATAATGTTTAACATGCAGAAGTTACTGTCACAATGGAGTGACAAAAAGCCCTCCCACAAAAAAGATAAAAGCATCTACTGCCAAAAAAATCCCAAAAAACCACAAAACCTTTAATTACACTCATTATTCATTCATTTGGCTATTATGGTTGATAGTCCTTAGAAATCAGGTTGGCTATGGAGAAACGTTCATTAAAGAATGGGTTCACTCATGGGCACCTATGAAGTGTTCATATTATTTGAAATACAAATAATTCTAGTAGAGGCAACATTTCTTTAAATATGAAGTAATTTTTCAGAACTTGATCAAGAGTCAATTCTTTTTTTTTTTTTTTTTTAAAGTGTCAGTCTCTTTTTTTTATTTATTTATTTGTTTGTTTTGTTTATACAAGCACTGGGTACAGTCAGAAGCGCAGGAGGGTGAGAGAATCCACCAGAGCCAGAGCGGGGAGCAGAACAGGCAGAAGGACCGAAGTACACTGCTGAGGGGAGCAGCGGGCGGCAGGAGAGGTCTGCGCGCCATGTGGGACCCTCCTCCGGTGGCCGGGAAGCAGCCGGGGATCGAACTGGCGCCGCAGAGGCCGCGGGCAGCTTCGCAACCCAGCGCTCAACCGCTGCGCCACCGGGGAGGCCCGATCAAGAGTCAATTCTAATAGAGAAAGAGAAAACATGAGGGTACTAAGTATCTCCTTAGAAGCTAAGGGTCCATTCAGTGGAAAAGCAGAAGAGACAGGGCACCAAAGACACATCTCTCCATGCAAGTATGAAGATGAAGAAATAGGCCTTTGGTGACTGATATTGAGTTTAATTTAAAAGATAACAGTAGACACCCCTATAGCAAATGTTAAGAAATTTGATGTTTTATTATCTTTTATTTATTTTTTGATCTGATGTGAAATACAATTATTGTTAAATCTGAGACTCTCTAACCTTTATTTCTCACTGAAAATAGTAAAAAGAATATGTACCTTCTCAATGAGCAAAAAAACTGTCTCTAAAATTTCATTCTTACTTTCATTTGAGGAAAATAATCATTGTGATGATAACAAAATTAATAGAACCTCTCAAGAAATCTGTCATTATTATAACTGGAAATGAACCAATGAAGAAAAGGTGAAGAGAGATCCTTGTGGCTAAATTGACTGAAACACTCTGCAACAATGGAGAATAATAAAATACAATTAAGACTGAAAGTGACCTGAGTCTTTAAGTATCAGAATACTTAATGGCACATGAAGACTGCATAATGGTCAGCAACTCAGAAGTGACCTCATAATCATAGCATATAGGTTAAAAATGATTCCAAACCTCCTTAAAATTAACATCATTTCTGAAATATTTCTTCATTTGCATTAAAATGATATAGCATTTTTCATTTATATATTGACAAAGATTTCTGTAAAGTAATGATCAATACTGGCAAGCAGACACTGGTTCAAATTTCTGAAAAGTTATTATCCTAGAATATATCGAGTAGCTCAGGAAAGTTCATACTTTTGTGTGCAGTAATTATCCTTTGGAAAAAAGTATCCTAAAAAAATTAAAGCTTTGAAATATAGATATGTGCAAAAAAGTTCATTGCCACAAGATATATAGAGAACAATGATTTTATGTTAAAAAGATGAAGCCACTTCAACAGTAAAACTTTGGCAACAGTCTAAACAGCCAACAATAATAGAATGATTTAATTACATTATGTTCCAGGAACAAAATATACTACCACTTAAAACAAGGCTTTATAAGACATTAATGACACGCAAAATAATTCTCATAAAATGATATCTGGCCCCAAAAGAGGACGATCATAAAATTTCAGGGCATTACTCCTTTTATTAAGTGACTTGAAATAAAACAAGTGGAAGAGGAAGAAGGATGGGGATTAGTTAGCAGAGAGAGTTTAGATCCCTCCAGACAAACAAAAGCTAAAAATCTTTAAGTAATACAATTCAGCTCCAAAGAGAGGAACTAAAGATAGTGGGGGTCAGATCCCACCTTAGGAGCAGTAATGCAGTGCAGGGGTTCTTAGTTGTTGATTGAGTGGGGTTGAGAGCCAATCTTATGGTAAACAGGCAGTGCCTCGGGCAGTGATGCAACTTAAAAGCATGCTATAAACCAAAAGCCATACAAGTACTGTTGTTAAGTGTTTCCTCCCTAATCGGGTCCATGAAGAGCCAAAACCTGAAGAAAAATAACTGTGAATGCTGTACTTAATAGTTATTTCCATCAATGGGTCTGTTTGGCAATGTCTTCTTATAGCCACTGTCATGAACATACATTTGATAACCCAATTTTTGTTTTTCCTTTATTAAAAAAGATTTAGTGTTATCTGAAGAAAAAGTCAACAGATTTCATCAGATTCCAGACTTCCTGTGATTGAAATTTATTCTCCTGGAATATTAACACTGCACTCAGAATATCCACTGAGTATTTAATATTGATCATGGGAGGCCAAACATCATTATAATCAGCATGATAACCCAATGATTTCTGATGCTTGTTAGGAACCATTGGATTTCATTGATAGGGTGCTGTATGCTACCAGTTCTGCCTGTATATTGTAGAAATACAGTGAATCAGAAGTTCATGAACAGAACATGTTTTCCACAAAAACTTGAAAACTCTAATGAACATATCAGTTGGATTTTAAGTTCAAAATTTGAGGCCGTAGGGGCCTCCCTGGTGGTGCAAGATGTTAAGCATCAGCACTATGAAGCAATCTGCAACTACTAGAGCAAGAGTTCAATCCCTGGCCTTCAAGGTGGCCCACATGGTGCAGCAGACCTCCACTGTCTCACCCACTGCTCCCCTCAGCAGTGCATTTCAGTCATCTGCCTGTTCTGCTTCCCACTCTGTCTCTGGTGAATCCTCTCACCCCTCTGTGCCTCTGACCTATACCCCAGTTCTTGTATGCATAAATAAAAATAAATCTTAAAAAAAAAAAATAGGGCCTCCCTGGTGACGCAGGCAGTTGAGTGCAGCACTGTGAAGCTGTCCTCAGCCTCTGCAGTGTGGGTACAATCCCAGCCAGTGGGGAGATACCCTCATGGTGTGGCAGACCTCTCCTGACTCACCTGATGCTCCCCTTAGCAGTGTATTTCAGTAGATCCGCCTGTTGTGTTCTCCACCCTGTCTCTAGTGAATCCTCTCACCCTTCCACACATCTGGCCTGTACCCCGGTTCTTGTATAAATAAATCTTTTAAAAAAATTAAAAAAAAAAGTTGAGGCCACAGTAACTCAAATAAATATCTTTACTTCTGAGGAACAACTTACAAAATAACATGTACAAATTGCATATATTCCCTGCAGAAAAAGCCTAGAGCATCAGGATCGTTCTGTTAAATATTCATAAAATAATGTCCTAAAATATTCATCTTTATATTCCATTTTTTATCCTGCAGATAAAGGTGTAATAAGAGTCACATATCTTAATGTCTAACAGAGCCAAGTCTTTTCAGAATTAAGTATGTTGTAAATCTTAAGTAGGTAATGCTACAGTGAACTATCAATAAAATCACTGTGGCCTGTCATATAACTACAAGGTTGTTTTCAGTTTTACCCCAAACCTGTGTTCATGGATGAATGATGTGTTTATTCAACAGCCAACAACAATTTATTGAGGTCTACTATGTGCTAGCATGCGGGGGTGAAGGGGGGTCTATCAATACCGAATGGGATGTATGTTATCCTTGACTTGCTCTGGATTACTTTTGAGTGAAGATCACAGACAAATGCAGGTAAATGAATGAATAAAATAATTGTCAATGACTATGAAAAAAGAAACAGTGGGTTTCAACTGTCTTTTGTTGTATTCACTGAGAATGAAAAAATTTCTTTTTAATATCTTTACTGAGTTTCAATGTAAGTATGCAGAACTCTGAACTCAGATGTTATTGTTCCATATGTGACTGAAATTTTCTTACAATTATTAGATTCATTCAATAGCGTGGTAGTCCAATTTGCAGCAAAAGGGACATCAGGAAGATCTATGCAACAGTTCATGCTATATTGGAAATATACTAGATATGTTCTGGTGATGCCCTATGGGCCTCCAATTGGGGTTAAACCAGAACAGGAACTGAATCACACTCTTGGGAACAGGCTGGATTTATATTTTGATGCGTACTGTTGAGCCTTCCTGTTTAGACTCTGCCAGGCACCATCAGAAAGGTCCAATTTCATGCTGAAAGTTCTGGCTTCTCTAACTTCTTAAACCAAGTGACATGAAGACATGCAATGTGTGAGTGCCACCTCTTCTGTCCTCTTTTCCCTGTTACTCATGTCTACGTTACCATTTTCTTTCCCTTCTATTTACCATTTTGTCGAAATAACAGAAGTTGGCAGTCTGGCATGATCTTTTTGGAAGAGGGATTCCTGGCCTGACCTTCTAATACAATGACTTTGAAAAGAAGTAAGGAGGGTAATAATGTGGAGAGTGTAATACAGGGAATGATTAGAACCACACAGAGGGGGAAAATATATTATCCTCAATGAGGATAATCATGTATTTATTTACTCCTTCCTCCATTTCTCAATATTTATTAATGTAAACAGTGTATATTATATGCTAGAAAATTTTGAAATAGTTGTCCCCCTACTGAATCACACAGGAGAACTACAAATAAACAATTCAAATATCACAGCTATTTTCAACTCCTTAAATGCCCAAACTTACATAAGGCTATAATGTGTTTCCAAATATATGATCTCAAAATCAACCAAAATATAACTGTCTTAAGAATGTTTGGGCGATATATATATTGAAGGTTTAAAAACATTCACATTATCTGAGACCATTAAACTGCAAATCCTAAGACACTGAATGTGAAAAACCTACCCATTTTTCATCACCTAACAACAGATCATCACAATATGACTGTGGACAGTGGAGACAGTGTCCAAGTAGTTCTTTTTGCTTGCTCTATTGCTTTCCATCTTTCTATCAACCACACAGCACCTATAGTGATTCTAAATCTGAGCAAGGTTTGCTTATACCTCCAAGACTGCCCCTCTCTGGCATAGTTAACCTATGTATCTCACACCACGGTTTCCTCTGGATGCACTAAATTTGGCATTTCTCCCTTTGTCTCACTCTCTCTGTGTTTATCACAGTGTTTTCTTCCTATCAGATAGGCCAAGCACCATTTTATCTTGCGTCCTTTATGAATACCATCCCCTCAGTTTGGAATATACTTCCTTCAGGCATCCTCACGACTAACTTACTGCTTAATTCAGAAAGGCTTTCAAACTTAACAAATATCAACTTACAAAGAAAACATTCTGTGACCACCCCAGCAGCTATCGTTTCCTTTCCTTTCATTCAGCTCAACTATTTTATTTTTACCAATGCCATTATTACTACCCGACACATATATTTGTTTATTTTCTATCTCACCCCACTAGAATATAATCACATAGAACAGAAGACTTTGTTTTGTTTTCTGTTGCATGCTCAGGACTAAAAGAAGGCTTAGCACATAGCAGGACTTCAATAATTTTTAATCAAGAGTCAGGTTTGTGAATTTTGATTCCCATCACTGTCCTTTGGAGTGTTTCTACAGTCCACCTGTTAGATTGTAAATTGGGGACATATTAATGTAAAGAACTCTTGGTAATTTTTTTTTCCAACAGCAGTTATGAGTGTGTGGCCCTCTGGCTTTTTGAGAATAGGATTTGAAATTAATACCTATAATTCATAAAAATCATAAACTTCAGTTTTCAGATTTCTCCTTTTTCTTATAATAGCCCCAACAGATTGTTTCATTACTTTCAAGAAGAGTGAAAATCACTTACTACATAAGCATTCCTTGAACCCTGCTTCCTACCCTCAAATCCCCAAATACGTAATTTTCCTGCTGTGTATTTCATAGTCCAAATCCCCCCAGCAAAGCACTTCCCACATTTATTTTATTCATTTTTAATTACCTTTTTTTCTCATAGCTGGGCTGTCAGTGTGATAAAGACAGAGACCAAACCTCTCCTGCTTAATGAAATTTTGCTATCACCAAACAATTCAGACCATCTTTATTAAATGGAATTAAAAAATGAATAAATGAAAAACAATTGGTTCTCACCTCTAGGAGTAGCATATAATGCACAACCTCCCAGTACCCTTGCACACCAAATCAGGCTTTGTTATTGATTACTGAGGCCACCTTTTGGATATACAAATAGAAGCACAAGACCAAAATCTCTGCTATGAGACACACAGGAGAAGGAAACAGAAGTCAACTCCTGTCCCCCTATTGCTAGTATTTCCTATTGCAGGGAAAAAACTGAGGGAAACCTTGGGCCACAGGATGTACCACTCCCTCTACAATCCAGCCCAAATACAATTTACCTGGGAGAAATATTTTCAGTGTTTGTTTAAATCACTGGTAAATTCACATAGTGACTAATGTGTAAATCTGGGGATTTCTCTGTTTTTAAGGATATTTCACAACAATTAAGGGTGGGATAGAGAACAGGTACAGAGAGACGAAGCTACCACCACAGCCAATCTAACAATCCCTAGGCACAGATTTTAAACTCAGGATTTAATAAAGATCACAGAAGGATTTGGTGACAGTTTGCTGAATGTATGCTATTAGTGATTTGTACACATTTTTTCCAGAAAGAAAATCAAATATTTGGGGGTGGTTATGCATAGTCTCCTGTATGTTTCATATATTAACCCCAATCCTCTGCACCAAGAAATTGGTGAACTACTTGTCCAAGGAGGTTTATGGTCATTCAGTCACTTTGGATACTCGTGGGAATCTTGAGTTTCTTGTCTTCTATGTGGTGAGCAGATCTGCTTTGAAAGATTTCTTCCTTTTGTGCAAAGCAGGGAAATTGCCACCTTTCTATTGCGAGAGAACTATTTCCATTAACTTTATTTCTATGCTTCTAGCTGGTGCCTCCTCTTGTTTCTAACTGACTACCGAATAGATTAATTGAATGTTAAAACATTCAAAGGGTCTGTTGCCTACTACTTGGGGGGAGCCTTCTCTTTTCTCCATTCTCTGCTTGTCTTGTTCTTTGAGCTATCTTTCTGCTGAAATAATAGTGAACATTATGTAGGTCTCCTTTACTTTTTACCTAGGAGAAAACAATTTTCATATTGAGTATACTTAAAAAAATTATTTTCTGCACAGGAGTTATTGCTGTCCTCCTGCACTTCCTATGATGTATAACCAAAAATTCCCAGTGGCTGCACCATCTTGGGCTATGCTATTTAACCATTTTGTGTTCAGCATGCACATATAGATTGCATATGCTTATTAATATTAACTAACCTTAAGTTTCATTTTCAATGTGTTAAGGAAGGTTTATGTATTGAGCTGAATGCAATTTACTTCAAGTCTTTGCTTACTTAAAGCCCCTAATTCACAAAAAATATATTGAGAATGTACTAGTCCCAGGCACTAAATCCTGGAGACTCAAAGACCAATAAGAAAGAAATTACAGGCTAATGCAGGAGACGGGAAAGAAAATAACCGATTAAAATGCAGCAAAAGTGTAACTGCAATCATTATAGCACTTGGGATATTTAATCAGGACAGAACATTTCCCTACAGGGTATTATTTCTTTTGTTTGTTTGGTTTTTTACCATCTTAATCATTTTTAAAAGAAAATTTAGTAGAATTTTATTAATTAAAAATATGATTTCAAGAAAAAAATAAAGGCTTTTTTGATATCCATGAAAACATGAGCTCTGCTAATGTAGCCATATTTGCTTTGAGTGACGTCATCTCTCTGATTCTCTAGTGTTTGTCTCGCCCACCATTTTGTGCTATTAAAGTAACTATTCTTATGCAAAGAGATTTATGGACTAACCTCCAAACACATTCAACATTCCCACTCCTGTGTCTTTGGTCATTCCTTTCCCCTTTTCTTTTCCAAATATCTTGGGTCTATCTGCCCCTCAATGTCCAATGCAAGTTCCATCTGAATTCTATTCAGATCACCTAATTCAAGAAACTTAGCTCATACTTATGACTATTCCAATTTACTTGGGATTTAGCATATATTACCATAAATTGTTACTCTGATGTTAGCATCCAAATCTTTTTATTATTACTATTTTTAAGGCAATGTTGGTTTACAATTTCATTTATGATTTGGAGGTGTATGTTAGCACACCACACCTGCAACCAAGGCATCGAAAATCCTCTACCACATAAATCTTATCTCAACAACGAAGTTTCAAATACCTCTAGGGAGGGACTCATGTTTTAATAGTAAATCACATGTGCTTAGGAACTTAAGCATGCATTTAAAATTTATTAAGAACTTAGTATGCATAGAGAATTGTATTCCTCATGAGGATATGATGGCATAAATCCTGTCCTAGAGAACCTCACTCTAGTGCTTCAGTTATATTATCTTATTTCCTACTTCAAAAAAAAAAAGGTTATTGAGACTGAAGTGACTTAGTGATCTTTTAACAACAGAGTGAAGACCAGTGTTATTTTCCAAGGAAATGCAACATGGCATGGAGGGAATGTGGGTACCAGGAGAGAGTGCTTTGAATTCAGGCTCTGGTAATTAACCATATGAGTAGATTTTTGTACCCACACACACAGCCACAAGAAGGACTGATGCCAGGCAGTGACTGGCAACACAAGTATTCATTCTTTAGAGTAAGTGTCTATTCTGCTGGGGTCAGTGCCCATTTCGGTAAGTTAGTACCTTCGCTGTGTTATTGTGAAATATTTTGCACAACACTCCTGCCATTATGTATTGTGGTACAATTGTTTTATGCACTTTCCCTGATGTAGGTAGCCACCTATAACTTGTGGCTCTATCTTTCTCCATCAGCCAACATCTGCTACAGAAAATCATCCCACTCAAAGAAGTATTAAATTACCACAATTTTGAGAAATGGTTACAATACTTGTAGCCATTTAGAACCAACCTTGCATAAGGATACTCTGTAATACTCTATCAGACAGTTAGATATCAGGGAAATACCCTGAAGTTGGGTTTAATCAACCACCAGCCATGGAATTGATTTTCTTATCGCTCTGGTTCAGGAATTTCTATTTGGCTATATTTCTAGCAGGTCAGACATCTCCTACATATCATTTAATTTAATTTAATTTATGATCCTTGCTTAATAATTGTGACTCTAGGCTAATAGGTGTTATGAAAAGAATCACACTGTAGAAAGTGGGTCTTTCTGTCAGCTCAGACAGCAATGTGTTCAGGTCTCAGGGCATACCCTCACCCCTCAGTCTTAATCTAACTGGAAGAGGTGGATTGAAAGGGAACCTCATTAAATATCTGGATTTTATAAAAACATAAAGCCTCGGAGTCAGATTGGACCATAACCTGCGCTGACTTTGCTCTTTCGCTCTTTTGAGTAAGGGCATGTGTGCCGATGGCGCAAGTGTAAATGTACACGGAGTTTTTTAAACTGTTCTGCCTGGAGTGCCAGGGAATGAGTTCCTGGCAATCATGACTTCTCTGATTCTCACTGCCGCATTCCTCTGACAAAGATGGTATTGTCAAAACTCAAGCTGGGAGCATGTGCTGCTTGGAGGATCAGTAACAGAGATTAAGGGGCATGAAATGCAAGTGTGCACTTGTAATGAAATTGCCCTTACTTACCGCCTGGTTAGTACTCATGATTGCCATGGTATGCCTCTGTGATCAGTCTCAGCAGAATGAAAAATAGCAGCAAACCTTAGCTTTTCAGATGGCTTCTATCAGGAGTAGATAGAAGTGTTTTCAAGGCTGAGGTAATGAAGGAATCCATGATGCAGGGAATAGCAATTGATGCTTATTCATGGATAAAGGAGGGGTTCTCAGGGTGAGAGATGTATTAGATGGAGGACTTCCTACACACGGGTCTTAGTGATTTTATGTATCCGCCCAAATGTCAATGTCATACTGCACTTCCGACTCTCCCATCTTCCTGAGAAATTGTATCATTTTCTTTGAGAAGTAATGTAGCTTTACTTCAGGTGGGAGTCAAGAAAGGTATGACTTTTCTGGAACAGAATTTTACTACACACACACACACCCCTTCTGTAAAACAAAGATTTTGATTTTAAGCATTTATCCTAAGGAAATATTCATGTATATTTCAAGGTTTAACTATAAAACTGCCCACTACAGCATTTTGTATTTTTCAAGAGGAAAAATCATAGACCCCCCTCCCCCGCCAGATGACTACCAATAAGTTGGCTGTATAAATCACAGCACTTCTATATAATGTAACAGCATATGGGAAAAAAAAAACTTGCAGAGGATATTTAAGAACAGGAAGAAATACATAATATATATACATATACAGTAGATGATGAGAATATACAAAAATATTAAGATGATATTTAGTGAGATGCATTTTAGTGCTTGTTTTATTCTTTTTGCTTAATGACAAGAGGAAATGGCGCTGTTTTGTAATAAAAAACTGCCTTTTTATTTCTTTATAAGAAAAAAAGAGGGAAAGAATTACAAAAATAAAGGTGTGAATCAGTTGTGACCATACATAATTATAGACTGTGAGTCTAAATACTTATTTATATACATGACTCTGATTCCATGTTAATTTGTGGTACAGATTTAAATTTTACTTTTACCTGAGGGTATTGTTTTCATGGGCTATGCACGGGAAAAAATTTACAGAGCCACAGAAAAGCGCTTTCCATTTCATGGGCTCTTTATCATCATATGTGTTCCTACTAGAATAGATAAATTACCACCTCGCAAACATGCCTCCTGTGTTCCCACCTTGCATGCTCTTTTCTCCTCTTGGATTACCTTTCCTCCATCCATCCTTGCAAAGCCTATCCATTCATGCTGTGCTGTTCAACCCCTACTTAGGGAGGTTTCCTCTAATTCTCAATCAGGACGGATTTTATTTCTTTCAATTACTGGACTTTTGACATTTTACATTATGAGTTGTATGCCTATCGTATCTTCTCTAATAGATCGTAAACCTATAGAGAACAAAGACTTTATTCATTGTTACATATTCTAAAAATGGGAGGTATTAACAGGATATGTACTTAAATATTCACTGAGCATATAAATGAATTAAATCTGCTTTCAGAATACAGAGATGAACATAAGTCCAATAGCTTGCTGACTAACTTTAGCACTGATCTGAATGAGAAACTGAAAGGAAATACAGGTTCTTTACTAGTTTGTGAATTGTAAAAGTAATTTCAAGTATAATTGGCACTCATCTTTTAAAAAAGATTCTGAAACAATACATAACTCAGTGAGTATTTATGTAAAACAGACACTTCCAGAGAGGCACTCTGAAGTACTGTAACTATCATAGTTCATGATCTTTTCTGAGAAAATCCTGTCCCTACCGACTCACTAGAGCAAAGGTGAGGACCACAGTCGCTGAGAATAGCAGTCCTCTGACACTTGCTGCTGAGTCACCTTTCCACACCACCAAGGTGGTAGTATTGTTAAGATCCACGCTGAGAGCTTCCAAAATGACATCTTGAGTTAAAAGCACTTCGCAACCATAAAGGGCAAGGCAAATGTTAGTTGTAATTATTACTATTCAGAGAAAGCTTTTGCAAAATGCTTATGGCATGAACTTTCCCATTTGAGAAGGTGAGCCTGGTATGACTGAGTTGGGGATGCACTGGCTGTTTCCTTTTTATACTTAGGATCATATTTCAGGGACTATCCTCCGTGGAAATTGACTTGTTATATAAATGTCAATGATTCAAGGATTATTTCTAAGGGGGACTCTCGCCACATACAAATCAGAGGCTCAAGCAGAATACTCTTATCCTGGGGGCCAAACTCAAGCCTACTCATATATAAAGACTTCCAGTCTGACCACATTTTGAAAAGTGCACCCACATGAGGAGTTGTCTTTCACAAAGCCCTCGTTTACCCTTAAAATTAAAGGAGAGTGAATAGAGCCTGCAATTGGCAAACTTTTTATAGCCAGGTTTGCAATTGCTCACACCATTGTTCATAGAACAGATGCAAATGTGCTTCCATTTGTAGACAGGTCATTAATAGTGGGTTCTAAGTTTAACTTTAATCCCTTTGGGAATGAGTTCTGTTTATGGTTCACAAAGTGACTTCCTAGTTTGGGGGGAAAAAAAAAAGCCAAGCAAATCCACTAAAACTTATAGAAAAGCACTTTCTATTTTGTAAGCTTTCTTAAAAATTTCAAGAGCATGATTAGTCTGCCTGCTTCCCTGCATTATGCCACAAAAGAGAAGGCAAATGTGACAGAACTTGAAAACCCCTCCAAAGTGTAAACCAGAGGAAAGAGAAGGAAGAGATTTTTTTAACTGTCAGAGTTTACCAGAAACCAAAAGGGTCAGGTTACTTAAAAAAAAAAAGTAAACACAAAATCTAGCAAATTCTGTTATTTAGACATTCATTCAACCTGATAGATTGAGAAATGATGAATACAGTACAGTGTAGCCATAAGATAATGATATCCTGACCTTTTACTTCTTCTCTGCCCTAACTTTCTGTTTTATTTATTTTTATATATATATATATATATACATTATTTTTTCTTTCTTTTTTTTTTCTAAATTTTATTTTTATATTCCCCATACAATTGCAAACCCCTTATTTTGACCCCAATCCCTCCTAACTTTCTGTTTTAGATGTGCATTGTGTATTATGAACTTTTGCTTTGGACTGTCAGCAGAAAACATAAAAACCCTGATGTTTTAGAAAATGAAGCTGCAGAAACCTTTGACTACCAGCCACTGTGAGAAGGTCCTATTGCTGCAGGGGGCCTTGTTGCCCCAGCCAGATAAGACACTGGCAAGCAGTGAAGCTAAAGGGCCTTACACCGTGGGGCTGAAGATTCCTTGTGCCTCACACCATGGGGCTGAAGATCTAACATTCCTTCACTTTTTGTTTTTGGTCATAAAAAGAGAAAAATTTCCCAAAAAGTACATTAGGCAATAAATTATATACATCAGTATACTGCAAATAAACGGCATGGAAAATTATCTGTTTAGAAAATTAGTTATTAAACAATTTGGCCCACTTGACAATGGGAGACAATTTATTGTACATATCTGACAAGCAATCCAACACAACAATTATAGTAAATCTTTCTTTTGCTTTTTAAGAAGTTTCCTTTTTATTTAGAAGTTTCTTAGGAAAGTTTTTAAATGAAGTTCACTGTGTTAAGAAGTTTCTAGGTAGAAAAAGTTCTGATAGCTGAGTAGCAGCTGGTCTCTGGCTAAAGGCCATAAAAATAGAAGAGTCTTTTGATGCTTAGGCTTTAGCTGATAGGGATGTACTGGCGGCTATCAACTGTCTTAGGTAATTGTCTAGCTAAAATAATAAGTTTTAGTGTAAGGTTTGTTTTTTTATCTATTAACCTTGAAGGCTACCGTCTATCTGAGACCCGTAGGAGCCAATAGTCCATGGGAATAGAATACACTAATTATTTCTGCTTTGCACATGATGATGTATTTTTTCTGATTACTAAAAATGAATAAACAAAGGCCTGCTGAGTCTCTCGGCAGAAGAATATACTTGCACCCCATCTAGTATCAGTGTCTCCTTAATCCCCTTCCTTTCAGCCCCTTACAGGTCGCCTAGGCCGTCTCATCCTTTCAGGAACCCCTGACACAACATTTTGCCAGAGGCTGGTCCCTGGCATCCTATGGCCAGCGAAATCAGTCCCACTTCTTCTGTCCAGACAGAAGCTCCCAGCACAGGGAGCAGGCACAGCTTCTTTAGGCTTTGCCCATTTCAAAACTCACATTGCTGACAAACTGCCATAACTACAAACACCTACACTTAAAGTACTTACTGAATTATTGTTAAACCTTGCACAGTGTAGCTCTATCTCAACTAAATCTTCTTGTCCATTTGAAGTGAATAATAATGAAATTATCCTGAATCCCAGATTGAGTAATGGCATATCCTATCTTCAAACCAGGTCATTTTTTTTTAGAGTAAAATATTTATTATTAATAATTTTTCCAGAAAAAATTAATAATATTTATTATTAATAATTTTTCCAAAAATTATTATTATAATTTTTGTATAAACCAAAATTATTTAATATATTTCCCTTCCTATTTCTTTCTTTCTCTTTTATCATGGAAAAAAATATGACAGACCTTTAAAATGATCCAGAAAGAATACTGGGTGTCTTCAATGGAAAGCTAGATGTTATCCAAGTACATTCTTCCAGATTAGCTGATTTTATGGGCTCTCTGTAACCTTCGTTGTTGGATTATTGTATATCTGTGAGTTATATATAACTGATATCAATGGAAATGATTCTTGTCCATGGAGATACAAATAAAAAGTGGAGATACAATTGATTTCCACCCTCCTCCTAGCTAATAAGTCAATTTCAACTGTTTATAAATTCATTTCAGCATTATACATATTGCTACTGTATCTGTAACTTTGAACTAGTTGTAACTCCTTACTAATTCCCTCATTATAATTAAATTACCTAAAATCATTGACTTGTGTTTTATATGTGTTGTTGACATTTATAGTATTTTATCTTTTAAAAATATTATTATTCCAAATGCATCTTCTTTTTTTACCTCTGATCATCCAGGAGCCAAAAAATTTCCATTACACCTTAAAAATGGTAACTGTGTGGCTAAAAACGATCATTATCTTCTGAAGTAATTCATTTGTTCATTGAATATATATTGACTATCCACTAGGTTCCAGGCATTGAAATATTGACATATGGAGAAGCAATTATAAGCAAACCAAGGATGGACACAGAAAGCCATTTGGAAGTTTATTGCAATAGTACCTGTGGAAGATGAGTGAGCTTGGACTTTGATTAATGTACATTGACTATAAACAGATTAACACCTTAAAGGAAGAAATACCAGGATTTATTGCTGGAGCGAATATGAGTAATAAAAAAAGAGAGAGAAGACAAGAAAGTGCCTGGACATTGGCGTGATTAATGGAGTAACTGGTGGTACCATTTTCAAGAGATTGGAAAGACTGGGCATGGGGGCTGGATTAAAACACTTATTTCCCCACTTGCTGAACAAGTTGACAACTGGTGGATTGCAATTGAAGCCTCCCTTCTGGTGATTAATCTCAGCTGACGAAGGTCACACACCTTCTTTATCCAATGACTGATTGATACAGGATAAAACCTGACCCTTCTCCCCAGCCCCCACCACCCTACTCTGGCCAAATGTGATACAATTCTGAACAGCCATTTCATTTCAAGGATAACCTGAGGTCCTTGTTATTAGGATTACAGGAGTTGCAATTTCTCCCTCTGCCTAATCCTACTTCTTACTTTCTCTCACTGGTGTGGATGCTAAATGTCATCTCCAATAAAGTTCCTGCCTGCAAATAACCATCTCAGAGGGAGCTTCCTAAGAACTCAACCTACAACAGTCATGTAGGGTCCATGAATCAGAGGTTTTCTCACACATCATGTTCCACATTTCTGTAAAATGTAATTTTAAAATAGAGATTTGATGGCATAACCTCACTGCTGACCCTCCCTTGTTCCATCCCTTAAAACTAAAAAAAAAAAAAAAAAAAAAAATCAAGGAAGAAATTAATGGGTCTTTATTGTTCACTGCCAGCCTCCTTCAAGACATCTCACAATCTAGTGTCTATATTCTCAGACTCTGCTCTTATCACCTTGTCGAAACCCACCACCATGACCTGTTTTTAATTGAAGTAATTATTTGCTGTTTTCTGAAAAGTTTCCACAACTCTGTCTTTTTTTTTTTTTTAAAGATTTATTTATTTATTTATTTATACAAGAACTGGGTACATCAGAAGCACGGGAGGGTGAGAGAATTCACCAGAGCCAGAGGGGAGAGCAGAACAGGCAGACTGACAAAGTACACTGCTGAGGGGAGCAGCGGGCGGCAGGAGAGGTCTGCGCGCCATGTGGGACCCTCGCCCGGCGGTCGGGGATTGAGCCGGTGCTGAGAGGCTGCAGGAAGCTTCGCAACCCAGCGCTCAACCGCTGCGCCACCGGGGAGGCCCCACAACTCTGTCTTTTGATCGAAGTACCTGATAACTCTCCATCCATCTCAGGTTCTTATCACAATTGCAAGATTACCTACACTCCAAAATCCAATTTGAAACTATACTCCAAAAATCTATCAAATTTTCATGAAATTGTTCCTCATCTCCCCTCCTAAAAAAGGCATTTCACCTATTTTCCCCCCATAGCACAATTTGCTATATTTTGATTTTTATGTGTCTATTGGTCTCAGTTAAGTACTGAGTTTTCTAGAGGCAGAGATGGTATGGCCAGCTCCCATCTTCTTGATCTTTAGCAGAATTACTTTAAGTCATTCATCCTTTGTCCTTCTTTTTCTTTTTTTAAAATATTTATTTATATATACAAGAACTGGGGTACACGCCAGAAGTGTGGGAGATGAGATGATTCACCGGAGACAGAGTGGGGGACAGAACAGGCAGATTATCTGAAATACACTGCTGAGGGGAGCAGTGAATGAGTCAGGAGAGGTCTGCTGTGCCATGTGGGTATCTCCCTGTACAGGGATTGAACTCATTCTGCAGTGGCTACAGATAGTTTCATAGGTTGCATCTAAACCCCTTGTGACACCAAGGAGGACTTATCCTTATTTTTCTAAGCAAAGAAAGTGAATACCCTGCATTTACACTTGTTCTTAGGCTGTCAGTTGCTTCATCTTTCCCTACTCTGAACCAGGCAGGTGAATGACAAAATGAACATCAACATGGCCTCCTCTTCTTTACCACTGATTCTTCAAGCTCAGATCTAGCTCTGAGAATCTCCAAGAATTTTCTTTCATTCTCCTGGCTCCAGACCTAACACCAAACATTGCAAACTGAAATGTAATTGGAAAGTTTAAATGTGTTGAAGAGATTTACTTGAGTCTCATCTGCCTCTTTTCTTCCACTCTGTCATATCCTCAAGAGTATACATTCCCTTTGGGTCTTATAAACAAGTGATAACTCATATATTTCCCAATTGTCATGTGAAAAGATGAAACATAGGATGTTATCTTTTTCCACGCTTCCCTTCCTTCCTTTTCACTTCTAGAAGATCCCCTCTGTTTTGACTCTGTTCAGGCTTTGTGATGTCATTTTATTTGCATCTTACAGTGAAAGGTAGAAGACTAAATATGGAGTGCAGCTCAAAAGTTCTCATTAATTTTAAGAAAGGTAAAAATGGAGGGAGGGATGAAGGAAAAGAGGGAGAAAAAACAATTCAAAATTCCCTTTTTTCTACCTCACAGTCTTACAAAAGGCATAAGAGCAACTTTTGCACAATCATTAGACTTGTACAATAAGTATTCTGAGAAAATGAAAAAGAAAAAAGGTAAGAAGCCAGTAACTTAGTTATTCATACAACAGCAATATCAACTAATATTTAAGAAGGGGAACAAGGGGAAAAAGTTACCTTTTTTCAGACAAATTTATTTTAAAGTGATCAGTTTACCTTAGACTTTTTTAAAAATTGTTGAGTCCTTTGGCCTCCCCAGTGGTGCACCCCACTGTGAACCTGTTTGCAGCCTTTGCAATGCCAGTTTGATTCCCAGCCGGCCAGGGAGATGACCAGGGAGATTCCCATATGGCGTGGCAGACCGCTCCTGTCTCGCCCCCTGCTCCCCTCAACAGTGTCTATCAGTCATCTGCCTGTTCTGCTCCTCGCTTTGTCTCTGGTGAATCCTCTCATTCTCCCACACTTTTGGCCTGTACCTCAGCTCTTGTATAAAAATAAATTAATCTTTAAAAATTTTTTTTAAAAAAATTGTTGAGTCCATGAAACTTTGCTTTAATGGTAGAATTACATACTCCCTTTGCAAAGACCTAAGTATATTGAACTTAAGATTAAATGGAAAATTAGTACCTTAGACTTTTTTCCCTTTAAATATATACAGTGTTTTCAAGTAAGGATCACAAAAAAATAATTATAGTAGGGCCTCCCTGGTGGCGCAGGTGGTTGAATGCCGCACTGCCGCACTGTGAAGCTGTCCCACAGCCTCTGCAGCGCGGGTTTGATCCCGGCCAGCCAGTAAGAATCCCATATGGTGAAGCAGACCTCTCTTGTCTCACCCACTGCTCCCTTCCTGCTCCCCTCAGCAGGGTACTTCAGTCAGTCTGCCTTTTCTGTTCCCAGCTCTGTCTCTGGTGAATCCTCTCACCCTCCCAGGCATCTGGCCTGTATCCCGGTTCTTGTATAAAAATAAGTAAATCTTTAAAAAAAAAATTATAATAAATTAAAAGACAAAATTAACAGGCAACTATTAATTAGAGACACTGCAGGGGAGTGGGAAGGAGAGGGATCAAAACAGGGGAGGGAAGGGTCTCCCTCGTGGCGCAGCGATTGAGCTCTGGGTTGCCAAGCTGCCAGCAGCCTCTGCAGTGCCGATTGGATCCCCGGCCACCGGCAAGGGTCCCACATAGTGCACAGACACCTCCTGCCGCACCTGCTGCTCCCCTCAGCAGTGTACTTCCATCAGTCTGCCTGTTCTGCATCCCGCTCTGGCTCTGGTGAAGTCTCTTACCCTTCTGTGCTTCTAACTGTACCCAGTGCTTGTATAAATAAATAAATAAATCCTTAAAAAAAAAAAAAAAAAAAACAGGGGAGGGAAGAACACAAGGAACTATAATGATGGTGCACCGGTGAGTTGGTGGTGGGAATTTTATGGGGACTAGACATGAGAGCAGAAAGCATGCATTGTACAAAAAGGTAGAATGATGTAAACAAATATATATATATATATATATATATAAAATAAATAAAATGACACCAAAAAAGTTGAAATACAAAAGCATATATATACGGTGTTTTCTTTTTTTTTTTTAATTTTAATAATAAATTTTATTTTTATATTCCCCATACAATTGCAGCCCCCCCATTCTGACCCCAATCTCTCCCCTCCCACCCCCGCCCCCTTAAAAGTGTCTCTGGTTCGTAGTTTTTTGTTGATTTTGATTTTCACTTTCTTATAGTTATTCGTTTTCCTGGTCCCTTATTTAAGTTTTCTAGATTCCTGCTATGAGTGAGACCATCCGGTATTTTTCTTTTTCTTTTTGGCTTATTTCGCTGAGCATGATCCCTTCCAGCGCCATCCATGTTGCTGCAAATTGCATGTGTTTATCTTTTTTGAATGCTGAGTAATATTCCATGGTATATATGTACCACATCTTCTTGATCCAGTCATCTACTTTTGGGCATTTGGGTTGTTTCCAAAGCTTAGCTATTGTAAACAGTGCTGCTATAAACATAGGAGTGCAGGTGCTCTTTGGAATTGATGTTTCTGTGTCCTTTGGGTAAATACCTAGGAGTGGAATTGCTGGATCATATGGAAGCTCTATGTTTAGTAGGTCCAGAAATCTCCACACAGCTCTCCATAGTGGTTGGACCAGTTTGCACTCCCACCAACAGTGCAGAAGAGTTCCTTTTTCTCCACATCCTCGCCAACATTTGTTGTTGCTAGTTTTTTTAATATGTGCCATTCTCACTGGTGTGAGATGGTATCTCATGGTAGTTTTGATTTGCATTTCCCTGATGGCAAGTGATGTTGAACATTTTTTCATATGTCTGTTGGCCATTTGCATTTCCTCTTCAGAGAAGTTTCTTTTTAGCTCTTCTGCCCATTTTTTGACTGGATTATTTTCTTTGTTGTTGCTGAGTCTCATCAGCTCTTTGCAGATTTTTGTGATCAGTCCTTTATCATTAGTGTTGGGTGCAAAAATGTTCTCCCAGTTGGTGGGGTTTCTCTTTGTTTTTGTTATTGTCTCTTTTGCTGTGCAGAAGCTCTTTAATTTGATGTAGTCCCAGCTGTTTATCTTTCTCTTCACTATCACTGCTTTGGGTGATGTGTCTGTAAAGATGTCTTTGATGTGCAAATCCCGTAGTGTTTCGCCTATATTTCCTTCTATGTATTTTATGGTTTCAGGTCTTATGTCTAGTTCTTTAATCCATTTTGAGTTGATTTTTGTGTATGGTGTGAGGTAGTGGTCAAGCTTCATTCTTTTGCATGTAGCGACCCAGTTTTCCCAGCACCATTTATTGAACAAACTTTCTTTGCTCCAATGCATAGTCTTTGCTCCTTTGTCAAAGATTAGTTGACCATAAATCTGTGGGTTTATTTCTGGATTTTCTATTCGATTCCATTGGTCTGTTTGTCTGTTCTTGTTCCAATACCATGCAGTTTTGATGATTATGGCTTTGTAGTATAGTTTGAAGTCTGGGAGTGTGATGCCTCCATTTCCTTCTTTTTTTTTCAGTAGAGCTTTGGCTATTCGGGGTTTTTGGTGATTCCATATGAATTTCATCAATAATTGTTCTATTTCTTTGAAGAATGCCATTGAGATTTTGATTGGAATAGCATTGAATCTGTATATTGCTTTTGGTAGGATGGCCATTTTAATAATGTTTATTCTTCCAATCCATGAGCAGGGGATGTCTTTCCATTTCTTTGTGTCTTCTTCTATTTCTTTTAACAGTGTTTTATAGTTTTCTTTGTATAGGTCCTTTACCTCTTTTGTTAGATTTATTCCCAAATATTTGATTTTTTTTGTTTCAATAATAAAAGGGGTGGTTTTTTTGATTTCTTCTTCTTCAGATTTATTGTTTGTGTATAGGAAGGCTACTGACTTTTGCGTGTTGATTTTGTATCCTGCCACTTTACTGAATTGATTGATGAGTTGAATTAGTTTTTCTGTGGAGATTTTGGGGTTCTCTATGTATATTATCATATCATCTGCAAATAGTGATAGTTTGACTTCTTCTTTTCCTATTTGGATTCCTTGGATGTCTTTCTCTTGTCTTATTGCTCTGGCTAGGACTTCCAGTATTATATTGAAAAGCAGTGGTGAGAGTGGACATCCTTGTCTTGTTCCAGATCTTAATGGAATTGCTTTCAGCTTTTCACCATTGAGAATGATACTGGCTGTTGGCTTGTCATAGATGGCCTTTATGATGTTGAGGTATGTTCCTTGTATCCCAAGAATTTCAAGGGCTTTTATCATGAATGGGTGTTGCACTTTGTCGAAAGCTTTCTCAGCATCTATTGATATTATCATATGGTTTTTATATTTCTTTTTGTTGATGTGTTGGATAACGTTGATTGATTTTCGGATGTTAAACCATCCTTGTGCCCCTGGAATGAATCCAACTTGGTCGTGGTGAATTATCTTATGGATACATTGTTGGATTCTGATAGCTAAAATTTTATTGAGGATTTTTGCATCAGTGTTCATTAGGGAGATTGGCCTATAGTTTTCCTTTTTTGTGTTGTCCTTATTCGGTTTTGGTATTAGTGTAATATTGGCTTCATAGAACGTGTTTGGTATTGTCCCTTCCTTCTCAATTTTTTGGAAGAGTTTGTGAAGGATAGGCACTAATTCGTCTCTGAATGTTTGGTAGAATTCATTTGTAAATCCATCAGGTCCTGGGCTTTTGTTTTTGGGGAGGTTTTTGATTACCATTTCAATTTCGCTGCTTGTAATTGGTCTGTTTAGGTGTTCTATTTCTTCTTTATCTAGCTTTGGGTGATTGTAGAGTTGTAGGAATTTGTCCATCTCCTCTAGATTGTTGAACTTGTTTCCATATAACTGTTCATAGTAGTTACTGATTATTCTTTTGATTTCTGCTGTGTCCGTTGTGATTTCTCCTCTTTCATTGATGATCCTGTGTATTTGTGCTTTCTCCCTTTTTTCCTTTGTGAGCCTGGCTAGGGGTTTGTCTATTTTATTTATTTTTTCAAAGAACCAGCTCTTGGTTTCATTGATCTTTGGATTGTTTTTTTAGTTTCAATTTCATTTATTTCTGCTTTGGTTTTTATTATTTCTTTTCTTCTACTGGATTTGGGGTTTTTTTGTTGTTCTTTTTCTAGATCTTTGAGCTTCGAGATTAGGTTGTTTCTTTGAGTTCTTTCTTGTTTTTTGATGTGAGCTTCTATTGCTATATATTTTCCTCTTATTACTGCTTTTGCTGCATCCCATACATTTAGGATATTGGTGTCCTCCTTGTCATTCAATTCAAAGAATTTTTTAATTTCTTCTTTGATCTCCTCATTAGTCCAGTGGTCTTCCAGTAGTGTGGCTTTTAATCTCCATGAGGTAGGATAGTTCCTTGCCTTCTTTTTATGATTTATTTCTAGTTTGATGCCTTCGTGGTCAGAAAAGATGGTTGGTATGATTTCAATCTTGGTGTATCTGTTGATGTTTGTCTTGTGCCCCAGTATGTGATCGATCCTGGAGAATGATCCGTGTGCGCTTGAGAAAAATGTGTACTCCGTTTTTTTTGGGTTTAGTGTTCTATAGATGTCTGTTAAGCCCAAATGCTCTAGGTCCTTATTTAGAGCTTTAGTTTCTTTACTTATTTTTTGTCTTGTTGATCTATCCATTGTTGATAGTGGTGTGTTGAAGTCTCCCACTACGTATGTGTTTTCTCTGATGTCTGTTTTCAGAGAGGACAACAGTTGTCTGATATATTTTGGTGCTCTTTCGTTTGGTGAGTATATGTTAATGAGTGTTATTTCTTCTTGAAGTATTGTCCCCTTAATCATAATGTAGTGACCATTGGGGTCTCTTTTTATTTTTTGAGTTTGAAGTCTGTTTTATCTGATATAAGTATAGCTGTTCCTGCTTTCTTTTTTGGCCCATTTGCTTGTAGGATTGTTTTCCATCCTTTGACTTTGAGCCTATTTTTATCCTTTGTAGCTAAATGTGTTTCCTGGAGACAGCAAAAGGTTGGGTTTTGTTTCTTAATCCAGGCTGCAACTCTGTGTCTTTTTATTGAAGAGTTTAGTCCATTTACATTTAGAGTTAATATTGATATGTTAGCATCTGTATTTGCCATTATGTTTGTCTTTCCTTTGATTTTATTTATTCTTTTAATAACTTTTTTTTTTTTTTTGGTCTTCTTTCGTTGTTATTCGTCCCTCTGAGGTTCTGGCTTTAGGATTCCTTGTAGTATTTTTTGGAGTGGGGGTTTATTCGTAATGAAATTCCGGAGTTTCTGTTTGTCTGGGAAAGTCCATATTCTTTCTTCAAAGAGGAAGGAGAGCTTTGCGGGATAGAGTATTCTTGGTTGGCATCTGTTTTCTTGGAGTCTGTTGACTATGTCCCTCCACTCTCTCCTTGCCCGTAGTGTTTCTTCAGAGAAGTCTGATGTCAGCCTGATTGGTTTTCCTTTGAATGTTATCTGTTTCTTCCCTCTTGTCAGCTTCATTATTTTTTCCTTGTCCTGGATTCTTGGGAGCTTTACTATTATGTGTCTTGCTGTGTTTTTCCTTTCGTCGTGGAAGTTTGGTGTTCTTCTTGCTTCTTGTATATCAATTTTCAGCTCCTTCTTCGCATTTGGGAAGTTCTCTTCAATTATCTCCTGGAATATTTTCTCTGTTCCTACATCTCTCTCCTCTCCTTCTGGAATTCCTATAACTCTTATATTTCCTTTCCTCATGGAGTCAGATAGTTCTCGAAGTCTTTCTTCATTCTTTTTCCTTCGTACTTCTCTTTCCTTTTCTGTTTTGGTTCTTTTTATTTCTGTGTCTTCAAGAGAACTTATTCGTTCTTCCATTTCATCTATTCTGCTTTCCTTGCTTTTCCCGGAGTTCTTTAGTTCCTCCATTAATTCTTTGATCTCCTGCATTTCTTTTACTTCCCTCTTTAGGGACTCAATTTCATTCTTCTGACCATTGTTTTCCCTCTTTAGGGACTCAATTTCCTTCTTCTGATCTATCACTTTTTTAATCATGGCAATTTTAAATTCTCTTTCTGGAAGGCTCAGAAGTTCTTCCAAGTTGCTGTCGTTGCAATCTGGGGAGTGGTTTTCTTTTTGTGGTGTGCTTCTTTCCTGAGGAGTTGTTAGGTTGCGTGTGGTTCTTCTACTCCCTACTGTCTGTTTTCTAATTTGTCGTATGCGTTGGGACACTGTGATGCTCGGACTGACTGGCATCTTGGGTGAACTTCTCCGCTCCCCTCTGGCTCTTCCAGGAGCCATCTCTGCCTTCTGGGGGAGCTTTCTGCTGGTTTTAGGCAGTTTTTACTGAAGAAATGTCCCTGTTCTCAAATGGCGAAGCGGGATGCAGTCCCTGCGCCTCCGGTTTCAGGCACACTCTTCTGCTCCCCCGGTCTGCCCCGGACGTGGGTGCCTGCTCCCTCTGTGGGCTCAGACTGCTGGTCGGAAGGGGCCTGGCGTGGAATAACTTCCCGGCTGGCCACTGCAGAAGCCTTCTGCCCTTTTCAAGCAGTCTTAAGAAATTTCCTGTTCTATGGGGTGTTAGTGACTTTTTTTTTCTTGGTCACTAGGTGGCGCCAGAGATCTCTCCTATTGTCCTTGGGGGCTGTTTTTCGCCCCCCCCCCACCCCGTGGGACAGGGAACAGAGCGGGAATGGTAGGGTACACCTCAACAGCTTTGGGGTGCTGTGTCTGCCTTGTGCCCCACCGTCGTGGAGAACCCACGCCCCGAATTTTCGTGCCCCGGGTCTCAGTTCAAAGCCCTCAGTTCCAGGACGCGGGCTGTAGCCCAGTTCAGTGGCGCAGGAATGGCGCCTTTTGCACCGCTCCCGTGCCCGGGTGCCTGGTTCCTGCTCACTCAGGGAGGGACCTTCACCTCAGTGAGGACCTCCGCGCGTCTCCCCGCAAGCCTAGGTCGCAGGCGCGGGTACCTGGGCAGCCGCAATCCCGGTCTGCACTTGCTTTTCAAGTTCCCCGAGCGCGCCGCGTTTCCGCGCAGGCTTACCGGCAGCCCGGGCTGTGTGCGCGTCTCCCGGGGTCTTTGTTCTTCTCTATTGGCGCCCGGAGCCGTTCGCTCACCGCTGCGGCGGATCCTGCAGGGTTCGCCTCAGCTCCCGTTCACGGGGTGTGGTGGCTGCAATAGTTCCTTTCCACTCACAGTCCCGCTTGCTGTGTCCGTTTTTCTTGTTGGCCGTTTTGGTTTGTTGTTTCCTCCTCTCTGCCGGTCGGAGAGTCTATTGAACAAACTTTCTTTGCTCCAATGCATAGTCTTTGCTCCTTTGTCAAAGATTAGTTGACCATAAATCTGTGGGTTTATTTCTGGATTTTCTATTCGATTCCATTGGTCTGTATGTCTGTTCTTGTTCCAATACCATGCAGTTTTGATGATTATGGCTTTGTAGTAGAGTTTGAAGTCTGGGAGTGTGATGCCTCCATTTCCTTCTTTTTTTTTTCAGTAGAGCTTTGGCTATTCGGGGTTTTTTGTGATTCCATATGAATTTCATCAATAATTGTTCTATTTCTTTGAAGAATGACATTGAAATTTTGATTGGAATAGCATTGAATCTGTATATTGCTTTTGGAAGGATGGCCATTTTAATAATGTTTATTCTTCCAATCCATGAGCAGGGGATGTCTTTCCATTTCTTTGTGTCTTCTTCTATTTCTTTTAACAGTGTTTTATAGTTTTCTTTTTCCACGCGCGATCCCGATTCCGATCTGCACTTGGTTTTCCAGCGTGCCGCTTTTCTGCGCAATCCTGACCGCGCTCCGCGCCTGTTTTTCCAGCGCGCCGCTTTTCCGGGCAAGCTTACCGGGCGGCCGGGGCTGTGTGCTGGTGCTGGTCTCCTCCTGGGCGGGGTCTCTCTTTAATGGCGCCTGGAGCTCACCTCCGCGGCGGATCCTGCAGGATTCTCCACAGCTCCCGTTCACGGGGTGTGGTGGCTGCAATAGTTCCTTTCCACTCACAGTCCCGCTTGCTGCGTCGTTTGTTCTTGTTGGCCGTTTTAGTTTGTTGTTTCCTCCTCTCTGCGGGTCGGAGAGTGCCGCCTCTGTGGGCGGGGGAGGGGAGCAGGGTTCTGCGCTTCCCTCCCTTCTGGTCCTCTTTTATGGCCACTTTCTTCTTCGGGCAGTTTGCTGGCGTCACCCGTTTATCTTCCGTGTCCCGGTTCTCACTGGGACCTGCCGCTTTTCCTCCCTATTCACTTTTTTTAATGGGAGATCTTACTCGCAGCGTCTCCTCGCCGCCATGTTGCTCCGCCCCCTTGTTTTCATGCCCTGGAATCAGTTGCATAAAAAATTTAAGCAAACCACATACCCAGTAAAAGCTCATTAAATTTAATATCCACTAGTTCAGAATTTATGATAATTTTGACACTGGCTCGGTTGATGTTTTCTTTCCCACAGCCTATGATAAAGCAGTCTGAAGCTATTAAAATGTCCAAATAGACATTCAGGGGAAATGGTTCACTTTTTAGCAGAAGATACTTCTGCAATGTTTCAGCAGCATCTCTTCACTGGCAAACAATACTATAATTATGCTTAAATGTAGTCATTCAGTGACTCAAGTTGGATAAGCACCTCTTCATGTTTTATGTGGCTCTCATATACTCTGAGCAGCCTAGGGGGAGAAAGGGTGTCCACAGGTGCCCTCTGTGCTGTTAGACAATGGGTCTCACTTTGGATCTGTCACTGCCTTCCCTCCTGTCCTGGGTTGTTGCGCTGTGAAGGGCAGAAGAACTTTCTTCATGGAGGAGTGATGGTGACCGAGACCCCCTCCACCCTCTCCAGACCCACGAGCTCTGCAAGGGGTGGGACTGGGTCCATTAAATTTACTTACTTTCAGTGTCTGTCACAAAGTGAACAATGAGCACCTGAGTCATTATCTGTCACTCAATGTCATGTACGTCACATATATATGTCACTTTATGTCACTATATGTTACAGACCCAAATTTTCTTTAAGAATAGATCTTCATTTTTTTTTTTGACATTTTTCACTCCTGCATCCTTCCTCCACCTCCTCTCTGTAGTCCAAATGTGTTGAACACACACAGTTCTGTGGGTCAGAACGTGAATCAATCGCTTTTTATAGCAGACAAAGGACTTCACTACCAGCAGGTATGTGAGTGAGGAATCTCAAGAAATATTTATTTTAAAATCTTTTTCTCTTTAATGCTTTTTAAAAAAATAAGACTTTTCCAGGAAGCCCCCAACCACCATGTCCAGATGTTGGGGTCACTAGACATCAGGACCCAAGACACACAAACACTGGACCACACAGACTTCGGCTGCCCTGGCCTCAGCAGTCTCCTTAGAAACCTCCCAGTGAGTCAGCAGAGCAGCAGGGGGAGCACAGCTGGGCAGTGAGTCACACAGGACAGTCTGCTCTCCTGGCCACTGATTCATCCCCACCTACTCCTACCGCTGTCTGTACAGACAGTTTGTTCATCTCACCTCACCTCCCAGCGCTGCATGCTGCCCTTCTTTTCCAAGCGCTTGCAGAAGCCCCAAAGTAATTTCAGACACTACAGGTTAAGCAAACCCGCCCCTGGGAAGACCTGCTCTGAGGAGGAGCTGTCATCTACACGTGTGCCCCAATTTTCAAGTGAACAGCCATCAAGGACTTCTGGCTCCCGGCCATCACCTGACCAGTCACACACCTCTTTCTGGGGTGCACAGTGGCTCTCAGCACATAAGAAGATTCATGATTACATGTAATCAAATGTCTTCGCTTTGGAGGGGAGAGTGTCCAGAGTCGTGCGGTCTCCATTGTTCATCTCGGAGCTGGCTCTATAGTAGGCAGAGCCTGAGAAGGGGGAATAGGGAGTTAAATGTAGCTCCGTTCCCTATGGAGAATCAATAAATACTGACAGGAAAGGAAACAGAGGGTGGGAAAGAGTTTTTGCCGACCTCACCTAATGCTGCTAATAGTACCAAACAGCAATCTGGCACCAGCCTGGTGACTCTGGCCTGCCATCCCCCAGGGAAATCCCAGCAACCTCTTCCAGCAGCTCTTGGAGAAACAGCACAGAGTCCCAGGCTTCTGCAAGGATCAAGTGCGTGGAATGTCAGACGACAGAGATTTCTGACCATTAAACCTACTTACATTTTCCTTATTGGTGAACTTATGTTAGAAACAGCAATCTCCAGTTACCTGGAGAAACTCTGTAAGGCTGTGTTCCCAGACCTACACTTAGAACTCATTAGTACATGCCCTGAAAGAACATTTGAAATCTGGTCTTTTTCCTAAGACTTCCAAAAATTTTATGCCAGAACTAGAGCAATCTAATGAACTGGGACTTTGGAAAATGCCAGCAGGGTTGAGGGAGGATTAACAGGACATGAGAGCCTAGGTTAAATAATCTGTGTTTCCTGCTAAATTGCCGAATGGATAATTTCATACCTTGAGGAAGAGATTAGAGGAAAATAAATTAGAATTCTATAACCATGTGCTGAGTTGCAGCTCTGAGGTTCTTTACTGCGGCTTGAAGCAGGTTCCAAAATCCCCTGTTTATGTCTGGCTAGAACAGGATGTGTACCCAAGACTCAGGAAACATCCTGTCTTGTCCTTTAACCTATGGCTCCAAATCATATCAAAACTTCTTTCCAGATACTGTGGAAAATAGTCTCGATAATGCAATTCTTTTTCTCTTGTCTGTAAATATTATTTTACCTGGTGTCATTATTCTGCCTGCAAATCAAAGATTCAAGTATTAATTGATCTTGCCCAACTATATATGCATCTTAGGACTAAGCTCTGTGGCCAAAGAAATGAATTTTATAAGATACAGACTCTTGCTTCCTGTTTCTAGGTAGATGGTCAGAAGCCAATAATAATAATAATAATCATTTGTTGCATGCAATCTGCTGTGAACCAGGCACTTCACATTCATTATCTTATTTAATCATTTCATCCTCACAGGAATATGTCTCTCCATGTGTGAGACTTATGCTGTTTTATTAGATTAAAAAAAATAGTCAATAATTTTGAACTCACTGAAATATATCCATGCAGCTTGAATCATATAGTCATGATCCCAAATTAAAAAAAATTAAGTTATTAAAATTAGTACAAGTTAAAATGAGTGCAAAAATGTGCATAACTTGTGAAGTAATAGGCTCAGTTTCATTTCCATTTTACAATGGTAATAATTTAGGCATGAAAACTTAAATCCCTTTTGGAACTTGAGACTTTGAGACTAAATTTGAGTGTTTCTCTTTATCTCACATTGCTTCTCTTGTCTGTTCCCTTAGTTTGGAAAACGAAGTTAATTCTTGAGAAGTTAAAAATACAAAATTTAATGCTTCATCATGTCAATTCAGGACATGCTATAAGACAGCAGAAAATATAATCTTTTTTCATGGAAAAACCTAGTAAGTTTGAACTAGGCCTTAAAGGAGGGATAAAATTTGGATACTTGGAATACAGTGGTAGAGGTCTATATTTTATGTTTCCTTTTCTGATTTTAAAATATATACTATGTAATAGTTTTTATGCATAATGAAGTGTCTATGAATGAAATTAGATGTCTGGGATTTGCTTATAAGACTCAAGCAGAAATAAGCAAATCAGTAAGTTGGGAGGGGCATAGATCAAACTATGTTGGCAAAATGTTATTAGTGGTTAAAGTTATTCAGTTGGTAACTGGGAGATAGATAATTGCTTTAGCCCATCTTCCTTTTTGAATGTCTGAAAAGTTTCACACAAAAACCTTCACAAAGAAAGTGTAATGTCTATACCAGTGTTAGCACAACCAAGGAAGATAAGCTAGATTAACAAGTCCACCCTAGAGCTCTTCCTACCTGTTTTTGTCTATGGAATCATCTACTTCCCTGTTCCTTTTCCTGATAACCTGTCCTTTTGCAGATGTTAAAAACAAAAAGAGAAATTAAAAAACCTTCCCTAAACTCTTGACTGGGAAGTCCATTTAAGATGGCAGCCACCAGTCACAGGAGCAATCTTGTGAAGTTGAAATAGTGTGATGTCAATAGAAAGGGGAAGTTTTTGGTTCCCTGAACCACCAAAGGAAGGGTGATGCTGAGCAGCAAGAAGCTAGAAAAGACGGGGAGAAAGAAAAAGAGGATGAGGAGGAGATTGGAGGATGCACGTGATGCAGAGAGACTTGTGACGAGGAAGCCGTGCTTACTTCTCAGCCTTGGATTTGGGGAACATGAGAGGAGGAGACTGACCTGGCTGGGAGACCTGTGAGGATGCTGACAATGGCGCCTTTATCTTGACTTTGGATTTTGCCGTTTTCCATCTAGACTTGCCTGGCTCTTTCTGCCCCTTTCCTCTGGGTCCCCACCAGAAGGTGCCTTAGACTTGTGGCAAGCTCTTGGGCCTCAGCAGCCCTGCTTTAGTCAAACCCTGTTTGGCTGAGCATTTACCCACAAGAGGATGGGTAGCTTTGGGTGTTTAATTGGAAACTATTTTAACTATATTCTTTCTCTTCACTCTATTGCACTTTAATTCTCTATTATACAGTAATTGTATTAAAATTCTTGTCTATTGACAGTCTTATGCACTGAGAGTATGTTTGCCTTTATGTAGTGGATGGCAGAACCCATTTAGAGCAAGCAGGTTTGAGGGTGCTGGGGTGCTCCTCAATCTGCCCACTAACAAAATAATGTAAAGTTTACAACATGGTGACTGGAATGAAGATAAGCATGAGAAGGATGACAGAATTCAGATACCAAAAGATTGATTGCATCCTCCAAAAGCATAATTCCTGTTTGGAGGCAGGGGCAGATGATATTGACTGAAGCATAAGTCAATCATTTCTCTATTTAATCGGTTCTCCTTTGCTGCTGCCCTCCTTCTACGCCAAGTGAGTTGTTTATCCTTTCTCATCACCTCATTCTGACTCACACATTAGAACATAATCCCTATTTCAGTTTTATGAAAATTATATCTTTATTTCCACTCATAGCAAAGCTTTTCACATTATTAAGATCACTACTATTTTCCTGCATAGTTTAGACCTTCTTAATTGAAAGTTTCAAATGATTTAGCCTGTTGTTAGTGTCTTGGCTATAACCACATATCATCAAATATTTCTTGTCTCTCCTAGATCTAGGCTGCCAAAGGGGCTTGTGACAGAATTGGTCTGTGGTGAAATTTTTCAATTAGTTCATTATATCAATATTTTACAAAGCAGAATCTGTGAAAATTCAGAAGCCAAATTGCATCAGCTCATGTGTGTAGTGAAGAAGTCGCTGAAGTTATGAAGTTAATTGATGCATTAACATATTCTTGGGGGGCAAATGCACTAAAGCTTTGGGAATTGACAGCAGTTCATTATTTTGACATGACATCATGTACCCAAATACTTCAAATCAGTTTAAGAACTAACTGATTTGGCCCAATTTATTCTGTGAACTAGGGAGTTTCTTAGTTGAGTTTATTTAGCTGGAAAGAACACAATCTCTCTTCAAGTTACTTTAAGGGATAGGGTATCTATGGAAGGAATGCATGTGATTTGAAATTGAAACTAAAATGGCATCAGGTCTGGGTCTTGTCTCTCCCTCGTGACATTTCAGTTTCTCTCTATGCATCTGCTTGCTCCACATGCCTCTCTTTACCAAAAGGCATTTTGGGGCCCTCGTTGCCAACATAAGATATGAAACAAGTAATAGCTAATCTTTACTGAGCATATTCTGTATGCAAGGCACCGTTCCAAGTATCTCACATGCTTTAACTTATTTAATCATTTGCAACAATTACCACCAAACTATGACTTGAACATGACTTGGTCTCACTGTGCTCCAGACTCATATAGCACAATTTAATCTTTAGTTCCACTGGTCTGGTCTCTCCATTTCCCAGTTCAGACTAAGGAAAGCATAGATCTGGGTATGGCAGATTGTTTTTTTTTTTTTTTTTTTTTTTTTTTTTTTTTTAACCATGCTACACAAAGTCAACCTTTGGGTTGGCTTCCCTTCTGTCAACTGCTCAGCTCTGAGTAACACAGCTGTGAACCTCAGACTGGTTGCTTAGTTCAGAACACTGGAACTAAGCCAACTGTGTCTGGGAGTGAGGCAGCTTCCTTACATAGAGTTGCAGGAGGCACAGACTGATCATATTCACATCCTAGGTTTAGAGGAAGAAGCAAGGTTTCACATGCCTAGGGAATTTACCTACGGTGTAGAAAATCTTCTCCAGCTATACACATGTGAACGATATGTGTTGGGACCCACTCACATCTGGGTTGAGATTGAGACACATGGCTGTGATAACAAAACAGATCTCTGAGAGTCTGTCTTAGAAACTGCTTGCTATGTTGGTAGCACAGGTGTTACTTACCTAGTGAAGAATGGGGTGAAAACAAAAAATTAATTTCTCCCACATTGTATCTTTCTCCCACTGATTAGAATGAGATCTTACATCCACAATTAAAACAGTTATGTGTCTAATATTAATGACAAGAAAGGTTCCTGCTTTTCACTACTCTGCTCTTCCTACTCTGCTGTGTGGCAACATCTAAGGCCTTAGCTCCTCCCAGGTGCTGTGCTCCCCTTCATTTGGTCAGAGCTGCTCTATCTCATAGGCCCTTCCTGTGCCAGACTCTATGTCCACTCTTCAGGTCTCTGAGATCTTGCCTCCTGGAAGTCCTCTTGATTGCACAAATCAGGGTCCATTAGTCATAACTCTGATTGATGTCCCTTATCGAAGATACACTTACTTTATGTTTATTTATTTTATGTTTCAGTTCATTCTTCATATTTGTGAGGCCGGGGGCCATATCTTCCTAGCTATTACTATATCCTTAATCTTAACACAGCGCCTGATACATGTTAAGTGCCAATAAGCATTTGGTCAAACAAATCAAATTACAATAAAACTATTATTTGCAAGGGGCAATTCACTGATGATTGTTGCTCTATAGACTAAATGTATTTTATAGATTCCTTATGAGGGTCAGAAGGCATGACCCAGTAGGTCAGATGCATTTTCATTAATGAGAAGAGCAGAATATTATCTAGCAAAGTTAAAGCCAGAGAAGAGAAAACCTAGAGTAGGACACCCTGAATTTGTAAATGTGGACTCAGAGGGCACCTAAAGCCAAGGATGACCCGCCAAAACAATCAAGCCCATGTCTAAACTTCTTCCATTTCCCACAGGGTTATTTGGGCTCTAGTTTGATGGCTACAACAAGCCAGCCCCTGTCTGACTGATGGGAGAACTCACATGTGTGGATCACAGGAGACTGGATAGGGGCACAGAACTGTAACAGGGTAATCTCCATAGAAAGGGGAGGTTCCAGGGGCCTCCCCTGAAGCATAGGCCATTGAGCGCAGTGCTGTGAAGCTATCTGCAGCCTCTGCAGTACCGGTTCCATCCCAGCTGGTTGGCTAGGGTCCTACATGGCACAGCAGATCTCTCCTGTCTCACCCACTGGTCCCCTCAGCAGTGTATTTCATCAGTCTGCCTGTTCTGTTCCCTGCTCTGTCTCTGGTGAATCCTCTCACCCTCCCACAAATCTGGCCTGTACTCTGGTTCTTGTATAAATAAATCTTTAAAAAAAAGGGGGGGGAGGTTCTAGTTTCCCTGGCCCACCCAAGAAGGGTGGACCTGAGCAGTAAAGAGAACCTAAAAAAGACTGTGGAAAGGACTTGGGAAGAAAGAAGGGGAAAAGAAGCATTGAAGGAGGTACATGGAGCAGATAGACACATAAAGAAGGAGAAACCACACTTTTTCCTCAGCCTTGGACTTGCACCAGGGACTTGAGGGACATGGAAGGAAACACTTGAAAGGGACATGGTGTCAACATGCAGAATGAAGGGCACCCTGGGACTACCAAACCTGCCTGCTCTAAATGGGCACTGATATTTGCCACATAAACATGAAATATACTCTTTTCAATAGAAAAGAACTTTACTACAATTAGTATGTAATAGAGAGAAGAGAAAGAATATAGTTAAAATAGTTTCCTGTTTAAGCACCCAAAGTTACCCATTGTCTCGTGGGTAAATGCGCAGCTTAACGTGGTTGGCCCAAAGGAAGGCCACTGAGGCTCAAAAGCCTATCACAAGTCTAAGGCACCTTCTTCCTGGTGGGGCTCCATAGGAAAGGGTAGAAGGAGCCAGGCAAATCTGGAAGGAAAAGAGCAAAATCAAAATCCAAGTCAAGATAAAAGCTGCCATTGTCAGATTCCCCATGAGGCTCTCACCTATGTTTGTCCCTTTCACATGTCTCCTTCCATGTCCCCCAAGTCCTGGTACAAATCTGAGGCCAAGAAGCAAACATGGCTTCTTCCTCACACGTCTTCTTCTCCATGTGCCTCCTCCAGGTCTTCTCTCTTCTTTCATTCTCCTCCATTGGCCCTTTCTAGCTTCTCCTCACTGCTCAGCTCCGCCCTTCCTTGGTTGGATCAGGGGATCTGGAATCTGCCCTCTCTATGCCCTCTCAACTGTCACTGTTTTGGGTGTTTCAGAAAACTATTCTAATTATTTTTTTTCTCTTCTTGCCTCTCTTCACACACTGATTGTATTTGAGTTCTTTTTCATTGAAGGTCGTATGCACTAGAGTATGTAGCAGAACCCATTTAAAGTATGCAGGTTTGGGGGTCCCTGGGTGTCCCTCACCTTGCTTACTAACAATAGGAGAATAAAGACAAGGAGGTAAAATTTTGTGTTCCTCTCTTTCCCTCAGCAAAATGGTTTATAGTTTCATCCTAGTTTTCCAGGTGGATTTCCCATCTCTCTCAGATCCTTCAGCCAAATTTGTACAAATTTAAAGTTTGAAATCCAGCATTTAACTAGTTTCCCAAAAAGATATTCAGCAAATTAAAAAGTTGGAGTCAGAAATACATATATATTTATTTCAAGAATTGTTTTACAAACTAACCTTAAATATACCATTTTGTTTTTTAAAATCTCATTATATTGATGGGGTATAGAGGCAAAATAACTATAATCTTAGAGAACAGACTTTTTATCACATATGCATAAGATGTTACAGAAACTATTAGAAAAAAATAAGAGAGAGGAAGAAATCAATAAAGCAAATCCTTTTAGTTTGGGGGAAAAAAAATCTTTAAAAAAATAGAGCTGAAATCCAGGTACTCAGGGGCAATTTTGCAGATATTGGGGGAGGATGTCCTTTGAATCTACATTTTGGCAAACATGACTTTAGCCCCTGAGAACCAGAATTCAGTTTTTAATTCATGCTGTCTCTTGTTTAAGATACTTAGAAGAGGTACCATTAGCATTTCCTGAACCATGTTCACCCAGAAACAAGTAATTGAGGGAATTCATAGCCCTCTTTAGAACTAGCAGGCAATCCTCTGAATAGAAGGTAGGAAAGAGTCTGACTTCAATAATGGATTCCAAGAATAGCTGAACAGCGTGGGTCTGCTCACAGCTCCCTTCTTCCTGGTAGATGGCTTCTCATAAGGACTAGGGGAGAAAACGCCAGAAATACAGTTGTCTAAGGCAAAAAAAAAAAGTGTGGAATTAGATACAGCACATGAAGAATTACCTTCCACACTGAAATATAGTTAGTCAACTTCTACTTCATTGGGGAAAATGATTGCATATAAACGGATGTTAGTGATCTGATTTCAGTGCCAGGAGTATAATGATTATTGGGTCACCTTAAGACCTGGGACAGCAGTGGGCGAGCGCTGGGCCAGACAATGAAAGGAAAAAAAGAGGGTGGTTTTACTTTGTCTCAGAGTTGTGTCATTTATATAAAGGTGTTACCTTTTACCTGCATTGATGTATTGGTATTTTTCCTATAGAAAAGCTTATCTTTTATTGTGTCACATAAATGTGGGTTGTTAGCTCTACCACTTTACAGAGTGTAAGAGTTTAAATAAATGAATTAACAGCTCAGAGATTCAGTTTACAAAACAAATACTAGTATCTGCTTCACAGGGCTGTTGTGAGGGTTAAATGAGATTCTGCCTGTGAGGTCAACAGCCCTGTATGGGGTTTTTTCTAGCCCTGCAGAAACACTGGCACCCCTGGGGGTGCTGGCTGCTGCTCTGTGCCAGAGGGCCCTCTGGGTGAGGGGAGAAGGAATTCAAGGGCAAGGTGGGGTGTCAGTGCGAGAACACTATACTCAAGGGGTGTAATGTCTATAATGAAAACATACCATGAATTAAGGAATAAATATAAACATTGTTGCTGTTTCCAAAGACCAGAAAAAGAACAGGGATTAAAACAAAAAACCCTGGAAATTCTTGGCCATGTTTTATGAATAATAGAAATCTTGTCAATGAACCAGCAGTCATTTCTAACTGTCAAATACGACAGTGGTCCCTAGAGCAGGGCAGCGATGTTTCTGTACATCATTAATAAATGGCAGGTTCATTTAGTGTGAGTTTAATGTGATTACTTCATGAAATTTTGCTATTAGTACTCAGTGGCCTGCTGCTTCTGCAGTTTGGCCACCTGTTCACAAATTTTAAAAATGAATGGAGACCAGGAAAAAGACTCATCACAAGCAACTACAAACCAGAGACACACCATGGGGGGAGGAGAAAGGAGTAGGATCAAAAAACAAGGGGGTGGGAATTGTATGGGAACTATAACCAAGATGAAAATGCATGCATTGTGCAAAAATGAAAAATGATGTTAAAATATATAAAATAAAAATAAATAAAAGAGAAAAAATAAAAAATAATAAAAATCATTGCCATAAACAGTAACCAAATATTCCCTGCCTATGGCAAGACAGACTGAAAATAAAGACAAGGATTTAGGAAACAAAATACTTAAAAAAAAAAATGAATGGACATATTTGCTTTTTTATCCAGCCAGCGCGTCTTGGTACCTCCTAGAGTTTGGAGAAAACAGGCCTGAGGAGATTAAAGTGAGAAGCTGTATGAGGAATGCTGCTTCAGGAGCTGTGTGAGGAAGGCTGCTTCAGAAATGAGGTGCTGATCCCTTACCAGTCCACTTCTCAACATTATCAGGGGTCTGTCCCATTTTCTCCTCATATGCAATCACAGGGCCCACTCAGGACACAAAGGCCTCTCCTGTTCCTTCAACAAAAGGAATTGAGTAGAAGGAATTGTTTCCAAAGGTGGCTGAGAAGACAAACAGGAGCATGATGAAATTTGGGATACCGTCATCATGAAAAACCTTGCCGACCCATAGGGCTGGAGGGACACCAGGAAGGTTTGGTTCCCAGAGTCCCAGGAGCAGGCTTCCATAGGAAACAGAACTATGGGGGAGGGTGGCAGCTGGGATCTTAGAGAGGGGTACTCCTGGAAGGAAGTACAGCCATGAAGAAGAGGTAGCTGGTGTCAACTCTGGAGAAGCCACCAGGCTCCCTCCTTCCAGACTTTTTCAGCTCCTGCCATTGAGCAGAACTACCTGAAAGCCCATTGCTTGGGAGCCTAGGAAAATTAGTTTTCTACGATAGAGCAGAACAGGGGAAATGGCTAAGGATGCAACTGATAGCAAAAGACCAGCATATCATGTTCTTGAAAACATTTCTGAGAACTAACCAGCTGACTGAGTTAAACTGCAAACACTTATACAGGAAGGCCCTCAACCTAAGAAAACTAGAACCCATTCTGGCAAAGATAAGGAGTCTGGGGTTAAAAGGAGACTGCTCATTGTTCTATGTTGTCTTCTCTCTGAAAGTAACTGTATCTTAATTTTTGGTCATTGTTGGTTATCAGAGTTGAAATAGAAAATAACATATTAATATAAAGCAGTCCAATGTGCTTCTTCTGTTAACTAACAGCCCTTTGTTTTGGATTATCCATTTAAACCTTTTCCTCATCATCCTGAGTAATTGAAAGTTACATCTCATTGTTCTCAGAAGAATTAATAACTTCTTGCATTTCTTTTTTTTTTTTAATAGAGGCATGTTTTATTTATTTGTTTGTTTGTTTGTTTGTTTTGTTTATACATGCACTGGGTACAGTCAGAAGAGTGGGAGGGTGAGAGAATTCACCAGAGCCAGAGCAGGGAGCAGAGCAGGCAGAAGGACCGAAGTACACTGCTGAGGGGAGCAGCGGGCGGCAGGAGAGGTCTGCGCGCCATGTGGGACCCTCCTCCAGTGGCAGGGGAGAAGCCAGGGATCGAAAAGGAGCCGCAGAGGTCGAGGGCAGCTTCGCAACCCAGCGCTCAACCGCTGCGCCCCCGGGGAGGCCCACTTCTTGCATTTCTGATTCCACTAGTAATAAAGCTTTCTAATAAGAATGTTACATTAGCATAGATCTTTAGAGGTTACGGTAAACATTCACATACTTTGCCCTATTTTGTTTTATGCCCTGGTTGTCTGAAGTGAAGTGAAGAAAACTAGACTTATTGAATATATGCTGTCTGAAGTAAAGGGAAGAAAACTAGACTTATTGAATATGTGTGATGTACTAGGCACTGTCTCAGCAGCATTGTAGAGATTAATTCAGTTAAATATCATAACATAAAAAAGGAAGTACTATCCCCATTTCACAGATGAGAAAAATCATATTACAAGACAGAATGAACTGAATCATGTAGTTAAGTCCAGGGAACTTATTGTGCTGAAAACTTACACACACACACACACACACACACACACACACACACAGTCACAGATTGTATTATATATATGTATATCTTGCATTTTATATATTTGCACATTATATATATATATATTTATAACTCCAAAACAATGTGACTTTTACAAAAATCTTATTTATAATTTATTTAGTAAATCTCAATATCTGAGTCATTTACTTCATGCCACATGTATTACCTAAAAATCAGAGGTGGAAACAAGGCCTCAGTGGATGACAATTACTGCTCTCATTGTGTGTATTCAATGTTAAGTCCTCTGTGAGCCTCATTCATCCCTTAAAATAAGGATAATATAGATTGAATTGAAACATTCAGCAATAATGTATTTTAAAAATTTAATAAAAGTATCTGGCCTATATACATCTGGGAATAAAAGTTGTTACTGCACTGGACCTCCCTGGTGACCCAGGGGTTAAGTTTCAGGACTATCATGCTATTGCCACCATGGCCCGGCCAGGGAGCTGACCCACATGGTGCAGCAGACCTTTCCTGTTTCACCCGCTGGTCCCCTCAGCAGTGTATTTCAATGAATCCGCCTGTTCTGCACCCCCCCCACTCTGTCTCTGGAAAATCCGCTCACCCCCACACCTCTGGCCTACACCCTAGTTTTTCTATGCATAAATAAATATTAAAAAAAAAATAAAATAAAAGTTGTTACTATGCTGAGAGGGCTATGTCCAGTTGCTGTTACTGTCCTCGGCGTGAGCCAGTCCTGCACTTGACTGGTGACATGACGCAGAAGTGGTCACCTCTGAGATGTGTTTAATACACCAGGTGTTCTCAGTGCTCATAAACACCCCACCCCATAGAGCCCAGTCCCGAAAAGTGTTTTATTAGGATCATTTTCTAATGCCAGGTAGTGGGCACTTGTGGAAACATGTGTAGATACAGAAACACTGCTACTTTAAGAGAACTCATCTCTGGTTAAAAATTATAAATATTAATAACAATACTTATAAATTAAAAGTTCCAATAAAAGCCAATGTCCATAAGGGAACATTCTGGACCCCATTCTTCTGGACATCAAAAGGTCTTCAAAATTGGGCCTCCCCTGGTGGCACAGCAGTTGAGTGCTGGGCTGCGAAGCTGCCTGCAGCCTCTGCAGCGCCGATTCAATCCCCGGCCATCAGACGAGGGTCCCACATGGTGCAGCAGACCTCTCCTGCCGCCCGCTGCTCCCCTCAGCAGTGTACTTCGTCAGTCTGCCTGTTCTGCTCCCTGCTCTGGCTCTGGTGAATTCTCTCACACTCCCATGCTTCTGACTTTCCCCAGTGCTTGTATAAATAAATAAATAAATCTTTAAAAAACAAAACAAAACAAAAAAAAAAAAAGGACTTCAAAATTAACCTCTTCGGCAAGATTAACATGTTTCTCTACAATCAGGCATTCTAGGGAATTTCCAGCTCTAGGAAATAGCCTGGAATTCTCTAGATAAGATGCTAAGCATCAATTTACAGGAGAACTTGCCATGGTGATATGGATAAGCATTTCAGAGAAACGAATTGAACTGAAATTCTATCCAATGTGACCAGAATGCGGAAAGACCACATACAACCTGAACATAAAAGTAAATGGGTTTAGGATGACATGAAAGGCTGCAGGAAGATGTGGATCTGGTTAAGCTGATAACACATTATGCATCACTGGATTCTGTCAGGAGACAGAAGCAGCCTGGTTATTTCAAAAAAGAGGATTTGATATTAAGAATTGTCAACTAAATGACTGAAAATGCAGAGAGAGAGAACTCTAAGACATCAAGAAAATGGCAACTGCAGGACACAACTACTGCCCCTGGGGATGCAGGAACAAAAGAAGAGCTAAACTTATACGGCATTTAGATGATTGAAAAAGGTCCCTATGAATGCGCCCTTGAGAGGAAGGCAGTCGTCAGCTAATGCTGGGGTCTCTGACCCTGGAGGAAGTGTCCCTCAGGCCTGGCCCAGACTTCTGAGGTGAAGATTCCTCTGAGGAGAGCAGTGTGTCTGACAGAGAGCATTAGATCGGTCTATGAGTGACAGGAAATGTCAAACTGCATCCAATTTCTGCTCCTACACAGAGTGAACAGTGCAGCCAGGATAAAGAAATACTGGGGGATCTTGACAGGACTGAAAAGTAGGGAGTCAATATAATGTAAAGAGAAGACCCCTTTTCTCCACCTCCAGGCTTAGAGCTCCCTGGAACTCTCCTATTTTCAGAGTCTTACAGGAGCCAGCAGGCCAGGGAGAAACAGCCTTCCAGTTGCACTGCAGAATACTGAAGAGATAATACTTTAAACAATGGTACACATTCTATTGCTATTCACTCAGTAATTAAAAGGTTGATAATAAAAATTATATTTGGGGAATATACCCAAAATCATTAAAAGCAGGAACTAAATATATATTTGTACCCTCTTATTCATAGTAGAAAGAAGGAAGCACCCCAAAAGGATATAGGCAGATGAATAAAGAAAATGTGGTATATTTGGAATATTATTCAGCCTTGAAAAAGAAATTTTAACAAATGCCACAAAACAGAAGAACCTTGAGGACATTATGGTAAATGAAATAAGCCAGTCAGAAAGGAGAGGTACTGTGTGATTCCTCTCCTATGACTTACCTAGAGCAATCAAATTCAAATTCATAGAGACAGAAAGTAGATCAGTGGTTGAGGGGGAAAGGAGAGGAAATAGAGAGCTACTGTTTAGTGGGTAGAGTTTCAAATAAAAAGAGTTATGTGGATGGATGTTGGTGATGGTTATCAACAATGCAGGTACATTTAATGTCACTGAACTGTGCACCTGAAAATAGGAAAGATGATCAATTTTATGCTATATGTGTTCTGTCAGAGTTAAAATTTAAAAAAAAGAATCGATGAATTCACAAAGATAGTAAGACAAGGAATTTATCCATTTATCTTACAGATCGTTAAAGGAGTGTTATTGTCAATAATTACAAAATACAATACCATGTGAAACTTCGAAGATGTTCACAATACAGTGATGGAGGCACTGAAGTAATTAATTTTAAAAATTATATCCCAAAATCTGAAAGTTTTTTTTTTCTGTTTGCTTTCATACACCAAAATATTTGCTTTTCAAAAGTTTATATACCCTTCAACATTAATTTCAAATACTCCTTCCTGCATTGTTCAGCAATCAGGAAGTTACTCCCTTCTAAGCCGGAATTTATTTTTTATCTTACAACTCCAGCATCCAAGGCCTGTTTTATGTACACTAGATATGCAGCTAAAAGGTAAGGTCTACATTGTATCTGCTTCTCAGTGCATACATATGAGTACTCAGTGCATATATATGTAAGTGCTCATAATATAAGTACTAAAAATATTTTTTAATTGAAGCTATAGCATCTGCAAACTATATAAATCCAAAATTTGGAAAATACGGAGACCAACTGTCTGGAACGGCCCGTAGCTGAGTTTCCTGGGATACAGGATGTTGGGTGCTAAATTGGACCATACTGGGCAAATCAGAACTGGTTGTCACCCTAGGAGTACAATTCAGCATTTTCAAACAAAATGGAAGCATTGTTTTTGTAAATTCACTATGTAACTGTGGCCAAACACAGCTCTCAGAGACACAATTGGCATGAACACCAAAGTAAAATGTCAAGAAATGATTATGTATAAATTCTCATCATTCTAATCAGAAGTTTATTTCTGCTATAGTGACGATTATTGCTCCTCACTTGCAATTATAACATAAAAATGTTTGATAATTTTTCCTTTCATGGTAACTAGGAAACATTTTTTTTTTCTATTCTGGAAGGAAGGAAATAAATTCATAGTAAAAGTGCTAATGAAGAATTCCTACATCTCACATTAGAACCGTTGCAGGTATTAAGAGTCCTAAATTTTCCAGATAAAACCATGAAGCATTTATCCTGCAAGCCAGTTCCATTCCCCCAGGCATCAGTACGAAATTGAAACTGGATGCTGGGAGCAAGTGTGCTTTGATCGAATGGCATCGGCACTGGGACCACATCATAACATGCTCTGAACACTCTGATCTCACCTAAGGGCTGTCAAGAGATGCTAATGGACCAATTTTTCTGTCCTTGGCCCTACTCTACGGAAAGCAAATTTTGCTGTCTCATAGGGTCAGCATGACCATGACTCCGAGGCTTTGTGATTCACGTACATGGGGAGGAGGAACACCAGGAATCCATTCGCCATTCAGCTTCCATTCACACCCGTTTAGGGAGCACCGAACTAACAGTGACCTCATTCTGTTAAGTGTTGTGAATAGCAAGAGAAATAAGACAATTCCAGGTGGGGCTACAAACCAAAGGGAAAAGGAACAAAGTGCTGTGGAATGGAGTTTGTGGAGGGCAGTTAGTTTTGCAGAGAAGTCAAGGGAAAGCATTGTTAAGGAGGTGACAGGTGACATGTGTTCTGACCATCCACCAGCAGTTCCTAGTGGACAAATACAAGGAAGAAGAGAATGTTTTAGAGGAGTGAGTGTAGGGAATGCCCTGTGTACAAAATCTTCTCGCTGCTCTCACAAAGTATCTCCACCTGGGTAATTTACACAACAGAAATGTATTGCTTCACAATTCTGGTGAAGAGAAGTCTGAGACCAACCTATGGGCAAGATTGGCTCCTTCAGAAGTCTGAGAGAAAATCTGTTCCATGTTCTCACTGTTTCTATTCTATTCTATTCTATATAGAATGGCTATTTGCTAAGATCTCTGTGGTATCTTTAGATGCATCACCCCAGCCTCTGCCTTTGTCTTCATGTGGCATTCTCCTTGTTCACATATCTGTGTCCAAATTTCCCCTTTTTAAAAGAAGTCAGGACAGGAGTTAGGGGTCCAACCTACTCCAGTATGACCTCATCTTAATGCAACTGATTACATCTGCAATGATCATATTTTTAAATAAGGCCACATACTGAGATGCTCTGGGTTAGGAATTCAAGATAAGAATTGTTGGGGAAAGAGCACAAATTCAACCCACAATTCCCTGAAAAAGGCATCAGATATATTAACATGAAAGGGTATTTTTAAGGTGGGAAGTTCTGTAATTTTACCAGAGCTTGTTTAACTATTCTCCTGTTGAAGGGCAATGGGTTTGATTCTAAGCTTGGATTATTATAAATAAAGCTACTGTACATTTTGTAATAATAGATAGGTAGGTAGGTAGGTAGGTAGGTAGCTAGATAGATAGATAAGATATAGTACAAAATGGTAGGAGAGGAAGGTGGAAGCTAGGATTTGAAAATCTTGCATAGTCATGTTCAAGGGTGAAAAAATTGAAGTATATACTCAAATGTTTGGAAAGCACTAATATTGATGAAGGGAAAAAAAACTGTGATCATAAGTTAGGAGAAATGTTAATGTTAAATAAACATTAACAGGTTAATCTTTATGACAGAACTTCTTGGGAACTGTAACATGAGCATGTGCTTTAGAAAATCTACGAAAATGAGAACGTGAACAGCCCTTCCCAAACTTATTTCACTGCAGACATTTTTTGTTTTCAGGAACCACTCCTAAAATTAACCATTTGGGAGATGTGGGCATTATCACAGCGTATCCTTCCTGACTGGCTTCATGACATCTCTGAGTTCCAGTTCCCTGCTCTGTATGGCTGGGATAATGATCGCATTTTATCAGTTCAGCCCCTGCGAGTGAAGAGAGAGACCACAGCAGATCGCGCTGTGGTAAACCACTGTGTCTGGAGACTACTTGAAGGACTTTGAAGTGGGAATGGGAGGGGGGAGTATGTGAATCTGTTGAAAATAAGGTAAGAGAGTAGTCAAAGTAATTATTTGGGGAAATAAAGATCCCAGAGCAGCATCAAAAATCAGATGGCAGTCTCCTTGCCTCGGCTTCTCACGCCCTCCCTATCACTCCCCATCACTCCCCTTGAGTCCTGTTTCATTCATTTGTTCAACCGATATTTGTTGTCCATTACCAGGTCTGAGACTCATTGCTTAGCATTCCTTTCCAAGTAGCCTGCACAGATTACTTGAATTCAATCTGCCCTCCTTTTCTTCTGATATCCTTGACATACACTATGTGAGTCTCACAGCTGTGCACATGTAAGTGTATTGATTTGAACCATTACCTCTTTGCTTACATTTATATTTGGATGCACCTCCTAAATGAGACTGAAAATCTTCCCTAATCAAATACTAATAATATCCCATGTTATGCCAACCACAAAAGTATACAGAGTTAACTGCATAGAAGCTTCTTCATGGTCCTGTAGTGCATTGAATTTAGCCTCTTAGAGGAGTCTCATAACTTCAAGTTAACTTGTAAAATTACAAAGACACTGCAACCAGACACAGAATGTGGAGAATTACCTGAAAACATAGAAATTTCTTTTTCATGATTACCCAGTTGATAAATGATTCCCAAGTGTCCATGTATTTAGGGAGCCACTGAAAATAAGGCAAGTTTTGATACAAAAGGAGTTGATCTGTGCCTCTAAGCAGCAGAGGCCTGTCATTGACAACATAAAGTGACAAACAGATGACATTTAATGGGAAGACAATATGTCTATTTATTTATAAAAATTATGGTTCAAACATCATTGGGGCTTATTTCTAAATGATTTTTTTAAAGTATTCTTTCCCCATCATTTTACCATTCAATCATTTCTGAACTATTTTTAAAATATTTAAAGAAGTACAAAAGGAAAGTATATTTCTTCTTGAACCCTAAGTCAAGTTCATTTACTGATTACAGACTATACTGAATTGTTGAATTAAAAATCAACCATATCTCTTTGGGCAATTTTCTGTGAAGGTAACATTGGAACTTTTAAATCTTGAATATGATACTATTTGATATTTTGTTAATTTGTCAGATTGACTTGCCACATTTAGGTCAAAAACAATTTTTAAGGTCATTTATTTTTATCAGCTTTAAAAATGATACTAACCTATTCAGACAATATCTTGTCAAGAGTTTAGCTAGCAAAATTTTAAACTTTAACTTTATAATTTAGTAAGTCACTCTCATTCATACTTTATGATCAGAGAAACAAAAATAGTTAAATCAAAATATGAAGCCCACAGAATTTTCTTCAGAAATCTTGTATATATCTACAAATGAATCAAAGATGAAAACAACCAAATAGTAATTTAGTTCCAGGAACATTCCCAATTTCCTTGTTCAACCTTTGCAGATGCCCTTCACACCTCCTGGTCCTCTCCCTCTTTTACCTCTTGAGGCCAAAAGTTATTCCATTCCCTCTCCAATTTCCAGCTTTAATGAGGAATAGTTGACAAGTGTAATTGATATATTTAAAGTGTACAATGTGGTGATTTGGTAACATAGAGATGTTGAGACAACTGAGTGTTATTCTATGATCCCCTTCCTACCCAAATTAGCAGTGTTTTCAGTCCTCTCCAACACTTAGAACTCCACATATCTACTTCTTATCAGACATTTTCAATTCAAGAATTGTGAAAATCTATAAGGAAAATGATAAAATCAATGCCCTTTGTGGGGTATAGCAGCATCAGCCTGGTACAAAGGACACAGACCTCAGAAACAGGAGGCTCAGATTCAAAGTCAAGGTCAACTATTTACTGTCTTGTGAACTCACTTAATCTTCTGAGCCTCAATGTCTCAGAGTTCCATAATTCCAATGAATGAATGAATAACGAATAACCTTAAAGTATTCTCTCTCTCTCTCTCTCTCTCTCTCTCTCTCTCTCTCTCTCTCTCTCTCTCTCTCTCTCCTGCCTCCTTCCCCCCAGCTCCCAATCTTATTCTGCTTTGGCCTCTCTCTTTTTCTTTTCCTGTTTCACACTGCTTCCTTCATACTGCTTCTTACTTCCTTAATTTTCTACTCCTTAATATGAGAGACATTTCTTTCCCAGGACTGTTCACTTAATATCACTGCTCTGTGTCCTCATTTGCTTCATATAATCCATCTCCTTCATCTCTCCTTTCTCCACATTGGTTCTTGAACATGGAAAAGATTCCCCCCTCACATTCCCAAAGCCAATATTTTTCTCTCATTCAAAACATCACAATAATCACCCCTCTGTCTATTATATCCACTCAGTAAATAATAAATGATTAAAGTGGCAATGATGAATTCATCAGCAAAGAACATATATTCCGAGCAATTATATTCTGAGCAATTAAATCTGGCAAAGAAAAGATAGGGAGTAACTGCAACCCACTTAGAAACAGGTGTGATTTCTCTAACCAGCCGTTATCACATTTGCACTGCCATAATTACTGCTCTGGCAAATACTACATTGCCATAGAAACACTGTTTCCAAAGTATATATTTATAGATTTTGTTGGTGGGTATGTCGACTACGAAGCAGTTTTCACACGTATTTGTGAGCTTTCACAATGAAGATGGTGGGGATGTTATTCTTCTTCCCCAGTAACCCCAAGTTGAAGGATTTTAAAGTGCAATGAAAACCCCTTCAACATCCTATATTTCCCTAAATGCACACGTTTAAAGTAAGGGAACTGATTAAATAAAGAGCACAGTGTACTAATGCAATAGTCGAAACAGGACCAAATCAGGGTGTGCCTGACGTCCTCATCTGTCCTTAGCTGTAAAATGGGAATAGTTCTCTTAGAAAATTTCCATTTGTTCAAATGAGACATGGTACATTTAAAAAGAACTCCATAAATTTGTGTCGTATAAATATCAATTTTAGTTTTTCTTCAACATCAAAAGAGATTGTTCTCAGATATTAGGAGGAATTCAGTTTTGAGCACTTTCTCACTCCTCTGTAAGCACTATGGAGTTTGTTTTTCCCTATATATTTGTGGCCAAGCAGATTTGGGATCATCAGGGTTTAACCTTAGTCCAGACCCTGAGAAGAAATGTGCTTGCTGGCAGGTGGGTTATTCTCTGGCTACTCTGTGGATTTTTCCTTACTGTTGTTAATCTATAATTCAGCCACAAGACAGAGCTGTATCTATAAGTGTAAACAAAGCTTTTATTTGTCTGTTTTAGGGAACTGCAATGCAGGAAATACGACTCAGTTAGGCCATGGAAGGCTCCCATGTGGCAAAAAATTACAGAACTGTCTCCTACTGGCAAATTAAAATAATTATTTAAAAGGGGATTTAAAAAGAAACATGCAAAAGGGAGGGATGTCTGCATGTCAGTGCAGTAATAGACTGTCCTCTGAAGCTGAGATCTGATAGTGTTTGTTGATTCCTGTGAGTAGACTGGCATCCTCTCTACAAACTTTTCAAATTCCAGGTGTCAGAGTGCTCATTCACTGAGGACTATGTGTGCAAATTTGAGGTAGAACAGCAATTTAGCAGAAACTGCACCCCACCCCCCAATCCACTAGCTCAGAAAAAAAAGTCTATGCACATTCAGAGCAAGGTGACCCAAACCCTGCTAGTTTAGACCCTTCCTCTCCTTCCCCCACAGGGCACCTTGATTGTGAAATCCCCCTATCTTAAGAATAGGGATATTATGGGGCCTCCCCTGGTGGCGCAGTGGGTGAGCACTGGGCTGCAAAGCTTCCCCCAGCCTCTGCAGCACCGGTTCAATCCCCGACCACCTGTAGGGTCCAACATGGTGCGACAGACCTCTCCTGCTGCGCCCGCTGCTGCCCTCAGCAGTGTGTTTAATCAGTCTGCCTGGTCTGTCCCCAGCTCTGGCTCTGGTGAATTCTCTCACCCTCCCGCGCTTCTGATTGTACCCAGTGCTTGTATAAACAAATAAATAAATCTTAAAAAAATAAAAATTAAAAAAAAAATAGGGATGTTATGGCCCTGGGGTTTTGTTAAACAAAACTGATCAGTGCCCATTCTGGATGCTATCAGTGAGCCCCTACTACTCACACAAAGGAGGTATTTATGTGAGCAGCTCAAGACCCAAGGCACAGCTCTCTCTTAAATCATCTGCACCCATTCTTGACTATGTCCTCTCATTGCACTGAAGCTTCACTACTCACTCACTTATTGTGATGCCTGCATGGGTTCTTTCCTGCACCAAAGTCAAGAACTTCCAAGGTTCCTCAGTCCCCCAGGGCCCCGTCAGGTTTTCTGAAGATGATGATGGTAAATCCATGTTACCAAGTGTCGGGTGTGGTAGATGTGCATAAATCTACTCTCCAAGGGCCTGACTCCATTTTGGATGTTCCCTTTATCAACTTTGATTCTATGATTTCTGAGTCATCTCTATACTATCTTTAAACTATAAGGAAGAAATATATAAAAATATATGTTAATTCATATTTTTGGTTTTTATTGGTAAAATTCAGAATAACAAGATACCGCTGAATTCAACAAAAGATATGAACTCATATATTTGACAAGATTAGAAAAAAAAAGTACAGTTTTAAACTGAACTCTTCACCTATGAAAACAACAAAAATGAACCTTTTTTTTTATTATTATTTATTTATACAAGCACTGGGTACAGTCAGAAGCATGGGAGGGTGAGAGAATTCACCAGAGCCAGAGCGGGGAGCAGAGCAGGCAGAAGGACCGAAGTACACTGCTGAGGGGAGCAGCGGGTGGCAGGAGAGGTCTGCGAGCCATGCGGGACCCTCTCTGGTGGCCGGGGAGCAGCTGGGGCTCGAACCAGCACTGCAGAGGCTGCGGGCAGCTTCGCAACCCAGCTCTCAACCGCTGCGCCACCGGGGAGGCCCGAAAGTGAACCCTTTTTAAATAAACAAGGAGCAAACCCCTTTTTAAGTCAAGACCAATCAGCAAAGTTTTCATTCAAATGACAACATTTATATTTGCCTACTCTTTATAATCACAAAGTATTTCACCTATCAGTTGATCCTCATTACCACTCCAAACTACTTCTTACCACTCTTGAGGACAATAGGCACTTTGATTGGCTTTAATAGTGGAAGAAGTGAAGAAAAATAAACCAGTCTACGGGTAAGGTATAATACATCAGGAAATAACTTTTAAATCCTGTCCATCATTCCTGGTGGGCCAGAAGTTCACAAGTGAAGTAAAATGAGGATATAACCAAGAGGATGATCTTATCAGACCAACTGTTCATGGGAGAGAAGAGGTTTGCCAGTCACAAGAGAGAGAAGTATAAGCTGGGACTCAGGAGAGGAGCAAGTCAGTTTCCCTGGACTTGAACCTAGAACCAGGGAAGAGGAAAGGTTGGGGAGGTGAAGGTGGAGGTGATGGAGGAGGAAAAGGAGAGAAAGGAGAGAGAGAGAGAGGGTTGGAGAAGTTGGGAGAAAGGAAAAGAGAGGGAAAGGGTTTGGGGGAGGGGGAGGGAGGGCTGGAGACTGGGGGGTCGGAGGAACCCTGGAGGGGTGAGCAGAGACAGAGGCAAGTACAAAGGGGCAATAAAGGTAAAGGGGACTAATTGCCTGCGTCTTATTTGGAAACACTATGTAGCAGGATGCCCTCAAGCTGTCACGGCAGGCAGATCGGAATAAACTGCTGATAGAAAATGTTTTGACAGAGAGAGGGCAGGAGGCATATCGTCCTTAATAGTTATGTGACAGGCTCACATGCTAGGGATTGTGGGGAGGCAACTGAGGGTGAGAACCATATCATTGCCAAAAGAGCCACTAAGGTAAGGGGGTGAGAGACCCCAGAACAAAGGCTGGGGACGCACAGCCTAGAAGATAAGCATTTCACTCATTCCTGAGATCTGCACCCCAAGAGAGCCAAGGTGCAGCTAACTTAGTTGTAGGGCCCCTACTCTACCAAGTGGGTGGACGTGCAGGTATCCCAGCCAGCGACACATCAGCAGCAGAGGCAGTGAGGAAAGGAGCAGTGCCCAGAGACACCCGTTGCATCTCAGTGGGAGGGCAGTAGCTACCATCAGAAAGGACAGCATATGAGCGCTCTCCACTGAAGCTGGAGGCTGTGGAAATAAAGACCAACGAAGTGAGCAAGACAAATACTGTTTTGTCCCGAGCTCATTACAGCAAAGGAGTCAACCAGTCACTAACATTTTGGCAGAGACTCAGTGGCAGCCAAAGAAGTGGGAGGGCCTCCCTGGTGCCACAGGGGTTAAAGACAGCGCTATCAAGCTATCCTCAGCCACTGCAGCACTAGTTCGATCCGCAGCCATCCAGAAAGCAATCCACATGGCACAGGAGGCCTCTCCTGTCTCCCCTTCTAGTCCCCTCAGCAGTGTATTTCAATAGATCTACCTGTTCTGCTCCCCTCTCTCTCTGGTGAATCCTCTCACGCCCTGCCCCGCACCTCTGGCTTACACCCCGTTCTTGTATGCGTAAATAAATAAATCTTAAAAAAATAAAAGAAGAAGTAGGTAAGTTTTACACTGGGTGAAACAGAAGTCTTGCTCACTCTCACTGGAGGCTAGAGGTGACCTAGCTAGAAGGAGCATCCTTGGTGATTAGTCAGACTTGCATATTTGACTTTCTCTCATTGATCCAAAATTGGAAGCAGGGACAAAAATTAGGGAGCTCTTAGTCATTAACCAAATCTTGGCCATTTTGAAAGAACTGTTAACAGAAGTTATTATTTCTAGTTACTTGTCAATAGAAATAGCAAACTGGCTTCCTGGAACTCTGACTTACAGAGGGCTAACTTCCTGAGCTAGTCATTGCACATAAGGGGTTGGTTTGCAGGGCAGGTTGCAACAAATTGTGATTCACACTTCTATTTTAAATACATGGCTTCATCACTGTCTGCTTCCATAATCACAGAACTCAAGTATTTCCTGTCACCTAGGTGGTCACCTTGGAAAGACAAGTGGAGAGCAAATACTCAAGAGAAGAGTTGGGGAGAGTTCAAATTTTGGAAAGGCTGAATATTTAAACAAAATAGACTAAGTTTGTTGGAAAGAGACTTTGTAGCCTGGAGGAGATGGATGTATCATTAACGAGAAATGTAAGACTTTTTCCTTTGCTGCTAGCACAAGATTGGAATATTCAGAGGAAGATAAAATTGGATTTTGAAACCAAAGAGCCTACATTTTTGCGTTTCTCATATGTAGTATACAGATTTTTGCCCTGTTAGTGATAATATTGCCCATAGTTTACAAATGAGGAATCTAACAGGAAGATCCAAAGTTATAATAAACATCAAAACCACAATTTTCAAGGTATCACAGTTTTGGAAACCAGTAAGTAGTTTCTACCCAGGACATTTACACGGAGTAGCAGTTCTACCAAGTGAGGGCCAAGTTCTGATACAGGCAAAAGAAACCCAACAGTCTAAGACCCGAGAAAGTAGAAAAAATACTTATTCCTTCCTAAGAGAGCGAATTTATAAATTTTCCAGAATTGTAACATTTCAGATAATTGTAGTCCATTGTTCTTAAAAATATATACACATGATGATTCAAAAGTCCCACTTCTTTTTTTAAAGATTTATTTATTTATTTATTTATTTATTTATTTATTTATTTATTTATTTATACATGCACTGGGTACAGTCAGAAGCGCAGGAAGGTGAGAGAATTCACCAGAGCCAGAGCGGGGAGCAGAGCAGGCAGAAGGATCGAGGTACACTGCTGAGGGGAGCAGCGGGCGGCAGGAGAGGTCTGCGCGCCATGTGGGACCCTCCTCCTGTGGCCGGGGAGCAGCCGGGGATCGAACTGGCGCTGCAGAGGCTGCGGGCAGCTTCGCAATCCAGTGCTCAACCACTGCGCCACCAGGGAGGCCCCAAGAGTCCCCACTTTTGACCCAGATGACATAGTTAGCAAACCCTCAATGTCAGGCGCAAGTACACTGGGATTAGGTGGTGTAAATTGAGTTAAAGAGTCACTCAGAAAAGGTATAATTAGAATTTGAGGTCAGATCTTCCAAGCAGGCTGCTCTAGGCAAGGGTTTCCAGTGACTGAGCCACAAGCAGCCGGAGGAGCATAATTTCCACAACAGCACCTTCCTCACCCCGCCTCTCTGCTCTCCTTTGAAAGGCTGCAGAAGGCCTTGGAAGGAAAGGTTACATAAGTAAAAGAAAATAAATTGCTTTGGGCTCACTGTGATTAGTTAGAAAATAAAATGAGCTTTCACAAAGAACCTTTGTATTCTAGAACTCCAAATCACTTCTTATTATGAACATAGAGTAATACAAGTTGAATATCAAGTAATTAATGTTCATTTTAAGCACATCTCTAGAATTCTAATTCTTTAAAGTGTCTCTTAAAGTCTTCCACTCTGACAGTCACATTCTCAAATGTTTCAATGCCACCTAAAAAGACTGTCTCATAAATTCTATATTGATATTATAATAGAGTAGCAGCATAATTTAAAGATTTTTTTCCATTGAAAATTGCCCTATTGCTTTTGAAAATAATGACTCTCAATTATTCCAGTGTGAGATGCATTCATTTTATTACATTATCTAAATTTGTGTAGATATCACAAGGCCTTATGCACTTCCTGGTAAAGACACGAAATGTTCCTAGTTCTCTCAATTATGCTTTTTTAATATTAATTTGCACATACGGTGACATTTTCACTCATTCTCTTATTCATTACAAAATAAACAACAATGTGTTGCTCTTCAGCATGGTATTTTAATATTTTCAATCACAAATTTTCTTATTCTACCAAGGGTAGGGGGAGATCATTATAAATAATATTTGACTGCTGAATTATCTACTGTGTGCCCATCTCTGAGTTTATGCTCTTCATTTTGCAAGATGAATGAGGTTCAGAAGTTTCAATAAAACGATCTGAATAACAGAGTAGAAAGAGGTTTGCCTTGAAGACACTGCACCTCACTGCTGTTCCAAGGGTCTGTCTATCCTCATTCTCTCAGAAATTCAGTGCCCCTCTTCCTCCTCCTTCCCTGTTTGTCTTCTCTTTCCTGATTCAGGCGACTTTTCTCTAAGAGCACAGATGAGGAACTCAGGAGTTCTCGCACTCTCTGGAGATATCCATTGTGTGATAGTGGGTACACTAGTTATGGTGGAAAATAACTTCCCTGAATCACAGGAGCTGACCTCAGCAAAAGTGTATTTCCTGTTGCCCTCAGAAGGTAACACAGTGAGTGACTCAGGAATCCTGGCTGTCCCCTCTGTCACTGCAAGGAGGCCCTCTCATCATCCAGACGGCAGATGAAGGGGTGAGGGGGAGCATGTGAATGGAAATCACCTGAGATGTGTAACCACTGGCCAGAACTAGTCATTTTTCATCAGTGTGTCCACGTTAACTGTAAGGGTAGCCGGATAATGTAGGCGAGTATATGGACACCAGTGATTAGTCATCATTTCTGCCACATTGGGCTACTTTTCTAGTTTTTTTATGAATCTCTCTAGGTCATGCTTCCACCTCTTCAAACTTTTCACTATGTCTGGGACACATGCATAAGCTTAATATTTTTAAACTTAAAATTATATTATATAAATATGCATATGGGGACTCAATGGAGACAGAAAACTACTTTGCTTAGATCTATAAGGAAAAAATTGAGAAAAGAAAATAGTTTTGCCAAACCAAATCTCAATAAAGATACCCAGAGGAATCATATTGAGAAGGCATATTTTAGAATTCTTTACACAGAATTTTCCTTATACTTTCCATATATATTATACGATGGAAAAAATCAGAATCTCAGCAGGAGAATCAGTAAATCTTTGAAGAAAGGAAGAATGGCTGTTAGGGGGGAATGCAGGGTGTGTGGGCAGGGGGAGGATTTATGAGAGAGGAAAGAATCATTTGTTTTTGTTGGTAATGATACTTTTCCCCCAAAATTAGAAAGCCAAGGGATAATAAACAACTAGAGAAAATCCACTAATAACTGTGGTATCTCTGAAAATACTAATTAGAATTGATTTTTAATTGCCTGAATTTTCTTTTACTTCAAAAATCAGTTGTTTATTTAATGAACTGAGGAGAATCTTGTCCCAGCCTCCCAAATCTCCCATGTAAGCTGGTATCTTTCCACTGCAGATTTTATGTATTTCAGTATGTTGGAGTAATTTCATTATTATTTAATGCCTTTCATAACTCAGTCTCTTCCGCCTCTATATTTCCAACATTTCCAAAGTGTCTACAAACATAAAAGTAGCATAAAGGGGCCTCCCTGGTGGCGCAGGCAGTTGAGCACTGTGCTGTGAAGCTGTCCCCAGCCTCTGCAGTAACGGTTCGATCCCCGCCGGCCTCAGAGCAACTCACCTGGCGAGCAGACCTCTCCTGTCTCGACCGCTGCTTCCCTCAGCAGTGTATTTCGTTAGTCTGCTTGTTCTGTTGCCTGTTCTGTCTCTGCTGAATCCTCTCACCCTCCTGTGCATCTGGCCAGTTCTTGTATAAATAAAAAATAAAATAAAATTAAAAATTTTTATTAAAAAAAAATAACATAAAGTCCAGAAATATTAGCACTCGTTTCAATATCCTGTCTCCCCTTATCACCACTAGTCTCTTGTTTACTTTCTAATTTCTTGCTTGCAAGGTTATCTTTATTGTTTTTATGAAATTACATATTCATTATTAAAAAAATAGCATGCTAAAAATGTAAAATAGAAGGTGAAAACAAAACCACCTCAAAATTATACCACAATGCTTTTTCAGACATTTTTTCATCCATATATAATTCAGAAAGGTAAATTGACAAAAATGTACAGATAGAAAGGCTCAAATAACCTTCTAGTCTTCCTGCCACTTTTCAATTACAAAGCATGACTCTATTTCATCAACTCTAATGCACTTCTTTCCACCTTTTAGCTCCCCTGAAATTCGGATGTGTTTTATTATGGAAAATGCATTATATCCAGGTGACCAGGCTGCAATCCTGATGTGACATCCATTGCCTGGACATGCACAAAGTTGGCTGCTATTCCTGGTGGCCTGATTGACCAAATGCAGCCCTTCAAAATTCAGGCAGAAAAGAAGATGAGTTGAGGTTATTGCTGGAAAACCTCCTCTTGATGCCTTTTGGTTGAAAAAAAAAAAAAAAAAAAGACACCCTCCCTGAGGGAGGAACGGTGATTTTCTCTATACTGAAACATTTTCATTCCTTCTTGTTCTATATATTTTCAAAAATCCATACAATAAACAAGTATTGTTTTTGCTTTTAGGAGATAATATAAATCTGCAAATCTTTTCTTCGGGCTCTCTGAGTTGATGGTAGCCTAAATTGCTTGCTAGCTAATGACTTTGAATCATGAACAACTTCTCTGTGATAAGGAAAAGTGGAGGTTGGGTCTGAGACACAACTATCTTGTATCTCCAGGGGGATAAAGTGCACATTACAGCCTCACAGGGGAAGGCAGCTCTTTTGTTGAGGCTCCAGATGGGGCCTTCTTACTTTGCGGATGTCTCAGGTCATTAGGAATTACTGATCACACTGAAAGGGGCAGAGTCTGCTTGCTTTTCAAGAATTTGGGGAACAAAGAGATAGTCTCATGCTCATGGTATAGGGTTAGCAGTCATCTGGATTAAAGTTTTAAAAATGCAGTAATATATATTTTTTTTACCAGAAACCCACAACCAAAGAAAGAGAAATTATAAAAGTAATTAATGAGAGGGCCTCCCTGGTGGCACAAGGGGTTGAGCACAGCACTGTGAAGCTATCTGCAGCCTCTGCAGCACAAATTGCATCCCTGGCCTGCCAGGGAGCTACCCACATGGTGCAGCAGACCTCTCCTGTCTCTCCCGCTGCAACCTCAGCAGTGTATTTCAGCCAGTCAGCCTGTTCTGCTCTCCTTTCTCTCTGGTGAATCCTCTCACCACCTCCAATGCCCCCATACCTCTGGCCTGTATCCCAGTTCTTGTATGCATAAATAAATAAATCATAAAAAAGTAGGGGCCTCCCTGGTTGCACAGGAGTTAAAGCCAGTGCTATCAAGCTACTGCCACTATAGCACAAGTTCAATCCCCAACTAGCCAGGAAGCAACCCACATGGTGCAGCAGACCTCTCCTGTCTTGCCTGCTGCTCCCCTCAGCAGTGAATTTCAGTACATCTGCCTGTTCTGCTCCCCACTCTCTCTGGTGAATTCTCTCACCCTCCACATCTCTGGCTTTCACCCCAGTTCTTTTATGCATAAATAAATAAATCTTTAAAAAAAGTTCTAAAAAAAAAAGGTAAATAATGAGAAAGGATATAGCTGGCAAATATAAACAAAAAAAAAAAATGGGCTTTGAAATCAAATGTCATGATAAAGTAGATATATCAACAAGGTTGAATTGAGAAATGCAATGATTATTTAACCTTAGGAAAATCAATAAATGAAATTTACTACAACAATGAAATAAAATAGAAAAATCACATACCATCTTAACAGACTCAGAAAAAGCACTTGATAAATTTAACACCTACTTATCATTTAAAACATAATTGTCTGAAAAACAAGAATAAGGGGGAGCTACTTCAACTTAATAAAGGATACTTACTACTACTAAAGATATTTAATGGAGAAATTTTTGATACATTCTCTTTTAAGCTTAGGAACAGGATGAAGGTATAGTCTATCATAGAAATGGCTTATTTTATAGTTAATGCAAATATCAAGAAAACAGAAAACTTCCAGTTGTGATGGGATAGTTGGGATACATAACCAACTATAACAGTCCATAAAAATAATATTAAGTATTAATAATAATAATAGGCATAATTCTTGAGAGAAGACAAGAACACCCAAAAACATGAAATTGAAAAGACAACAGCATGATTATAATACTGAAATTTAAAAATTTGCCAACCTACAGTTCTGTGTTAAGTAAAAAATGCTTTAAAACTGAAGCTGAAATATATTTTCAAAACTATAAACAAAATAACAACAAAAACAAAGAAAACTCAAAGAATCTGTTACCAGGAAGGTGTGCACACAAGAAATAAGGATAATTTTAGAGTGAAGAAAAATGCTACCAGAGAGAAGGCTGGGGTGGTAAGAAGGAATGAAGTGCCCCTGAAAAGGTAAATATGTGGGCAAATAAGAATGAATATTGACTCTTTAAAATAAGAATAATAATAATATCTTGTGAGATTCATAATATGAAAAAGTAGAATATGTACAAAAATAGCTCAAGGAGGTAAGAAGTAATAGAAATAAGCATCTTTAATTGTTTGAGAAACAGTAAAATACTAATCTAAAGTATAATGAATCAAACTATAATGAATTAAAAAATGTATTATAATTTCAAGTGCAAACAATAATGTCATAATAACAGATGATATAACTGAATAGCTAATAGAGAAGAAAATGAAATAATTAAAAAATACTTGTTAATTCCAAATACAAGCAAGAAAGGAAGAATAAATGAGACAAAACAGATGAGAAAATATAAAGCAAATATCAATATATTAGACATAAAACCAATTATGTCAATAATTAGATTATATTAAAATAGCATGGAAAATACAAGATGAGTATTAACATCTTTAAATGCCAAAAAGTGAGGCTGTGCTCAGAAAGCAAAAGAATGGAAGCATGAAAAAGTTACAAAACTAGAACAATTTGAGCAATGAAGTAAAAGAACCAGTAATTCTGTTTGCCATGAAGCAAGCACACTAGCTAGTCATTGTCCCTGAAATTTCTATGTAAAAAAAAAAACTGAACTGAGGGCCTCCCTTAGGGTGCAGGGGTTAAAGTATCAGCACTATCAAGCTTTGGCCAGCCACTGCAGCATGAGTTCTATTCCTGGCCAGGGAGCTGACCCACATGGTGCAGCAGACCTCTCCTGTCTCGCCTGCTGCTCCCCTCAGCAGTTTATTTCAGTTTGCCTGTTCTGCTCCCTACTCTGTCTCTGGTGAATCCTCTTAACCCCCACACCTCTGGCCTACACCTCAGTTCTTTTATGCATAAAAAAAAACTTTAAAAAAAAGAAGCGTCAGAATAATCATCTTAAAAAAAAAATCTGCGTTATTGACAGTCCTATCTCAGTTGAATTACTGTAGTTATTCACTGACTTTTTAAAAAATGCCTTGTGTGTAGCTCCCTGGCTGGCAAGGATCAAGTCGTGTTGCAGAAGCTGCAGAGGCTGCAGATAGCTTCACAGTGTTGTGCTTAACCTCTGGCATATACCCCTGTTCTTGTATGCATAAATAAATATTTTTTTAAAAAATACAAAAATAAAAAAATGCCTTTATTGAGATATAGTTCACATACCATTTTTTTCACTCATCTAAAGAATACAATTCAATAGCTTTTAGTATATGCACAGAGATATACATCCACTACCACAATTGATTTTTTGATATGTTAACCCAAAAAAGAAACACTTTACCTATGAGTAGTCAGTCTATGCCCCACTTACTCCTGCACCAGACCAGATAACCAAAAATATGCTTTCCTCCTGCATAGATTTGCTTATTCTGAACATTTCATAAAATGGAATCTCTGGATTTTTTTTTTTTTTTGTGTGCCTCACTTCTTTCACTTAGCATAGTATTTTCAAGCACCATCCACATTCCTTTTTACGTCTAAATACTAATCCATCAGTCCTTATTCCCTATATCAAATATACCATAGTTTCTTTATTCATATATCCATTAACAGACGTGTAATTTTTTCTGTCTTATGGCACTATGAATAATCCTGCAGCGGACATTCATTAGCAAGTGTCTCTGTGGTTCACTGCCTTTTATCACAGGACATGGGAAGACGAAGTAGCAGACCAGAGGATCTTTTGCGCTACAGACATGCCCTTTATCTTCATTGGATGACAGCAACTTGATTTCCCTTTCATAGTCACTATTAACTACCCAGTCAGTATAGTATCTTTTGGTCTATTTATTCAATATTATGATGATCTTGATTTAACCAAGTAACAGCCATCTCTTCCTCAGACCTCCTCACCAATGTTGTGATCATTCCAAGTCTCTAGTCACCAAGCTGAACCATCAGTTTCAGCCCATGAAAGGATGTCTATTTGTACTTGTATCCATATCTCTTTCCAGAAAAACTTAACATCAAATGTACTGCTTAAAGTTCTGCCAAGTGAGAGAATTTTCTTTCACCATTGTCCCCCAAGTTCAGTTAGTTGTAACTACCGTGCTGCAACCATCTACTTTCATATGGAGACAACAAATAATGCAGAACCATTTGTATTCAGATCTACATATTTTCTTCTAGAGTCAATGAATCATAGGATACTCCTCCCAGGATCTAGCTGTGAGTTAGAGATGTAGCAGCAGTAGGTCCTTTGGACAATGGGATACATACTCATTACTTTAAGAATCTTCTTGAACTCATTTGACAGCCCTTCTCGAAGGATTATCAACCCTTCCTGAACTCAGGAGTGTTGTGTATGCATAGTTTCATGATATGGTGGGTCACACAACACCCATGCAGGTTGGGCAGCTCAGGTTACATAGTAACTTCGTAGCCTATGATCAAGTAACAAGTGAGAAACTGCTTCTCAAAAGAGTAGCTCTCTGCAGAAAATGACAGTACTTTCCTTCAAAATGGTAAAGATCTTCACTGTAATTCTATTATCAGGGACTTTTAAAGTTTCAAACAACAAAGTATCTGCCACAGAATCTACCAGCACCATGCGATCTGTTGGACCATATGGTCAGAGTGACAGAGCAACTCGAACAGCTGACTGGACCTGGTACAGAGCCTACTCTTGTCCCAGACCATGCTCAAACATGAAGTCTTTCTGGATACGCAGCAAATGGACCACAGCACCATGTTCAAATGAGGTGGTTGCTGCCCTTAAAGTTAAGGAGGCCCACTGGGGCTTGTGCCTTTTTCTTACTAGTAGGAAACATCAAGCACAGCAAACTGCTCTTCATCTTAGAAATATGTTTCAGGGGCCACCCCGGTGGCACGGAGGGTTGAGCACAGCTCTGTGAAGCTGTCCGCAGCCTCTGCAGCACCGGTTCCATTCCCAGATGGCGAGGGAGATGCCCACAGGGCACGGCAGACCTCTCCTGTCTCACCCACTGCTTCCCTCAGCAGTGTTTTCGGTCAGTCTGCCTGTTCTGCTCCCCACTCTGTCTGTGGTGAATCCTCTCACCCTCCTGCGCCTCTGGCCTGTACCCAGGTTCTTGTATAAATAAATAAATCTTTTAAAAAAAAGAAGGGTGGGCCTCCCCTGGTGGCACAGCAGTTGAGTGATGGGCTGCGAAGCTGCCTGCAGCCTCTGCAGCACCGGTTCGAACCCTGGCCACCGGAGAGGGTACCGCATGGCGCACACACCTCTCTTGCTGCGCCCGCTGCTCCCACTGCTCCCCTCAGCAGTGTATTTCGTCAGTCTGCCTGTTCTGTTCCCTGCTCTGGCTCTGGTGAATTCTCTCACCCTCCCGTGCTTCTGACTGTACCCAGTGCTTATGTAAATAAATAAATAAATATTTAAAAAAAAAAAAAAAAGAGGGGCCTCCCCAGTGGTGCAGCAGGTTAAGCACAGACCTGTGAAGCTGTCCACAGCCTCTGCAGCGTGGGTTCAATTCCTGGCCAGGGAGATACCCACATGGCACAGCAGACCTCTCCTGTCTCTCCCACTGCTCCCCTCAGCAGTGTTTTTTGTCCATCTGCTTGTTCTGCTCTCCACTCTGTCTCTGGTGAATCCTTTCAACCTCCTGTGCCTCTGGCCTGTACCCTAGCTCTTGCATAAATAAATAAGTCTGAAAAAAAAAAAAGATAAGAAAGAAATATGTTTCAACATGAACTAGCCAAGAGGCCAGTACATTTTTTTAATTAAACAGCTAGAAAATATTTTAAGTCTTTGCTGGCCACACACAGTTTCTGCTATATATTTTTCTTCTATATATTCTTTTTCTTCTTTTTTAAAAATAATTATTTCAAAATGTGAAAATCTTTCTTAATTCACAGACTATGTAACAAACCACAGACCAGATATGGCCTGTGAGCCATAATTTAAGACTCTGCCCCAGACCATTAGAATACTAATAATGTCTCTGAGAGGCCAAACATCTGGATTTTTATGGAATTTATTTTGTACTTTCAGATATGGAAGCATCTTACTAAGGCATCTAGAATATATGTTAATTCCTGCTCACTAGATCTAATCAAGATGATGCTCTAGACAGCATGGACAAACATGGTATCTCGCAGAGAAGAGAAATAATGGGGGCTCCTATAGGCCAGATTCTGACATAGGGGTAGAAATTTGAGCACCTTTGTAACAACTACTGAAATTGTAGTCACCACATGATTTATGATAAATCACAGCAATTGTCCAAGATCTACCTGTCTTCTTTACAGGCCAAATCATGAGTTCAGTGGGGATGGGTAGAAGTCACCACCCCTGCATCCTTCCAGTCTTTAATTGTGGACTAATCTCTGTAGCTCTCCAAAACTACAGTATTACATTTGAATCAGTATTTCAGTAGATGAGTAGTTATAAAAGCTTTCACCTTCCAATTATAATAACCTATTTCCCCTAAGGTTATAGGCATCTTAGCTTATGAAAACAACATAGAAATTTGCCAGTTGGTGAGCATGTCAATTCTACCTGAACATGCCAAAATTGAAGAATAAGCACAGTGTGTGTTCAGTGCCTCCCTGTGAAAAAATCTCAGCCAAAATTCCATCAATCATCTAATTTTCAGAATTCCCTTTGCTGCCTGGTGAACAATATGGTGTAAAGATATCTAGGAACTGATGTCAGTTCAGAGTCAGTGTTTAATAATCCTCGCAGAGTCTGATTATTTTCTCTTTCCCTGTATAACTACCCTCACAAGTGGCCACAAGCCCCTTAAAGATAGTTGAGAGGAAGACATAGCATAGATTTTTGGCTAGACAGCAGGGTTCTCCCTCAAGGGTACTTAGTCTGCCCTGAATTTAAGGCTTCCAGGGACTTATCAAGTAGCAAATTATTGAATTGATTAAAGAACCACAACTCTTTTTGTTGATTAATGTCAAGCTTTTGTACACTAATCTAGGAGCTTCTTACATCTATAAATCAAGTAAAACTTGAATAAACTGCCCATTGTGCATTGAGTTGTATTTCCCCCAATATTTCTTGGAGTCCTAATCTGACATCTCTGAATGTGACCTTATTTGGAAATAGGGTTGTTGCAGATGTAATCAAGGAAAGCTGAAGTCATACTTGAGTAAAGAAGGTCCTTACTCTAACATAATTGATATAAGAAGAAACACAGAGGAGACTCTAGCAAGGGAGTGGCAGAGTAAAGACGCCAGTCTTGCTTCCTCCATATAATCACAACTAAATTACAAAAACACAAAATCAAAATACAGTGGAAGATAAAAGGACAACTACAGCACACCCCAGGAGCAAGGTCCAGCAGAAAGGAGTAGGGGAAACTTTAGTTGAGGTGTATTTTATGGAGGGAGTGGCAGCTGATGGAGGGAGATGCCTACGGTGGTTGACTCAGGAGCCCATACCCACATCAGGGACTTTGGAGAATTGACTGTGCACTGAATAAGGCAGTGTACTGGACTGCTACCCAGAACACAGTGTACACTACTGGAGAATAAAAGGAGCAGGGATCAGAGTAATGATTACTGATTTAATCCTGTGACCTATTCCTGACTTAGAAAAGTTAAAGCTGAACCAGCAGGACTAGCTTAGTTAGAGAACCTCTATAGACAAAGTCTACAGAGACTGTCTCCTTATAGACAAAGTTATTATTGGTAGCCTGAGACTGTGATATTTCAAACACTTGCCAGACCCCTACTCAGCAACTCAATGCTTTCACTAACCAGATAAGGTACCAGCTCTTAACAGTAAAAGTAAGCACCCCAGGGTAAGCCTCTTTATTCCAAAAGCAGGAAAATGACTCCCAGCTTGTGATCCTGTCTCAACTGCAAAAAATATCCAGTATCGTAACTACTGCTCAAAGGTTGCCTAGAAATGGAGGCTGGAGTAAGACTACAACTTAGGCCCAAGAGTCAACCAGGAAGAGGGATCCCACCACATAACTCTGGTGCCCACAGCATAGGAAGACTGAATCCTTGGGGCTCACTAGAGGTGACGCTGAGATGCACAACTGCTCCAGTTCCTTTCCACCTATAACACTTTGCCCATGCCAGTGTGCTGGTAACCTGAACAGGTGCAAAGGAAGGAGTATGAAAGTTCATCCCTATAACAACCTATAAAAACTGACAGTGAAGAGACAGCAAAACTTATCCCAAAAAGGCCCTGAGAATTCTCAATCCAGAAGACTGCAGAATATGCCTTAAGAAGAATTCAAGATGACAGTTATTCTTGAATGAATTAAAAAAAAAAAGGATGATGTAAAACAAGATCAAAATAAAGACTGACAAATATGAGGTCATTGTAGTTAGAACTGATAGAGATAAGAAAAACAAAAACAGGGCCTCCCCAGTGGCGCAGCGGTTGAGCGCTGGATTGTGAAGCTGCCAGCAGCCTCTGCAGCGTTGGTTTGATTCCCGGCTGTTCCCCGACCACCAGGGGAGGGTCCCACATGGTGCGCAGACCTCTTCTGCCGCCCACTGCTCCCCTCAGCAGTGTACTTCGGTCCTTCTGCCTGTTCTGCTCCCCGCTCTGGCTCTGGTGAATTCTCTCACCTCCCATGCTTCTGACTGTACCCAGTGCTTGTATAAATAAATAAATAAAATCTTAAAAAAAAACAAAAACAGGGACTCTCCTGATGGTGCAGGTGTTTGAGCGCAGCTCTCTGAACCTGTCCGCAGCCTCTGCAGCACCAGTTCAATCCCGGCCAGCCTGCAAGGGTCCCGCATGGTGTGGCAAATTTCTGCCTCACCTGTTGCTCCCCTCAGCAGTGTATTTCATCAGTCTGCCTGTTCTGTTCCCTGCTCTGTCTCTGGTAAATCCTCTCACCCTCCTGCATACCCCAGTTCTAGTATAAATAAATAAATAAATCTTTTTTTTTTTTTTTTAAAAGAAAGAAATACTAAAACAAAATTTTGAAAAAGCCAATGGAGGGGGAGTTCTCAATAGCAGACAAACACAAGACCCAATGGGGACCAGGTCCAGATGTTGCCACTGTGGGAGGGGAGCCTCTGCTGCTTGTCAGGACTACTCTGCTCTTGGGGAGGGGAGTGGGGTGTGGAACAAAGGAAGGAGGGGCCCCAGTGGGCTGAGGTAGAGGATTAGGGTGGTTTCTGGTGGGTGTGGTGTGGTAACACACATTTGAAGAGGTGTGTACCTATTCCCCAATTTTATATGTTATCAACAAATTTTACCTCATGAAGAATAGTTACAGGAAAAATACAATAAAAGTTGTATTACTGCCAAAGTTAAAAAAATACAGTACATACATCATAATAATAAAATTTCAGAGACTTGCAGAAGTAAATCTGGAAGGAAATAATAAAGATATTAGCAATATTTCCCAGAATTAAATTATCATACCATGTCTCACACTTTATTTTCTAGTTGTTCTACAACAATTAAAGTAGCATTGCCTCAATTCTATATATCTAATAAATTACTTTGAAGTTTTCAAAAATAAAAATCAAAGTGAAATTATTAACTAGCTACCATACAAAAAATTTCAACAAGTTAGCAAGACAAAAGAAGGTAATAAACTAGAAACATGAAAAAAGGCTATGAATAAGCCAAAGAAATCTTAGTGCTAGAAATTTAGAAATGTTTCTCCTCATTAATCATCATAGCAATGTAAATTAAACATTAAAGATATATTGCTTTATATCCATGAGTATAAAAATAAATAGACATGACATGGTAGCAAGCATTGGTAAGGTTATATGACAATGGGAATTCTGACAGATTGTTGGTAGGAGTATAAATGTGGTTAATCACTCAGAAACCAATACAGATATATCCACAAGCCTATATGACCATCTCAGAAAAATTATGCCAGAAGCATACAAGGGGACATAGATAAATATTATAAATACAGCATTGCTTATAGAAGTAGGGAGTTGGAGGCAATGTTCAGAAAAATGCATTGTTCAGAAATATATACTGATTTTTAAAGGAGAATATAACTGTGGGTGTAAGCTATACAATAAAACACAGTGAATGTTGTTGAATTGTCTTGTGAAAATAGTTCTTAACCTAAACTTACCCCTATGAATCTCTAGTTCAGGAGATTTTTACAATTTGTAAACTGAATGCAACAGCCTAAAATTAATTTCCACATTCTTTTTTTGAATTTCCTATCTATGTTCAACGTGGTTGCAAAAAAATAAAATGTGTCAGTGTTTCCAAATAAGATATACCTTCCTACTGATTTCAGTGTTATGTTCTGAAATGAAATTTTATAATTTTCTTTATTTATTCAATCATCTGTTAATCTGATGAAGACGTATTGTTCACCTATCATGTATTAGGAACTGTTCTAGGTACTGAAATACAAAAAGCAAGTAAGACAGACAAAGTCTTCTACCCTCAAGGAAAGTATATTTCAATAAGAATTTCAAACAATAAGAATGCAAGAAATAAATATGAGCTACATGTGCACTTTGAAGAAATAAGGCATGGGATCAGAGAATTTTGGGCAATTGCAGTTTATAAAAGTCTATACATTTCCAGTTACCTTCAGTCCTAGTTATAGTATATATTTTTTTACTATTATCTATACAGAAAACAGAAAATGTGAAGAGAAATGAAATATTTCAAAAGTTATCAGTAATGATCTCCTAGTACACTACGTAAAAAGCTACAAAAGAAAAATTCGAAGAACAAAAATTACATTAAAATGATAACAAAAGTATAAAACCCTATGAAAACGTTGATATATAACCTCCCAAAGCTAGAATTGAAAGATAAAGATTAAAAAAAGAACCTAAAAATAAGAAAATTGAGTGTCTATATAGCCAAGACAATATAAAACTAAAAGTAAAAGATTCCAGAAGTGAGAACAGAGGAAAATATCAGAGGAAAATCAATCATCAAATAAATAATATCAATAATGACAATATATTCAAAATGCACATGTGATTGTCTGAGTTTAATGAGCCTACTCGGTTTTCAACATATAGTTGGAAAAATAATTCACACTATGTAATATCAATTTCAAAATAATACGAAATTTCAAAATATTAGAGATAAATTGAAATTTCTAGAAGCAGAAAGTCTATTTACAAACCATGTAAATGTTGTGTGAATGTGTTGAAGGATCTTTTACTTTTAGGAGTGAATTTGGGGACTATTAAGTAAAAGGTGAAGAAAAAAATGTAACAAAATAACTACAACTACTATAAAGAAATTTTTAATTACTAGAAATTTTGTTATAAACCATTACACGACTTGGTTATAAACATTATCTACATCATAAAAATGTAAATACCAAATATTTAACTAACTTTTAACTAACTCTTGTTTATAAAATATTTAGTATAAATATGCTGTAAATATGGAGAAGCTGAGGTAAAGAAAAATGCATAGGAATGGACTGGAGGAGAGAGATTAAGTCCTAGTCTTCAATAGTTGGATATCAATAGTTATTCAATATTTAAAAATAAAAATAAATTAATAAAACATTGTAGAATTAAGTCAAAGAGAAGAAGGTTGGAAGCCAACATCAGTTTTCTTCATCTTATTTTCTACTTACTTCCTCCCCACTAATAGTGAATCTAGTTTTATGGTAAATGACAGAAAGTCACTGTTGATACAATCCCAATTTTTGCTCCTCTCCTTTTCTCTCGATTCTTTTTGTTTGTTTTTTGCACGGAAGAACTGGGGTGTAGGCCAGACATCTGGGGGCTGAGAGGATTCACCATAGAGAGAGTGGGGAGCATAACAGGGGGACTGAATGAAATACGCTGCTGAGGAGAGCAGCAGGCAAGGCAGGAGAGGTCTGTTGCACCACATGAGTTAGCTCCCTGGCCAGGGATCGAACTTAGGCCATAGCAGGGCTAGCTGATAATGTTGAGATTTAATGCCTGGGCCACCAGGGAGGCCCTGCTCTGGATTCTGAGAATAAGGAAACTTTCATTTCAGGCTTTCTTCCATACTCTCAATTTTTCTCTGTGTCTATCATTACTACGATAATGAAGTAATCCCTTTGAAAAGCATATGGAAGCTTTTCCAGTTGTTTTTCTTCTGTACATACGTAAGATCTAATGATGTCAAAAACATACACTATCTCTTTATTTTCTCTCTAAAGTGAACATTACTGTCTCTCTCTTGCCAGATTGTTGAAAGCAATATTGTTTATGAGGATTCTAAACCAATGGAGGATATAAGAGGTTCATGTTCAGTGGTGGTTGTTGCTAATAATAGTAGTACTAATAACACTCTCTTTAGTTGCCCCTTTGGCAAAATCGAGTCATGTCACTGAATGTATAAAATGTAATTGATGGACACAATATACCTTGGACTGCATACACACTAAGTAAATAATTGTTGAGTGAATGAATCAATATATATGGGAATGAGTGTTAGGTGCTGGAGGCTTTTTTCTATAAAATTGACTGGCCTATTTACAGTGAAGTGATCTATCTGGTTAGATTTTTTTTCCCCAGAGAATTTTACTTTTGTTTTTATTGAAGAGAAGTTATAAAAGCTAATTGACTATTTGCATTTTCAGAGAACTATTCTCATCTTCCATCAACCACAAACCCCAAGGGGCAATCAATGTTCAGAACTTTCCACCTATACTGATGGTTTAAAAGAAGTAAAACCCAAGATTAATGTATATAGCTTATCAGATATGAACTTTTTTTAATGAATCCAACTTGAAGAAGTCAGTAATTAATGCCATAAAATTCAGCTCAACAGAAACTCAATTGAAAGATGAAAAAATATAGAGTTCTACTGAAAGAATAGTGATCCAAGGTTTCTATTTTTGAAAGTAATTCAAGGATCTCTGCCACTTAAATGAAAACAAAGATGTATTCACATTGTAACACATGCAAACATAAGCATTTTCCCCATATCTTTAGAGTCGTCTTCAATCTGTATACATTAGATGCACATGAAGCTTAAGAATATTGTTAAAAGGCATTTTGAGGCAAGATATCAAAGTGAGTCCAAAACAGTGAAGAAAATAAGTAAAATTTTAAATTGACAAGCAGGGCATATTTACATATTTAGAGGATTAAGAATATATACCAGGGGCCTCCCCAGTGGCGCAGCGGTTGAGTGCTGGGTTGCGAAGCTGCCCGCGGCCTCTGTGGCGCCGGTTCGATCCCCGGCTGCTCCCTGGTCACCAGAGGAGGGTCCCACATGGCGCACAGACCTCTCCTGCCACCCGCTGCTCCCCTCAGCAGTGTACTTCGGTCCTTCTGCCTGCTCTGCTCCCCGCTCTGGCTCTGGTGAATTCTCTCACCCTCCCGCGCCTCTGACTGTATCCAGTCCATGTATAAACAAAACAAACAAAACAAAACAAACAAATAAATAAATAAATAAAACATGCCTCTATTAAAAAAAAAAAAGAATATATAACATATATATTACATCAATTATCTTAGATTATAGCCATAGAAAATCAAGGTATTAATGGGTCTGAGAGGAAATATTAATTTCTGATTTCTTATTTTTTCTAATATTATATAGATTAACCTGTTTTCTTCCTCATTAGGCAAAAAGAATGAGAGAGGATAGAAATAGATTAGCACTAATTTAAAACTGGCTAGTGCACAGACATTTATTATAACAACAGCAACAAAAATCCTTTATCTAATCCTTTATGTCAAATAGAACAAAAATATCTAGGAGATAGATATTTTAACCTACGAAAGAGGATTATTTTAAAATCAATGTAGATTAATTGGTAAGCAAGTAAAATATAAGCATGAGCTGATATCGTTCAAATACAAATGTTTTAAGGAATTGATTGTTATCTTAAACTTGAGTAGCATTCTCCTGTCAGTGACTCACAACTGTGCATAACTCTGTGTGTGTGTGTGTGTGTGTGTGTATGTGTTGTGGTATTTCCTGTAAGTATTACACAATATTTTATTAAACAAATGAGAATAACCAACACCCTCCATCTAAAAATGGTTTTGATGTCAAGACTGCTCACATACATACACATACACACTGGCACACACTATATGAAAAGGCCTATTAGTCACATAATGAAGATCTCTGGGGAGAGCAGGGCAGGTGGTCAAACAGATCCAAAATGCCTTGAGAAAATGGAAGAATATTTTTTGTGATAACAACAGGGGCTGAATGAGAGTTGCCATGTTGAATACAGTTTGGGTGGTTTCAACATCCTACTGAAGTCAACAGAGGAAGAACATGGACTTTCTTATTGGTTTGCCCAGATGTGTGATGAAAGGAAAAGAAGAAAGGGTGGAGTTTGAAAGCTGTGAAACATCGAAAATGAATTCAGATTCTCAACTCTATTGAGCTTCATGTTAACCCTGGACCCCCTAGTCAGATATTTATATGATAGGAATAAGCTTCAACTTATTTAAACTGTGGTACTTGGCATATATACACAATGGAATATTATTCAGCAATCAAAAAAGATAAACTCATGCCATTTGCAGCAATGTGGATGGAACTAGAAGGAATCATAATCAGTGAAATAAGCCAGAAGGAAAAAGAAAAATATCGGATGGTTTCACTTATAGCAGGAATATAGGGGAGCCAAATAAGACATCAGTGTAAAAAAAATAATAACAGTACAAAACACAACAAAGAAAAATGGACAATTATAAATCAGAGACACACTGCAGGGGAAGAGGAGGGAGAGGGCGGGAGGAAGGGAGGAGCACAGGGGACTGAGGTGATGGTGCACAGGTACATTGGTGAAGGAAACTCTGTGGGGACTACACCTGAGAGGGAGGGGGACACAAATATTGTTTAAAAATGAACAATGATATAAAAAATTAAAAAAATTAATATTTAAAAAAGAAAGAAAATGGTGGGTTTACAATAGATTAGTGCTTCCCTGGGACAAAATAGATTCATTATAAGAAGATAAGTCAAGGAATAAACATCAAGTTGTTGAAAAATGGGATTAGTGGAGTGGATAAACTATTGAACGGGGTTGTGTTTTATGCACTGAATAATACTGATAGAAATGGGGAAAAAAGCAATTTAGTAGATTCAGGGTTACATGTGAATTATGGATGAAAAACCTTCACTGGACATTAATTTGTATGTGGCGTGAAGGTCACAGTCTTTGAGAAGTATTATCAGTGTTACCTTTCAGAAAACATAGTCTAAGAGCAAACAAAAAAAAATGGTGGTGGATAGAAAAGTCAAGAGAGAGGACTAGATAGTTTTTCCTACTAAGGATATTTAAGGTGTATAAAATCTACAAATTCAATTGATAGTAAATATAAATTCTTCCTCTGAGATTCTGAATCCCTTGTTTTCTACCTTAATTTTAGTATGCCAAATTGTATTATGTTTTTCGGTTTTCATGTTTGCCTTCCCCATAGCCCAGGAATCCTTTCTGACACTGGCTATCTTTTTCATACTTATATCCCCAGGGCACAGTCTGGGCCTGTTACAAGGAGGCATTCAGTAAAATGTTGTTGAATGAATAAATGAATAAGGGGCTATTGGAATATTTAAGACATATGGTGAATATGATAATATCAATAGATGCTGAGAAAGCTTTCGACAAAGTGCAACACCCATTCATGATAAAAGCCCTTGAAATTCTTGGGATACAAGGAACATACCTCAACATCATAAAGGCCATCTATGACAAGCCAACAGCCAGTATCATTCTCAATGGTGAAAAGCTGAAAGCAATTCCATTAAGATCTGGAACAAGACAAGGATGTCCACTCTCACCACTGCTTTTCAATATAATACTGGAAGTCCTAGCCAGAGCAATAAGACAAGAGAAAGACATCCAAGGAATCCAAATAGGAAAAGAAGAAGTCAAACTATCACTATTTGCAGATGATATGATAATATACATAGAGAACCCCAAAATCTCCACAGAAAAACTAATTCAACTCATCAATCAATTCAGTAAAGTGGCAGGATACAAAATCAACACGCAAAAGTCAGTAGCCTTCCTATACACAAACAATAAATCTGAAGAAGAAGAAATCAAAAAAACCACCCCTTTTATTATCGAAACAAAAAAAATCAAATATTTGGGAATAAATCTAACAAAAGAGGTAAAGGACCTATACAAAGAAAACTATAAAACACTGTTAAAAGAAATAGAAGAAGACACAAAGAAATGGAAAGACATCCCCTGCTCATGGATTGGAAGAATAAACATTATTAAAATGGCCATCCTACCAAAAGCAATATACAGATTCAATGCTATTCCAATCAAAATCTCAATGGCATTCTTCAAAGAAATAGAACAATTATTGATGAAATTCATATGGAATCACAAAAAACCCCGAATAGCCAAAGCTCTACTGAAAAAAAAAGAAGGAAATGGAGGCATCACACTCCCAGACTTCAAACTATACTACAAAGCCATAATCATCAAAACTGCATGGTATTGGAACAAGAACAGACATACAGACCAATGGAATCGAATAGAAAATCCAGAAATAAACCCACAGATTTATGGTCAACTAATCTTTGACAAAGGAGCAAAGACTATGCATTGGAGCAAAGAAAGTTTGTTCAATAAATGGTGCTGGGAAAACTGGGTCGCTACATGCAAAAGAATGAAGCTTGACCACTACCTCACACCATACACAAAAATCAACTCAAAATGGATTAAAGAACTAGACATAAGACCTGAAACCATAAAATACATAGAAGGAAATATAGGCGAAACACTACGGGATTTGCACATCAAAGACATCTTTACAGACACATCACCCAAAGCAGTGATAGTGAAGAGAAAGATAAACAGCTGGGACTACATCAAATTAAAGAGCTTCTGCACAGCAAAAGAGACAATAACAAAAACAAAGAGAAACCCCACCAACTGGGAGAACATTTTTGCACCCAACACTAATGATAAAGGACTGATCACAAAAATCTGCAAAGAGCTGATGAGACTCAGCAACAACAAAGAAAATAATCCAGTCAAAAAATGGGCAGAAGAGCTAAAAAGAAACTTCTCTGAAGAGGAAATGCAAATGGCCAACAGACATATGAAAAAATGTTCAACATCACTTGTAATCAGGGAAATGCAAATCAAAACTACCATGAGATACCATCTCACACCAGTGAGAATGGCACATATTAAAAAAACTAGCAACAACAAATGTTGGCGAGGATGTGGAGAAAAAGGAACTCTCCTGCACTGTTGGTGGGAGTGCAAACTGGTCCAACCACTATGGAGAGCTGTGTGGCGATTTCTGGACCTACTAAACATAGAGCTTCCATATGATCCAGCAATTCCACTCCTAGGTATTTACCCAAAGGACACAGAAACATCAATTCCAAAGAGCACCTGCACTCCTATGTTTATAGCAGCACTGTTTACAATAGCTAAGCTTTGGAAACAATCCAAATGCCCAAAAATAGATGACTGGATCAAGAAGATGTGGTACATATATACCATGGAATATTACTCAGCATTCAAAAAAGATAAACACATGCAATTTGCAGCAACATGGATGGCACTGGAAGGGATCATGCTCAGCGAAATAAGCCAAAAAGAAAAAGAAAAATACCGGATGGTCTCACTCATAGCAGGAATCTAGAAAACTTAAATAAGGGACCAGGAAAATGAATATAAAAAAGTGAAAATCAAAATCAACAAAAAACTATGAACCAGAGACACTTTTTGGGGGGTGGGGGACGGGAGGGGAAGGATTGGGGTCAGAATGGGGCGTTTGCAATTGTATGGGGGAATATAAAAATAAAATTTAATATTTAAAAAAAAAAAAAAAAAAGACATATGGTGAATAGACCACCTTTCAGAGGAGCAACAGCAGGAACAGAGAGAAAGAAGAACATTCGAGGCATTTAAACAAAACAATCATCAGAACATGTTGACGGAATGAAGGAAAAAGAAAATTCAGCAACAACTACAGTCTCCAGATGAAAAGACAAGTCAGGTAATGCTGACATATTTACACAACTAGGGCCTTAGGGACAAGGAGAGGAACCTCTTGGTCCCTCGTATTTCAATAGCTGATATTTGTTGGGAAGTGGGAGTGGTATTGTTATAGGACAGGGAGAGGGGCAGCCCAAACCCCGCAAACCTGCCTATTCTAAATGGGTTCTGCCATCCGCCGCATCAACACAAAACATATGAGACTTTAATGGGAAGGAACTTTTATAAAACTAGGGAACAATACAGGTAAGGCAAAGATTCTAGTTTCTAAATGAAGCACCCACAGTTACCCGTCCCCTCGTGGGTAAAAGTCCATCCATATGGGATCGGCCCAGAGCAAGGCCCCAAAGCCTTCCACAAGTCTAAAGTATCTTCCAGTGGGGACCAACAGAAAAGGGTAGGAAACTACCAGACAAGCCTGGAAGGAAAAGAGCAAAATCAACATCAAGATAAAAGCTGCCATTGTCACCTCCCCATGGGTCTCACCCACATCTGTGTCACCCAGTCCACGACCAAAAGACAAGCGCAGTTTCTTCACGTGTCCCTAGGCTCCATGCGCCTCCTCCAGGTCTCCTGGCTCCGTCCTGCTCCTTCCTTCCTCAGTCTCTTCTGCAGCTTCTCCTCTCCCTGCTCAGCTCCACCCTCCCTTGGGTGGGGCAGGGAACCTGGAACCTCCCCCTTTCCTGGGGACCACCCTGTTACAGTATCAAGGGCATAAATGGGGGCAAAGAGGCAGGTGGGAGTAAAGGAGAGCAAGGTATGTTTCCCCATTCTACCATATATGAAGAGTCATCATGTAAATTCAAAGGTACAGAGCCCACTGAAGGCCCAGAAAATAAGGTAAGATTGAAGATACAGATTAATGTTTAAAACTAGACTAGGTAATGATCTGGCAATACTTTTAAAGATGTTTGTTATTCCAAAAGTCTATGACACTTGAACTGAAACCCATGCATTGTGCAAAAACATATTTTATTAACATCCAACATCACCATATACCTTCAGAGAGCATATTAGACTATCTTAATTGAATGATAAGTTTGTGATTGTGTAATTATTTCAAGGAATTAAGGCATTACAATCAATTGCCTGGAGTTCAACTAAAGCAGAAAGCAAGGCATAGTTTCTAACTATCGACAGAGTGAACTAAGTATTAAAACATTACAAAAAAACAGAATCAATGAAGTTTATAGGATGATCAAGATCAATATAATAAATATGCTGACAATAATAATAAAACTGATGCCCTGTATTGGGGGAAGGGGTAGGAAACTATTACTAGTCTTCCAAGAAGGCAAAGGTAAAACATATCTCGATATTTACTAGAGTGTGTTTTTTTTTCCTTTTATTTATTCATAAGGAAAAAAGCTATTCATAAAGGCTGAGATCCCACACTTTCCCCCAATTCAGTGCTGGTACCTAAAGGGAGATATGCAGGTGTCTAAATTAAATAAAGTTAGAAAATAATGATGTCGTGCATGAACTGGTGATAATGGACTTATTTCCACTCCTTGAAGTAGATGAATTTAGTCTAGCTCATGATTGAGATCTCTCTATCCCATATAGTGACTCAAAGGAAAGATGATCATCTCAGTCAAACCCCAACCAGAGTAAAAACTCTAAACAGAAGACTCAAATTTTCCTACTTTTCCTAAAGATGTTCATCATGGGTAATCAAACTGTAGTTATTTCCAGGGTGCTCCCTCTAACTACCTACACCCACAGGCTGGGCCACCAGTTGTACCCACAAACATCCTTAGCCCTTATGATGGGGACAAGTTTCATGTCTCTGAGAAAGGGAGATGCCAAGAGAGGGCTGCTCTGCATACTTTTATTTTGGCACAAAACTGGTTTCCAGGCACCAACTTACCTTTCAATCATCCTAATGAGATTAATGCCTATCAGATGTCTGAATGCATTTAACCATTAAACCTAAATCTGCTTATCTTAACTGACAGACAATGGTCAAAAATTCCTTAGGAAGAATGAGTATAACAAATGAGTATCTAAGGAAACAGGAAGAACACTGCACAGAAAATGGGACTCATTAGACGGAAATCCTTCTTTTCCATTTTATTATTCTAACAAGCTTGTTTTTTAACTAGCAAATCACATAAATCACCCATTCAGATGTAGGTTCTGAAAGCGAAAATAGAAAGAGTAAAACAACAAAGATTTCTGTAGAATGGCTTTGACACTCTGAAATGTGTGTCAATGTCTTTCCCTATGCCAGTTAATATAATACGTATCAGAACAATTTTATCCTGCGCATGCATCACTTATGGTAAGAATATTGGGTCAAAAGTAATTGTCTCACTTTTGTCACATATTAAAACCTATGAGGCGTCTGTGGGCTTCACCAGCCACAGTTTGTCTATTCTAATCAGGCTTCTTTCTGAGGCTGGTTCCCCGGGGAGAGAACTGCTCAGGCTGAGCCAAAGCTCCCAGAGGGAACTGCCAAAATGGAAAACCTCACATCAACAGTCCAAATACAACACAACCTCTCACAAAGAATAATATTTTGACTTAACTGGTTCAATCAAACAAGTATTCCCAAGGTTCTGCGAGTGTTTTTGTGTGTTTTTCAATGAAAGAAAGGTCATAGTTAGAACTTGGATTTAAATGTAAGGAGAAACCACTGCTCATTTTGCCTGCCCCCAAATCAATAACTAATGTTTTAACCTTACCCTCTTTTTCTCACTCACTCCTTGGCTTCAGAAATAAACTCTGTATATATCCATTCCTCTGATGTATGGGCTGGTTGGGAACTTAGGAAAGTAAGTCAATAATCTCTTTCGGCAATTCTGTTAGGAAAATTATCTGATTCCGGAGGCAATCAGAACTCAAGCCTCCAGCAGGGACTTCTCTTTGTCATTTCAAATCCTATTATCTTGTGACTATTCTTGAAAATTACAAGGAAACTCGTCATTATTGGAACATAAATTCTCAGAATTCAAGGTATTTACAGCATTCTGGTATGACATCAACTTCTCTGACAGAATATATTTGACAAACAAGAGCTCAGTACACACTAGGTCATTCTTTGCAATAGGAATGAACAATACTCTGACTATAGGGAGGGCAGGATGGACTCAAGAGTACTTTCCACTGGGACCTGTGATTTCAGAATATGGGTCACATCTTAGCAGCATCACACTGCTCTTGCTTCCACCTTGGCCCACGAAGGTTTTTATGTCAGTTTCCTGAAGCTGACATAACATTAAGACACAACATTAACATTAAGACACTTACCTCCTCCATTTGTCTTCTCTCACCAAGATTCTTATAAGTAATAAAATTGCTTTCATTTTATCTAAGACAACAAATGTTCTTTTTACATTTTTTAAAGATTTATTTTTATTTATTTATGCATACAAGAACTGGGGTATAGGCCAGAGGTGCAGAGAGGATTCACCAGACACAGAGTGGAGAGCTGAACAGGCAGAATGACTGAAATACACTGCTAAGGAGAGCAGCGGACAACACTGGAGAGGTCTGCTGCGCCATATGTGGGATAGCTCCCTGGCTGGGAATCGAACTCAGGCTGTCAAGGGAGATGATAGCATTGGGACAACCCCTATGCCACCAGGGTGGCCAATGTTTTTATTACATTCAGAAAGATTGCTACCCAGCTGCTTAGATACCAGCTGCACATTAGTGGTGATGACCAGCAAAGCCACATGGAAACTGCTTGCTTGGGAAACTTATCTAGCTATCTGGTGCCAAGCTAATTATGTTCTGGAATATCAATATTCAAAATGGCTCTTTGCATCTTAATCTGTTTCTGGTCCAGGCTAAGGTCATAAAGAGCTCCCTTTATCTCTGTTCTTCAGACCAAACTGCTGCTAAATTACAAATCTCGCCCACTTCTTTGCAAATGTCTGGGTAGTGCATAAGTCTAGATTCTTGTTTGATCTTCAGTTCCCCCAAACTTGGAACCATTTCTGTTCTGAAACAAGCAGAAAATGCCTTACATTTCCTTATCATTAATTTGTCTCCCACCTGGTTTCACAGAAGTATCAAGTGATTTTTAAATACAGTACATAATCCAAAGGTTGACACAGAACATCTCTACAAGTTGTGCTTGTACCGTATCTAAATGGGTCCATAAGAGAGAATGAAAAGGAATTCTTCTAGGCTATGGAAATGAGACATTCAGGATAACTGGGTAGGATAGAGACAAACTTTACATAGTTTGTAAACTATGCCTCATTTGTGATTTTGACTCGTGTTACAATGTGCTTTCTTATAAAAAGAAAAAAAATATTCAACTGTTCAAGGTTAAAAAAATACAGGAAAATTTTCAGTATAAAATCATGTATATATTATTCTTCCGTTTGGAAAAAGAAAAAGAATCTGTGGATGGACATGGAAATTTTCCAGAAGGATATGCAAAAACTTAACATTGGTGAGGAAGTGGGGTTAGTGTTATGGAGTGGGTGAAGATCATTTTTATCATTAAATTTTCTAATTATAAAGGAAAATTTAAATTTAATATTTAAAATGGAGATGGATTAAAGAGGAAAGAATTATTTCTACTAAAGTGATTTCTAAATATCATGTGCCCATGAACTGAGGTGTTATTAAACACCTAAAGCACACCCCAACCCACCACACTAGGAAAGCCAGACACAAACCTCACCAGATTGATTAAGCTTGGTTTTACATCTCACCAATAAGAATGAGCTGTGTAAGTAGCCTGCCTACTTCATCACAGATCAAAGCCATTTGTCAAACTTTTTTGTCATTTACAACATGTCAAATACAGTCTGCTGCATTGTCAAGACTACATAAGAGAAACATAATTCTGGTTTCCAATAACTATATTGATAATTTGTGCAACATGCTTCCTTTTGAGACACTCCTGAAATTTGATTAAAACAGAGACTCATTTGCAGGTCTGAATTCAGAGTGACCTAGAGAAAGTAGGTAAAAAATAGCAAACATATCCCACCACTCTCCTGTCTTTATACAAAAACTGAGGAAGGCACTACTCTCTTTTGCCCTGTATTCACAACAGAACCATTCCAGTCTCCATGGGCATGTCAGACCTCATGAATTTGGAATTCCAGTTCATGTGGGTTGTGTTGTGTGTATGTGTGTGTATTTGTATGTGTGTAGGGGATTCTTCATGTTGCATTTATTTTGTATTATATGAAAAATAATGTTAACCACAATGGTAATACAGATAGCTATGGACACCCTGTATGAGGATAATCAGTTCAGTATTTAAAATGCAGATGTATTTTCTAACAACCTACACTCAAACATATTAATCACTATCCCCAGGGGATAGAGCCTCAAATCTATATTCAGAATAAATTCCCCACATAGCAGTTACACATGATTATCTGAGAATATTCGGCAATACTTTTAAAGATGTTTCTTATTCTTACCGTTGCCAGCCTCTCACAATCCACCTTCATTACCTACCTGGGCCACTTGCCATACAACTGTAGTCTTTTAAGAGATAGATCATTCATGTGACTCCACCTGTTAAGGTCTTCTAATGGCTCCTCATCTTACTCATAATAAAATCCAGGGATTTTCCCATAATCTACAAGACTCCATGTAAATTGGTCTCTAACTTCCTGTCACCCTCTGCCTCCCTCTCTCTGCTAGCAAGTCTAGTTTCCATTCCAACTCTTGGACCCAACAAGAACACTTTTATCTCTAAGTCTTTGCACTTACTATTCCCTCAGCTTGAGAAAACTCATTCTTGAATTATACACAAATCTCACTCTCAACTAAGCTGAGCACTTTTACAAATTTTCTCTCTGGGAGAGGCTCTTGGTGGCAAGCAGCTTCTGAGATGCTCTAAAGATGGTCACTCCCTGCTATTCACAACCTTGTATAATACCCCCCCCTTTGAATCACTTGCTTTTAACCAACATAATATGGCAGCATTGAGGGGTATCACTCCCATGATTAATCTACAAAGATTATCACTTCCCTCTTGCTAGTCAAGTCTTCCTTTTGCTAGCTTGGAAGGGACAAGAACAAAATTGCAGTGGACCACGTGGCAGAGAATTGGGATCGTCCAGTCAATAGCTGGCAAGGACCTGGGATGCTTTGTCCAAAAACTTTTAAGGAACTATCAATAAATCCTGTCAACAACCACGTATGTAAGCCTTTAAATGAGACCCTAGTCCTTGAAGGAACCTTGTTTGAAAGCTTGTGGGAGATCTTGAACTATGCTAAACAGATTCTTAAGCCACAGAAATTTTGAGATCATTATTTTATTTTAAGCTACTTTCAGGGTAACATTTTACTCAGCAATAAATAGCTAATATAGCCTTTTGGTTACCTTTTATAAAATAGTAGCTCCCCACTCATTTTCTGTCTCCTAGCCTTGCTTTATTTACACTTTGTTGCTTTGTCTGATTATTTCATATTATCAACAAGCATTTTATATATATATGTATATATGTACATACAAATATGAACATACACTTTTGTCTTTCTCCACACCCTGGAATACTATGCACTTTTGTTTATTATTGTATGTCCACGATCCAGACGAGTGCTGGGCACATTATAAATTCTCAATAAATATTTACTAAATTAGCAAATTACTCATTGATTTCTTCTAATCACTATTATAAATGTATATTACTTTCTATTTGTTCATGAACAAACAGGGACAGGGTGATTTCAAGACTTGACTTGTCAATCTGGGGCCTCCCTGATGGCACAAGGGGTTAAGACATGGCACTATGAAGATATCCGCAGCCACTGTAGCACGAGTTCGATCCCTAGGGAGGTGACCCACATGGTTCAGCAGACCTCTCCTATTTTGCCCACTGCTCCACTCAGCAGTGCATTTCAGTACATCTGCCTGTTCTGCTCTCCACTCTGTGTCTGGTGAAAACTCTCACCCACCACATCTCTGGCCTGCTTCCCAGTTCTTGTATGCATAAATAAATAAATATTTTAAAAAAAGAGAGTTGTCAATCACAACTAGTAAGTCTTAGAAGTAGGATTAGAATCAAGTGTGTCTGACCTCTACTTTCCCATTATAGCACTGTTTACCAAACTGAACTCTACAAACCCCTAAGGATTCGATTAATTCTCAGGATTTTAAAATTATCTTAAGATTTAAAAACTTAAATTGTGTTGATAACAGAAATATAAGCATACTGTGAGTCATCTGGATGATCACTAATTTACCTAATCTTGAGATATCAGTGCTGAAATTTGTGTAAATGCTCAGGCTAGTTCTATTTTGGTTGTCATGTCCTCCCTGGCAGCCTGCCTGTGGTCTGTAAGCTCCAGCAGCAGAAGTAAAACAACATCCTCAGAGACTGCTTACCCAGCTCCCACAGTTGCAGGTCAATTCCCAGTAACAAAGCCTTTAATACAGTGAATCTATTTTTCTGATTGAATCCAAATAATACACTAGCTTGGTATTATCACAAGGTTATAAAGTAGGCAAATATAACAAGTTAAATTTGGTGGTAACTTGTCTATATTTTCAAAGGAATGCTATTTTTCAAAAGAGCTACTTACTAAATAGCCATAAGCATCTTGCCCCAGAATCTCTCTAGGTCTCCGCTTTTCCCAGTTCCTGCCTCTTACCCTGCCCTGCCCTGTGTCCAGGTTCCTTCTATTTCAAGGGTAGTGTGAGCATCCTTTTGAATAAGAAAATAAGAAGAATGGAGAAATAAGAAGAATGGAGAAATAAAGACAATTCAAGGCAATAGATTTATGGTTAGAGATATACTGTCAACAAAATGGCAGGGAAGGGGGGGTGAAGGGTGGGTAACAACACAGTAGTCTTGCTCCAGTTGTCCTTACATGTAGCCCAGACATCTCTGTGAATCTTGGACTTAACAACTCTCCAAATCTTACAAACCTGCCCCAGCACTTAAGTGGCAATAACAGTATTTATTGTTCATGAAATCATTTCTCAGAAGTCTTATGCTATTATTTTTGAGCTGTATATTCCCATAGATACCATTTTGGCCTTACTAAAGAAGAAAAGGTATACTTAAGAATCAGGGTGTTCACATCAGAGGGACTCTAGACACAACGTTAAACCTTGATGACACCACTCTCAGAACAGGCAGCTATGGCCTTTCGAAAGAGAAATTCACATGTTAAGTGTCATCAAGCCAATATGATTCTTACTTCCCTAACTTTTTGATACACACCTAAGGTGCAGATTTTATGAGATTTGGTTCCGTCCTTCCAGCAGGAGCTGCTGAGCAACATGCAAATTCTATTGTGCAAATTCTACTTTGCAGATAATATGGTTCTGCAGGTTATTTGAGAACAGCTCAATTATTTTATTTTTCATTTGAAATCTAAAATTAACATTTTGGGCAGACTATTACCTATATGAATTGTATGTTATTTGAAGTAAACATAATGTAAATGTTGACTCTTTGTATTTTGCCATGTCGTCTGGGTTAGGTGCTTCTATTGCCAATCGCTTTGCTAATTTTTCTTTCAGAGAAATGATAATAACTGCCCATCAAACATCAGTTATGTGAAAGTTTACATGGTTAGTCTATACAGCATCCCATCAGTGTGCTGATGAGGTGTAACTGCCGCTAAGGAGCAACAGGTCACACAGCTGGTAACCTTTCTCAAGTCCCATCACTTGACCGTCAGGTTTTAGTCTTGGCCCCTTCTTTGAATCTACCAACTTTGGTTACTTATTGTGTATGGCAGAAATTCGACGTTTTATTAGCATTTGAGCAGAAAAAAAATTGTTTTACAAAATTTGGGTTTGACCCTACCTCCAAAATCCTGCAATAGATTAGCCAAAGCTGGCATGGTCTTCCATATGGACACAGATTTTATTTCAAAGACTTTAAATTTATTTTTATACAACATTTTTATCATTGTTTTCTATGTCCTTAGACAAATTATGTGGATCTCCTTCCAATGAAAAACAGAGACAAGCCCTATTTTTAAGCATGTGCTTTTAATTTCAGTTGTTAATTACTTGTCCACATCTTAACAAAAACCTCCACATGAAAATGAGATTTCTGATTAGCTAATGTTTTATTTTTCTTTTCTAAGTTCTATCCTACAATATCAGGGCACCTAAAAACTTTAACATAGGTTATATCACTTTAGTCCTACATAGAATTTCTTTCCCAAATATACAATTAAATTACCACCAACTTTAAGTATATTGCAGAAGAATTTTGTTGTTTTTTCTTTTTTTTAATAAATTGTTTTATTTTATATAGTTCTTACATTATTTTTCATGTTTGCAGAATGTATGCATGTAGGGTAAAGAAAATGTCAGGCTTTTCTGCCTCCCGCCATCAGGATAGATGATGGATCCTTGAGGTCCTGAATGCATGCCTGATGGCGGACACCTAGAGTAGGGTGTGGGCATAAGTAGATGGGATTCACCTGGGCTGAGATTGTGCTTTTTAAGGCGGCGTCACAGGGAAGCCAGCAAAGCCCAAGGAAGCCAAGAGAGAAGTCAAGAAGCAGAAGCAGAGAGCTCAGAGAGAGTGCAGATTTGCTGGGGGTTGGGAGGACTGCCAGCCTCCCAGCCCCCCCAGCGCCCCTTCCTGCCATGTTCCTGGTAATCCCAAGAAAAGCCTGCAAAACCACTGAGGACTCTGACTCCTCCTTTACCCGGTCTGCATGGGATCAGAAAACCTGCTCAGTGACCATTCCTGCCCTTACAATGCATTTTCATTTTGGTTATATTCCCCATACAATTCCCACCCCCTTTTCCTGACCCTAATCCCTCTTTTCCTTCCCTTCCCCCCACTGCAGTGTGTCTCTGGTCTATAGTTGCTTGTTGATTTTGATTTTTACTTTATTGCAATTAGTCGAATTTTGTATAAGATTTCTGTATGATTATATTCTTTATTCATTCATTTAACAAATATCTTTTCTAGAAATTATTTTTTTACTAGGACCCTAAAGACAAAAATATAATAGACACACCCTTTACCTTCTGGAGCTAATAATCTAAATGGGGAGAAAAAAATGAAATGAAATGTCATTGTAACAAATTACTTAAGATTATATAACAAGAAAAAGTCTTTCCTTATAAAGTATTACTTTTATTTAAAATGAAAGCTGTTGAAATCATCATGAACTCTCAGGCTTTCCTCATTATCTGACAACCACATTTTCTGCTCAGGTGCAACAATTTCTCTTAACTAGGATATTCTCATACAAGCATTTTTTTATTTCAACATGTCCTCCTGAATATCTTGGTTTTGTTCTTTTATCCTTATTTCAATTGTTTTATAGCTTTTGGTGACTACTTTTTTAAATAAAAACTATATTTAAAGAATAATATAAGTTCCTCTTTTTTGATTCCTGCCATAAATTTTAATTATTTCCAGTGGCACCTCCCCCACTACCCATACACAGTCAGATTAAGTCTATTTATTCAGCCAAAGTTACAAAATGTTTCCAGAACCAAAGTGGTCTCAGGACAGGAGCAGATGTAGAGAATCTTACTCTGTCATTGGCCACTGGAGTCTCTGCCAGAGGAATAGAGATGGCTGAAACTTTCATGTGTGGAAGTGTCTCTTGAAGAGCCAAGTCTGTGCTATGCCATTGCTCCACCACTGCCTTTTTTTTTTTTTTTTTTTTTAATTCGGGCCTTTTGTCACCACTCTGGAAAAACTTACATGTAAACTATGTGTTCTGTTTATAGTATTTCTTTTCCCAACAGAGCATTTCAACTCATGAAGAGATGGTAGAACCAGTATCTAGTAACACTTGGAAAAAAGGTCCAGCTAAAAGAACGAAATTTTGGGGCCTCCCCAGTGGTGCAGTGGTTGAGTGCTGGGTTGCAAAGCAGCCCACAGCCTCTGTAGCACCGGCTCGATCCCAGGCCACTGGGTGAGGGTCCCACATGGCTCTCAGACCTCTCCTGCCGCCCACTGCTCCCCTCAGCAGTGTACCTCAGTCAGTCTGCCTACTCAGCTCTCCCCTCTGGCTCATGGTTCATTCTCTCACCCTCCCACGCTTCTGACTGTACCCAGTGCTTGTATAAATAAATTTTTAAAAAAACGAAATTTTCCTTGTAGAGGTATTGCACATTTTTTCATGTCCACTACCTATATGCTCAACTCCCAAACAAAGCTGCTCAAGATTTACCCAATTATCATCAAAAATACATTAGGAATATTTGAATATATTCTCTTAGAGATAATTCACCTCTCCTGGGGGGTAATTTTACTTGCCCCAGGACATCGAAATATTCAAGCCATCAGCCTAAGTTTGTCCTGACTCCAGGCAGGGAGCAGTGAGAGGAAGAACCACACTTAGAGAGACGCTCTTGCTTATGAAAACAACAATGTGCTCACTGCATCCAAGATGGAAGTTCAGGGTCCTGCTATTCTCTGATCTTATGGGCAAGATGTCTGTTTTGTATTCAATTTTGACTGAGGCAGATCAGAGGTGTCTTTTTGTCCCCCAATTTAAAATATTTTATTTCTGATTTGAACTTGTACAGTTACAACTTTCTCATGGTCTGAAGCAGCTATCCCCCAAAGAGAGGAGTCTCTTCTGTGAGGCTATTTGTTTATTTCTAAGTATTAGAGCTTGGATGAGGCATGGGGAAGAAATAAAAGGAGAAGTTGAAAGGGTATTTTCATTATTTTGGAGCCTGCTATCAGTATAAAATGGTTCCCTCAGAAGCCAGAGTACAAGTATGGATCAGGCCACTCTGTGGATTTTCATTCATAGAAAACAGCCATACCTGGAGAAGCACTGAAAGGGAGAAACTGTTCCCTGCAGGCCTCCTGGTGCAGTGACTCTGAAGAGAGGCCTTCACCAGTGGGCTGGCTGTGGTGGCCATAGAAAGCACTGGCTTTGGCAATAGAAAGATTCTAGTAGTGACCCTGAGACAGGAAGGATGCCAAGACAGGAAAAGGACAGGATTCAGGGACAAAGTTTTGCAAGAAATTTGCTTTTCCCACAGGCTGATAAATAAGAGGTTAAAAAACCTGATGATACTAGGCCTGGACACCTGCTGCCATAAGTTTTCTTTGCTCATTGTTTCTTTTTACCATTTCTGAGCTATCTTTCCAGTTTAGCAAGTTGGCTGCTTTGGGAAAGAAAGGAGCTGCAGACCCAGAAGAGTCACAGACCTTGAGACTAGACCAGTTCAAACTGGAACTGTGAGCACCCACCCTTCATGAGTTGGTCACCGTGGAGATGGTCAGGAGCCCTGCACCATCCCAGAGCTGCAGCTGATGGGTGCCCACCACTAGCAATAACAAATGGTCAAGTCTACTCATCTTGCTTTCTCAGCCAATAAAGTTTAATTTCTTTGTTCTCAAACCTCAATCCTATAACCTACATTGACCCCTGGCCGCAGCACCTCGGAGAATTTCTCTCCCAGCCCAAAGAGGTCTCTCTGGTTTTTTTTTCCTTGCACTTTCACTAATCAATAAACCCAGACTCCTTGCCTGCACTCACACTATTTGTGAGGTCCTCTTTTCAATCTTGACAAAAGGTCTCAAGAGATCTTCCCGGGTTTAAGGGGCAGGACCTCTCAGTACATCACTCTGATTTCCAGTAGGTGGAGCAGTGGATAGCAACTAGCTAACTCCCTGCTTATCCATCTGTGTTGCTGGAGTGTGAGATAGGATTGGGGAGGGCCCCAGACCCACTCCCTCATCTGTGACAAGCCCACGTTCAACTACACTCTATCTTAGTGACTGTAAGATAAGTCACCTTCCAACCCTGTCTCCTCATAGGTAAGCTGACAACAATAGCACATGCATAGTAGAATCAATGTAAAGATTAACTAATTCTTGTCACATTCTGATCACATTTTCTGGCACAAAGAAAATTCATGAAACTATTAACTATTTTAAAAAAAAATGTAAGAAAGGGGAGGAATAGCAAGCAGAACAGGAGATTAAGAGAGACTAGATCCTGCAAAGCTGAGAGTGACACTTCATGGGGAGTCTTTTAGAGATGGGAACTTCCAGGTGACAGGAAGGGTTAGTGAGTTTAGTAAGAAGCCATAAGATTGTTGATACTGGGCCTCCCTGGTGGTGCAAGGGGTTAAGCACTGCACTATGAAGCAATCCGCAGCCTCTGCAGCATGAGTTCAATCCCTGGTCGGCCAGGGAGCAACCCACATGGTGCAGCAGACAGCTCCTAATTTGCCCGCCTGTCCCCTCAGCAGTGTACTTCAATCTGCCTGTTCTGTTCCCCACTGGGTCTCTGGTGAATCCTCTCACCCCCGCATCTCTGGCCTATACCCCAGCTCTTGTATGCATAAATAAATAAATCTTTAAAAAAAAAGAAAAAAAGATTGTTGATACTAATAAATTATCAATACTAATATTAATCATAATATTAATATCAATATTGATATTGCTTGTTTTGTTACTTATGGAATTGGTGGATATTTGGGTTACCAAACATCACTACAAAAAATTCATTTCTATATTTAAAAGATTGATAATTAAAATTTAATATTATTAATTATAATTAGATCAAGTAGTTGAATATATTTATATAGCCTCTAATTATGGTCATTTATGCTTCCTCTTGGTCACTGAAAAGCTCTTAAGACATATTAGTCCCCAAAGCAAGCTTTTTTTTCCTAGTTGCAAATTATAGGACCTCTGGAAAACTCATCCAAAATACTCTAATCCAGGGACTATGTATCTACCTGCCAGGCTATGCATTGTGACTCATTGGGTTCTCATCTGAAACATTTTCAGGAAGTCACATGTAAGTCCTTCTCATATTCCAAGTTCAACGGACTATATCCTCTAGAAAATCAAACTAGCTTTCAAATTTTTTACAGTGCTATGTCTTGTCTATAACTCCAAATATCCTATGAATCTAATAACTTTATACTTTTATTCTGAGGATACATTTTACTAAATTTACCCCTTTCTTTGGGTTTCCAGCTATCTCCAGATAAACAATAGCAAGTAAGGATCAGCTCACAAATCAAATCCAATAGAATGGCTATAAATGCCAACCAAGGGAAAGGCTCTGAGATTTTTATCTGGACTTAGGGGGAAGGAAAGCAGGGATATATGGAAGAAAGTGATGAGGAAGACAACGAGCCAACACAATGGCCCAGGTGTGACAGAAGGGCTACCTGTGCCCTACTTATCCTGATTCAGATTCTGAGAAAAAATTGCATCCCAGATCAAGGCTTGATAATGTAATCAGAGCAAAGAAAGCCTTGTCAACCAGTACCAACAGAGGTATTCACGTTGTTGTTTATATTTCTAGAGAATTCCCATCAGGATGACTTTTATCTCAGTGGATCCTATGCTCTTCAGGGAAAGGTATTTTGAAGCATTTCTAAAACATTGCAAATTTTGAGTCTCTTTTAGACTTATTTTGAGATTAAACCAAAATGGTAGCATAACAGCTAACTGCATTATATCCCAGCCCAAATCCATTATACCTGTATCAAACATGACAGAATCTTTATTAATCTCATAAAAAAGCTGTGCAAGAAGACACGATTGGCATGAGATATGAATGTTGAGACAAATATTGTTTAGATACTAACCAAACTCTTTTCTTAACCCTTGAAAATTTTACACTTTGACTATGATTTCTGGGTCTTTTCAATTTATCATGGTTGTGACTTCATGTGAAAATTGCCTTGCTGAAAATAAATCTTTTCAGTAGTAGTGCTTTAATCTCCAATTTAACACAGAATTATATTTCTTAGAGCCATAACAGTTTCTCCACATTGTAAATCAAGGGAATTCCCAAAATGCTGAGGTTTTTCAAGAGTACACTTCTATTTTCATATGCCAGGACTTCTAATTAAGCAGGCAAATTGAGCACACACTTTTATCTCCATCAACTTCCAAATCCTTTTTAAAATAAAAGTAAAGAAATAAAAAAGAGGAAAACCTATGAGGAAGAGAATAAGAGACACAGAACATGGAAGAGATATAAACAAAAATCTCCAAGAAGGAGGAGAGATTATGAGTGGTAACTGGCTTCTAATATCAGAGAAAACCACGATATAAATCTAAAGTAGTGAAGCTAACAAGAAGCAAAGTGATGTTCACTGTATAGCCCTTTGAATTGCCCTGGAAATGGCAGTAATAAGTTCTTCTTAAAGGGCAGTGGCAGGAGGCTGAAAACAGGAGGATGAGCTGAAGGACAGGCTAATTTTTTAATGGAAAACTGACCTTCTCTGTTGCAATTATCCCCAACACAGCTGAAGCCTAGAGGTTTACTTTCAAGAGAATTAAACCTGAAAGGATCTGGTGTTGCTCATAAGAGATCTTGCTGAGGGCAAAGATGAATGACTACACTAAAAACAGGGAATTTAGGTGAATGTTGACGTACTAAACTGTGATACATTCAGCACCCTCTATCACTCTGTCTCCAAGAAGCTAAAAACTGGATTTTTATATCCCATAAGTAATAAGCTGAGAAAATTGATCAGTGGGAAAGGATCTAAAAAAAAAAAAAATACGCAATTGAGGGTCCTACAACAAAATAGGTAAGCCATATCCAATCTCCGTATACTGAAGCTCATTGGTTGACAAAGTAGACCCATAAACATTAACCTCCAAGTGATACTCTGATCTCTATTTTAAACGTGATTATTGGAAATAGCAAAATCAATTAAAAACAAAGAAAAAGGAGCACTCCAATATATAGCAAACAGAAAGGATTTTTTTTTTTTTAAGATTTACTTATTTATGCATACAAGAACAGGCCAGAGATTGAGGAGTGAGAGTATTTCGCCAGAGACAGAATGGGGAACAGAACAGGCAGATCCACTGAAATACACTGCTGAGGGGAGCAGCGGGCAACTCAGGAGAGGTCTGCTGAGCCATGTGGGTAGCTCCCGGCTGGGAATTGCACTTGTGCTTCAGTGGCCGCGGATAGCTTCATAGGTTGTGCCTTAACCTCTTGTGCCACCAGGGAGGCCCGGAAAATTATGTTTCTAAAATTATAATATTCTCTGAGATTTCAAAGGAAAAATTGCTTTTAGGAAATGATACCTTTTAAAAGGGATTATTCAGAGAATGGAGTTCTTGAAAAATAAAACATAAGACAAAAAATTAGATACAAGATTTGAAAATGACAATTTAATAAATAGCCCAGAAAAGAAGAAAAACTCATAAAGAGACAAAAAGTACAGGAGGAAAGTATGTTAGCAGGTCAAGACTTACACTATTAGTCTAACCGGAACTCCAATGGGGGAAAAGAGAAAGAAATGATTACATTAATATTTCAAGAAAATTCCTCAGGGTTGAATAAAACAAGTTTCCAAATTGAAAATGCTCAGAACAATAAAGTTTTTAAAAAGACCTGTTTTCTGAAAAAACAAGGTTTCATGAAATTTCACAATATTAAAAATAAAATGACAAAAACACATGGGAAAAATTATAGGTAATATTATGAGAGTCATGAATAAAAATGACCTACTTTTCCAAAACTATAGTGGAAATTAGAAAACAGTAGAGCAAGGCCTTCAAAAATCAGTGAGAGAGAAAAAAATAATTCCAACCCAGAATTACTCATCTGGGGAACGCAATCAAGAGTGTAGGTAAAATTAAAATATTTTCAGATATTTAATAGTTCAAGATTTTTACCATTGAAGTATCTTACCTTATGGAGTTATTGGGGGGTATAGCCTGTGAAAATAATATAAGAATCCAAAGAAAAGAGGAAAATTGAATTTCAGGATATAAGCAGTCTACCATAGGAAGGAGAAAGAATTGCAGTGATATAGGTCTGTAGTAAACCTGAAGAACAGTTATTACAAATTGATGCTGAAGAACAGATGACTCCAGCAATTTTGTCTGTAAGAAAAAAAATAACACACACTCTCTCTTTTTTTCTCTCTCTCTCTCTCTCTCTGTAAGGCTAGCTTTATTACCCATTACGTTGAACATACTGAGAGGACTTGCACATCTGGTAAAGATGAAATACTCCTCGTGCATTTTTTTAAATTAAAGTTTTATTAAAAAAGAAATATAATCATGGATAACATATGGCTGAGATGTGACTGATAAAATGACTTAATAAAATTTGTGATGTAGCTCAATGAGAGAATATGAGATTTGAAGGAGGGGAGGAAGGAGCATATGTAAAAAACTATATCCTTTCTAACCATAGAAGAAGTCATGGATAATATCTAAAACAACTAACATCAAGAAACAGCAGAATAATCAAGTAATTTTGATATATGTAACAATTAGAAGAAATAAAAATGTTGCAAGTTATGGTCTCTGGTGAATGGAAATTAGTCATGATTAGAGACAAGACCAGGAGCTGATGTTTTCAAGTTAAATTCTATAGTACTGTTTTCCTTTAAAAGTATGTATGTGTATTCAGTGGATTGCAATAAAACATCGTATCTTTCAGATTAGTGATGAACTACCAGGCAAATAATTATCTTCTTCAACAACCTAAACTGAGTGCAAACATTTTTATATTACTGAGAAATATTTCTTCCAGCCTTATTTTTAAAACTTTTTTTTAAAAGATTTATTTATGTATGCATCAAGAACTGGGGTACAGGCCAGAAGTGTGGAGGTGAGAGGATTCACCAGAGACAGAGGGGGAATAGAACAGGTAGATTGACTGAAATACACTGCTGAGGGGAGCAGCAGGTGAGACAGGAGAGGTCTGCTGCACCATGTGGGTAGCTCCCTGGTGAGGGATAGAACTCATGCTGCAGTGGCTGCGGAGTGCTTCATAGTGCTACATCTTAACCCCTTGTGCCACAGGGGCTCAAAACTTCTTCTTGAGGGGCCTCCCAGGTGGTGCAGCAGATTGAACGCAGCACCATGAAGCTGTCCTCTGCAGCAAGGGTTCGATTCCTGGCCAGCCAGGGAGTTTCCCACATGGCGTGGCAGACCTCTCCTGTCTTGTCCGCTGCTTCCCTCAGCAGTGTATTTCAGTTGTCTGCCTGTTTTGTTCCCCGTTCTCTCTCTGGTGAATCCTCTCACCCTCCCACGCCTCGTTCCTGTACCCCAGTTCTTGTATACAAATAAATAAATCTTTAAAAGAAAAAAAAAACTTCTTCTTGAGACCAAGTCCCCATTCTAAAAATTAACTTGAAAACTGAAATCCTTATCAAATAGAAAAGAGTAATTCTTTCCTTGAAGCATAATTAAGTTCTCTATTTCTCTTGTCTACCTTTGCAAAATTCATCAGAGATGCTAAATAACACTAGAATATGGAAAGACAGCTTCTCTTGGGAAATTATGACTATCACAGAAGTGAGTTTGGTTCCAAATCCTCAAGATAATTTCTTCAGCATTCTTGTAAGTATAACCAAGTAATATCCCTTGAAAGGGTAAGTTCCATGTATGCCGCCCCACCCAAGGAAAGGTGGAGCTGAGCAGCAGCAAGGAAAAACTGAAGACTGAGAGAAGAAAGGACTTAGGGGGCTCCCATGGTGGTGCAGCGGTTGAGCGCTGGGCTGGGAAGCTGCCCGCAGCCTCTGCAGGCTGGTTCGATCCCTGACCTCTGGGGAGGGTCCCACAAGGCACCACAGACCTCTCCTGCCACGCCCATTGCTCCCCTCAGCAGTGTGTTTCGTCAGTCTGCCTGGCTCTGGTGAATTCTCTCACCCTCCCGCGCTTCTGACTGTACCCAGTGCTTGTATAAATAAATCTTTAAAAAAAAAAAAAAAGAAAGGACTTAGGAAGAGAATGGGAGAAGCTCTGGAGAACTCACATAGAGTGAGAGACATATGAAGAAGTTGCCTTTGCTTCTTGGCCTTGGATTTGTACTGGAAACTTGAGGGACATGGAAGACTCTTGAAAAAGACAGAGAGGTGAGTGAGAGTCCAGTGGGGAGATTAACAATGGTAACCTTTATCTTCCCTTGTACTTTGAATTGGTTCTTTTCCTTCTGGACTTCTCTGGCCCCTTCTGCTGCTATTCTATAGTTCCTCACCAGGAGGTCCTTTAGACCTGTGACAAGTTCTCAGGCCTCAGTGGTCCTGCTTTGGACCACTGATTAACTAAACATTTACCCATGAGGAGATGAAAAACTGTGTGTTTCATGGGGAAACTATTTTAACCATATTCCTTCCTTTCTTCTCTATTGCACAATAATTGTATTAAAGTTCTTTTCTATTGAAGGTCTTACACACTAAGGGTATGTTTTGTCGTTATGCAGAGGATGGCAGAAACTATTTAGAGCATGCAGGTTTAGGGATCCTGGGGTACCCTCAGCCAGCCCACTAACAAATTTTCTCCTCTCTAAGAGAAAGACCTGTTCTTGACAAAGAACATTAGCAGTGGAGTGATGAATAAAAGCTTTCTCTTCATCAAAAATCCACTCCTGTTTAGCGATTGAGAAGGTCAAACACCTAAGACAACAGCAGGGAAATAGGCAAACTCCTCTAAAGTCACTGATTGTGGGAGTTGAATCTTGTTAAAGATTTGCCCTCTAACTTATTCATCTGGGATGCTGGCCACAAAGAAGAAATCAGTTAGGTGGGATAGTAAGTCTGAATAGTGATTGCATAATTATCTCTGTATAGAACATGATAACCTATAGAGATAACCTCTTTCCATCTTTTCAGTGCCCTCTACTTTGAGGTTAACTCAAATTATATTATACTAAGTGTCCATGTAACTGAAATCTTTTCAGAAATGAAAATAACTATATCTTTGGACACAACTTGAATATCAATGTATTTTACTGTTTTTTTAAATGCTGAATGTTAAAAAAAAACTATTATTTCTTTGTAGTCTACAACTATCAATATTTGTATTCATCATTCTTGAAGCAACTGTCAAAAATGTCACAAAGAGCAGCGTCCAGTTTTCTAATTTCTTTTTTGATTATTAGAAAAATCCCTCTTTATAAAACAGCATCTAATAAAAATCACTGCTATATAGAATGAGGGGGTGTGTTTGGACTTTATAAAATTGTCTTAATTTTAAAAAATTTCTTCAGGGCCTCCCCTGGTGGCGAAGGCGATTGAGTGCAGGGCTGTGAAGCTGTCAGCAGCCTCTGCAGCGCTGGTTTGATCCTGACAGGCCAGCGAGGGTCCCTCATGGTGCAGACCTCTCCTGTCTTGCCCGTTGCTCCCCTCAGAAGTGTATTTCGTCAGTCTGCCTGTTCTGTTCTCCGCTCTGGCTCTGGTGAATCCTCTCACCCTCCCGCGGATCTGGCCTATACCCCGGTTCTTGTATAAATAAATAAATCTTTAATAAAAAATAAAAAATAATAAAAAAATTTCTTCAATCTTAAGAAGTCATTAATACAACACCACATGGATGATAGGAAATATCGATGACATCAAAACAATGCCTGATATGTCCCAGAATATTATTATGCCTATTAGCATGCCTTTGAGAAAGACACACAGACCCCAAACTATTAAAGGGTTCACACTCTGAAAGAGTCCAGCCGTCCATGTACACAAAGGCAAAGGAGGTACACTTTTATTGTGAAATTATTGTGAAATATCTGTAATAGAATTATTGTACACACAGAGAGAAGAAAGGATATTCCTAATAATAGTTTCCTAATCAAATCCCCCAAACTAACCATTCTCTCACAGACAAATACCAAGCTGATAGCAGAATTGTCAGGCCTAGTCTCCCAGCCAGGAATAGGAGAAAAAGAACAGAAATAAAGTGGGACTCCCAGGCCAGGGAACCAGGCCTGGGAGGGGCAAGGAAGCCAAAGTGGAGTCATGTCCCAGGGAATATATACCTTCTTTCCCTAATTATTCTAAAGCTCCACCAGTCTCTTTGTGATTGGTTAGTTCTCGGCAGTCTCACTTAATTTGCTACTGAGTGGGGGATCTTCACATTCCTTATCTAACAGGTCTGTCTATCCCCATTTGTTGCATCCTTATCTTTATGGCCCAGTCCTCTGGATGGACATCCCTGCATTGAAGTTAAACAGCTGCCCTTCTAAGTTGTCCATAAATTAAACCACTCTCCCATTTCTCCAATCTCCGCCTCCCTTTACCACCTGAAGGAAAACAGGAGCAGCGTTAACAATGTTGTCCTTGGTCCTGAGATGTTTGTTTTTCCCAGTGGAATTGGTTACATTCTCTTGGTTGTCCTTATCTCTGAAACCTCCCTAAATTCTTCAGAGGTCCCCTCCTGCACTGTCCCTGAAACTGCCTAATAACCCTAGCTTGCCCTGTGTCTCAAAGCCAAACAGGGTTGGTCCAAAGTGGGGTTGCTGGAGCCTGAAAGCAGCTAAGTTACCCTTTTGCAGGGAATCACAAGAAAGAGGTTAGGCGGGTCTGGGACAGAAGGGGAGATACAAAGGTCAAAACCAAATACAACTCAAGATAATGCCTTCCATGGGCCTCCCCTCGTGGGGCAGCAGTTGAGCGCTGGTCTACGAGGCTGTCCGCAGCCTCTGCAGCGCCAGTTCAATCCCCGGCTGCCGGCGAGGATCCCACAAGGCGGGCAGACCTTTCCTGCCGCACCCGCTGCTCCCCTCAGCAGTGTCCTCTGTCTGTCTGCCTGTTCTGTTCCCAGCTCTGGCTCTGGTGGATTCTCTCGCCCTCCTGCACTTCTGACTGTACCCAGTGCTTGTATAAATAAATAAAATAAATCTTAAAAAAAGAAAGAAAAATGGCTTCCATAACCTTGGCTATTTCTGTCAAGGACAGCCTCCTCACATGTCTCCATCCACATGTCTCTCTATGTATCTGTTCCAAGTATCTACATTTATTTTTTTCCATGTGTCTCCCCCAAGTACCCTTTCCAGTTGTGCCAGGGTACAAGTCAGGTGACAGAATCAAGAGAGAGACAGATCCACCTACCTTATATGGGTCTGCTGAACTCCACCCCTAGTTTTCAGTAGCTTCCCAGTGCTGGGAGTCTGGTCATGCCATGCTGGGGTTGGTAATCCAAGCAGTTGCATGTAAGTGGGGATGGGGAAAATGGAACCCACTCTCTGTGCTGCCATGCACCTGCTCCTTTTATGGAGATGCATTCTGTAACAATTCCACCTTTCAGATCCAGAGGAGATACTATGATGTGTGTATGTAAGCTTAAAATACCAATACATAGGCAAAAGCATTTCCCCACATGCTGCCCACTTGAAATCAGACCTTTGATTTCTAACTGCAAACACTGTTTGCTGAGTCCACAGGTGTTTGAAATTTGGAGATTTAGATTTGACTCAGCCTGAAGCCTTTGTTCAAAGGTAGATCCTTCATCCTCACAGATGCCTTATCTGTTTGCTGCTGCTGGTTCTCAGCAGTCCATAGCTGTGCCACATTGTTTAAAACTAAGCCTCAGGGCTTCCTCAAACTGTTGATTCTATCTTCCCTGATTGAAGTAGCCCCATTTGCATCTCACTGCCCAGGAGCTGCTCCAGGGTGCTGCTGTCACTCACTCTGAATTACCTCTAGATGAGTCCTGTTGGGAGGCTGGCTTTGTGCCATAACTGGGTTCATTCTAAATGTTGATCAGAAGTTGCACTGGTGAAACTATGCAAGATACCAAGTTTACAAGATCCTCTCAACTTTTAAGTGTCTTGTTTGGTGGAATTGTTATAGGACAGGGAGAGGGGCAGCCCAAACCCCGCAAACCTGCCTATTCTAAATGGGTTCTGCCATCCACCGCATCAACACAAAACATATGAGACTTTAATGGGAAGGAACTTTAATAAAACTAGCAAACAATACAGGTAAGGCAAAGAGTCTAGTTTCTAAGTGAAGCACCCAAAGTTACCCGTCCCCTCGTGGGTAAAAGTCCATCCAAATGGGATTGGCCCAGAGCAAGGCCCCAAAGCCTGCCATGAGTCTAAAGCATCTTCCAGTGGGGACCCACAGAAAAGGGTCACAAACAACCGGACAAGTCCGGAAGGAAAAGAGCAAAATCAACATCAAGATAAAAGCTGCCATTGTCACCTCCCCACGGGTCTCACCCACATCTGTGTCACCCAGTCCACGACCAAAAGACAAGCACAGTTTCTTCACATGTCTCTAGGCTCCATGCGCCTCCTCCAGGTCTCCTGGCTCCATCCTGCTTCCTTCCTCAGTCTCTTCTGCGGCTTCTTCTCTTCCTACTCAGCTCCACCCTCCCTTGGGTGGGGCAGGGAACCTCCCCCTTTCCTGGGACTACCCTGTTACAGAATCACTCCCTTTGCCTTGATCTAGTCTGGAGTCACTGCCATGTTTGTTCCACATTGACATTCTTGAACTGTGTTTGTGTTTTGTTTTCCTGTCAGTCAAGGAAGTGTCAGATTTTGTACTATAAGAGCAGGCTTTGTGGATCAGTTGTAATCTTTATTGCTATATTCTTCCTCCATCTTCCTCTTCTCCTTCCTCCTTAAGATGTGAAACCTACTCTTAGCTTGCAGGACAGACAAAAACCAGGCATGGTCTAGATTTGTCCTAGAACGTATAGTCATTAAGTTTAAGAGAAGTTAGTTACACAGCAAGAACTAATTAATACAGCAAGAACTTTAAATGCATTCTTATGATTCATTTTCTTCATTATTCTATTCACAACAAGCCCAGGACACCTGACATTTCTTTGACTTGAAAGTCTCTTTAAATTAACAAATTCTTGCTTTTGGTATGGTATGAAAATCTTTGGCAAATTCTTTAAGTTCTATAGATTGCATTACCCACTTTTATCTCTTATATTTTAATTCCTTTAATAAATAAATTATATTTCATTTCTTTGATTAAAAAATAAAATTAAAGGTGGTAAAAGAAAACACTCCTCATTATATATGTTCAAATGAGAAACCTATAATTTTTAGCCTGTTTCCTCTTTCCAAACTAGCTGTCTGTGAGTCTTACCAACTTTTTGAATAAATTTTTACAGCTTGTTAAAAAAAAAAAAAAAAAAGAGCAGGCAACTTTTCCTTTTAACTTATAAAAAAATCCTTAAATGTTATGGGTTTTATATGACTCATACTGTTATAGAGCAACCCCGATATTAAACGGGTTCCTGGCTGTGGGTCCTCACCCGCGCGCTTTAAAGGGACTTATGAATACTCTACTACAGACACACACAAAAGGGTTAATAAAAGGTTTATTTACAAGAGAAAAAGAAATAAGGAAAATGTACAACTCAGGGAGAAAATAGGGAAATAAAGTCTTTAATGCGTCCTACCCGATCCGACGACCTGGAAACCCAAAGTCACTCTCCGAGCTGGCCGGACGCTGCGAGCTGGCGGGGAGCCCAAAAATGGAGAGCCCCCAAAGCCCACGTGTCTGCCTTTTGTATCCACCTGGCTGCTTAACCCCACCCTCAGGTCCCAGCCACCTTCCCTTTGGTGGTGATGGGATTTGGAGTTCCCAGTGTCTTTGGCTTTGACCTGGGGTGGGGGTGGAGTCCACAAAGCCTATATGGAATTTGCTTTGGGACATCCTTTTCCCCCTAACAATACTGATAGATAATATTTGCCTATTAAGGCCCACTGTAGATCCATTTATCACTGAAGTCGTGTGGTAGTCTGTGATCACGTCACAGGAGTGGAGGCCTATAAGAACTACCCAGGAAGGCAAGGCAATGAAACTTGTTCACAGTCTCACAGTCGTGGTGATGGAGGACAAGAATAGAAAAACTGGAAAGGAGGCCTCACATGACTAAAACCTGACTCACACAAGGGGGTGGGGGTCGAGGGGAATAACACAACCATTAACCCAGCCTTAGAGGTCGTGACCCTTAGGCACCAGTGCCTTATCACAAGGCATTAGACCCAAGCAGGATCAGATGCTATAGGGAGTGGAGTAAAGGCCTGAGGGTAAAGAGATGGAGATTGGGCCCACTCTGCAATCTCTGGTCCCTTTCTGGTTTTGCCTGTTACCCAACATCAGCAACAAGCAGGCCACTCCACGGAGGAGTGGCCCCTCCCAAAGAGAAAAGGACTACATCAGTGCAGTCTCTGCACAGGCTGGGGGCAGCACTCCCACTGCCCACCTGTGACTATGCAGGTGCCTCTTTTCACCAACTCTCTCCCTCTGCAGGGCAGCAGCCTTCTGCCTTACCCGTGACCTGTACCATGGCGGGACTTGTCTTCACTGACCTCCCTCAGCAGAGGCCGCTCTCCTCAAGGCCACCTGCCTGCAACCAAGCAGTTCTCTCTCAGCAAACCTGTCCCTTTTCCTTTCCCTAATAAACCTGTTCTTTAAATATGGCTAACGTCTCTGTCTCATGGAGAAACGCACCTGGGGAACTTGCTGCGTGCCGCTGAAATGGGAGCTCTGGTGAAAACTTTCCCAGAGTGAACCCAAGGACCTGCAACTCTCCAAAACAACATCAACGGGTACTCCCATGAAACTCGTGAATTACTGCAGAATCTAATCCTGGCTCAAGTCTTTCTCCTCTCTACAGGCAATACTATCACATAACAATATACTGGAAACAAGTAATTTCTACTTTATGGAAGGTAAAAATTGGAGTGCCACTGATGGGGGATAAGGATAGAAAAGTTGGAAAGGTGGCACCACAAGACCAGAAACCTGGCTCACACAATGCCAGGAGCAGGAGGTGGGTGCAGAAGCGATTAACATAGTTGTTAAACCAACTATAGGAACTAAAAATCCTTAGGCACCAAGGCACAGACCCAAGCAAAGTGTCAGACTAGTGTTAGTGTCATAGGACTCAGACCTGAAGTAAAGATATGGAGATTGACAGCCACTGTAGACTCTCCAGTCCCTTTCAAATTCTACAGTTACCCCAAATCAACAGCTAACAAATCATTCCACAAAGGAATGAGCCCCTCCCAAAGAGAAGACTGTATTAGTGCAATCTCTGCAGTGGCCCGGGGCAGCAGTCCTTCTGCCAGCCTGTGACTATGCAAGTGCTTCTTTTTCACCAACTCTCTCCTCCACAGGGCAGCAGCTTCCTGTCTGCCTGTGACCTGTACCTGCCGGGTTTCTTTTCACTGACCTCCCTCAGCAGAGGCAGCTCTCCTCAAGGCCGCCTGCCTGTGACCATGCAGGCCTTTCTCTTGGCAAACCTGTCCCCTTTGGGGCAGCTCTTTCTGCCTGCTTGTGTCTGTGCAAGTGTCCTTTCCCTTCTCTCTTTTTTCCTAATAACCCTGCTCTTTCGGTTATAACCAACATCACTGTGTCATGGAGAAACCAGCCTGGGAAACTCACAGATGCTGCCGAAAGGGAAGCTCTGGTGAAATTTTCCCAGAGTGAACCCAAGGACCCCAAGCACCAAACCCAACATCTCCAAAAATGACTTCGATACCAGTGATAAACTATTTCATTACAACTCAATAAAGGATGTATTTAACTAGAACCCATGTGCACCATAACCTAAAATTTGCAGATCTCTAATTGCATCTGCTACAGGACAGGGAGAGGGGCACCCCAGAACCCCCAAACCTGCCTGCCCTAAATAGGTTTTTTGCCATCTGCAGCATCAAGACAAACATGTAAGACCTTTAATGGAAAGGAACTTTAATACAACTAGTGTGCAATACAGAAAACACAAACAATATAGTTTTCAAAGTAACCCATCCCCTCATGGGTAAACTGTCCACCCAAACAGGATTGGCCCAAAGCAAGAACCGAAAACCTGCCACAGATCTAAAGCACCATCCAGCAGAGACCCATGGAAAAGGGTCAGAAACAGCCAGACAAATTTGGAGGAAAAGTGCAAAATCAAAATCAAGATAAAAGCTGCCACTGTGAACCTCCCCACCGGTCTCTCACCCACATCTATTTCAACCAGTCCAGGACCAAGTGGCAAGCGTAAGGGCCTCCCTGGTGGTGCAGGCAGTGGAGAGCTGCACTGTGAAGCTATCCGCAGTCTCTGCAGTGCCCAATTGATCCCCGCCGGCCTCAGAGCAACCCACATGGCAAGCAGACTTTTCCTGTCTCGCCTGCTGCTCCCCTCAGCAGTGTATTTGGTCAGTCTGCCTGTTCTGTTCCCCACTCTGTCTCTGGTGAATCCTCTCACCATCTCACGCATCTGGCCTGTATCCTGGTTCTTGTAGAAATAAATAAATCTTAAAAAAAAAAAAAAAAAAGAAGAAGAAGAAGGAAGTGCAGTTTCTTACTTGTCTCTCTGCTCCATGTGCCTCCTCCAGGTCTCCTTCTTGCTCTCCATCCTACTTCCTTCCTACCCCAATCTCCTCTCCAGCTGCTTCTCCTCCCTGCTCAGCTCCACCCTTCCTTGGGTGGGGCAGGGAACCTGGAACCCCCCCCCCTTTCCCTGAGGACCATTTTTTTACACATCCATCTTTTAAAACCACTATACAGTCAATATACAATAATTTTGAAAAATATATGTGAACATCTTAAACATATAGTATTTTTCAATTCCATGGATATATGTCAATCTCATACTTTGCTGAGCTGTCTTGCCAGAAAAGTATTAAAAATCAAACCAATACAAATAAAGTTATTTCTTTAACAGCTTCATTATGATTTAATTCACAAACTCTTGAATTCACCTACTTAAAGTGTACAATTAAATAATTTTTTGTATAGTCACAGAATTGAACAATGATTCCCACAATTTCAGAAAATATATAGCACCTGAAAAGAAATGCATGTTTTCTGCCATTTTCAAATCCATCCATATCCTCCCTGTAAGTCCTAGACAACCTCAAATCTGCTTTCTATCTTTATGAATTTCCTTTATTTTAAAGATTTACTTTATTTATGCATGCAAGTGCTGGGGTGTTGGTCAGAGGTGCTGGGGGGTGAGAGGATTCACCAGAGACGGAGCTGGGAACAGAACAGGCAGACTGACTGAAATACATTGCTGAGGGGAGTAGTGAATGAGATAGGAGAGGTCTGCTGTGCCATATGGGTAGCTACCTGGCCAGCCAGGGCTCTAACTCATGCTGTAGTGGCTGCAGATTGCTTCATAGTGCTGAGACTTACCTCCTTGCACAACCAGGGAGGCTCCTTTATGAATTTCTTTATAGATTTGCTTAATTGTATATTTTGTATAAATGGGATATTTTGTATAAAATGGGATATTTTGTATAAATGGGATTGCACTGGTTGATGTTGGGCACAACAATATGGACATACCGATTTTCTTTATCCATTCATCAGTTCATAGATACTGATTTTTTCAACCTACCTTTTAGTTGTTGTAAATAATGCTGTTTTGAATATTCATGAACAAGGTTTTGTGAAGACATGTTTTCATTATTCTAGGTATATACCATGGAGTGGAGATTCTGAGTCAAATGGTAATTCTAAGTTTAATATTTTGAGGAAGTAGCAGATTGTTTTCCAAAGCAACTTAGCATAATTTACATTGTGACCAACAGCACAATGAAGGTTTGCATTTCTTGAAACCTTCTCCAACACTTTCTATTATTTCTCTTTTTGATTATCAAAAACCTCCAAAGGCTGAGTCATACAATTTGGTCTATTCTGCTTTTTGAAAAAATTTCTGCTCCTCTATTGATTATTTTGCATCTTGCAGCTCCCTTATTTTCTTGTTCAAATCTTCAACTTTTAATTTTTGTTCATTAATTGTATTTCTCATGACAGTTTTTGCCTGCATTTTCTTCCATTTCTTTGAAATTTCCATCATTTCAATTTTGAAGTCTGGTAAGAATATAAGATCCTCCATCTATTTGTGTTCAGGTTCTAGAGAATTATTCCTTCCATGTGGTGTCTTGTTGCCTTAAGATCTCAAGTCACCCTGTGTTGTTTATTTCTCCGCACATTTTTCTGATTTAGACCTTCACCCCAGGAGTCCTGCAGTTTCAGGCAGATAGTACATTGGAAGTTTCAGGAGAAGCATAAAAATGCATGCTGGGAGGAGGCAGGTACCACTCTTGACTCCCCACACTGGCCACCTGCAGCCTGGATGCCCTTTGTTCACAGGCTTTTATCCACTGTGTTCACTCATCCTTTCTGGCTACACACTCCGGGTGCAGGACCATAGTTTGCACAGCAGTAGGTGTAGGTGTAGGAAAGGTGTAGGTGTAGGTGTAGGAAGCCCTTGATGACAAGGCTAGGAGTGATATGCCTGGAGGCCCCGTGGTCACCCATTGTGTAAGGAAACAAACACCAGTAATTGTTTTTATTCCAAGCCTGAACTTCTGTTGAGTCTCTAAGGTGGGCACAAAAAATCCCACTGGGCAGACTGAGTTAATGTGTACACCTGCTTATTATGCATGCTGGACTCAGGCTGGTGGCCACATAGTGAGGAGGGGTGCTAGCTTCTCCAGCCCCTCATCTCGAGTACAGACAATCATGGGAGCCCAAAGATTGCATAGGGACCAGACAAGTGGTTCTCCTCACTGCTGAATCTAGTCACTCTCCTCCCAGGTACCCCTCCCTGAACAGTTGAAAGCACTATGCTCTTGCTGGGAAGTATGCACTCTGCTTCCAGTGTGTCCAGAGGAACTCAGTGAAGAAGGCTGTATAATCCCTCCTGAACGGAGACCATCCTAACTAACTGTTTTGCAGTCTTGCCTACACTTTCCAATGGTTTCTGTTGCTCTTCCTTGCTGGGACTCTGGTTCTCACAACCCCAGCTCTGTTCCAGCTGTGGCTGGACTCCTCCCCTTGATGTTCCTGAAGGAGGCTATGACACAAGTATCCTACCCATCCATCATCTTCTCCTCTCTCCTTCTTTGAATATTTTCTTCTGTTGAGTGTTCATTTTCCTGTTGTTGTTGTTGTTTTTTTTTTTTTTTGCAGTTGTGTGTATGTATGTGTCATATATAGGAAACTATTAACAAATTCAAGGTCATGAAATTGTAGTCCTGAGCTGTCTTTTAAACATTGTATAGTTTTAGTTCTTACATTTAGGTCTTTAATCTTTTTTGAGATAATTTCTGTAAATGGCATGAGGTAAGGATCCAATTTAATCTTTATATGTAGATATTCACTTGTGCCAACACCATATGTTTAAATTAAATAACATTTTTAAAGCATCCAATTTTCCCATAAGAAAAAATATGGTAAATAGGTCAAAATCTTGACAAGGTTTTGATACCCACATTAATTTAGTTATGAATTTGGGTTTAAATCACCAACTTTCCATAAAATATACAGAATTGTTGGTATAATTTGTTATAAATATTTTAAGTAGACTCTTTAACACAGTTACCATATTCAATCTCATAAAGTAACATTTAATATGCTACAGAATAATATATTAAGAAAGTTCTCACCTTCTCTTTTTGTGTTTCTTGCTTTAATTTTACTGTAGCAAATCAGCAGGTTGAAGGAAAGCTTTATGACTGCCCTAGGATTTATGAAGCTTGTAAAGACAGGTTGTTGAAAGAAGAAAGTTGGAAAACATTTCTTTGAATCACATGAATGGCTTTGTATGAAAATGAGGTGAGGGGTATCTACTTGCCTGCACTGTTCTTCATTATAAATTTCTTAGCAGAAAGAGATACATCAGAAAGCAAGCTATTTGAACCTATACTGACTTCAATATACAAACTTTACTTGCTCTTACTAGTTGCTCCCAATTATTGGGTATTTACTCCTCATTTCTTAATGTCATATAAATGTGTATTGGCAGTCTTAATCTATGCTAACACCTCTATCATTTACTCCCTAACCATTTTATTACATAACAATGTCAAGGGCCTCAAAACTTTGACCTAAGTAGGGGCCTCTCTGATGGCACAAGGGATTAAGGTGCAGCACTATGAAGCTATCCACAGCCACTGCAACATGAGTTCAATTCCCAGCCAGGGAGTTTACCCACATGGTGCAGCAGACCACTCCTGATTTGCCCCTTGTTCCCCTCTACAGTGTATATCAGTCAATCTACCTGTTCTGTTCCCCACTCTATCTCTGGTGAATCCTCTCAACCCCACACCTCTGACCTGTACCCCAGTTCTTGCATGCATAAATAAAATAAAATCTTTTACCCAAGTAGTAGTCAAACAGAAAGACACTAAACCTCTGGATTTAACACTACAACTAAAATATTAACTATTCTTTCTTACCTAACACTGAATATTTAAAATTCAAGCTAACACTAAATTCATCACATTTTAATCTTCTCAACACCAGCACTTTATTTTTTTTCCTAGTTTCTTATTTTCAGTTTATATATTTTTTACATCATTTTTCATTTTTGCACAATGTATGCATTTTCATCTTGGTTTTAGTCTCCATACAATACCCACCCGCCTTGTTTTAATCCTATTCCCTTCTGCCCCAGATAGTGTGTATCTGGTTTATATTTGCCTGTTGGTTTTGATTTTTACTTTATTATAATTAGTCTTTTTCCTGGTCCCTATTTAGGTTTTCTAAATTCCTGCTATGAGTGAGAGCATCCAATATTTTTCTTTTTTCTTTCTGGCTTATTTCGCTGAGCATGATCCCTTACAGCTCCATCCATGTTGCTGCAAATGGCATGAGTTTATCTTTTTTGATTGCTGAGTAATATTCCGTTGTGTATATGTACCACATCTTCTTGATCCAGTCATCTATTTTTGGGCATTTGGGTTGTTTCCATAGCTTAGCTATTGTAAATAGTGCTGCTATGAACATAGGGGTGCAGGTGCCCTTTTGAATTAATGTTTCTGTGTCCTTTGGGTAAATACCTAGGAGTGGAATTGCTGGATCATATGGAAGCTTCATCTTTATCAGGTTGAGGAATCTCCACACAGCTCTCCATAGTGGCTGGACCAGTTTGCACTCCCACCAGCAGTGCAGGAGAGTTCCTTTTTCTCCATATCCTCGCCAACATTTGTTGTTGCTGTTTTTTTAAATATGTGCCTTTCTCACTGGTGTAAGATGGTATCACATTGTAGTTTTGATTTGTATTTCCTTGATTACAAGTGATGTTGAACATCTTTTCATACGCCTGTTGGCCATTTGCATTTCCTCTTTGGAGAAGTTTCTTTTTAGCTCTCCTGCCCATTTTTTGACTAGGTTGTTTACTTTGTTTTTGTTGAGTCTCATCAGCTCTTTGTAGATTTTTGCAATCAGTTCTTTATTATTAGTGTCATGTGCAAAACTTTTCTCCCAATCAGTGGGGTGTCTCTTTGTTTTTGTTACTGTCTCTTTTGCTGTACTGAAGCTCTTTAATTTGATGTAGTTGCAGCTGTTTATCTTTGCCTTCACTATCACTGCTTTGGGTGATGTGTCTGTAAAGATGTTTCTGAGGTGTATGCAGTGTTTCACCTATATTTCCTTCTATATATGTTATGGTTTCAGGTCTTATGTCTAGTTCTTCAATCCATTTTGAGTTGGTTTTTGTGCATGGTGTGAGGTAGTAGTCAAGCTTCATTCTTTTGCATGCAGTGACCCAGTTTTCCCAACACCATTTATTGAACAAACTTTCTTTGCTCCATTGCATATTCTCTGATCCTTTGTCAAAGATTAGTTGACCGTAAATCTGTGGGTTTATTTATGGATTTTCTGTTCAATTCCATTGATCTGTGTGTCTGTTCTTGTTCCAATACCATGCAGTTTTTATTATTATGGTTTTGTAGTATAGTTTGAAGTCTGGAGGTGAGATACATCCATTCCCTTCTTTTATTTTTTTCAGGATGGCTTTGGCTATTTGGGGGTTTTGGTGGCTCCATATGAATTTCATCAATATTTGCTCTATTTCTTTGAAGAATGTCATTGAAATTTTTCTTGGAATAGCATTGAATCTGTAAATTGCTTTTTGATAGGATGGCCATTTTGATAATGTTAATTCTTCCAATTCATGAGTAGGGGATATCTTTCCATTTCTTTGAGTCTTTGTCTATTTCTTTTAACAGTGTTTTATAGCTTTCTTTGCATATGTCTTTTACCTCTTTTGTTAGGTTTATTCCCAAGTATTTGATCTTTTTTTGTTTCAATAATAAAAGGGATAATTTTCTTGATTTCTTCTTCTTCAGATTTATTGTTTGTGTATAGGAAGGCTACTGATTTTTGTGCATTGATTCTGTATCCTGCTACTTTACTAAACTAATTAGTTTGATTAGTTTTTCTGTGGAGTTTTTGGGGTTCTCTATGTATATTATCATATAATCTGCAAATAGTGATAATTTTACTTCTTCCTTCCCTATTTAGATTCCTTGCATATCTTTCTCTTGTCTTATTGCTCTGGCTAGGACTTCCAGTATTATATTGAAAAGCAGTGGTGAGAGTGGACATCCTTGTCTTGTTCCAGATCTTAATGGAAATGCTTTGAACTTTTCTCCATTGAGAATGATATTGGCTATGGGTTTGGCATATATGGCCTCTATGATGTTGAGGAATGTTCCTTGTATCCCGAGAATTTTAGGGCCTTTATCATAAATGGGTGTTGTACTTTGTCAAAAGCTTTCTCAGCATCTATTGATATTATCATATGGTTTCTATATTTCTTTTTGTTGATGTGTTGGATTACATTGATTGATTTTCAGATGTTGAACCACCCTTGTCTCCCTGGAATAAATCCTACTTGGTTGTGAACACCAGCACTTACTTTACTTATTTTGCACTTTAAGATTTTAAGTATCCAATTAAGATCCATAATTTTTTTGTGCTTTGAACATAATTGATATCTTGACAGTGGGTCCCCATATATGTATAAGATATGTAATATATTTGTATACTATATAATATATGTATGAATATAATATAAGCATTATATGTATAATATATATAATGGCTCCTCAATTTCTCAATTTTATTAAGTTACAATTTGCAAACAATAAAATGACATGTTAAGTGTAGAATTTAATGAATTTTCATAATTCAAAATATAGACAATTATAGCTACTATCACAATTATTATGTGAGTCTCCAGGGAGCATTATATTACCAGACTTAAAACTGTGTTAAAAGCAACAGTAGTTAGGGCCTCCCCTGGTGGCGTAGCGGTTGAGTGCTGGGCTGCGAGGCTGCCCGCAGCCTCTGCAGCGCCGGTTCAATCCCCGCAGCGCCGCCGGCCTGCCGCCCGCTGCTCCCCTCAGCAGTGTACTTCGGTCCTTCTGCCTGCTCTGCTCCCCGCTCTGGCTCTGGTGAATTCTCTCACCCTCCCGCGCTTCTGACTGTACCTAGTGCTTGTATGTATAAATCAATCAATCAATCTTTAAAAAAAATAAAAACCTTTTGTAAATGGAATTACCATATGAACCAGCAATCTGCTGTGGGGCATCTATCCAAAGAATATGAAGTCATCAACTAAAAATATTACATGCTCTACAATGTTTAATGAAGCATTATTTTCAGTCTAGTACATAGAAACAACTCACGTGCTCGCTGGTTGAGTATGGAATCTAGAAGATGTGGTATATCTGTGTAATGAAACACTATTCATCCATAAAGAATGACAAAATGTTATCATTTATACCAAAATTAAAGGAATTTGAGAGAATTGTGTGTAGAAAAATTAGAATGACAAAGACAACTATTGGGTATTTACATAGGGGACAACTGGACAAAGTAAAATACTTATAAAAACTAGCAATCACTAATAAATGAAGTGAAGTTCTGAGGTTAAGAGGGAGGAGGAGGAAGAAAAGATCAAAAGTTCAAAGGGAATGATGATGGAAAAAAATAGCAGATTTCTCTTCCTGATGCATGTAGATGAGGTTGTGATTCATAAAATACAAATTTACTTAAAAAAAATTTCCTCATCACCAGAATTAGACAGTTTCCAATATGGGTGAAATGGGTAAAAGACAATTTGGTCTTGGGTGATTTGTTAGGGGGTGCACTATGGTGGCAATACCTGATGAGAATCCTCACGTTACCGCAATTAAAAATACATACATTTAGGGCCTCCCCAGTGGCGCAGCAGGTTGAGCGCGGCACTGTGAGGCTATATGCAACCTCCGCAGTGTGGGTTCCATCCCAGCCGGCAAGGGTCCCACATGGCACAGCAGACCTCTCCTGTCATGCCTGCAGCTCCCCTCAGCAGTGAATTTCTGTTATCTGCCTGCTCTGCTCCCTGCTCTGCCTCTGGTGAATCCTCTCACCCTCCCACGTCTCTGGCCTGTACCCCAGCTCTTGTATAAAAATAAATAAATCTTTAAAAATATATATATTGAAAAGAGGGAGACAGGTTGTTCTAGAATTTTAAATCTACAATTGTCAGTTTATTTGTTTACTTTTTGGGGGAGAAGTCACTTAACTTTCTTGGGTCTCATGTCACCTGTTTGAGAAAAAGGCCGTGACAACCCAACTATCCATCAACAGAAGAATGGACAAAGAAAGTGTGATCTGTCCATACAATGGAATGTGATTCAATCATAGGAATGATACATGCTACAGGATCCATTAATGCACAAAATGTAGATTTCCATCAATTTAACAGTTATCTCAAGCCCCTTTATAATCCAATTCCATTCCTAAACGTGGATTCAAATTACCACTGAACTGCTTTCTGTTACTATAAGTTAGTCTTGCCTGTCTAGGATTTCATGTCAATGGAATCATACAGAATGTACTCTGTGGTGTCTGTTTCTTTTACTCAGCAAAATACTTTTTATATCCATATGTATAGTTGATAATCTGAACACCTTTGATACATTCTCTTTATTGCTAAGTAGTATTCCATTGCATGGATGTACCCAATTTGATCATCCCCTTACTTGTTGCTGGGCATTTTGTTGTTGAATAGGGGCCCACTGCCAAGAAACATAAACTGATTTTTGAGAAAAGTGATAGTTTATTGCAAGGAGATGTAGGGAAAATTCAAATCAGTCTTTGCAAGGAAGAGGCTGTGGGTGACCTATGCTTCTGAATGTTGTCCATTTAACCAAGAAGCAGGTCTTTTAGTTCCTTTTTCCTATGGCATTTCCCACTTCCCACACCCACCACACCCCGTCATATAAGGTCACTTTGAGGACAATGTATGCTGCTTTTCTGGGCCTTCACTCTGAAACACAACTTATTAACTTATGGAAAATCTGCTTTTCTCTCCATTTAAGTGATACTAAGCTATTTTTATTCCACTGTTTCACCTTCACAACTGCTGCTGTTATTACAAGATAAGTAGAAACAGGAAGGGACCACCATGAATATCATGGCTCCAATTTGAGTTGCTTCTAGTTTTGGGCTGTAATAAATAATGTATCAGTCCTTGCATGGATGTTTTCATTCCTCTTAGATAAATACTCAAGATTAGAATTGCTGGGCCATATGGTAATTGCATATTTAATTTTATAAAGAAAAACTTTAAAATATTTTTTAAATCCTACCAAAAATTTTTCCAAAATGGTTTCAATGTGAATTTTAATTATTCCATATTATTTTTTGCTTTTGCAGAATTGAGGCTAAAACATGAGATCCTGAGCTAAATACTGGTCTATAGCATTAGTTTATAAATGTATATGTAGTGAGAGAATTCCAAAGAAAATCATCTAACTCTGAATATATTTGTTTATATTTCAAGGAAAAATGAGCCCTATGACTTTGGAATTACAAATTCACATATATACTTTATAAATTAAATTATAGAGAGACAAAGGAGATGATCTGACCATTAAAGAGACTACTTGTATATCAGAACTTTTAAGTAGGAATCCAGTATTCTTTCCATTCCATCTCCAAGTCAAAGGTTTTTCCCTCCATCTGATGTTTGCATATGTATATAATGGGGAAAGTCCATGTATCTCCAAATACTGTCTATCATGTAGGCATCCACTTGAACAGGGCAATTTTCAATCTGACTTCCATTTCATTGCCACAGGGGTAATCATGGAACAAGGGACTTAGCAATTTATTGTTATATGCATAATAAAACAAATCTGTCTTCTCATCCAGGGTATCAAATTTGTGCATTCAAGAAAAAATTAATGAGGATCCAAAATCCAAAATTCTACCTACATCTTCACCAATACTTGGTACTCTCAAACTTTCCAACCCATCCTGGTGGGTGAGCAGGTTTTTATTTATAGTTCCCTAATGACTAATTATGCTGACAATCTTCTCATGTGTTTATTAGTCATTTGTATATATTGCCTTGTGACATTACTGTTAAATGTTTTTGTCCATTTTTATGAGTTGTTTACTTCTAAGTTGTGAGAGTTCTATATATATATATTTGAGATACATGTTCTTTGTTATATATATGTTGACAGTGAATATTTTTTCCCTGTCTGTAATTTGTTTCACCATTTTTTTCAATAACGATATCAAACATCAGACATTTTTAATTCTGATGGAACAGCATCATCAAAAATGCCAGAAATTTTCAGTTCTATATAATTGAAACAAAATTGAGTCCGTAAACAGACTCATGTATTTATGGTCAAGTAGATAATCAACAGTGCCAAGGTACTTACCTGAGTGAAAAAAAAATTGACTTTTCAACAAATGATGTGAAACAACTAGATATCTTGTTGGAAAAAAAGATAAATATCCTTTTTCATAACACATTATACATACAACTAAATTCAGTACAAAGTATAGAACTGGGCCTCCTTGCTGGCGCAAGGGTTTAAAACACAACCTATGCAGCCACTGCAGCATGAGTCCGATCACCAGCCAGGGAGCTACCCAGATGGCACAGCAGACCTCTCCTGTCTCACCTGCTGCTCCCCTCAGCAGTGTATTTCCGTCTGCCTGTTCTGCTTCCCACTCTGTCTCTGGTGAATCCTCTCACCCTCCACACCTCTGGCCTGTACCCCAGTTCTTGTATACATAAATAAATAAATCTTAAAAACAAAAACAAAATATTGAGCTAATCTTAAAGCTAAAACCATAGCACTCCTATGAGTAAACAGCAGAAAATCTCCGTAAGCTTTTGATGGGCTCAGATTTTCTTAGATAGTATACAGAAAGCACATATAGTAGGGCCTCCCCGGTGGCACAGTGGCTTGAGTGCTGCGCTGTGAAGCTGTCCGCAGCCTCTGCAATGCGGGTTCGGTTCCTGGCTAGGGAGAAACCCACATGGCGTGGCAGACCTCTCCTGTCTCGCCCGCTGCTCCCCTCAACAGTGTCTTCAGTCCGTCTGCCTGTTCTGCTCCCTGCTCTCTCTGGTGAATTCTCTCACCCTTCAGCGCCTCTGACCTGTACCCCCTTTCTTGTATAAATAAATAAATCTTTAAAAAAATGATTTAAAAAAGCACATATAGTATATATAAACCATGTATTTTAAAAACATTTAAATATTAAGTTCATAGAGAAATGAAGCTGTTATTTTGCCCAACTGTAACATTTCCCCAAAAATAACATCTTCCACATTGAAATAAATATTACCTATAAAATTAGCATGCCCCCATATCTGGTAGATGATTAGAGGTGCTGTTAGATAAGTGATAGGGACCCACATGCTGACTGGATTGAGATCATTTCTCTGATTAATATGCAAGCCGAGGGTGGAAGAGCTTTTCTAAGTAACTAGAGTTTTCCATCCTGATGTTTGGGTTCAGTCTATTTTTTAACTACACTTACTATCTCCTCCTTTCTCTGGGGTGATGGTTTTCTTTAGGGCTGGCCCAGTTTCCATTAGGCTTTAAACATGCCCTAATTAATTTTCTCAGCTGTATTTATTCTAGATCATCCTCCAGTGTGCTGTCGAAGGAATGCTGTAGTTGTGAGAGGAGGGGCAGTAGCATTGTTAAGAGGAGAAAATGACAGCACTGAGCACCTGCTCAATTAATATCCAGAAGAGATTATGGAGAAGTTTTATTACATGAGTGAAGGTTGCTGTGGGGGGAACATCAACATAAATATTTTCTTTCTTTATACCCTATACACATTTTTAAAAATTATTCTGTTTTCATTATGAAATGATATAAACATACAAACACTGAAAATAATCTCATAGTACCTTTGTATCTACAAGCTACATTTAACAGATCTATTTGAAATGTTCATTGCTTCCTCCTATTCAGGGGTTTTATTAATATTCCTATTTGCCATGCATAGATGTCTTAATTATTAAAACTGAAAACAATTGGCTCTCCTAGCTTTCCTCTTAGTTGTTTTCAGCGCTGGGGTCTACGATCCCATTTTTTCTGTGCTAAATTTGTATTATCTTCCAGTTGCTAAGAGTAGCACTCTTACTAGCACATTTGAAATCAATAACTCTCTCAGTAAATGGTCATTCTAGTATTTTAAAAAGTCTGAAAACAGGTCTATTGAGTGATTCCAAAGTGCAGTGTCCAAAACCAGAGAATGAACAGAAAAACCCCGTGCAGCTTGATGCCACAGAGAAAGAGACAGCGTGATCAATAAAGAGCAGACTGCCCCTTAATTTCCTTAGTTCCTGTCTTCAGTACAGATTTGTAAAATTTTTATTAGATTCTATAACGCATTTCCAGGGAAAAGGAAAAAGCACAACAAAAACATCTTACCTTTCTTCTCTTTCTCTAAATCTGAAGCTCTCACAGAGGAACTTTGGAGTTTTAAAGATTTATTTATTTATTTATACAAGCACTGGGTACAGTCAGAAGCGCGGGAGGGTGAGAGAATTCACCAGAGCCAGAGCAGGGAGCAGAGCAGGCAGAAGGACTAAAGTACACTGCTGAGGGGAGCAGCGGGCGGCAGGAGAGGTCTGCGCGCCATGTGGGACCCTCGCCTGGTGGCCAGGGATCAAACTGGCGCTGCAGAGGCTGCGGGCAGCTTCGCAAGCCAGCGCTCAACCGCTGCGCCACCGGGGAGGCCCAGGAACTTTGGAGTTTTAGAAATCAAAGAACCAAAAGGGAAATCCACTCTGTGAAAGTGTACCTTGCCCTCCTGCATTTGCTTTGTCACTACACTAATAAGAAATGTATCAGCCTCTCAAGGGACACATCTAACTCCTAGTTTTATGCTTGGATAATTTTAGGAAGTATATGAACTCTTTCAGGTTTAATAATAGTCAAAATGTGTATTTCATACCTAAGGAATATGATAGATGTATGAAATATCCAAGGGAAGAAATAATGTTAAAGTATGAAAAAAATACTGTCTTTTGAACACAGTTGTATGACTTTTTCTAATATAGATAAAATCTTGTAGGAATTATATTAGGTACATTTTAAATATTTGTAATGTATTGGAATTAAGTAATATTGTTTTATTTGCAACAAATGAGTTATCACTTGGTCATACGAAAATTTTGAAATCAAAAGATGTTCTTGGAATGGTCTTTGATAGCTATTAAAATAGATTGTATTTCTCAAACTTAAGTTTTGGTGGGGGGGTGAAACAATGTGAAAAAAAAAGATATTTTGTGAAGTAAAGCAAAATAAACTCAAATGTAAAAGTTAACAGCAATTTTGAAACTGAAGCATCTAAATGTGATGAATGTTTGATACCAGAATGGTTAATGTCCAAGGAAAAGAAAAAACCAACATCTAAGAACAAATGAATGCAAGTTACCAAGGTTAATGAAGAAATGTTTAGACTTACTGTACATCCAGGAAATCAAATTAAAGCAATGAGATGTCATTTTTTAGCTATTCAATTAGAAAAGACACAGGATGTCCATGGAGGATGATTTAGAAGGACTGACAGCAAATTGTTAATATCAGCTATCTCTGATGGATGGAATTAGAAAAGGAAAGAGTAAATTAATGCTGTGGGAGTTTTCTGAAATGTATTACCTCTTCAAAATAATATAAATTGTCATATCTTTAAAAAAATAGAAATAACCTAAGAAAGTAATAAAAGTTACCATATACACTCATAGTTCTCCATGTTGATTACCCTTAGATTCTCATAGTTAAACTGTAAAATATTTCTGGAGTATAAGTTGGTAATTCAAACAATTTCTTTTAATGTACGTATGCTTTGATGCACAAAAATTGACTGCTAGAAATTTATCTCACCAAAAGTAATTATGATCACGGGCAAAGATAACTATGGGAAAGTTTATTAAAGAACTTTCATAATAGCAAAATACTGGAAATAATCTAATGTCTGATGAGCTAAATAAATCATGAGGCATCTGCATGATATAATACTGCACAATTATAAATTATTAGAGTATTATAAATTATAAGAGAATACTTAATGGCATTGGAATGATTATGATATATTGTTAAATAAAGAAGTAAATTATAGAACAGATTGCACCTGAATCAATTTTTGTCTAAAATTATAGTTGTGATTTTCTATATACCATATATAGTGGCATTATAAAGTTACTTCACAATATTAAGAGTGGTTATGTCTCTCTGTTAAGGGGATAGTTTTAATGTAACAAAGCAATCTGAAAAGTGTTCAACCAACTCTTAAAAGCTAGGAAAAATTTGGAGCTGAGAGAGAGAGCTGGTTTAAATAATAGAGAATGGGATGATTTTTCTGTCATATTTATCTGCAAAGGAAAATAATAGACTTAAAAGAGAAAAATGAATGATAATAGTAGAATTCTAAGAGAATTCCCATGAATCATATTAAAGTACAACCCCTCTTCCCTTAAATGTGGAAAAACCCTTAACTTACTTCTAACCAATAGACTGATAAAAATGTAGGCATATTTGCTCCCATAATGTTATTACCCTAGATTAGTCTCTGTCTCAGTAAACCTAAGCAAAACTTTCTCTTGGTGACCTAAAGAAGTCAACTGTTATCTTTTAAAATGTCCCATTAATGGGTCATGTGGCAAATAGGCCTCCAGAACCTGAGAGTGGCTCCCTGCAGACAGATAGGAAGGAATCAGGTGCCCAGTCTACAACCTCATAAAAGTCAGTCCACCAACAACCACATTGGTTTGAAAGAGAACCCCATGCTTGAGAACGGAGCACCTCTCAGCTAACATCCTGATTGCCGTCTGATGATTCCTTGAGCAAAACATAAGCTAATCCAGGCCTCCCAGACACCCCAACTCACGGAAACTGGGAAATAAAAAATAAATGCTATTTTTAGTCATTAAGTTTGTGACCATTCTTCTCACAGTAGCAAAAAAACTAATATAGAAACTAAATGTAGAAATGTTATAGAAACTTAATTGAACTCAGTGATTTATTCACCATTCATTCATTCAATAAATGAATGAATCCATTCATTCAACAAATATTTCCTGAATACCTACACACACCATGTCCCATGGTCTGCTTAAAATTTCAGTCTTCAAAAAAGAGTTTCAAGGGAGGGCAAAATGAGTGAAAGGACTGCAGAGACTCAAAGATAGAATGAGAGAGTGGAAGGGGGCTGAGGAAGATCAAGGGTAGGCTTGCTCCAAGCATACAGTCTTTATCTTTTCTACAAAGTAAGTCATCTTCTCAAGTAGCTCCACCCTCAAGTTCCAAGAACCCAACTCAAGAAACTGGGTCCAGACTATATGGGCCTAAAGTAAGTATGTGGTGGATGACCACATACGTGGTGGTAAATCTCTGTAAGAACCAGCTGCCATGTGTGGAGTTAAAATCTTAGCCACTCTAGGCCTGAGAGTGTGAAAGCCTTAATCCATGGATAAGTCTCACTTATTCAATACCTCTTTGCTTCTTCTATCTGGCTTTTTATTTAATCTTCACTACAAACTTCGAGGTGAATATTAAAGTTCACATTGGGTATGTAAGAAAACCAAAGTTCAGAGTGTTTAGATGACTAGTTCAAGGTCAAACTATTATAGGTAGCAAAGTCATGATTTCTTTCTGACTCCAAAATCCAGGTTTGCACCAGACTTCTCAACTGGGGAAACAATGTCCACTGGGCCACACACACATGGACCCACACAGAGGAAGAAACAGGATAAACATGACACTATTTTTAAAATGATATATCTACTTATGCCATATAATTTAAAAGTTTTCAAGAGGAAATCTAATATATGTTAATATTCCTAGACATTGACCTGTGTGCTCATTTATCAGGGTGAAAGCATGTAAGTTCAAACCATCTAGAAAAACATAGGCTTAAGGACAATTTCTGGGAGCGGAATCGTGTTGAATCAATGGTGGGAGAAGCTAGAGTCCACATGCAAAGCAAATCTCTCACAGCATTACATCCTTTTACAGTGCCAGACTTCCAAGAGCATGCAAGGTAACCGGTCATTTGAAAATATTACTTAGAGATAAGAAACGCCCTTCCCATTTTTTTTTGTCATGGGGAAATGGTAAAAAGCAGATTTTTCTCTGTATTTTCTTTCTACCTCTCCTGAAAGTCTTTTGGCTAATTGAAATATTAATATTGTCAATATAAATAGGAAAAATATCTACCAATTTCTGATTCATTCATTTAGTTCTACATACTTATATAAAATCATATATTTAATGGTTAATTTAGCAACATGGCAATTGTCAAGTCTTAGAGTGCTAGAAACAATTCAAATTCCTCATTTTGTTTGCATTACCTTCTCGTACTTTTTTTTTTTTTTTGACATTTCTGATTCTAACAGTTGTTTATCAAAGCCCATTATCTGTTTTACAAACTAAATTGATGGAGAGACAGAGAGACGGTTCTTTTTAATTTATGTGGAAATCGTCGAAGAAAATCTCATCCTAAGACAGAAGAGCACATTCATATATATTTTCAGTAATATATATATTTATGTAGAGAGAGACAGAGAGAGATTTGTATTATAGGTATTTATTTGCAAGTCTCCATTGTATTGTTCTCAAAAGTGACCTTCACTCCTTATATTCAACCCTTGAAATTATGAGGTCAACACACAATTATATTTACACATGCATCTAACAAGCGGTGACTTTTTCTCATCAATTCTGTCAGCTGACCTTAAAAAGTTTTCAAAGTTAACAGGCTTTAAGGTGTTTCAGGTACTTATGTCTTTCCCAAATATGTCTTTTTTATTCAAAATGAATACTCGAGATAGTATCTCCTAATGTGAAACTCCCTCTTCCCTGAGCAATAAATCATTTTAAGAAAAAGAAAAACTCATCAAATATTACTGCAACTATTTATCCAGTGCATAAACCTCTCTCTAGAACCCAAGGGTTGAAAAGAGATTCATTAGCTAGCTGTTAGGATCCTAAATTTGGCTACATAGTTCCTGGATGATGAATCAGTCATGGCATAATCACAAATTCTCTTCCTCCTGCCTCAATCTCCTGCCTCCTCAAAAGCCTACATTTCATTCCTATTCAAAATTCAATTACAAAGCAATTAATATCACTTGCTGGGTCTACTGCACACCCTAAATTAATTGTGATTTGGTAGTTTGGGGTCATATCAACATAACCTTTCTCTAAAGGGATGCCTCGCAAATGAGAGGTTATAAAAAATAAACTTACACCAACAAACTCAGAGCCTCTTGAGCATATCACTTAAAATCTAATAAAAGTACATTCGGGGGTCTTCATTAAAATATGACCATCTTTGAATGATATTTACTTAATGATATTACCTGACATTCCCTGAGATAGTTTTCTGAAATACCTCTGAGTTCTCCCAGTGCATAATAAAATCATTCTCTCATGCTGTTTACTTCGACATATCTATTTCTCGTCACATTCTCACCTAAGCTGAGTTTCCACTGCTTTGTGGAGAGAATTTCAAGCCTTCGGATGTCCCACAATCACCCAGGTGTCAACATGAACATCAGTGTCATTGTACTCTTGGCATGGGGAGCTTCCTAAAGAATGCTTTGTGTCATCTCACCTTGGAAGAGAAAATTAAAGTTACATTTAATATATTTTGACTTAGGGGCCTCTCTGGTGGCGCAAGGGGTTAAGCAACGCCCCTATGAAGCAATCCGCAGCCTCTGCAGCAAAAGTTTGATCCCCGGCCCACCAGGGAGCAACCCACATCACAAAGCAGACCTCTCCTGTCTAGCCCACTGCTCCCCTCAGTAGTGTATTTCCTGTTCTGTTCCCCACTCTGTCTCTGGTGAATCCTCTCACCCTCTGCATCTCTGGCCTGTGCCCCAGCTCTTGTATGCATAAATAAATCTTTAAAAAATCTTCCAAATATATATATATATATTTTTTTTTTTGACTTAGAATATTGGATGTGAGTAAATTAATTGTTTTGTAGTGGTCAGAAAAACTTGACCATAAAATAGTTGCAGCCTGATGTGTTACTACATTTTGTGCTCTGAGCAAGATTTTTGAAGTTGAGCTGTTGGCAGTTGCATACTTGTTTTTATGATCAGATTGTGTGTCTCAGGTGAGAAATACGTGGCTGCTTTTGCTGCTGTAATGTACCTTGAGTGAGCACTGGTGTGTGTGTGTGTGTGTCCATAAGGGCATGTATTGTTTGCCTGCAGGCGCAGTATAAGAAAGTTCCACACCTGTCACATAGTGGAACTTTACATTTGGTGTGCTTTCTCCTTCTCCTCCAGCTCTAGCTCTTTCATATTATTTTCAGGTTGAGCCATTGACATCATGTCCACCAACAATGCCTTTCAGGGAGCATTTAAATGGAGACAGAGAATGCTAAGAGAAATTCAGAAAATTTCTGAGTCTGTTATCTATATAAATAGGACACTTTTATGGGGAAGTAGGGTCAAATTTAAGCTTGTCGATCAGTTAGCAATCTCCAGAAACATATCCACCTTACAGATATTCTTGTGCAGTCAAAAAACATTGTAAGCTTCTTGAGAACAAGGAACATGCCTTAAGCAGTGAGTACTTTCTTTACAGTGACTAACAGCTACAGGATAGAGCGACAAACATCACCACTGTCTGTGAACTTTGTGACCTTGAACAAGTCACATTATTTCTTTGAGCCTCATTCCACACATGTGAAGGATCCCAGGAATATCTGTCTCAAAGTAGTTTCAAGCTTGAAATTAGCCAGTGTAGGTGACACACTGACATTGGTACCTGACACACAGTAGGTATTGAATAAACTGTAGGGATTGTGATTATTTGCTGTGTGGACTACATTTGCATAGGTCCGAAACCTTTGAACAAGTGCAATGCAAGCATTTGCTGCCCTGAAATTCTGCCAAGGAGACAAAGAGGCAGGTGCAGCAAAAAATAAAGACCCTCAAACCAATTGCCATGGTCATGATTTAATCCAATATTTGTGTTTAGAAACCCCCAATCTCTCCTCAGGGACCAGCAACACCACCCCCAACCACAAAGCATTGAAATGAGTTTATCTGAAAGCATATCTTAACCCCTTCACTCTGTTGTCTATGATAAGTACTCCAGGGATTGACATGCTCTTCTTCCAAGGAGAAAAAGTGCAAACTAGCACCTTGATAAACCATAAGTATATTCAGAAAGAAAGGTGAGGTTTTGATCTTCCTTTTCCCCTTTTCAAAAAGTTCTATTTTTTTTTTTTAAAGTTATTGTTTCTCTGCTACCACTAGATGGTACTAGCCAGCTGCTTGTCATCTTTTTTATTTTGTGTTTTGTTTACTGCCTCTAAGCATTAAACTAAGAGGCTGATGACAAAAACATGCTTTGCAGAAATGGGACTTACAGACACCTTGGTCAGTCATTGGAAAGTCACTAAGGTGTCATTTCTTAGATGGGTCAGCGCTTCCTTGGGGCCTTCATTTATATAATGTGTTTCTTTGCCCTATACTGGATAATGGAAATATTTAATGATCATACAGATGATTCATGTCACCTTGTGTTTGAGACCTTAGGAAGACTGGGGAGAACACAATGACTTTGAATTTAAGGCAGCCAGAGTGAAAATTGGTTTTCCTCTATTCTCAGGAGCCCTGTCTAGCTGTCTCTTTATTTAGAACGTCTCATTCCTCTTGTCTCAGACTCACAACACATCACCAATGCCTTAGGTTTTCCATACAGACTCTTGGCAATTCTTCCATTTTATTGAAAGGGAATCTTAGAAGTGGCTCTAGGTAATGTCAGCTAGTGGGAGGGAGTGGAGAGCAGAGAAGGGACCCCCAACTGTTTAAGTTTGCTGGATTAAAATTATTTAAATGAAGTCTTCACCTATTTCTTGGGGAGCAGAATACAGACCCTGTCCCCAACTCTGACTCCCTTTTGCTGGCTTATGTAAGCTTTAGTAAATTCTTGATTGGTACATGCAGGATTGGAGTCTGCACATCTTCTATTTCCATTTCTTGGAGGACTCAAGAACCCAGAATTCAGTAACAGGAGAAATTTGACTGAGTGAGTAAAGAGAAATGGGAGATATTTTGTACTATTCTTTCAATATAACTTTTCTGTGCATTTGGAATTATGTCAAAATAAAAAAAAAAAACTGGAAAAGTACCACAAAAATAAATAATAAATATAAGACTCCTATCTTTTGGGGGTGTTCTCCAAAAATCAGAGCCAGAGACCACAGCTTGGGTGTAGTATTAATCTGACTTATTTGGGAAGTGATGCCAGGAATAGGATTTGGGGAAAGGGTGGGAGGGGAAGGTGAAGGAGACACAGAAGGAGGAAAAGCCAATATAATGCTATTCATCAAGACTGCTGCTGTAGACAATCTGGGCTTGATGCTGCACTTTTATATCCATTTTTATAAATATGCACTTCATTTCCTGAAACAGTAGCTTATATAGAAGATGTCCCAGCATGGCACATCTGAGGAGACGTGCAGGACATGTAAAGACATGGCGAAGGTGGAAGGACAAAGATCAAACTTTTATCCACAGGCTCCCTTACCCCATCTGTTGATAATATTCCCAGGACATTCCCTTCAAAGTTTCCAGGGCTTTGGGAGAGAGTCTGGTGCTCAGGAAGGAAAATTAAGCATGGAGCCCAAGACAGGATGCCAGCAGCTTAGAGAGATTCCAAACTTGGAGCTGATGTCAGAAGCGAGCAGATACACTGAACGCACTCACTGAGGGTCTCGGTCTAAAGACTCATAAGGAAATTATCATTAGGCAGAAGTAAAAGCACCAACACAACTTTGCAGAGGGTGTAAGTGAGCCCAGGGCAGGCACATAACTTAGAGGAGAGGGTGTGTGAAGAGGGGAAGGGTGGGTTCAGGCATGGTTTGGGATATCAGAGAAAGTTGAGATTTAAATAGTAAATAGGAGTTGACCAGATGAAAAGGAGAGGATATTTTAGTAGAGAAAGACTTTCAAAGCAAATGTATTGAGGCAAGATCCAGCCCGATGGAGTGTGGGGACTCATTTGGAACTCCAGAGTTGGTGTAAAGATTATTTTAAGCCAAAGACATTTGAGATTCAACAGATGCACAAAGAAACCTTCTCCAAACTTCCTTATATGACTTAAAGCAGAAACTTCAGAGAAGAGAACTGCCATAAATTCTCTCTTCAAGACTTCCACCCCCAGGAGAGAGACCAAGAGTAAACCGACTACGGATCTCTTATGAGATTTTTTGTGGCCCCCAAAAAGATGGAAAAACCACTCATAACTGCAGAGACAAACCAAACTTTCTTTTTTCTCATTTGTTACTCCGAAAACCATTCATCTGTCCTAAAGAAACCTGTTTATTCTTCCCAGGGAAGCTTTTTCTCCCCTTCTCCCCTCTCCCTACAAAGTTATGTATCTAAGACTTGACCTTTAACTGTTTAACCAACCAGTATTTTTTTTTTCATTGGCTCCCATGTGCATATAAATAAATTTTTTTCTCCTAATTTTCATCTTTTAACAGTTCAATTCACAAAGCCCAGGCATTCAATCTAAAGGCTGAAGAAAACCTCTTCATTCCCAATGCGCATGCATGAGGCAGTGTGTGTGTGTGTGTGTGTGTGCACGTGTGTGTGTGTGTGTGTGTGTGTGTGTGTAAAGAGAGAATTTGCATCATTGTCAGCAGCAAATGTTATAAATATGTTAGGCAGGAAGCTACAAAACATAAAACAAGAGCCTTAAGATGCAATTTCTGAGCCATGTGTCCCAGGTCAAGAAGGACTGGTCATGCTGAGGACAATTGGCAGTTAAAGAAGTATCCAGCAAATATGTGGAATATCGAGTAACTTAACTAAGAGTCAGAGAAAGACAAGCTTTAAAAATAACACTTGAAAGCTGACTACAGGACTGGAACATCCAAAAAGGGGGAGGGGCCAGGGGATGGATGAGAACAAAGAGGGAAGGAAGAATAATTGACTATGGTGGTGGACTGTGGGTGATTTGGTGGGGGGTGCACTACAGTGGCAATACCTGAAGAGGGTATCCTAATATCATCTCAATCAAAAACTAATTAATTAATTAAAAAATCATTAGGGAGAGAAGTGGGTTGGATTTAGGACAAGGAGAACAATATTGGAACAAAGATCAGTTTGTAGCTCCTGTAGTTATCTGGGTAGAAAATAAAACAAATCTGAACCACTTTTTTTAAAGTGAGCTCTATCAATATGTAATTTAAGAGTCAAGTTTATTGAGATATATTTACCTTTTTACCTTGTCTAGGTTGATGAAACTTGATAGATGTGTACAGTCATGTAAACACATCTGTTTTGTCCCCTGTATGGTGTGAGCTACCTCTGATGTTCTAATTTTTTTTTTCTATTTTTCTTTCTAACTGTTACAGGGCAGAGTGAGGGGCACCCCAGAGCCCCCAAATCTGCCTGCTCAAAATAGGTTCTGCCATCTGCCACATCACCACAAAACATATGAAACTTTAATGAAAGGGAATCTTAACACAATTAGTAAACAATACAGGAAAGGCAAAGAATGTAATTTCTAAATCAAGCATCCAAAGTTATCCATCCCCTCATGAGTAAAAGTCCACCCAAACAGCATTGGCCCAGAGCAAGTCCCGAAAGCCTGCCACAAGTCTAAAGCACCTTTCAATGGAGACCCACAGAAAAGTATCAGAAACAACGAGACAAGTCTGGGAGGATAAGAGCAAAATCAAAATCAAGATAGAAGTTGCCATTGTTATCCTCCCCACGGGTCTCTCACCCACATCTGTGTCACCCAGTCCACAACTGAAAGGCAAGCACAGTTTCTTCACGTGTCTCTCAGCTCCATGTGCCTCCTCCAGGTCTTCTTCTGGCTCCATCCTGCTTCCTTCCTTCCCCAGTCTCCTCTGCAGCTTCTTCTCTTCTCTTTAGCCCCACCCTCTTTTGGGTGGGGCAGGGAACCTGGAACTGTTACAGGTCAAGGAGAGGGGCAGCCCCGAAAACCTGCCTGTTCTAAGTAGGTTCTGCCATCCGCTGCATCAACACAAAACATATGAGACTTTAATGGAAAGGAACTTTAATACAATTAGGAAACAATACAAGAAAGGCAAAGAATATACTTCCTAAATCAAGTACCCAAAGTTACCTGTCCCCTCGTGGGTAAAAGTCCACCCAAGCAGGATTGGCCCAGAGCAAGGCCCCAAAGCCTGCCACAAGTCTAAAGCATCTTCCAGTGGGGACCCACAGAAAAGGATCAGAAACAACCAGACAGGTCTGGAAGGAAAAGAGAAAAATCAAAATCAAGACAAAAACTGCCATTGTGGTCACCTCCCCATGGGTCTCTCACCCACATGTTTCACCCAGTCCACGACCAAAAGGTAAGTGTAGTTTTTTCATGTGTCTCTTGGCTCCATGTGTCTCCTCCAGGTCTCCTTCTGGCTCCATCCTGCTTCCTTCCTTCCTCAGTCTCTTCTGCAGCTTCTTCTCTCTCTGCTTAGCTCCACCCTCCTTTTGGGTGGGGCAAGAAACCTGGAACCTCCTCCTTTCCTGGGGACCACCCTGTTACAAAACTTCCCTTTTTCCTGGGGACCACCCTGTTACATAACTACACAATGTTAGCTGGCAGAATGAGAGGCAACTGAGGACCCCCAAACCTGCACACCCTAAATGGGTTGTGCCATCCACCACATAAAGACAAAACATACTCTGAGTGCCTAAGACCTTCAATAGAGAAGATGCTTAATACAATTGGTGTGCAATAAAGAACAGAGAAAGAATATAGTTAAATAGTTTCCCCATGAAACACCCAAAGTTACCCATCCCCTCTTGGGTAAATGACCAGCCAAACATTTACCTCATGGGTAAATGGCCCAAAACAGGGCCACTGAGGCCGAAAATCTGCATGAGTCTAAGGCAACCACTGGTGGGGACCAATGGGAAAGGGGTGGAAAGAGCCTGACAAGTGTGGAAGGAAAAGAACAAAATCAAAATCTTTCAAGTGTCACCTTCCATGTCCCCCAAGTCTCTGCTACAAGTTGAAGGCTGAGAAGTAAGTGCAGCTTCTTCACATGTCTGTTTGTTCCACATGACTCCTCCAGGTCTTCTAGTCTTTTCTCCGGCCTTCTCACCCAAGTCCTTTTTAGCTTCCCCTGGCTGCTCAGCTCCACCCTTCCTTACATGGGGCAGGGAACCTGGAAACTTCCCTTTCTATAGGGATTACACTGTTAGAATATTCCAGAGAATAAAACAAGTGGTCCTGTAAATCACTGCAATGTAGGAGGTCTAAGGAACTGAAAAGGGCCAGCTCAAATGGTTTTAACTACTCTGTCTCTAAAATCTCCCTGTTATCTCCATCCTGCTGTGGTATTTCATTCAGTTTCAAATGCAGTTTTCTTATATGACTCACATCTTAATTCCAGGCACTTGTTGGAATTATAGTGGTTGCAAAATGGCAGGAAGAAAAAGATCAAATCGCTTTTGGATTTAAATTTGGAATGAAATGGGACTTTTGTTTAAATTCAATAGAGGCAGTTAACAAAGGGATAGAGACCTTAAAGATGCTTCATTAAAATTACCCATAATGCTACTCTGAATGATTCATGATTTTGAGTGTTTAAATGAGTCATATTCATCCAAGTGCTAAGCTAATGTCTATTACAAACGAGGCACTTAGGGAAATTGTATTAACCATTTAAGCACCATGCAAATTCTGCCCAGTGTAGTTTCTACCTTCTTATGTATAAGAGATTACTGCCTCCTTCCACTCTCCAGTTTCTGATTCTTAGAATCCCCGTTGACAATCAGAATACTGCACATTTGTTCTCTTAAAAACATAGGATGTGTGCATCTATATTGAATTCAGTGTGTGTGTGTGATTTATAATGTGAGATTTAATCTCCAGAAGGTCAGGGCCACAGTCAGAGAATGCTAGAGCAAAAGCAGCCTCGTGCAGATTCTTTTACTCTTCACAACTACACAATTATTAAGCAGCTATCACTTGTTGAGTATCTTGGATGTGCCAGGAAGTATGGAAGCCAATCAATTTATATTTCCTTGTTTCATTTAATTAAATTGAATCCTAATAGCAACCTGGAAGCATATTAAAGTGATACGGTGTTGTGGTAAAAAGGTGGAGTTTGGTTTCAAACAGATTGCATTCCATCTGTCACTCCTCGCCCCCCCACCTCTCTGTTTTGGCTAAGCTGTTTAAGATGGCACCTAAAGTCATTTGGGTGAGACACTCAGTCACACTGGGCCTCTCCATGTCTATAGGAAGTAGATAAGTTATTTTAAACTTATTTTTTGACTTTTTCAGTTATCAGCCTATCTTGATGTTTACTTGATGTTTATTTGCCAACCTAAAAGAATTCAGAGGGTCTGAGATGATTTCCTTTCACTCCTAGATTACTTGGCACACATCCTATCAATCAAGTTCTAGATCTATTATCTTCCTTTTAGAGGTCTCCTAGCCCAGTTACTCTCCCATACACACAGTTTTGTTTTGTTTTTTTAGATTTATTTTATTTATTTATGCATACAAGAACTGAGGTCTAGGCCAGAGGTGTGGGAGTTGAGAGGATTCACCAGAGATAGAGTGGGGAGCAGAACAGGAGGACTGACTGAAGTACACTGCTGAGGGGAGCAGTGGGTGAGACAGGAGAGGTCTGCTGTGCATGTTGGTTAGTTCCCTGGCCAGGGATCAAACTCATGCCACAGAGGCTGGAGATAGCTTAATAGCACTGAGACTTTAACCCCTGTGCCACCAGGGAGGTCCACACACAGTTTTATTTTCTTCAAGATACTTTTCTCTAGCTGAAAAAAAAATTATCATTAATTTAGATAAGTAATGTCTTTCTCACTAGAATATAAACATCTAGAAATCAGTAATTGCATTGCAGTATTCACCCCTGGGTTTCTAGTGTATAAACTTAACACATTTACTGTGTATTTGGTATGAATCAAATATGTGTTCAATTAGTGAATGAATGCCTCTCACTTCCCTTCCTTCTGCCACAATCTGTCTCTTAATCAAGGCTACTGCTTTAGCTTCTCGTCTCCTTACCAACAGCATCTGCATCTTCTTTCTATTGTCATCATCAGTTTTTTCTTCCACATATGAAAAACCTACTTTTTCTACAAGCCTCATTAAAGACTTTGACCCATGTCCTATTGCCTGGAGAAAAAAAGAATTGGAAATCTCTTTAGGGTAGCCTAGCAGGAATTTTATGATCAGAACGTGCCTCCTCTTGAGACAACTGTCTAATCACTGTTACCTCAACATGAAATGATACCCAGAGACCCCAGAGTGAGTGAAACTAAGCATCTTACATGTTATTTATTAATAAATATACTAAATTTAAAGGTCAAAGTGGTTAACATATCCCCAGTTACAGAGATTTCATTCTGTCCGTTATAATACTCTACCCTAATGTTTCCATTTATTTTCCTATTTGAGTCCCTCTTTACTTTCCAGCCTCTCTTAAAATAATATGCTATGTCTCCAAAAATCTTCACCTGGTTTTACATCCTTACCTCCTGGAATTTCAACTCCTTGTATATAGACATATAGAATGCTTGTCAGTATGGATCTGGCAAGGCTGGATCCCACACCAGTCAGGAAGTGATCCAGACTAAGAAACTGTTGTCTCATAGCATCTCATCATGTTAAACCAGTCAGCTTCCTCACTGAATTAACTTCATTAGTCTGAAATCCAACACTGATAATAAGCCATATGAGTAAGCAAGTTCCCAATGACATTCTTTTAGCTTGAAAGAGTTAATGTGCTTTGCAAATTGACCACAAGGGAGCAACTATGAGTTTCTTCTCCTATTCATGAGGACATTAAGGATGCTTGCAAGTGTTTGCGACTATAAATAAATGGTTTTCCTACTAAGTAAGCCATCTGGGACTGTCTCCAGGACATTTTAAAAGTCAGAAAAGTCTCTTGGATGAAACAGCCTTTGCATTTCTAACACCCAGCTGCCAGGCTCTCACCCGGGAATCGCCAAGGGAGCTTCAACTAATGCACATCTCAGCCTGACTCGTCCAGTGTCAGCAGAATGATCAACTTTCCTTCAATCAACTACATTTTTCTTGACCAACGTAGCCTCTCACCTCCCCCTAATACTGAAATTTCCTCAGCAACAAACCCTTGCTTTTGCCTTAGATAATACTTCCCCTAACCTGATAGGTTAGCGGCAACATTTTTTCCCTCCTGCACTTACCAATAATATTAGGAGAATATATTAATTAATAAGGCAAAAAAATTCATGATGATTTTTTTAAAGATTTATTTATTTATACAAGAACCGGAGTACAGGTCAGATGTGCAGGAGGGTGAGAGAATTCACCAGAACCAGAGCAGGGAGCAGAACAGGCAGAGTGACGAAATACACTGCTGAGGGGAGCAGCGGGCGCAGCAGGAGAGGTCTGCTTCGCCATGTGGGACCCTCACCAGGCGGCCAGGATCAAACCACCTTTGCAAAGGCTGCAGACTGTTTCACAGTGCCACGCTTAACCACCACGAGGGGAGGCCCTCATGATGATTCTTAACTGCTTCAGTCGCATTTGCTAACATTTCTCTGAAGAGCAACAATAAATGTTTCTTCTGATATGATGAGAGGAAAACAAAACTCCTGGGGATTCTGGGTATTTGATAGCAGAGCAAACTTTTCTGCATTATGTGCACATAGATTTTTCAGCCTTAGTTTGGTCATCTGTGTTAGGATAAACATTAAGATTTTTTGGATTTCTAACCATATACTAAAACCCACAACTAAAAGACGATCAAGAATCGTTTGAACCATTCAGATGACTTTAGGCAAAATGTTTATGTCTAAATGACACCAAATAAATACTCCATTCTTTGATTTCTTTATAGTGATGTAAATGGAATAATATTATAAGCATTCAATATTCTCTGAGGAAATGATACAACAGACTTACTGAGGAAATGATATTTCAGACTTATTTTTTTGCAACCTATGCTGTGTGGAAAACCCAGAGCATCATCAGTAGTTGGCTCTTTAATAAGGTGGCAACGCATGGACACACTATAGCACATCACTTTAGCTTCTCTAAGTATCACTGAGGAGAGAGGTTATTACAACTCACTAAGAATCTCATCAGTGCTTTTTGTGAAAATAGCTCATTCAAACATTCCTAGCATTGCCTAGTTCATAGACAGTGTCAGAGAAACTTTTTACCAAAGACATATCAAATTTTAACTTTATAAAATTTTGAAGAAATTAATGTTCCAAGACTTCTTCCAAAAATGTAAAAGATCTGATGGGGAAATTTTAAAATCATGTCAAATGAAGTATCTGCTATCACAACAATCCTTGATTTTACTGCTAGATACGAACAGCAAAAAAATTGTATTGCTTCTCAAATACATAATATGCTAGAGAGTGAGAGTGGTTTTATGGGAGGTCCCAAATGACTGGCAAGTTTTGTGGTTGCCGGCCAACAGATAGCTCATATTGCTGAGATATCCCACAGAGTAGAGGATTCCAGAGGAGAATGTAAATCATTGGTGGAATCTTGGCACTTGAGTTTGTTAAGGAGTGAATCAAACGATCATACATGGCTTCCTTCCATGTATCTCCTGTAATCGTTTGTGCGTCTATGCATCCTTGGATACAGTTCTCCCTTATTTAAGGGGGAGGTTGAAAGAGAGGGATGTACTTATACTGGGTAATGGTGTAGTGTCAGTAAGAACATGTTTCTATAACTTCAAATTTAAATTCAGTCTTTTCTGAATTACCTACAATTGATTTTCAGTATGTGGGTAATATACTGTCTTAAAGTGATGGTAATATAAAACTGAGACCAGCTGTCACAGTGATTTCAAACTTCCAGTCCAACCTTTCTAAACTGAAATTCTATGACAGTATTAATTCCTCCAGAAAATGATTTGAGTGACTGTTTTCTTGGCTTTTCCAAAGATGTTACTTAGCTACTATCATTGTAAATGGTATATGTATATATGTTTGATATGGGTACATATGTACACATGTACATACACATATAATTACATGTATAAAATTCTGCAATATATGAGATAGCTTACAATACCAATTCTGCCATATATAAATAAAACACTAAATGGAAAATTCAGAAAAAATGTGCAATAGAAAAGTTAGACTCAAAGCATTGCAAAAATGCAATATTTTCAAAGAGATATTTATATCATTTCTGTATAAGTCTGATGGACATATCATAATCTCATCCCATTCTATCTAGGCAGAAACTGAATCTCAGAAAGTGTGGTGCCAGTCTCCAAACAGACTCCTCTGTGAATCATGGCTCATGGTGTTCTGAGACTCATTTCAACTAATATAATGTGGCGGAAATGAGGCTGCATGTCTTGTGAAGTTAAGTGGAAAGAAGTCTTAAAACCTATGCCTTCAATTCTTGGAAACTGTGAAAAACCTATCAGGACCCTCAGAGATAGTATGGAAGTTATTTTAACTTGAAAATATTTGAGATTTAACAGATGCAGAAAGAAGTCTTTTCCAAGCTCCTCTTATCAGACTAAAACCAGTAACTTCAGAAAATCAGGCTCCCATAGATTTCTCTCTGGATTAGATTCATTCCCTGGAAGAAAGGACTAGAATAAATTTACCACATTCCCTTTCCAAGAGTTTTATGACCCTGAACCAGACCACAAGACCACTGATATATATTTAGATAGACAGTATTATAAACTTTATTTCACCCTTGTGAAGCAAATTAAAAAATTAGTAAAAGACATATTTATGGAAGAGGTTATTTAGAGCCAACTGAGGGCCCAGGCCCTAGAGACCATATTAGGTTTCTTTGAGGGACTGGTTTCTGTCCTTGGAATTTTGCCCGTCATTTATATAGGTAAATTACATACACAAGAAGAATACAAAATCATTTGTCTTAACAAGGGGAATAAAACATCTAGCTGATTTCTCACATTTTTAGTTAACTAAAGGAGGCTGATTTCTAACAAATTTAGTTAATTGATAAAGGAGAAACACAGTTCATAGCTTCCAGTCAATCCCTCGACCTTACAGACCTAATTTAATCAGAGATATTTGTGCTTGATTTAAGGACCAAAGGCTATTTGTATCTCTTCTCCTAAATGTGTCCTTACAGATGAGAGGATGCAGCTGGGTCATTTATCTCACGCTCCTTCCTGCAACTTGCAGACATGACAGTGGCTCGGTCTGTGGAGTTTTTTGACTTTTTTTGTTCATTTATGCCATAGGGCTCTTTGCAGTCATTTCTGACTCCAACCTCTTGAGCTGACCCTGGCATGACAGATGGTAGACATTTTCCAACAGAGAAAAATGTGTTATTTTCTTTCTTGATTCACTGTTTGTGCTCCTGCAAGTGTAATTGTCTTTCCTAAGGAAACCATTTTGTTCCTTTTCCCTCCCCCTTTTTCTACTAAGATAGAAACCTCTAAATTTAAATATTTAACCGGCCAGTTGCTTTTGTTAACTTCTGTACATATAAACTTTCTTGCCCCACTAACCTGCCTTTCGTCAGTTTTATTTACAGGTTCCCGGATGACAAACCAAGGAGAACAGAGGAAGTTTTATTTTTTCCTCTCTGACAAAACACTTCCTCTTGAAGTCTGAGCCATCTAACTGCTCTGAGATGCCTTGCTGTGAGGAAGTCTAATCCAGCCAGGTAGAAAGAGAACAAAACCATCTCATCAGTTCCAGGCTTGTGAGTGAAGCTGTCTTATACCCTCCAGACCAGACCAGCCATTAGCCACTCCCACCAGTTGACCTCATTTGACTCTGATACAGGGCAGCAAGGGGCATGAAAACTGGCCAAGGACAGTGCCCAAATAGTTTACCAGTCACCATCTGAGTTCTTCTCCCACAAACACAATTGTAAGACTACTCAGGTTCAGAGGACAATAATGATGGATTTATTTAACGAACCAGGGAAAAACAAAGAGTTACTGAGGATAAAATTGGCCTTTATATCACCCAAAGCATTGTCCAGTGTTTTATAGTCCTAAACACAAAAACTCCCAAGATGACATCTTTCCCCCACTGCAGACCTGGAGCACATGGCAGCCAGAAATTAGGCTGGGATCCAACTCACGAAGATAGCAGAAGACACAACAGGAGATTGTCCTGGAGCTGCTGAGATGCCCCAGCACAGCACTGGACAAGCAACACTCAAAACAGCAGCTGCAGCAGCAAAGGCCTGACAAGCAGCCCAACTCACAGAACTCAGAGAGGTGCCAGGCTCCGCGTCTTTGCCTTCCCTGCCAGGCTGTAATAGCAGCAAAGCTGAGAATAGTTTCAGTCACTAGGCTACCTGCAAAGCCTCCGACCTTTTCTTCTTTGAGGTTAGCTACTGGCAGCCTCTCCATGTCCTTCAAAGGCCTGCGACAGCCTTCTGGAAGATCAGCATGGTAGGGGCAGAAATCACTGATCCCCGAATCGCTGGAGATCCTAAAACACTGAATCTTAAACACTGAATCCCGAACATTGGGAGCTGCTGCTGCCGTCCCTTATATTTCTTATCAGAGTCTCTACACCCAACAAGACTTTGTTTGCATTTTCCCTGGGGCTATCCATCCTCACCAGCACCCCCCTTCAGGGGGTGCCACCTGTAACAGTCTTTGGCTTCAGCCACAGGTTACAACTCTACATGGAGAACCACTCAGATGAAAATGTCTGAATGTCTCACCCATACAATCCTGAGATATAATATGATGGATGTTTAAGCCACAAGGTTTGGGTAGTTTGGGACGTGGCAATTATTTTCTATGGCAAAGAAGTTGCATGATCTAGATCCACAGCTAATAGCCAAGTCTGAAGAATGTCCAGATTATGTAACTGCAATTTCTGAGTCAACTTTAATCTTGAGGTAATGAAACTGTTCATGATAGGAGTTCAAAAGCAAGGAGTCATCCCTGTCCTCAGGACCCCTGGCACAACCTTGTTGAAAAATTCTCCTCTGAAATATCCTGCTTTTATTATATGATAGCCATTTTATATAAGATAACCATGACCATAATTCTATTTACTATTTCATAGCTTAGTTTGTGTAACTTCACAAATTTTCCCTTGGGAAAAGCTTGGTGTGGAGAAATAAAAAAGTTTATGTGTTTTAGCATTGGATTGGATTTACAAAAAACAAATAAATAAACAGGATGTCCAGTTAAATTTTTTAAAGATTTATTTATTTATACATACACAAACTGGGGTACCTCCCAGAGGTGGGGTGTATGTGAAAGGATTCACCAGAGACAGAGAAGGGAACAGAACAGGCAGATCAATTGAAATACACTGCTGAGGGGAGCAGCGGGCAAGAGAGGAGAGGTCTGCTACTCCATGTGGGTAGCTCCCTGGCTGGGGATCGAATTCCTGCTGCAGTGGCTGCAGATAGCTTCATAGTGCTGTGTCTTAACCCCTTGCACTGTTGTTGATTTGTAGTCAGAGGGTTTGGGGAGTGGGGCCCTTGGGTTCACTCTGGGAAAGGTTTCACCAGAGCTCCCATTTCAGCAACTCTAGGTGCATTTCCCAGGCAAGTTTCTCCACGAGACAGAGACATTAGTGATATACAAAGAACAGGTTTATTAGGGAAAAGGACAGAATAATAAAGGACACTTGTATAGACACAAGTGGGCAAGAAGAACTGACCTGAAAGGGACAGGTTTGCTGAGAGGCCTGCATGGTTTCAGGCAGGTGGCCTTGAGGAGAGCGGCCTCCACTGAGGGCAGTTAGTGGAGAGAAGTCCCGGCAGGTACAGGTTAAGGGCAGGCAGGGAGGCTGCTACCCTGTAGAGGAAAGAATTGGTGAAAAGAAGCACCTGCATAGTCACAGGTGGGCAGATGAAGTGCTGCCCCAGCCTGTGCAGAGACTGAACTGATATAGTCTTCTTCTGTTGGGAGGGGCTCACTCCTTGTGAGCCCTGTACTTGCTGATTTTGGGTAACCATGCAGATTCTGAAAGGGAAGGAACTGGAGATTCCACAGTGGGCTCTGTCTCCATATCTTTAGTCTTGGGCCTGTGCTCTAGACACTCCCTAGCAGTCTGATACCTGCCTGGGTCTTATGCTTTGTAATCTGGGCATTGGCACTGAGGATCTTGGTTTCCATAGCTGTGTCAATGACTATGCTAATCTCTTCTATCCTCACAGCCTTGTGTGAGCCAGGCACTTCCTTTTCAGTTTTTTCTGTTTCTGTCCTCCATCAACACCACCAGGGAGGCCCCCCAGTTAAATTTTAATTTCAGATATTTAACATTTTTTTAGTATGCATATCAACTACTCAATTTTTGAGGCATACACATATTTTTAAAAGAATAAGGCATTTATCGGAATTTAAATTTAACCATGATTCTTATATTTAATCTGGCAACTTATGGCTGGGGAGAAGTTTATGGTAAAAGGAAATTGGGGCTCCAGAAAAAAATATTTCTTTATTTCATAATATTGCTGTGGGACAGTTTTTCTCAACCCATTATTTTTCCCTGTAATCCACACCTTACCCTAACATGCAAGATGGTATGTGTCTGCTTCAGTGCTGAGACATTCCTGTGGTTGGAAAAGCATTTTAATTCCCTGCTTTCCTAAAAGTAGGTTTGGTAGCCTCTATGCTCTGTATAAAGAATAATTTACATTGATGAACCTCTTTGGCAATTGAAGCCAAGCTTGAAATTCAAAAGTGAACAAAAATGTCACAAAGCCTAAGTATATAACCACTAAAGAAATTTGAACTATTTAATTATTTTCAAATTGACTTAATTAGAACTGTGTAAATTAAGATGAACAATTTATTTATTTATTTATTTTTAAGGATTTATTTATTTATATAAGCACTGGGGTAAGGTCAGAGGCGCGGGAGGATGAGACAATCCATCAGAGACAGAGCAGGGAGCAGAACAGGCAGAAGGACCGAAATACGCTGCTGAGGGGTGCAGCGGGCAAGACAGGAGAGGTCTGTCATGCCATGTGGGTATCTTCCTGGCTGGCCGGGAATTGAACCCTCACTGCAGAGGCTGCAGACAGCTTCAGGCACTGCACTCAACCCGCTGCGGACAGCTTCACAGCATGGTGCTCATCCCTCTGTGCCACCGGGGAGGCCCAAGATGAACAATTTAAAAACTTGGTAGAAGCTAACAATAGCAAGAAGGGACAATTTACAGTGTAGAGAAGAAGACAGATTAACTGGAGAAAAACAAATTTAATCTTGTAAGTTTGGGAGCCTCAAAGATAGAAAAAGACAGCCACACTTTTATAGTTTATAAATCTTATGTGCCAGCAGAAGGAGTTAGAGTTATGAAACTTCAAAGGAAGCAAGGCAACACACAAGAAGATGGGAAAAGCAAATAAATATTTGGTAAATTAATGTTTACCATGTCATGCAGCGACAATGGGGCACAGAAAGGAATGTGAACAGTGTGAAGCTTTTCCAATTAACTGCATTTAGCTCAAATACTTTATAGTTCTCTCTAGTAATAGCTCTCTTTCTCATCCAAGCCCTCTGTCAAATTCTTTTAGGCAGCTAAACAGGAAGTTAAAAAATATTCCTGAATCTACTGAGTTTTGATTGTCTTCAACTCCAAAGAATCTCCACACTAAACTGGCACATTTGGAGTGCCTGATGTGGCCCTCAGCACCATGTATGAGGTGACAGCAAAGGTGTAAAGACAAACATAGCTGGAATTCCAAAAGTCATTGGATAAACAGCCCACACCAGCTCATGACCACCAGGCTCTAGTTACACCAGTGAGCAAAACTAAGTCAAAATAAACACCAGACACAGCAAGGCTACCTTATTTGGTTAAAGAGGGAAGAATAGTGCCAAACATTTTGAAAAAAGTTCAATTTTTTTTTTTAAATGGTGGGTCAGAGACAGTGGTGGGGGATGCTGATCCTTAAAACTTAAACTTCTGTTGTCTGGAAAATCCATACATATAAATTCCTTAAGCATGCCCCATTACAACAGGCGTTAGCGTTTGACCTTGTTGGCTCTAAGATTGCTTATTTGAACTACAACACAAACCTACTTCTGTGACATGGGCCCTTATCTTGGCACATGTTTTCATGTAGAAACAAGAAAGAAATGGAGAAACAGTGAGAAGAAAGGAAAAGATACAAATTACTGCCCAGTTATTATCCAGAGCCCTAATATTACCATCAAAATGTTCATTGCGATGACGGCTTCAGCAGAATTACTGTCAGAACAGAAAGGAATATTTGTGGAAAAATTAATTCCTGGAAAAACACTCATGGTTTTTACACAATTGCTTTAAGAGCTCAGACCTACAGGAAGATGATGTTCTGGACAGTGTTTCCTGGCTGTTTTTCAGGTTGTGATTCTGCAGCCGAGTAAACATGGCCTCCGGTGACAATAGAAGATAATGAAGGAATGCATGCTCCCCAGCAGGAGTACCTTTTCTTGGCTCAGAATTTAAGAATAGGCAAGGGAGGGTGGTGCAAAGCCTGTTTTCATTTGTGATTTATTACATTGCTGTCTCCTCCCAGTGCGTGTGCTCCAGAGAAGTTCTGGTCAGACGGTAGGGAACTTTGCCTTAACCAGAAGAGCAGTCAAATTCAATTAGCTACTGGTGACCTCATCATTAATTTGAGTATTACTGGAGGAAGTTAGATTTTGGTATTGCACTCTCTAGGCCTGCAGCATCAGGGGCACCGGGGAATTTTTCTGAAATACAAATTCTCACCTCTCTCCCCACCTCTACTGAATCAGAAAATCTAGGCGTGGGCCCCAGTAATCTGTTTTATTAAGTCTTCCAGGGTAATGCTGATTTGTGCTAAGATTTGAGAATGCTGACTGATATAGAGGATAAAGGCTAAATTTTGTGGTATTAGAAATTCCAGGGTCTCCCCATTTGTTGTGCCAGCAAGGCACCGGGCAGGTTCTCTATCAATTAGGGCAGATGAATAAAGGTGAGTCCCGGAGCCCTCAGTGGCTTTCACATACAGGCTTTAATGTGCTCTTTCTATGCCAACTGTTGTGGGGCAAGCTCGCAGGCTGGCAAGGCAGGAAGGTCCAAAGGCCAGGAGGCTGGCAGCTCTCCCAGCCCATCAGTGAATGGCGAATCTTTACAGTTTTTACTTAAAACTTGTCTCCTTTCTAACCATTTTCTTCTTTAAGTGTGTGTAACTGCAATTGCTATTTTTATGAGAATTACAGTAGAAGCCAAGGCACAACAGAATTTGTAGGATTTGCCAGACAGTAGTAATGTACTAAATGGGCCTACTCTCATCAAGAAGGGCTCGGCTCTTGATGTTCTGATCAGTGGACTCAGAGACTTCTTAGACCTTTGAGTCACATCGACTCTCCTCCACCAGTCCTAATTCCACCCCAAGAAGGGCTGCCAGAATTATGCAATAAATGGAGGCCCATTAAATTTAAATTTCAGATAAACAACAATTTCTGTTTTATATAAATATGCCCCAGGCAATATTTAATTTTTTTTTTAAGATTTATTTATTTATTTATACAAGCACTGGGTATGGGTACAATCAGAAGCACGGGAGGGTGAAAGAATTCACCAGAGCCAGAGCGGAGAGCACAACAGGTGGATTGACGAAGTACACTGCTGAGGGGAGCAGAGGGCGGCAGTAGAGGTCTGCATGACATGTGGGACACTCACCTGGCGGCCAGTGATCGAAACTGCAGAGGCTGCTGGCAGCTTTGCAACCCAGCGCTCAACTGCTGAGCCACCAGGGAGGCCCTGCCCCAGGCAATATTTAAATTTATACTTACACTTTTAAAAATATTCATTGATTATCTGAAAATCAAATGGAACAGTGTCCTGAATTTTATCTGACAGTGAAGAGTATGAGCAAAGAACATGCTCTGAAGTTTAAAATCATTTCAATATACATGTACTTTCTATATGAAGGAAGAGAAACTATGGAGTATTTTCCCATATTTTTCATTATTAATGAAATGATTTGTAAGTACATGACTTCGGAGGTGAGTTACTAAGGTAGTGCTCAGCCCTTTCCTCACATCAGGTTTTATAGTCACTTCATTTGCTTTTAGGGGGAGGCAGAGTTCTAGGTGGGGGCCATCTGCATCAATGTATATGCATGTTGGAGACCAGAGTACATCCCCAAACATGCCTATTAAACACAACTACTTTGAGAAATAGAAGACACAGGAGAAACACTAAAAACAGATCAAAAGTTACCCTGAGAAGGGAAATTCACATTTATAAGTAGAATCACCACTTGTAGAGGTGTCCCCTTTTTCAAAAAGAGAAGATCACATGAAACAGTTTATCAATGGAGAAGACAGCTCCTAAATATGCGTAGCAAACCTCACCTTGCTTAGCTTACCTCTCCTGAGCTAGCCTCCCCATACCCTTCTTCCTTTGTTTTGCTGAAGATTGTATTTATTTTTATTGTTATTATTTTTTTAAACCTTTTTTAAAAATATTTTTATTTATTTATGCATATAAGAGCTGGGGTATAGGCCAGAGGTGTGCGGGGGTGGGGGGTGGTGAGAGGATTCACCAGAGACAGAGTAGGGAGCAGAACAGGCAGATAGACTGAAATACACTGCTGAGGGGAGCAGTGGGCAAGTCAGGAGAGGTCTGCTGCGCCATGTGGGTTGCTCCCTTGCTGGCTGGGGTATCGAACTTGTGCTGCAGTGGCTGTGGACAGCTTCATAGGTTACGTCTTAACCCCTGCGCCACCAGGGAGGCCCTGAAAACCATATTTTAGCTCAAGTCCTAGCCACCTCTGAGTTTACTCATCCCTGAATTTCTTTCACATCTATATGAGATATACATGTTAATAAACTTCTATTTTATTGTTATTAACCTATCCTTTGTAATGGGGACTCCAGTCAAGAACCTGAAAGCGGAGAAGGACATTTTTTCCTCCTCTTCTGCACACATGTAAATGTGTGGATGCATGCATGTGCATTGCTTTGAGTACTGAAGAAAGCACTCAAACAGCCCTTTCCTGCAGGAATTTAGAAAACCTAATAAGGGACCAGGAAAAAACCTAATTATAATAAAGTAAAAATCAGCAAGCAACTATAAACCACAGACACACCACAGGGTGGTCGAGGAGGGAGGGGAGGAGGGAGTAGGATCAAAACAAGGGGGGTGGGAATTGTATGGGGACTATAACCAAGATGAAAAAGCATACATTGTGCAAAAATGAAAAATGATGTAAAATATGTATTAAATAAATTAATTAATTAAAAAAAATAATCATAACTTATAAAAAGCCCTTTCCAGCCTCCCTGGTGGCAAAAGGGGTTAAACACAGCTCTATGAAGCTGTCCACAGCCTCTGAAGCATGAGTTTGATACCTGGCCAGCCAGGGAGGTACCCACATGGTGCAGCAGACCTCTCCTGTCTTGCCAGTTGCTCCCCTCAGCAGTGTTCCAGTCAGTCTGCCTATTCTGCTCCCCACTCTGTCTCTGGTGAATTCTCTCTGCATCAACCCCCTGCCCCACATCTCTGGTCTGTACCCCAGTTTTTTTATGCATAAATAAATAAATCTTTTTTTAAGCCCTTTCCAAAAAGCATTCTTTGGGGTCAGATGCTAGAATACTTAGCTTTCTCAACCATAAAATAGGGAATTACCTTATAGGGCGTTAGGAACCTCAAATAAAATAATATTTTTGAAAGCACTTGGTAAACCATGAAATAAGATTCAATATGATATAATGGAAAGTGCACGGGTTTTGGCATCAAATAGACTACAGAATGAATCTCAGTCCAGAGACATATAAGCTGAGCAAGTTATTTAAATTTCTGAATGTGTTTCCTCTTCTGTAAAGGAAGGATAACAATACTTACCTCCAATTCTATTATCATTTAAGGGAAATGTTACAAAAAATTTACAGGAGCAAAGGAGGCACCACAGACAGTACATGAGCCCACATATTAGATGTTCAAGTTCAGAACCTTGGGTGGTATGAAGCTCAATCTCTTCTTCTACTCTAAGTTATTAAGTGCTTATGATCTTATTTTAATAAGATCAGGATCTGATTCTATTCTTTTAAAAGTAATTAAAGGTGGCATAGATTTATGTTTTAATTTGCCACCCAGTTTGACAGATCTGATGCCCTCATTAATGATTTAAAGAGCTACTTAGCATGTATTAGAGCAAACTGACCAGTTTAAATAATTTACAGTCTGCTTTGATTATTATCTCACACCCAGGATGGAAAGCAACCCACATACTTTTCTTGGAAGACCTGAGGCTGAGGGTATTTGATTTGAATACGCTACAAAGAAAAAACCCAATTTCCATTACTTTGCAATGCAGTAATTTATTTAGTAATGTGTATTATTAATTTCTATTTACAACTGGATTAAATATTCAAATATATCCATACTTTGCAGGGTATCAAGATGACAGGACAGAGCAGGAAAGTGGTTTGCAGTCAAGTCTAGTGTATTAGCTTCTTGGGCACAATGGCGTTAACCATCAAGTTAACGAAACAAAGCAAGAATTTCATGTTAGCAGACACGCATTTTGCCTTTAGTTGTCTGATCCTCCTGCATCCCATCATCCTTAGGAAAAGGAATTAAAAAAATAGATAAGCAATGTGAGAGCCATATAGTTAAAACTATAAAATGCAATCTTTAAGAAAATCATATCTGACCTTGTCTAATGAATTTTTTTTTCAGATTCAAATTTTGTGACCATTACAAGGTAGTGCTCAGCCCCTTCCTCACTCACATCAGTTTTCATAGTCACTTCACTTCTTGCTCTTAGCAGGAGGCAGCGTCCTGGGGGCAGGGGGACAGGTGGGGGAGGCATCTGCTATGTATATGCATGTTGGAGACCAGGATACACATTTATTTAAGATTCATATTGAATCTCATTTCGTGGTTTACCAATAGAAATATAACGTTTATTTTTTTAAAATAAGTTAGCCTTCATTCTTCTAAGCAGAAATGACCAAAATCATAAATACACTGAATCCTGAATTTTAAAGTGTTGTGGGATTTTAAAAATGGACAGTCAGTCACACAACAAAAATCTTATCTAAAATTGTTTGGAGGGCCTCCACGGTGGCGCAGTGGTTGAGCGCTGGGTTGCAAAGCTGCCCGCAGCCTCTGCAGCACCGGTTCCATCCCCGGCTGCTCCCCGGCCACCGGAGGAGGGTCCCACATGGCGCACAGACCTCCCCTGCCGCCCGCTGCTCCCCTCAGCAGTGTGCTTCGGTCCTTCTGCCTGCTCTGCTCCCTGCTCTGTCTCTGGTGAATTCTCTCACCCTCCCACACTTCTGACTGTACCCAGTGCTTATATAAATAAATAAACAAACAAACAAACAAATAAATAAATAAATCTTTAAAAAAAAAAAAAAGAAGCAGTGTCCAGTGTGCCCATCCTCACCTTCCCCTGACCTCACTCCCCAGAAACTGATGTTGCCAAGTCTCTTCTCAGCAAAATACCCTGGTTTGTATATAATCTCCTTACAGACAAAGTATCAATTAATCTTGTATTAGTTGCCCATTGCAGCTATAACAAATTACAGTAAACATAGTAGCTTAAAACAGAGCATTCATTAGCTTAAGGTTCTGGAGGTCAGAAGTCTGAAATGGGTCTTCCTGGGCGAAAATCAAGGTGTCAGCAGGGCTGAAGAATCTATAATATTTCCTTGCCTCTTCCAGCTTCCAGACATAAATGTATTTGTTGGCACATGGCCCTTTCCTCCATCTTCAAAGTTAGCAACCTCAGGTCAAGTCCTTTTTCATACTGACTGCCATCTCTTAGAGTCTTTGTTCTGACGCCTTCCTCTTAGGAGGATACTTGTCAATACATTGGTCTGGTTAGAAATGATGTAGGGGTTTGATTGCAAATTACCACAGACTGGGTGGTGGGATATAATAAAAAAAATGCATTTTCTTTCTATTCTGGGGACTAGAATCCAAAATCAAAGGGTCAACAGGGCACACTCTCTCTCAAGGCTCAAGGAGAGTTCAGTGCCTTGCACTTCCTAGTTTTGGGTGGTTAAGGGCAATCTTTGGTATTCTTTATTTGTGAACATATCATTCTAATCTCTGCCTCCAAGTTCACATAGCATTCTCCATTTTCATGCCTCTGTGTCCAAACTTCCCTCTTCATAAAAAGTCACCTGTTATTTTGAACTTAGGATCCACTTTTCAGTATATCTTAATCTTAACATAGGGGCCTCCCTGGTGGCACAAGGGGTTAAGACGCAGCACTATGAAGCTATCCACAGCCACTGCAGCATGAGTTCAATCCCCACCCAAGGAGGTGACCCATATGGAGCAACAGACCTCTCCTGACTTGCCCACTGCGTCCCTCAGCAGAGTATTTCAGTCAATCCTGTTCTGCTCCCCACTGTGTCTCTTGTGAATCCTCTCACCCTCCACACCTCTGGCCTGTACCCCAGTTTTTGTATGCATAAATAAATAAATCTTTAAAAAAATCTTAATATAATTACATCAGCAAAGGACCTTTCAGAATAAACTTATATTCACAGGTTCTAGATAAACATGCGTTTGGATGGGAGAGGGGAGAATTTCAACTGACTACAATAAAGTTAATTCCATCTGCAACCTCAGTTTCTCTCTATCACATACCCTAATAAATTCACAGGTGCCAGACATTACGACATGGGCATCTGGGAAAGGGATACTGTTTTGCATAGCACAAGCTTATGAACACATCTATGCTAGCTGTTATGTCCCAGAAACCTATATGTTTTGTACATTCTCCTAAAAACAGCCATCTTTCCACTAACTTCAATTTTTTAGTCCATAAAAAAAGGTAGAGTCATGATCAGCACCACGGGGAAATCATTTTCTCTAAATGAACAAATTATGCTGTTAATCAGTATGTAAAACCTGTACAAAGTCCACCTCTCTTCAGTGCTCTTCTGCAGACCACCTGGTCTGGTTTCTCTTCCTGCTGTGTTATACTCTTCTCTTACCTCCTCTGTATTTAAAGCAGAAGCTTTACTGTAGATACTTCTCTGCACTTAGAATTTCTTATCATTCCCTAAGATTTTTTAGGCTATTCCACTCAATCATGAAAAATGACATACTTTAACTTTTTTTATTTTAAATTTTTCTCTAAACAATCATTCTGATGCACAACTCATGTTCACTCTTCATGGAAGTAGGAAAAAATGGTTGCAAATTCTTTGACACACCTCCCATTGAAAGGCAAAGTCCTTGCCTTCCCTGTGATTGCTTTGACCAGCAGAGTAATGCTACAGTGACCTGTGATTTACAAGGCTGCCACAGAAGAGACTACACCACTTCTGTCTGACCATCATGAAACACTTGCTCTCATCAGACTCCCTCTCAAATATTTCTTCTTGGATCCCAATTGTCATGCCACGAGAAGACTAATCACATAAAGAAATAACATGGAGCAACTTGACATTCCTGGTATTTCTGCAAAACTCATCTTCAGCCATTCCAGCCCAGGGTCAGACTTGCAAGTGAAAAAACCATCTTGGAAGTAGATCACTAAGCCCCAGCTCCAGGCCAAGTCAGTTGCATCTTCCCAGCTGAGATGGGGAAAACTCCTTGTTCAATGCTGCACTGATTTCTAAAATGGCTTCCTTTGTTCCACTTTGAGGAAATCTCACTAGTTTCTATTACAGTGAATTTAATTTCTGTTCTTCTCTTTTACCTTTCCTTTAGATATCACGCTTCCTCCCTCTCTCTCTCCCTCATTTCTTTCCTTCTTTCTGCCTTTTTAACTTATATTCCTAGCATTTGAGAGCTGAAAAAATAACTAATCACTTTATTTCTTCCAGCCAGTAGTGTGTTGAAGTCTGACCTAGAGTCTCAATAGAGCTGATTGTTAAATCTTCAGGAGTTTTACAAGCCAAATGTTATCATGTTAGTAGTTGAAGTTGGCCATGGTGGTACTACTTACACCATGGAAAGCAGTAAATGCTAGAAATCAGATTTTTTATATCCACAGATCAGTTTGGTATACATTCACCAGCATAGTCACTGACATCCCTCAAAGATAACCTCCACAAATAAGTGCCTTTCCTCTGGAAATAGCATAAGGAGAGTAAGCCATGTTGATTCATGACTTTCAGAAATAGTTCTATTTTCAGGACAAATACTAATAAGAAGAGGACCAGATGTATGAGCGACCAGTCTTGATTATGCTGATACTAAAATACTAAACTATGATGATCACAGAAAAATCCTAATGCATAAGCAGTGTGTTTCCTGAATGTTCTAGTAAGGTATTTCTATTATTTTTATCAAAATGGACATATCCTGGAATATGCCGTGAAAATATCAGATTTTAAATTGGTTCAATGCAATTTCTATACAACAGATTCTATTTGGGCCTGTGAAAAAGAAATAATCATTTTTCCCATTTACCTCTGAAATGAATGCATTGATTTTCTTCACTGAGTTAGTTTAAAATAATGTAACTTTACGATCGAGGAACAAGATTAAGATGGAAGAAATCTGTTTTGCATTTTCAGTTCTGCCACTAGTGAAACTTTCCAAACTTCAATATTTACATCATAAAACAAAAGGTCTAATAGACTATGTCTAAGGTGACTTCCAACTTTGAAATGTTATGATGACTTGCTAAGAACACACTTGCAAAATGAGGTGAAACTTATAAGTAATAATCATTTTGATTAAACTCAAAAACACTTTAAACTTATAAAATACTGTCATAGTCATACAATGAGCTATTTTGCTATTCAGCAATAAAGATGAATTACTGGTACACACAAGGACATAGGTAAATGTCAGAAAAAGTATGCTGGGTGAAAGAAGTCAAATTCAAAAAGTTACTAGTATTTAATATTTTAAATATTAAAAAATACAGCTTGAAATTGATAGGCTATATCATTGGTTTATTTAAAATTGAAGTTGGCATGATTACTTCTAATATCACTGTGCTGCTTGGATCTTGATGGAAACTATTTTACTGAGATAAGTAAGGACTGTGAATACAAATGTTATTCTTTAAAAATTTTAAGAATGTGTCGTTTTGTTTTTCTGTTACAGATGTAATTCACATTCATTGCATAAAATTAAAAACAAAATAACTAATAATCTCTCCGTGTGCTGAGTCACAGTTCTTTGAATGAACAAATGCCTATGTTCCACCAACATAAAAAATTGCAGCTGTGGATATTAATGAAGTCATACCACTACCTCTTGCTGTGAGTTGGGTGTGTGGAGGGGAAGTAATAATATTTTCAAAGATGAACATCCCTTTCACGCCTCTGCACTCCTCCACAGTCCTGCAAATTTGCCTACTAGGAAACCGAGTTCACTGCATCTTACTGTGACCTCCTCCTCAAGGGCACTGATGATTATCTTACTATTTGGATTCTGAGCCAGTGAGCCTTTGCTGAATTTCACATTTGCCCAACAATTCAGAGTTGAGAGGTTTTAGCATCACCAGTTCCTCTTCCACAAAGAAAGAATAAAAATTTTGAGCTTTCTTCTTAAGTATCTGGGGGATGAAAGTTAGGGTGGGAATAACCTCATTGTATCTGGATGATTTCTCACACATTTCCCATTAGTCTACATATCAGCTACTCGATTCAAGTCTGTGACTTTGGCTGAGTTAATGTTGCATTGATTTTGATTCATATGTCTTAATGATCATTTATGTAGATCATTTGGATGAGAGAGAAAAATAATAATTGGAAAGCCTGGACACAAATATTTAATTTTCTAAGATTCTGTAATGGTTACTTATTGCCATCCAGTAGCATCACCCTGCTTTAATGCCTTTTTAGTTTCTAAATATACTTTCATAATAAATATCATGTCTACAATGGTAATATAAAGTAGGTACAAATCAAAATTGTTGCTGCTAGGAGAACGCTGATGATAGAAATAAAATTTACTAACATAATAAGATGTCAACCATGGTTAAAAAGCTAATAAAACAAATCTATTCATTTAAAGTTAAATAATAATAGAACCAACTTGGATAATACTAGCAAACAGAGGGTAGGGAATAAAATTCTGGTCTTTAGAACTTTGAAAATAATTTGATTAATTAGATAGTATATCTATAGAAAATTGAAGTTTCAGGCCCTCCCTAGTGGTGCAAGGGATTAAGCACCGCACTATGAGGCTGTCCGCAGCCTCTGCAGCACAAGTTCCATCCCAGTGGCAGAACCCCGGGAGCAACAAGGTAAAGAGCAGTGTTGTCTTTCCGGGGAAGCAGAGAGAGGCCACTGTTTTAACATTCCAGGTTGGCTGTTTCAATAAGTAAACAAAACTTTTGGGGGTCAATTTATCCAAAATCGAGATTTGAAAAATATTCCGAATGTGCCCTCTGTTTAAAAACATGTCCAAATCTTACATCCAGGTGTACTCCAGCCCTGCGTCCACATTAGAGAAAGTCTTTTTTTTTTTTTTTGGCTTTGCCACTTCTTTTTGCAGTCCATTCCTCTGAGATCATCCACCGCGAAATGACACTTCTTCCTTGTGACTAAGATTAAATTTCCTATCAGTTTAAGAAAAAGCAGAAACTTGGAAACTTTTAATCTATTTGAAACATTAAGGGAGAGCAGCCTCTGTGCGTGTTATTTCTATTAAAAGGCCAAAACAAAACATGCACTGCAGTGCGGTCAGCCAGTGCAGTTACCCCAGTGATTTCTCTCCCTCTGATCTGAGCTGGAACTGTGCGAGGTCTCCGCGAGCATCTTAGACATAAGGGAAGAAAGAACTCAGAGTGAAGTTACTGCTAAGCAGGAAAAGGACTGGACCCCTCTGAGGGCCCAGTACTAACCATATTAAAATGTGCGCAAGAAAATCACATGTAAAAATATTAATATAAGGCAACCGTGCTGCTGCACATTTTTATAACTAGGAGGAACGAGGGAAAAGAGTTCATTTGCGGAGGGCATGGAGAGTGGCCCCAATCTTGCCTCCTGGCTTGGCTCCTTATGTTCCTTGGTACCCTGTGGGAGTGATGGCTTTTCTCCTCTGTGAAAATAATGGTTCCTTAAAGGGCCAGGAGGTACAGCCTATTTCAAGTGAAGCTGATTCAGACTGATGGAGAGAAAAGTAAACGCAATTTCATTTCAGGTTTCTGAAACCTATTTACAAATGTGGGCGAAAGACACTGGAAATCCTATGGATGCACTATGCAAATGTCCTCAAAGAAATGATGATGGGATCACATAGTAACACTTAGGGAATACTTAAGGGCCCTCAGGGAGCCAGCCCAGAGGAATGGGGTGCTAGCAATGGTGCCCTATAGGCTTTCCTCTTGGGAAGTTAATCTTATGGCCATCTTGGGAGATATCACCTGTCTTTAAGTGATCCTGAATTTGGCTTGCAATTTTCTCATGCTGGTTTTGATCTGGAGACTTTGTGGTAGGAATCTGGAGTGACTGAGTGTGTGGCAGGTGTTTTGTTTTGCCTACACTCTGTGAGTAGACAGGTGGGAGTTGGGGAGCTCCAGGTACCTAAAGATTTTGTTATTGACCTAGAAAGGGCCGCAGCCTACTTCCTCCTACTCTTATTTATTATTCTAGCTTCTTAATTGTAAGATCCATGTTTTTTCCTACCCCAATATCTCTGAAATTGAGATGGGTATTACAGTGGATAAGTTAGGTAGGGTTAGGTAGGGTTTCCTTCCACTCTTGTTCTCTAAACAAAACAAAACAAAAAAATTGAATAAAAGTGGTATTTTGCCCAGTAATATGGAAACTCTGCCTCCAGCCAAATGAAGGCTGGCAATGAAACTAATAGGAAGAGGAGTGTGCAGGGATTGACAGTGAATGCCTGGGGCTAAGAATTCAAGACAGATAGGATTAAAGGCCTGGGGCCAGCGGGCCCTGTAATAGGTAACCCACACTGCTTCAACCAATGTGGCTACATGATATTAGCTTAGAATCAAGGGAGGAAGCCCAAATTTATTCATGTGCTTTTGTGTTTGCTTTGTTTCAGCTTTGTTTCCCCCCACAGAGCTCTCCTGAGAGGTAAGGAACCTTTGCGTGTGCAAGAATGAACATAGGGGCTCATTCTCCACTTATCTTTTTATGTCTCTTAAATGTATGTCCCTTAAATGTCTAATATACACCTAATATCATGAAGTTGCACCATCCCCCAAACTAGCCCAGTGTGTGTGCTCTCCTCCTATCATCCTCAGAATACTTCCTTGCTCTTCCAGGCCTCCCTGGGACTCTGGAAGGTGATCAAAGCTACTTTGGAGAAACACTTTTAGGCAAAGATGTTAATGGATAGTAATATTCCCCTCCTTGGGTATTTGCATTTTAAAGGGATCTAGAAGAAACTCAGTATCTTAATTCAAAATAAGTGACTTTGAATTGATTAATTTTCAAGACACCAGGAAGGATCTATTAGGGCAAGAGGAATTTTAAATACCACCTCACATAAGCATCTACACACCCTGAGTTCAAAGATTCTGGGTAGCAGGAAATGTCAAGTGTAGGTTTAAGAATCTACCTCATTTCCCCTGGCATTTTCATCACAGCTTTGGTGATTCCACCAAGAGTAAGAAAAGAAAATGGAAAAAAAAAATTAAAACAGTTTTTCATTTGTAAATTGCTTACCAATTAGCTTTTAATGAATGCTTTATTCTTCTTTCATGATGACAGAGCCTGACTGTATTTACTCAATCTAATTTCTCCTCAGCTTAATGGGACTAGTTCCTGCAATGAATTCATCAAAACAAACATTTATTCTGCTATCATTTGAGAGCTACTCTGCCAGTCACTGGGAGAGACAAAAATAAATAAGACATAGTCATTGTTCTCAAAACACTTAATATCTACATTGGACAAAAAATATTGGAAGAGCTTAAAATGAGATTCAACACTATGACACAAAGCATTAGGAAAATGAATTACAAATTCAGTGCTGGGTGTTTTGGAAGAAAACAAGATGAAGAGAAAATCTTTCTTGGATGAGCTGAATCTAAAGGTAGGTATTCTGAGCATCAGTTATTTTTATTCCCCTCTATACACTTTGGAGAAATTTCCATTTCTCATTTTCCTTGGTCCTACAGTTATTTGCAAAATATTCTGATACAGGTGGGCACCTGAGGACTTGTCATCCCTCGGAAAACAAGAGTTGGCCCAAGTGGGCACATGACTCAATTTAAGTCAATCAGACTCCTTCCTTGGACTTACTGAATCATAAACACTGGAAAGGAGACATCTTTACTACTAGGATGGGTAAGAGAAAGTGTACAAATGTGTGATTGTTAAAGATCGTTTCTAGCTCACGGATAAAGCCTTTCACAGAACAGAGCCAAAATTCGGGAGAAAGCAGAAATGAGAGAAGAAAGAGATACATTCTTAACATCTTTTGGACACTTCATTGTTACATGCCTGAATATATACCTCCTAGTTTTATGAACCTAGCACATTCTCTGTATTTTATTGATCACTATATCCTCCTTTTCTGAAACTCAAGTTTACAAGTTAATCTTCTAAATATGGTCCCCAAGGGTCACTGATGCTCTGTTAATTTTTTCCCAATAATTTTATATTTTTCTTAACTTTAGATAGTTTCTTTTGTTATATAATCATATTCACTAATCTTTTCCTCTGCACTATCTAATCAGCTCTTAATCTCACCCAGTGACTTTTTCCCATCACAAACATTTTTCATGTATATAAGTCCTATTTGATTCTTTTTAAAGAATCATTTTTCCTTTCTTGTATTTTCTTCTATGTCTTGACAATGTAAAGCAAATCACAATAGCTGTGTTAACGCCCTTGTCTTTTAATAATACCATCTCTGCCATTTTTGGTTTTGTTTCTTTTTTGATTGATTTTTTTTCTTTGTTATTGGTCATATTTCCCTGCTATTTTGCTTTCCTGGTAACTTTCTACTGAATGTTGAATATAGCAAATTTTCTATTGTTGCACTTTGTCTGACACACAGTTAATTTTCCATATTCGATTGCTTCATTCAGTGCTTTCTCTTCAGCTTGGTAAGGGCAGATTCAGAGCAGCCTTTAATCTAAGGCTAAGTTAGCCCAATTACTGAGGCAACATTTTCTTGAACATTCTATGCAATAGCTATGATTTATGGATGCTGGGTGGACTTTGGAATTATTATGTTTATGTCTATCCCTCCAAGTCTGATTGAGCGTCAACCTTTGCATTCACAGACTGGTATTCAGTCAAAGATGTCAGAGGATCTGCTAAAAATTTCCAGAATTTTCTCTCCCCCATCTCTGTTTCTTCCTTTCTGGTGCTTGCACTAACTCTCTCTCTCTCTCTCTCTCTCTCTCTCTCTCTCTCTCTCTCTCTCTCTCTCTCTCTTTCTGTATGCATGTGTCTCTTCACAACTTTCTCCACTTTGGTATTTTCCCCTTCAGTCATGCCCAAATATTACCAAATTTATGCTCATGACACCCAATTCATATTACTATACTACCTCTCCACTTTTCTGCTTGAACTGATCTCAGGAGCCATGAGCTCTGAGACATAGTTTCATATGTCAAGTAAGTATAATAAAAGTACTCATAACTTTGTGGTAAGAATCAAATGAGATAAATTATGTAAAGTCTTACATCGATGATTGTTCTACAAATGCCAACCCTTAGTACCATTGAATGAATCACAGGAAAAAGCATTGATTTTGTTGCACGCAAGTCAACTTTAGCAGGGCTATTTTTCTAAAATTAAACACGAACAATAATAAACAAGCACATTTACAGTTATGAGATTATTTTGTGCCAACTTTCTGTCTAATAGGCCTTGTAAACATAGCTTTAAGTTTCCCAAGGGTTGAAAGTTTCATTATAAATGCATTCACTTCAATATTTTTTATGTTTTCTTAATTAGATTTTTAAGTAACAATTAAAAGCTAAAGGTGGGGGCCTCCCTGGTGGCGCAAGGGGTTAAGCACAGCACTGTGAAGCTATCTGCAGCCTCTGAAACACAAAGCACGAATTCAATCCCTGGCTGGCCAGGGAGTGACCTACATGGCACAGCAGACCTCTCCTGTTTTGCCCACTGCTCCCCTCAGCAGTGTTTCAGTCAGTCTGCCTATTCTGCTCCCCACTCTGTCTCTAGTGAATCCTCTCACTCCCCACCCCTGCACCTTTACCCCCAAATCTTGATTGTCTGAATCCTCTGGACTCTGGCAGAAGTGAGAGCAAGTGAGGAAACATTGGCTAGACTGATCCATACTTTGAAAGATTACATAATTGTATTTACTAAATCCTAGATCCAGAGTAGCAAAACTTGGTGTCTGTTTTTTTTTTTTGATATCAAATTGCATTAGTTAGCTCTTTGATCACATTTAAAATAGCACTCCCATCAGATATTGTATTGATAAACCAGTTATTCCTCACTCAGGAAACGATCAGTTACTTTTAAATCTTTAGATCATTTTATTCCTCTACAAAACAAAGATTTCATAAGTATTTGTATTCCAGGCATTCTACTAGGTTCTTTAGCATACTAAGTTGAATACATTTCCCTTTTTTCTCTTACAACATGCACAATTATTATTACTTTATACTTGAGGAAACTGAAGCCAAAAGAAGTATTGTGATGTGTGTAAAATCACATAGTTATTAAGTGACAGACACTTCTAGAAAACAAAAGGGACTGAACTGTGATCCTCAAGAAACCATGCCTGTACTTTAAAAAAAATAAATATCTCTTAAAGAGTAAGGGTGATGCCTGAGTCTCAAAAGATGATAAGAACACTGGTTACAGCAGGTAAATGGATGTCTCTCTGACTATTAAAGTGCTTGTGGAGATAACGCTGCCAGCCCTAGTGGATAAGATCAGTGACTTCACCCAGCTTCTGATCCCAGGAAGACAACCTCAGGGGATACCACACTGTTTCTTCAAGATGGCTTCTGAAATTTTGCTCAATATCTAAGGAATTAAAATAAGCTTGAAAAAAAAGGTGGTATAGCTAAAGTGTTTCATTTTCTATTTGTTTTTGTCTATTTGCTCAGTAGTTGTCCATGGAGATTTGAAAAGAAAAATTATTCAGGGGTTTATATATTCATGCAAATAACACATTTCCCTACAAAACTATACCCTGTGTTCTTCCAGATGTTAAAACATTTCTCTTTTTTTTTCCTAGTTAATTTTAAATGACTTTGATACAAATGTGTGGTTGGCAGATACTATGAACTCTTCCCAAACCCTCCCTTAGGCTCTGAGTGAGAGAAGACTGAGCTCCTGAGCTCGGGTCCCTGGTTGCTTCCAGCAGGGATGGCTTGGCCACTGCTAGAGGCCTGGCTGATGTGCAGGTGAGTTACAGCTGGAGACAATCATTCTGCCTCTGGCTGGAGTGTTTTGAATTCACTGTGTACTTTATGGCCAGTTTTTCTGATTTTGCAGATTTAAATTTTTATTTTACCAGGGTTTGTTCTCCACTCCCACCCCCTCCTTCCCACCACCTCTTTCTCTCTTGCTTTAGTTGAGGAATAAACTTTTCTATCCTTGGAATGACTTGACATTTAGTCAAGTTTTTGGCACACACAGGGAGACTGAAGAGATGGCAGGTGAAAAGAGCTGAAAAGATGGCAGGTGCTAGTAGCATCAGGGCATCCTGAGAAAATCCAGCAGGGAAGCTGAGAGCTCAGAAGCAGCCCTGACCCAGAATCATCCTCTAGATCCACCCCGTGGTCGTCATCTGAGGTACACTGGAGTGAGAACACCCCCATTGTGCAGCTCCAGTCTGTGTGGACTGAATGAAGTAAGAAACACTCCGGGGGCAGATCTGTGACCCAAACCATTCAAAGGAGAAACACACGACCATTTTATCTTCCTTCTCTCTATATGTTTATAAAAAGAGCATATTTTGTCCTCATTTTTATAAATCATGATTCTGTTTGTGCAGTGATAAAATGATATCATTGATACCCTCATCAGTTAGCTAAGTTAGCCCATAGACATATTTCTCATTTCATGTGTGGTGCTAGCGGCTATGCAATATTAAGGAAATAACCCATTGTTTTTCCCTTAAGTGGATATAAAATAATAGAATTTTGTTTCTCCTTCTTGCTACAAGGCTTTATTCAAATGTCATCTTTTGTAAAAATAAACAAAAGCCAGCCAATTGACATCAGATAATGGCTATTTATTCCGAACTTGCTACATCAAGGGGTCAGCCACCATCATTTGAATTTTGACAGAGTCTCTAAGGCAGATAGAGGAGTGGGATAGTTTCACAATGAGAAGACAGGAAGGTATCAGGTTTGCATTGATGGGAGGCTGTTGGCACGGGGAAGCTTTGGATCGGAGCTAACGGTATGATTAGTGATGGCTGCATGTTTGTTTTTCTCTAGTTTGGTCATACTTTAGAAACAGTATAAAAATAATGAGAAGTGTCAGTTATTAATGAAATCCTGGTTAGTTACAGTCAGTTGTTAAAGGGGTTATTGATTGGCTTCCTGGTTTATTCCTAGAGATAGTGATCTCACTTCCTTCAAGTCTGACTTAGAAAAAGGAGATTGGCTTCCTAGACTGGTTACTGTAGATAAATAATGTTTTCTTGGACTGGTTGCAAGACTCGCAGCCTGTGAGTCAAGTTTCATTTTTATTTATGGTTCTGGCCATTGTCTCCTTGCATATCCAATTTCTCAGTTCTTAGGAAGACCATTTCTAAAAGCTCATCTAAAATTCCAACCACCCAACCTTTCATTTTTCAATTTCCTCTTTAGTATTTTGTTTATCTCTTTTATTGTATGTCTCTCTCACTAGAATGGGACCTTTGTGGGAAAGACACTTTGAACTATCTTTTCTTTATTGCTATAAACTGGCACCTAGACCATTATCAATTTGACCCATAAAAGTTAATGACTGTTATTGAATAAAGCAATGAAGTATTTTTGAAGAAATTGTTATTAAAGAAGAATTACAATACTCACTAACTTTACCATGGAGAAACCCAGCAGTAATCACCTTACCCAAGTGATCACAGTAAACATCACCAGTCAGGAGTCATGTGGATGTTCTCAAGATACAGAGGAAAATCTCCCCACTCCATCAGGTTTCTTCTGACACTGGACAAATGTTATATGTATTGATATTAAAATGATCTTGACTGATCAGGAAATGGGGGTAATTGAAATGGAGTGACTTACATTAGCAATTTTAAAAATAAGGGATCACTTATTCACTAGGTATCAATAAACAGATATGCAAAGCAAGGGTCAGTAAAAGCCTAACTGTGCCAAGAAGTCAACCCCAAAAACTAACTAATTGGTCATGTCTCCCCATTTTACTGACATTTGAGTTGTATGCTTATATTATTGTAGTGTGGATTTCCCCAGTAAATCATATTACAATTACAAAGGATTAAAGTGAGTCATAACAGAAACCTCGCCACAGGTGGAAGTTAACATGTTAAGATCCAAACTGCATTACAGTAGACACACAAATTAGTATCAGATGGATTGGTAGGAGAAAAATGCCAAAATCTAATGATGTATTAAATGTTATTAGCGTAGAGAATTTCTACAACTGTAAATTCAGAAGTAAAATGGGGAAAACCAGGGAGCCTGTGTTAAGGGAGTTGGGGTATCAAGGAAAGAGGAGGGGGAGATGTCACATGACAAGGAGGGAATTACTTCACCTTTTACTTTGAGAGTAAAGAGATGATTTTCTCAGATAAGGAGAACATGTTGCCTGACATGATATCCTCCAAAGTACATTCTTCTACATCATAAAAATGGTGAGTAGTGATTGCCTCTTTGATTAGGAAAAGTGCTGAGACAAGGACAAAGCTTCTTCTCACCCTCTGGACCTTCAGTGGTTTCAAATTGAAATAATCTGTAGTCTTTAAGTAATGGTAGTTGACCTTAGTTCCCCGTACCAAGGTGACACTTATCAAGAAAAAGTGTACTCCAGACATATTGAGAAAAGTCTGTCAGGCCCTTTTAAGAAAACTCATTCTGCAATATAATGTACTCTCTGATATGATATAGTGAGATGGTTACATCACCCCTGTGGCTTCCTAATCTATGATATTGTGATTTATAAAAAACCCATATACATCCACCTATGTGTGTATGTCTCTCTCTCTCTGTGTATGTGTGTGTGTGTATATATATATATATATATATATGTATGTATATATTTCAGATGATCAAATTTATTTCTCATATATATTTAGTCTTCATTCATAGTTCCTGGCTCACAGCTCCCAAAACCCTTGGAATTTTTTGAGAGATAAGCATAATAGGAACATCTTTTGTTGTAATATTTTGTCTCTTATCCTCAGTTCCTGAGAGAGCTTCAGAAGCTTGAAAATCTAAACGGATGTTATGTTATTCCTAATGGTCTACGTTAATGAAGGTAATTTTTGGAAAGTACCTGAGGATGAGGACTGAGACACTTGAGCCCTTCACCTGTGGAATCTGATGCTCTCTCTAATCAGATAGTTACAGTATTGAGCCGAATTCTGGGACATCATGGTTGTCCAAGAATTGTATAATTGTTTGATATTATGGGGAAGGCTCACATACAAGAATTGGGCCCAGGAATCCAAAACATTCTCCAGAATCCATAACCACATCTAACCATGAGAAAAACAATAGACAAATCCAAACTATGGGACATTTTTCAAAATACCTAGTAAGTACTCGTCAAGTGTCAAGATCATAGTAGATAAGGAAAGATGGCAATTGTCACAGTTTGGAGGAATAGTATCAAATGCAATGTGCTGTCCTGAACTGGATCTTGGAAAAGAAAATGACAAAATTTTTCAATGAAAAAAACTGATGAAATTCAAAATAAACTCTAGTTATTAATGTTGGGTCAAAGTTAATTTCTTAACATTGATGACAATACCGTGGTTACTGCAAATTTAACATTGAACATCAGGGAGAAACTGGATGAATGGAATACAGAGATGATCTGTACTGGTTTTGCAATTTCCATTAAATATGAAAGTATTTAAACATAGAATTTTTTTAAAAATTAAACTGAAAAAAGTGTTAGAGACTAGTTTGCCCAAAAGGTAGAACTATACAGCATCATTCTAAATGCACTTGTAAGCAACTGGAATGTAGTGTTATTTAAAAAATGCTGATAATACAAATATCAAATAAAATTGCATCCCAACACATGAAGACCTGGCTCAGGTCTCGTAGAGAGATGTGGACTATATTTTAAAGCTGCTATGAAAAAGAAGAAGCACAAAAAAAGTGAGTTCTTTTGTAAGGATATGTTGGATAAATGGGATGTAAGTCTCTCTTCTTAGAGAAGGCAAATCTTGAGCTGAGTGATGAGATAATTGCTGACCATATGCAGAGAGGTATGGCTGAGGAAGGGGGTTTGTAAGGACCTGGAACACAGTGCAGAAGCCCAGCATTAGGCAATGTCTCCACCAAGCTACAGTGACTTCCCAAAAGATACTTTGTCCTTATTTGCTGCATAACTTTATAGTTGATTTTCGGGCCTCCCCGGTGGCACAGCGGTTGAACGCTGGGTTGCGAAGCTGCCCACAGCCTGTGCAGCACCGGTTCAATCCCCGGTTGCTCCCCGGCCACCAGAGGAGGGTCCCGCATGGCATGCCAACCTTTCCTGCTGCCCGCTGCTCTCCTCAGCAGTGTACTTTGGTCCTTCTGCCTGCTCTGCTCCCCACTCTGGCTCTGGTGAATTCTCTCACCCTCCTGCGCTTCTGACTGTACCCAGTGCTTGTATAAATAAGTAAATAAATAAATAAATCTTTTGAAAAATAAAAAATAAATAAATTAAAAAATAAAGTTGATTTTCACTTTTTATTAATTTTAGGAAATAAACTATTATATTTGGATCTCACCTTTAAAGTGCAAAATGTTTTTGATAGAGTTTCAATATCCTTAAACTTCGAGTTGACCCATTTATAGTTTAAAACTATCTTATGTATAAAATCTTATTGTGTCTAAATTATATTTAATTCTATTGAATAAAATTAATAAGGCAGGTTTATGGATCTTTCCAATGTGAAAGGAAAGCAGTAATGCATCTTAAGTATTTTTGAAAATGTGGAGTAACTACTGATATCTCTGTTTTGGAGTCCCTGTGACTCCTAAGATCAGACTGGAAATCATTAAAAGATCTCAGTGGGATCAAAATATTTTCACCAACTATGGCGTTTAGTTCTATTCATTATTTTGATTGCTATGGAATATCAACTGGTGTAATACTGGTGAAATATGGAAAAGTCTACCCACTTGTTTTTTAATACAACAAAGGAGATATAAGAAAAAAGCCATCCATTCATCTGTGTACCCATCCATTAATTCATTTAGCAATATTATTTGAGTACCTACTGCAAACCTAACACTGTGCTAGAATACAACAGTGTGCAAGTAGACTGTAGTCTCCCCTGAATAAGCACATGCCTAAGAGAAGAGGCAATTACATCCAGAATAAGACCTCTGGGTGAAGAGCACAGGGGTTGAACTGACCCCACATGCAGTCAGGCCAGGCTAATTGTAGCCTCTGTGGCCTATGGTTATAGCTGGCCATAAGGTCTGCGGGTGCTTTCTGGGCCTGGAGAGGGACAGTGAGGGAAAAGGTAAACTTTCACACTAGGTATCAGACAAGACTTTCCCCCCACTGCCTCACAGATATGAAGTATCCTCTCACTGCACAAAAGTCAGAATTGGTGTCAGATTTCCAGCTTTATTAGACTGGAGCCATTTTGGTACTAAGGAACAATTCTGGGGACAGAATGGAAAGGCATAGGTACTTCAGTTTCTATTGCCTGGTGATTTAGTTGCTTTCTTCCTTTACCTCCCAATCATTGTGTCATTTGTTTTCTGATGATGGAAAAGGATAAGGGGAGGTCTTAATCTATAAATAGATGCATCCTTTCATTCCACATTAATTTATCTCTTTTGTCAATACCCCAAGTGCTACAGTAATGACACAAAATGATCAAAAAGCCAAACTAGCCCCTAGCACCTTCCTATAGTCTCCTCCTCAATTATTATGAACCATATGTCTTTTAATTCCTGGTCTTTAGCTCTGATATTTTACTGCAAATTGACCTGAGCAGGAAATGAACTTCAATTCATTTTCATTGGCCTTCTAGTTTCAAAAATCTTTTAAGGAATCAGTTGCAACTCACTGTCTATCAACTGCCACTTCTACCCAAAATAATTTCTCCTCCCCACATCTGCACCAATGAATAGTGTGTTTCATTTTGATTGGATATTTCCTGAAATCCAACCTAGTGCACTGGAAAATAGAGACAGGACACTAAGTGAGTTTAATCCCTGATTACTGGAAAATACTTATAAATATATCAGTGATTTATTATATTTGTTTAGCAGTGATATACCTAGAATGCTATTTTAATAGAACATTAGGTAAAATTTAAAGTATACAATTTGATAAGCTTTGACATAGATAGAACCCTATGAAACCATCACATAGTCAAAATAACAAAGGTATGCATCACCCCCAAGTTCCTTTATTCATCTTTGCTTCTTATAAAAGATGTAAAAATATAAATTTCTTTAGATATAAAAGAAAAAACCCTCTAATTGATTAATAAACATTGCTATAATTGGATAAAGATGCAATATTCCACAATGGAGTTAGCTTAGAACAATCTAACAAGATCAAGGAGATGAGCAGACAGGTCCATAAAGAAGGACTATGTGACCCAGTCACAAACTGAATATCTGACTGAGCTAGTTATGGAGCTGTTTCAATGTGAGTCACCTTGATGAATATTCCCCATCCCAATCCTTCCCAAGGTCAGAGTAATTGTTCCATTGTGTACTCCAAAGCATCCTATCCTTTCTGCTAGAAGAAAATTATACCATTGCCTTGCAAATGCGTTTTTATGTATTTCCTTCCTCAATATGACATCAAGAACAATCTTCATTCATCATTTTCACTGAAGCAATGCCTAACACATAGCAGGGCTCAGTGCATTTTTGTTGAAGGGAAAAATTAATGAGTCTTACTTTACCTGCAAGCAAAACTGAACAGCTGGTTTGTTATAACCCCTTTCCATTCAGGAAGGGACTCAAAGTGCATGCCTGACTAGTGACAAGATATAGTAACATCATCTTTGAATCTAAAAGCAGCACATTTCACCAATCAGGAGAATTTGAAATATAGCCTACCAAACACTGTCATCACTGAGCAATGTCTCTTAGAGGTGATATTCTTATTGAACCATGTACAATTTTTCTAAAGGAAAAATATTGGCAGGAGAACAGATAGGAGGTGAGCTTTCTATTTTCTTTTATAATTAATTATAAAGAGGTTTGTTTGCCCACACATTCTAAGTATTGCCTACATGTTTTTGAAATATTTGATTTTTCCTTTGAAATTATCTTAAAAGAGGAAAGCATTGCTTGCGAGAGTTATGAAATCTCAAAGGCAGTTAGAAATTCATTTATCACTCTAATACAGGAAGACAAACAAGGGCACTGAACAAAGATACTCCATTATTCTGTGGAAAGTTATATTTTAGCTTTGGCTTTGGCCTTACTTGAGGATTCTGTACTAATGGAAACATTGATCTTATTTCCAACATTGCATTACTACAGCCCCTAAAATGCAAATTGTTCTTCAACTTTGAATTTATTTCTAAGCATGGTGAGCTAAATCTTCCCTGTGGCTATGTTTAAATATCACAGTTATTGGATGGTTTTACAGATCACCACACCACCCTCACTCTAAGAAAAAAGCTATACACTGATCTCCCAGGTTCTCCAAATACCCAGAGCCAAGACTCTAATGAAACTTATCAAGAGTGAGCAGTAATGGGATGTCTCAACAGCTCGACTATAATACCTATGAAATTTCTGATAAAGAATTCTCACAAATGTGCCTTGATAGCATTGGCTCCCAAGAATCCTAAAGCAGGAAGCACATCCAATAGCCTACAAATATTAATGATTCCTACATCTCTCTTCTTCCTGCCCTAGGAGAATTCAAGAGAATTAAATCTAACTTGTTTTTTTTTTTTTTTTTTTAGAAATTCTACTTACCATTACAATTATGTATTAGAAAATTTTCCTCGTATTTTCATTTGTTCTTTTGAAAACTTTGCTAAATTCTTAACTTTAACCCACATTTAAAAGATGCAAATACCAATCTACCAGCTGTCAAGAAGTTTGAAGCACAGTAGAGAAGATATGCACAAAAAAACCAACCACAATACAAATCATCACAGCACAGCTCAAGAGTTCTCAAAAAACAGAGCATGCTTTGAACACAAACAAGGTATATATAAGGGTGTGCTTGGAAATGTGCTTGAGAGGTAGAGGGTCAGGGGGCCAGTACATGTAGGGTCTTGCATTCTGCTGGGCAATTTGGAACTTGACATTAGGGAAATGGATAACCAAGACAACATTTAAACACAATTGTAACACAGTCATAGGTACATCTTAGAATGATCCCTTTAAACCAAATAGAGAGTAATGTTTTACAAAGAATGTTTTTAGGGTCCTTGACATATTAAGAGTTATAATTCAATATTATTTCTGGTCAACTAAATTTGGAAAAACGATGAGTTAAGGTCACTTAAACTATTTAAGCATACTTAACTTCTCAAAATCTTTAAATTTCTCATCTTTCTTTTGTTTCTCTAAGAAACAGAATATGTAACTTTTCCCAAGTTTATTTCACTATCGAAACCTTTTGTTTTTCCCCTCACCAAATGTCTCATAGGATTAGACTTACCAAAGAATACACATTTGGGAAATGCAGGTCTCTGGGAGGAATGAGGATGTTAGGGTAAGTCAGTGAGATCATTTATAAGAGTAATATAGTAGTTTTATCAAAAATAAGCTGTTGCAACAGATGCCACATAAAGAAGACAAAAGCAAACCATGATTAGCTACTGAAATGACCACATGGCTGAGGCTTAGTCTGTTGAATCATTTTGACAGTAAGCCTTTAGAATAGGAAAACTTAACCTGGTAGAACTTATGACTAATTTAACAGTACATTTAATGACTCCTCCACACTTATTTTTTTTTTAATTAATTAATTTATTTATACAAGCACTGGGTACAGTCAAAAGTGTGGGAGGGCGAGAGAATTCACCAGAGCCAGAGCAGGGAACAGAACAGACAGACTGACGAAGAAGCACACTGCTGAGGGGAGCAGTGAGAACTGCAGGAGAGGTCCGCGCACCATGTGGTACCCTCACCCGGCAGCCAGGAATCGAACCAGCGCTGCAGAGGCTGCGGGCAGCTTCGCAACCCAGCGCTCAACCGCTGCGCCACCGGGGAGGCCCTCCACACTTTTTTAACACAAGGAAAATTGAGTCCCCAGTAAGGTAATGATTTGATCAGAATTGAGAATCATGATAAATATCATCAGTTCTCCAGGTTTTTCATATTTTCCCTTGAGGCAAGCCAGAATTTGGTAAACACTGGATAATCAGCAAACAAGTTATATTTGTCTATGGTTTACATTTTTTTTTAAGATTTATTTATTTATTTATACAAGCACTGGGTACAGTCAGAAGCGCGGGAGAGTGAGAGAATTCACCAGAGCCAGAGCGGGGAGCAGAACAGGCAGACGGACGAAATACACTGCTGAGGGGAGCAGCGGGTGGCAGGAGAGATTTGCGCACCATGTGGGACCCTTGCCAGTGGCCGGGGATCGAACCAGCGCCGCAGAGGCTGCGGCAGCTTCGCAACCCAGCGCTCAACCGCTGCGCCACCAGGGAGGCCCTATGGTTTACATTTGTTTGCTTGTACTTGAATAGAGGTTCATGTGACATTTAGGGAATTGGTGATACTCTAATCAATCTAATAAATTTGCACTGTCAAGACTTGATGGCAGAGAAGCTGGAAAGCTGCTTTGAATTTTTATCCTGCTGAACTGAATTCCTAGTTATTTCTCACACTATGCTGGGGAGAGAGGGAGCACTGTGCAGGCACACCTGCCTGAGTTCCCAGTGGGCACTGCAATCTAAAGTGCAGTCTATGAGATGTCTGGTCTCTTCGAATAATCTCATCTAGGAAATATGGGTATTAAATGAATATTTATTATTATAGCTTCCATTGTAAATATTTACTTACAGAGCTTTCAAAATCCAAATAACTATTAAGCATCTGGCTTCACCTATAATAAGAATTTCCTTTCGAGAAAGGAAACCATGCATGTGGAAGGAGTACTTTGCTGCTCTTCTTGCTTCCAAGTGCTGCTATATTGCAAGGTCCACAACTGTCATCTCCTCACTCACTGGTTGAATGAGACTTGGATCCTCACCACAGTATGATCAAAGGATTAGGATGACTTTGAAATAACTCTGCTGTGCCTTTATTCAGGCATTTGAAATGCCTTGATGTTATGGTCTGATGTTACAGTCTGGCTGTTCTCTACACTGAAGTTTGTTTTTTTTTTTTTTTTTTTTTTGTAGCTTTCGAGTTTCCCTGACAAAAAGATTGCTTCACATAGGATATGCCCGGCAAGATTAACCTTCAACTGAATGTGCTACTCATTCATCGGTGGCAGTTTCTGAAGGGTGTTAATTGGAATACTAACCACTTTTCTTGGCTATTAAGAATTACTGAAGGTCAAACATAAGCAACTTGTTCTATTGTCAGACATTTTCCACCCTGATGAAAATGTTTGTGGCTTGCCTTTGTCAAGATTAATGGAAAGTCGAGAGGACTATTATTGAGACACACCTGATCCACTTATGGGAGGTACAATCTTCACACAAGGGAATGCATTCGTTTTCTAGTTGAAAGGGGGGAAAAAAGGATGAAGGATTAGAATAATTCTGTACTAACTAACCAGAGAAAATATAAGAACTAAGAAGCAAAAAAGACATTCTATAAGTCTTAGGAAATAGCCCTTATACACTAAAAAAGACATTTGCAATTACTGTTATTCTATAACTCTTGAATTAATTCTTTTCATCACCATATTATTAAAATGACTCTCTTCCTTCTTTAGGAAAACAAGCTCTTTATAACACAACCTTCACAATTTTCTATCACAAAAGCATGTTTCTATCTAAGCATGTTGAACTATCAGCTTATCATCATTGGATGGTTAGATAATGATGCTAATTTCATATAGTACATTACCTGGCATGCAAATACTTGGAATCAGAGAATATCATGAGATATTCCTCAATGGCAGGAATTAATTATTCCTGCTTATATCCCATGTGCCTAAAACAGAACCTAGTAGATATTATATATGATAAATTATATTTCTAATCTAGTGGAATAAAATGATTAAACATATATAGTGTGGTAACAATGATGAAGTTAAACCCATTAGCATGGAAAAATAGAATCATGGCTTAGCTCCTAAAATAGAACACTCACAAATATCCTGAAATATTTTGCTTCCACATTTTAACATAATGGTGAGGTACAAATTCTAAACACAACAAATAACTGCTTGCTTTTATTTCAGAGCTTTCAATTCCAAGAGTGGACCATCTTCTCCATTCCTTGTTTGTCTTAGTAGCATTTAACAAGGAATAGTTGTAAGAATAAAGAATAGTATTTTGACAATATCAAGATCTTACATGAAATAAAGTTGTTCAACTAAAGAAGTTCCTGAAAAAGTTATCTCTTCACATGTAGGGGAAAAATCATTTTTCTAAAGGCAAAAATGACATCATGGAAATAATTGAAGTTAAAGCAGATATAGGAAAAGCTAAATGGATATAATTAAGTGTGGTAGAGATGGCTGTGTGGAGCACTATCTAACACAATAGACACTAGCTCGTGTGATACTCAAAACTTAAAATTTCAGTCCAAATTGAACTGTGCTGAAAGTATAAAAATACACATATTTCGAAGACAGTGAATAATCATGCCAGTTATTTCATTAATACATATATATTATATTCAAGTAGTAATAATGTGGCTCTACTGGGTTAAAATATATTTTTTAAAGTTGTCACCTACTTTTTTTTTCCTTTTTTATGTGACCACCAGAAATTTGAAATTACATATGTGCCTCACGTTGTATTTTTATTTGACAGCATTGTTACATAGATCACGTCCTTCCATATGTTCAGTTTAAATTTATACTTAATTAAATGACCATTGGGTCCTAGGTACATGCAGGGTAGATTTTTTAAAAGCCTTCCCCCTGTGATATCTTCTGAATGGATTATAAGGAGCACATTTTAAAATTCATTGATAAACTTACCAGAGAGCAGGTAGAACATCTACCAGGGGGAAGATGAGCTGAAAGTAAATGACAGGAAGGTAACACTATCATAAAACAGCAAATAGCAAATGTGCAGATTAGATTTTGTGAAGTGCCAGTGGTTGCTTCTTTAGAATGGAAGGCTTATTCTGATTCTTCAGAGTCCTCCAGATGGCTAGAGACCCTGGGTGCTCAATATACATTACATGGATGATAAAGAATAAATGAGGAACTCTAGAAAGAACAAAGCTTGGGGGGTTAAAATGTAAAATCAGTCAGTTTGTGATATAGCTGTGACAAAGTCCTAAATAGATTTTTTTTTCCTAGGGAAAAAAAAATTCACAACAAGCTTGTACATATGGGAAGATATTGGGGCAGTGATGGAAAGGGGGTTTGGTGATGGGCTAAGAGAGCAGTGAGAGGTCTTGGATATAGAGAGGTACTGGCTAGGCAGGCTTCTGAGAACTTGAGATGCCAGTGTGGGCAATGGCCTGTTAGGTCACTGCTTACTCCGTTCATGTCTAGAGATAGCAGAAGGTAACCATGGCAGGGATTTTGGTTATTGCTGTTGTCTTTAGCTGCTTATAATAATAGTGGACCATTGCTTTTTTCAATTTCAAGCTCTGGTGGGAGTTCCCTAAGTACTCCAAGTAAAGAAAGGAAAATTGTTGCTGTTGTGTGAGTCCTTTAAATCTTATAAGAAAATGTCATCTACTGTAATGTTTGTGGTGTCATTTGCACTGTTATTCTGAAAGCTGTGTCAGGTTTCCACTGAAAAATCAGTTCTTTTATAGGTTTATAGCTGTCACAAAGATCCTAGGGATGGAAACATACCTCCTACACATTTTTTGGTTTACCTGCTGCAGGGAATAATTAATATAGCTACTCTTGTTTTACCCAATCTTTATTATCAAAAAATAGGAATATTAAACACACATATATTTTTTAATTTTATCTATTGTTTACATCATTTTTCATTTTTGCACAATGTATGCATTTTCATCTTGGTTATAGTCCCCATAAAATTCGCACCCCCCTTGTTTTGATCCTACTCTCTTCTCCCCCCCAACCCCATAGTGTGTCTCTGGTTTATAGTTGCTTGTTGATTTTGATTTTTACTTTATTATAATGAGTCTTTTTCCTGGTCCCTTATCTAGGTTTTCTAAATTCCTGCTTTGAGTGAGACCATCCGGTATTTTTCTTTCTTTTTGGCTTATTTCACTGAGCATGATCCCTTCCAGCTCCATCCACGTTACTGCAAATTGCATGAGCTTATCTTTTTTTTTTAAAGATTTATTTATTTATGCATACAAGAGCTGGGGTACAGACCAGAGATGCGGGAGGTGAGAGGATTCACCAGAGACAGAATGGAGAACAGAACAGGCAGACTGGCTGAAATACACTGCTGAGGGGAGCAGCAGGTGAGACAGGAGAGATCTGCTTCACTATGTTCACTAGGTTTCTCTCTGGCTGGCTGGGGATTGAACTCGTGCTGCAGAGGCTGCATTTTTGCTTCATAGTGTGGTGCTTAACCCTTTGCTCCACCAGGGAGGCCCAGAGTTTGTCTTTTTGATTGCTGAGTTATATTCCATTGTGAACACACATACTTTTAAGATGGCATCTGGCACTCTATTCTGTTTTATGGAAACAGGAAAAACAAGATCAAGTGTAATGTGTGTGCATATATCTTGTCCATAGAAAAGGCAAGTAAAGTGACAGACTCACAAAACGCTATTTGAACACCACTAGATCTTTCTCTTGAGTATTCTACCACTGGAACAAAAGTCAGACTATTTATCAAGAACAGAATATTCTATGGGTATGTGTGGTGGTGTGGTTTCATTTTCTTTTCCTCAAGAAAGAGGAAAGCAATTTCATGAATCCTAGACTCTCCTAAAGTCTTAGGAAAACCTCAGAAATTCATGTTACTATTTGTTATCTAAAAATATCTGTCTCCCTTAATGGTACAGATCTTTAATATAGGTGATTCATGATTTAGATATCTGAAAATAAAGTATAGCAGGGGTTCTGGAAGAAATCTAACTTGTTTCATATGTAAATACATCACTTTAAACTCCAGCTTTCTCATTTGTAAAATGCAAAAACAATCAGGCTTTAATTTTTCTCTATTCAATTTTAAGGTAATACCTGCTGTGAAAAAAGAAAAAAAAAATCAAGTAGTAGATAAGGACACACAAAAAGGGAAAGTATGTCTCTCCTACCTGTCTGATCCACTGCTTTTCACCCTTCTTACTCCAGTGCCATTACCGGTCTCCTGTTAGTCCTTTCTGAGTGACTGCCGCAGGTGTGCACGGGCATGTGTGCATACACGGATAGATGCATGTGTGTGTATTTTGTTAAGTTTATGTCAAGACAGTTTACATAACATTATAGTGTTTTAATTATTAGATTCAGCTGTTTCTAATGATTTCTTTTCATTTTCTTCAGTCCTAGTATCCTGATAAATCCTGAATTCTCTCTAAGCGTACAGCAATCACCTTTTAGATGACAGGGTTTATTTCATGATATAAATAAGTTTCTGGCACCACATCTCTCAAAAATCAAATAGTTTTGTACTCTGTGGACACAATAACACATGATGATTATATAACAACTAAAAATACGAACATGACATTTTGACTGTGACTCTCCGAGGTCGTTCTTTTTAAAATTGAGTTATTTTTATTGGGGTCGTGTTGGTTGACAATGTTGTATATGATTTAGTGGTGCAGGTTCATACCTCCTCAGTGGTAGGTCACCACCCATGCCCACCAACGAAGCACCCATAACCCTCCACCATAGTCCATTAGGCTCCCTCTCTCCTTTGGCTCCCTGCTTTCCTTCCCCCTCTGTGAGCTTCAATTCTGCAGTCGAATTTCTAGGATTTCTTTTGGTTTAGCTTTATTTTCAGGTGTACTAATATACTAACAGATTCATATTAATTGATTTTTCAATTATATACATTTAGAAATAAAAACACAGTCTCAGCCTTACAATTAAACCCAGGGTTTCAAATTTAAATCTGTACCTGGACCAGAAAACTATCTTACATAAATGAAGCAATCGGCTTAAGTGCCTGTGTGTGCAGCTAACAAATGATAGTGCTCTGGCAGGGAAACCCATGAGCCAGATAAGGAAGCAGCCTCGATGCAGGTCCAGCAAATTCCTGCAAGCAGAAATGTGAGCAAAGTGCTTCCAGACCTACTAGAATGCAATTACTTCTAAAAGCTTGGCTTCAGGGGCCTCCTTGGTGGTGCAGGGGTTAAAGACAGCACTATCAAGCTATAGCCAGCCAGTACAGCATGAGATAGATTCCCCAGCCTGCCTGGAAGGTGACCCACACGGAGCAGCAGACCTCTCCTGTCTTGCCCGCTTCTCCCCTCAGCAGTGTATTTCAGTCAATCTGCCTGTTCTGCTCCCTACTCTGTCTCTGGTGAATCCTCTCACCAGCACCTCTGGCCAACATCCCAGCTCCTGTATGCATAAATAAACTTTTAAAAACAATAAAATAAATAAAAACTTGGCTTCAGTGAAAAAAGAAGTCACTGTCTGGGTCTTGCTTAAGACTTGAATGAGAGAATACATCTTCAGGTTATGAGTACACGTGTGCACATCAGAAAGCCTCACTTATTTCTTTAGTCAGTAAGAACAAAAGAAAAAAAAAATTCCTGTGAACTTCCCATTGAGACATCAGCAGAACTTTAAAGAAACCGGAAAAAAGGGCAGGATCCTTTAAAAATTAGAGCACAATTTAACATGTGAGAAAGCAGAGGTAATTCTGAAAGACAAAGAGACCACTGGAAAGTACTTGCTAATCAGATTTTTATGTAGAGTGCTAAAAATGAAAATCTCAAATTGCCTCTACATCTCATAGCTAGCCAAATAAACCTAGACATGACAGTGAATTATTATTTTGGACTCAGATGAAAACTATAATTCTCTAGGTTTAGAGAATGTTAGAAAGCAGAAAATTCAGTCATTTTTGGATAATATAAGCACATCCATTAAATAACTTTATTTGATATAAATTCCATATGTGCTATAATGAAAAAATTGACTGCAAGACTCTCTTAAGGTCAAACTTTTGCTTTTATTGCATGTTATTAATATGCAACCCTTGCTTTCCTTAGGCATACCTGCATGAGGGAAGGCCATCAATGAGGGCTGGTAACAAAAGCAGAGGTAAGAAATGTAAGGGAAAACGTAAGGGAAAAGTGTGTGAAGGCTTTCAGCATTCACACATGCACAGGCTATTACTGGTACTCCGAGCCTCCTAAACCAGTTCCCTGCCACTAGCAGAATCCCAGATGGCTCATATATTCAAGTGGAGCCATTTTGCTTTTCTTACTAAAATCTAGAATATTGCATTTCCATTCATCACCATTAATCTGGCAGTAAGGCGTCAGCAGATTCTATGGCCCACTTGGCTTCTATTCTGGCATTTGTTGAATAGTAATTTGAAAAATGCTCCAGTAGTAGAAGAAACTTTAATATCACAGTAGTACTAACTATTCTGTCTCTATGGATAATGTGTTCTACCAATGTTAGTGAGAGTTTTTTTCCAGTGACCTCTCTGTTTTTAGTTATTAGTAGTATTTATCCTGACCCAGCAACTTCATGGTGGATGAGTTGGAGTAGGTCAGGCTGCAGTAACAAAAAGGTCCAAACTTTAATGCCTAGAAATAATAGCATTTCTCATTTATAAGACAGGTGAGAGAAAGCAGAGTGATTTAGGTCAGTGGGGGTGGATTGTTCAACTCAGTCATGCAGGACACCAGGCTGCTAATGACCCTGTCATCCCTGACACATCTTCCAAAGACAACAAAAATGAGAAGAGGATGGAAAAGTATGTGGGGGAAGATTTTTATGCCAGGCCTGTATATTATGTCACTTCTGCTTAATTTCCATTCACTATAATTCAGTCATTTGTCCATATCAATCTGGAAAGGCAGCTTGGAAGAGGAAACAGACTTTGGTAAATACTTAGCCTTCCCACCACAGATTGGGGGAAATATTATCTAGAAAAACTGCCTCTGGGAAACACATTGAAAAAAATAGACACTCTTCCTTTATAGCTTTTTAATTTCCATTTACCATTTCCAAAACTGGATGTAGTACTCACACCATAGATTACAGAACCAAATAACTGTTTTTGAATACAAGTGACAGATTTGCATTATTAGAGCCCTCTAATTTTCTTCTGACTTCCATACATAAAATGTATGAGGGCAGCATCCAAAGCAAGGGGCATACAGAAGATGCTGAACACAGGGTCTCTGCTTTCTATGTACGTGAAGTTTGTTTTCTCTAAAAAAGGGGATGTATCACAAATCGTATATACGATAAAAGTGACACAACATAGTATGAAACATCCTTTCTGGTCCTCCCTGGTGGCCCAGGGGTTAAAGACAACACTATCAAGCTATTGCCAGCCACTGCAGCATGAGTTCGAGCCCCAGTTGGCCAGGGAGCAACCCACATGGCACAGCAGACCTCTCCTGGATCACCTGCTGCTCCCCTCAGCAGTGTATTCCGGTAGATCTGCCTGTTCTGCTCCCCACTCTCTTTGATGAATCCTCTTAGACCCCCACCTCCACACCTCTGGCTTACACCCCAGTTCTTGTATGCATAAATAAATAAATTTTTAAAAAACAAATTAACATCTTTTCATTGTAAGAACAGGGCAGTATCATAGTATCATAGGGAGGTTCCAGACTCACCGCCATATGCACACATCATGCATGACTGTCTGTGGGATAAAGAGGAGAAACTGCTGAAGACTGATTACATTTCAATCAGAAAGCCAATTTATTAATTCTATAACCAGAGATTTTAGAGTTAGAAAAAAAATCTGCCTGGAAAGCCTGGCAGTGTGCTGGTTTATTTAGTGTGTGTCCTCCAGGTTTCTCTTCTTGAATACTGGATGAGTGAAAAACTTGTTAAATTGTATTTCATTTTCCCTCCTGTCTTCCTTCATAAAATAATGAAATCAAAGGTGAGAACTACCGACACCAGAGAAAGGCCTGTGTTGAGTATAGGGAAATGTGACTTGCTAACAGCTATTTAATCAAAGCGTTACCACAATCCATCTGTAGCTAAAAAAGAGATTTTCTTCCAAGTTTTGCTGTATTGAAATGCAGTACAGAAACTCTGCATTAAGCCACGAATTCTCCAAATTCAATAAAAGGAAATGTAAAAAGATATTTTCTTCAAATGCCTCCAGCTGGCCATCTGCCCTAATCACATACAGACCTCAAAATTGTTTTCTGCTGACAATAATAGGATCTATAAAGAGTATTACTGTGGAGTGATTTGAGAGTGCGTGGAGCACTATGACCTTCGCCTCCGCTGAGGGAAGTGAGCCCGGACAGGAATACCAAGTCAGATGTGGACCGAGGCCTAGCAGGGCTGTGCAGCCTGCTTGGAAGGGCTGTGCAGCCTGCTTGGAAGGGCTGTACAGCCTGCGTGGAAGGGCTGTGCAGCCTTCTTGGAAGGGCTGTGCAAGTTGCTCAAGTCTCTCTGAGGGGCAAAAGACAGCTGATTAGCTGCTGACCTTCTACCCTAGAAGCAACCCCACACAGCATAATGGCAGCAAATTATCGCAATAATTCAAGAAAGTGGGAGTTTTAAAAAGAGCCACAAGCTTTTGTTCTGAGTCTTTGGCCTGTGCTGTGCCATCCCATGTGACCATGCACAGCGCCTGTGGGAAGTGAGCTCCTGGGTTAGCTGTGGCTAGAGGGAAGCTGGCTGTGGGAATGCGGGGATACAGGGAAGGTACCCTTGTCAGTCACTTGGGGTTTCTAGACTCTTCCCTTGCTAAGACTGTGGACCAAGCCTGTCCGTTGCGGTTCTGAATTCCCTGGATTCTGAGCTATGGGTCCAAGGCTTTTACAAAAAACATCTTGGCAAGGTAGGGAGGAAATGATGCTAGAATGGAAAGATCTACGTTCATAAATAGATCTGCTTCTCACCCCTGAGGATGCCAAATCAATCACCTCATTTGGCCCCAGGTTCCTGTTCCTTCATCTGCAAGGGAAGAATTAAAATAGCCTGTACTATTAAAGATTGCCTATGGAAGTGACTGAGATGACTTTGAAAGTAGTTTGAAAACAGCCCAGTGCTAAAAATGTGTTAGAGTGATATTAAGAAATACAAGAAAAATTCTACATAAAGATCATGACATCTGGGCCCTATTTCTTGAGGGAGGATACATTATTCATCAAACAATTTGAGAAAAATAAGCAAGCAGCCAAAAAATGTAAAACTGTATGATAATGACACAAATCCTTCTCATGTGAACATATGCACCTAAAGTTTTCAATATGCAAGATGTTGTTTTTCAACTGATTCTCACAACTGTAGCCTAGAACAATGTTGCTCCACCGCCACCCCTCCCAAATTGTGTGGCAAGAGCACATTGATTATGCTATTTCTTGTTCCACATGCTTCCTGTGTTGTAAGGATCAGGAGATTGCTAACTCTAAACAGTGAGATAGGTGTGAGTATCCTTTCATTTTAGATACAGGCACAGAGAAGGAAGGTAGTTAATACGTAGAGGCAAGAACTCAAGGAAATAACCTCTAAGTGTGACACTACTGTGCCAGGTACAGGTGTGAAGGCTCAGAGATGGAAAGGACCTTCCAAGGACCCTTGACATTCTGGTCTCATTAGATGTTCCTAAATAAGGGGGCCATGGTGGGCTTGAATTTTGATTCATACTTTAATGATTTAATGACTTTGAGATCTTGGATGAGTCAACTTTTCTGATCTTCCGTTTCCTCAGACAGTTCAATTCAACGGGTAACAAACATTTACTGAGAATCAAAGTCAATTCATCAAACATTAATTACCTATCATTAAAAGGGCCTGTGTCACTCCTGGGAATACAGCAGTGAATAAACTGGAGACCATCTCTGCTCCTATAGAGACTATGATCTAGAGCTAGGTATTATAAAAAAGGTGAGGAAAATGTCTGACCATAAGATTCAGTGACAGGGAGTAAAGCTTGTAGCACGAAGTGGACACTCAATGTGCATTATAGTCACTGTGGCAGACTTTTAGTAATGTACATATATAAACAATTTGCATATGTAAAGTGAATCAGTTCCAATACATCCAATAGGATCTACATCCAATAGGATCTAATCTCAAAGCTAAGACCTCTCCCTAGATAGGATCCTCCTACATAAGGGGATCAAAGAACCTTCTTCATATATGAAAGGAGCATATACAAGTTTGTACATTTGGGGTACCTAATTTTTCATCATGCTTTCCATTTAACTTATATTGAATCCTTTTGAAATTTGACAGGTAGCCTGGGCTTTTGAGTGAAGTAACTAGGAAATTTCAAAGCAGTAATGCTCTGGCAGCTAAACTACGCTGCAATGCTTACATGATAGCATTTTGGAAATGGCCCTGCAGGAGTCACTTAGTAATGGCCTAGTTGGGCTAACCCTCTTAGAAAAAGGCCAGCCCCAGTCTAACAAAAATGAAGAAGGAAATTGAGGCAATTTTCCAAGTAATTTAGAGGAAAAGCACTTTCATCTCAGTTCTCAGGGTACAATGACTGGCACAAATCTCTGCCCTGGCCACAGAGATCTGGCCACAACGGAACCCAGATGAGTCAGTCACCGAGGAACATGAGGGCTGTGTGCAAAAGGGAAGAATCACTAGGATAACAGAGGCCTGTTCCACATAAGGCCTGGGTGGCTCCTCTACCCACCACACTGATTTGTCTTCCAGCAGCGAGTGACCAATCCAATAATCATTTCACTAATAGAATGTGCTCAGTTACATTAATTCATATAGACTCTTTTTGATAGTTATTCTCTTAACTGTAGCAGGACCACAATTTCTGAACCTAAAGAAAAGTGAGTATGTGAAGTTAAAAAGGTGGGTGAACATCTCACAGCACTCACAATAAAAACCCCATAAGAATATAGCATTCTCCCTATGTTGCCAGCCAAAATGGCATCAAACAATTTAAAAGAAACAACTTGTTTTCACTAATCTTTGCTAACTGTAACTCTCTGCCAGAATATTCAATTATTTCTCAGGCTAAGTAATAACAGCAATTTATTAAAAAGAAAATAATCCCACATTTTGTGTCTGCTTTATCATACTGAAGTCCAACCTCCAGGAATAATGAAAACAATACAAAAAGTATGAGGTAGAAAGTGAACTTTCCATAATTCTGTGTCCTTTTTCTCCTCCCTAAACTTCAAACCACACACACATAATGGATTTGGAGGTTGATTTTCAGATAGAGGAGATGTCATTTTGAATGATTCTTTCAACCTAAAGGGTATTCCTCAATTCACTGGAATAATATATCACACAGGCTCTCAGATGCATTCCATACAGGTACCCAACAAATAACCAACAAAGAAACTCCTTCTTTCTGTATGTATTTTACACACAATACAAAGAAACTCTGCAATAGTCTTCTTAGGGATTTGTCTGTATTTCCCCACTTAGCCAACCTAGTTATCTCTATTCTACTCATGACTTATATCTTCAAAGCAAATTAAAAAGATAAAAAATTCTACTCAGAAACTAATATTGGTGTGATTGACCATTGGTTCTGTGAGTGATAAGGGTCACTTGCAAGGGAAAGTTCAAATACCTGTCATCCCAGACTCTGCTTAGGCTCATCCAACAATGGGTTCCAAATTCTTTTTCCTCTGATCACCTATGTATCATGGACTTGTTAGAACACATTGGAATGTTTCTACAACATTCTTCCAGCATGTGTGCTGCCAAATCTAGTAGTGACAACTTGTTCTATCCACCAGGAATGCTTTTCATTCACCTCTCTGTGTGTCTGAGGTATCATATTTATCTGTATTAGAAACAAAAGGAATTGCAAAAAAACAACAAAGACAAATGACTGTAGCAGCTCCTGTTGTGAATGGTGGGGTGGGGGTAATGAGGGGCTAGCAGGTAACATTGGCAATATTCGTATTCAGACAGTCCTACTTAAACATTTGAATTGGCTAGATTAAGGAAACATGGCCATTTCAAGGGTCTCTGCTGCTGAAGTAAGCAGTCCTAGAAACCTCTGGTTTAGTAAAATACTTTATAGTCTGTGTATTGGAATTTCATTTAAGGGCTATAGATAGTATTCTATGCAGTAGACTGGGAGTCTTTTGTTGCCTCCTAAGAAGCAGTTAAGCTACAGTGAGAGAAGAAATTATAACCATAGAATGAGATAGAAAAAGTTTCTATTGGAAAGGCATGGCCATGGAACATGACAGAAGGATTTAATTAGAGAGCTTTCTAATACTTACTCTTATGTTATCTCCAGTATTTCATGCCCTTCTCCCTTCCCAGCATTTTAGTAAATATTCCTTAACCCCCCAGTTCTGCCTGTGCAACTTCAGAGAAAAGAAGGCTAGGGAGACAGGGTGCTAGGTTGAGCAAGATCATTTGAGGAAGAGAAATCACACCTGGAGGTGACTTGCTCATGAAGATCAAGAATTTGGAAGCAATAGAGACTCAGAAGGTAGCTGGGAGAAAATTAAGACCTCCATGAAACCCTGGAGTTAATGGAAATTACCAATGTTCCTACCACATATATAATCGATACAAACCAATTTGAGTTAAATCTTAGACAAGATTGGATGCATTCAGGGAGGGATGGCTATAGATTAATCTTAAGGCATACAGTAACCCAAAAAAGTAAAGAATTCGAGTAATATTAAACAAAAAGATAACATGGGGAGCCTCCCTGGTGGCACAAGGGGTTAAGACTCAGCACTATGAAGCTATCCGCAGCCACTGCAGCACGAGTTCGATCCCCAGCCAGGGAGGTGACCCACAGGCACAGCAGACCTCTTCTGACTTGCCCACTGCTCCCCTCAGCAGTGTATTTCAGTAGATCTGCCTGTTCTGCTCCCCAGTCTGTCTCTGGTGAATCCTCTCACCCACTCCGACACCTCTGACCTGCAGCCCAGTTCTTGTATGCATCCATAAATAAATAAATCTTTAAAAAAAAGGTAACATGTAAGAAAAACAACCTTTTATGAAAGTCCAAATGAAATGTCATATTTCCAATAATACACACAAAAATCATGAGAAGATGGAAAAAAAGAGAAGCACACTGAAGGAGCTGCACAGGGAACTAGAAGAGGGGCAGTGGCAGACACTGTTTTGACCCATCCCTGTCACTGCAGCCCAACGAAGAAATGGTGTCCTGCCAATTACGTCCCTCACTATTCCTGCTCTTCACATTCTTCCCATGGCTTCTGTATCTCCACAGGGCAGAAAACACCCCAGAAGTGGTAGTTCTAGTTGTAAAAGAGAGCGTTTGAAAGAAGGATTATGGAGATGTAAAACTCTTCAATCTGTATTTGCTTCGATGTTCTGCTATTTCAAATAATGCTTAAAAGATCTAACCTTGTTTGTTGAAAGAAGTTTTTGAACTATTGGACTTTATATTAATGATATTCCATCCATGTTTCCTTTTATATAAAGAGGACATTAAATATGTATTAGACACAGGTGACTCAAAAGTCTTAGCTGTCATTAGTCTGTGAAGAGCACGATTCAGTTTTCCTAATCAAAAAGAAAAATTAGTATGTTTGGAGTTCTTGAAACTTACAGCATTGACAAAATTCTGAAGTATTTATTAACTCATTTGTTATAGAATGTATACTCAAGGAAAAATTTGACTATATTTGTGTATGTTTATAAATTAAAGCAATATGATGAGGGGGGATAACAGAAACCTAGAATCATGTATTAGAAGGGATCATAGATCTTTCCTAGTCCAAAACTTTTGTTTTAAATAAGAAAATGAAATCAAAGCCTAATCACAGAGGATTAGACTTATTTTTTAAAGATTTACTTATTTATGCATACAAAAACGGGTACAGGCCAGAGGTGCAGGGTGTGAGAGGATTTACCAGAGACAGAGTGGGGAGTAGAACAGGCAGATTGACAGAAATACACTGCTGAGGGGAGCATCAGACGAGAAAGGAGAGGTCTGCTATGCCATGTGGGTAGCTCCGTGGTTGGCTGGGGATCGAATTCATACTGCAAAGGCTGTGCATAGCTTCACAGTGCTGTCCTTAACCCTTTGCACCACCAGAGAGGCCCAGAGGATTAGATTTTGATATTCTTATTCTGTGGTAAATATTATGTTTAACTAAAAGTAACAATCTCTGCAATAGAATGTATAAATTCAGAACCTACTCAGCATTTATATGGTAGTGACTCATAGAGATGATGATGATAATGATTTCCTTTTAGACATAATTCTTCACCCCTCCTTATATTGGCATCCTTTGCCATGTAGCTTTTTTTTTTTTTAAAGATTTATTTTATTTATACAAGAGCTGGGGTACAGGCTAGATGCGTGGGAGGGTGAGAGGATTCACCAGAGACAGTGCAGGGAACAGAACAGGCAGACTGACGAAATACGCTGCTGAGGGGAACAGCGGGGGAGACAGGAGACGTCTGCTCACCATGTGGGTTGCTCTGCGGCCAGCGGGAATCGAAATGGGACTGCAGAGGCTGTGGATAGCTTCACAGCGCTGCGCTCAACCACCTGCGCCACCAGGGAGGCCCTGCCATGTAGCTTTTTTAGGGGAAAGAAAAGGGATAAATAACTTTCCCTTCAGTTTAGAAAAGTGATCAGCTTTGTCCAATAGACTGAAGTGCAATGCACTATCCAGATCTGGTCCTGGACCTTAAAAGTTCATGTGCTTGCTGTGTTGGAACAATCCCATCACAATGAGAAAGAAATTGCCTGTCTAAACCGTTGGTTCAAGGATAATGAGAAACACATGAGCAGAGCTGTCCCACCCTATCTCACAGAGGTAGAGTAAGAAGAGGTCAGCCTAGATCACTCACCTCCTAACAACCGGCAGATGGACAAGCAGTAGTAAGTGGCAGTGGACTTAAGCAATTGAATTTTGCAGATACTTTACTGTGAGCAATCGCAAGTCATAAAAATGATAAATCTTTGAATCCATTTAAAAAAAAATTGACTTCAAATGCCAAATGGCTTACATTCTGGTTTGAAATTAACCTACATTAGTTAAATGTTGTGTCATTTCCTTGCTCAAAGGAAATGCTCCAGAAGCTCCAAATTGCCAGAAAAAAAAGATTAAATTTGTTAACCTTGCTGTGATCCTTTGCAGATTAACCTCTCAGTGTATGCTACATATTTCCTAGTTCCAGCTGGACTACATTAATCCAGGTGTTTGAGATTTGGAGTTTTCTGAACATGGATTCAAGCCTTGGTTCTGCCTATTTACTTACTATTTAACTTTGGGCAAGTTCCATTAACTTGACCCCTAAATCTCAGTTATTTATCAATAAAATGAAGCCAATTATACCTATTTATCATTGAATTACTGTGAAGTTTCAATTATGTGACAAATTGAAAGAACCTGCCATTGTGTTTAACTTTTGGCAGTCATGAGGGGAGGGAGAGAAGATTTGCTCTCCTTTTCTTGTGCTACTGGGCAGAAATCTGATAAGGATATCAGCTCCAACCCCCGACCTAGGAGAGTACTGAAAGTAAAACACAGTTTCTCTGATGATCACATTTCTCACAAAGGAAAGGGATATGATGAACTTTGTTAGAAATTGGCATTCAGGGCTTCCCCAGTGGCTCAGCAGTTTGAGTGCAGCGCTGTGTAGCTGTCCGCAGCCTCCACAGCACAAGTTTGATTCTTGGTTGGCCAGGGAGATACCCACATGGTGCTGCAGACCTTTCCTGTCTTGCCTGCTGCTCCCCTCAGCAGTGTTTTTAGTCCTTCTGCCTGTTCTGCTCCCCGTTCTGTCTCTGGTGAGTCCTCTCACCCTCCCGCGACTCTGGCCTGTACCCCAGCTCTTGTATAAATAAAAATAAATCTTAAAAAAAAAAAAGAAATTGGCATTCATTGACCCTTTTTTCATTGTCACATAGAGGGTGCTGAAACTCAGCCAGGAGTCTAACACTTCCTTTTTCCCTCTACATTCTGTCAAACATGAACTGCTTCATCTCACTTGATAACCACACCATTTTATTTTCTGCCTCCAATGAATGTTTAAGACAATCTTGCAGTCCAGTTGGCTGGATACCAGGACTTTGAGTCTATACTTCAAATTCAGTAGGATCTCTAAAGGTACTGGTGTTGAGATACAGGTAAAAGGTAAGAAGTTACTTTCACCCTTGACTCTAAGTCAAGTCCAATCCAAGTTCCTAATCCATTCAACCATTTCCTTTATGTGTATGTTTCACTGGTCAGTCCCAGAGCAGAAGAGCTCCTTTTGCTCTTTTTCTTTGTATTTCTCTCAATTTGACCTGTTTTTCAAAAGCTAGTTCTAATCTTGATCTATGATCCTTCACAGTGAAAGGAAACTCTACTCCCTCCAAATTGCAATAAACCTAATCTGTCTGTAGGACTCTTATGACCATTGTATAGTCAACTACCTATTTATATGTTTACACATTGTCACCTCTTTCATTTTATTCAGTCTTTATATTACTCTACTTCTGTCTGGCTTACTCAAAGCTAACATAATGCCTTGCTTTGGTAGATGGTCAACAAATATTTAACCTACATACGAGTGATGTATTCTTGTGTGTTCGTGCTTTTTGTCCCATCCAAGAGCAAACTATATTGTAAAACTTAAAAATGATGCTTGATTTTGGGATTAGAACTAACATTTCTCACCTATTACGCAATATCCTATGTTTTCTGCTCTCTTCCCCCCCTTGCATATTTCTGTTTCTCCCATCAAATCCTCGTTGCCCACTTTCTAGCACCGCTAAACAGACAATATGCCCTCAGAGTTTGGGGTCCTTTTTATCCCTCTGTTTTCTCTAATCTGCCTTGTTTTTAAGGCAAATTTCCTTAATTGGTAGTGTCTGGATTTCTCTGAGTCTATGGATTGACTAAGTTCTACTTTCTTAATTCTGCTCCACATTCCTTAAATCAAAAATAAATAGGCTTCTGATTTTTGCTTATTTACAATGCAACTGAAAAGTTGCTGGCTCCTAAACTTTCACAAGGAGAATTTATAAATATTCACTATATCAGTTAGCTGGTAAATATAATGCTATGTGAATATTGCCCAGGTTGGATTGAATAGGGTTAAAATAAGCAATGACTCTACTAGGAGGAAACAGGGAAGAAGACAAGGAGATTGGAACACTAACTTTCTCAGTTGCCAAATCAAGGGTCTCAGAAATTTGAAATGCCCTCTTGCTGACTCTGTCAACAGCCTTGTATTGATACAAGAACCACAAAAAATAAAAATGCCTGTCAGATGTGGTCCTTGATCTTATAGACTAGCTTGTGCTTGACCTAAAGTGGTGGGTGGAGCATGGCCCTATACATGGGGGACAGAGGAAGCAACTGTTTACCAAAACCTGAAGCAAAGGCTGTGTTTGGAAAACATAGGATGGAAAAAATATATTGCCATGGCAACAAATTACTTTTCTACTGACATAAAGCAAAAATAGCTCTCTCTTCCTTCTCTGAGAGCACATATTTTAAAGTACATGGAAGATTAAAGGTGATATGCAGAAACAGCTGCATGAATATATTTTCATTTTTCTTCATTTGGTTTATACTAATGTCAGTATAAATTTGAAAGGCAGAAATAATTTTGAGCCAGAAGTATCTCAGTTCCAGAGAGCAGTAACAGCTTAGGAGAGAAATGTATAATTCAGTCAAAAACTCTATTTTGACTGTAATATAATGATGGCAGAATTGAACTTATCAAAACAAAATGTTCTTGGCATCAGTCACCATGGAAAATAATATCTCTTCATGTATTTTTTTCCTTTCTATTTGAAAAGCCCCAAAATGTTTTACTCCTCCCTTTGGCTAACAAAGAAGAATTCTTCAGTTTAACTTACATGAAAGGTAAATGATAGTTCTAGGAGTCCTTAGATCTTTCTTTAAGGTTTCAGCAGTTGCTGCTCTGTGTGGTAAGTGACATGGACAAGTTGGTGGGAGACTGGGGAGAAAGTAGAGAATACAATTCATTTACTCCAGGAGAGTTCTTTGGAGCGGAGTTCTGCTAAGTCTCCAACACTGACACTTATCCCCCAGCTCAGAGCTACTTACTTACTTTCCTGAGTACCATGGAACTTTCCTAAGAGAGTAGGTGGTGAAATCTGAAAGTCAAGTAATAAAAGGTAACTATTTTGCTTTGAAAAATTTTGTCTTCTACTTTATTTCTCTTGGAAGATTGTTTTTTTAACACTTGCCAATAATCCTTATTTCCTTAGTGAAATCAAAGGAAAATATTTCACAAGGTTCTTTCCCAAAGCTAGCAAATTATTGGATGGCTCAAATGAAATTTTCATTTTCTGTAGATTAAAAGTGGTCAATGAATAGAGAGCCCAGAAATAAAACCACACCTATATGGCAACTGATCTTTGACAAAGGAGCAAAGACTATGCAATGGAACATGGACAGTTTGTTCAATAAATGGTCCTGGGAAAACTGGACCACCACATGCAAAAGAATGAAGTTAGACTGCTACCTCTCACCATGCACAAAAGTCAACTCAAAATGGATAAAATAACTGGACATAAGACCTGAAACCATAAAATATATAGAAGAAAATATAGGTAATACACTACAAGACACACATCGCAATAACATCTTTAAAGACATCACCCAAAGCAAAGAAAGTCAAGGAAAAGATAAAGACGGGCCACTGAGGGGGGGGGGGGTGGGGGGTGGGCGGGGAATCTTTGCACCCAAATCAACTGATAAAGACTGGTCACAAAGATATACAAAGAACTCACATGGCTCAACAAAAGCAAAATAAACAATCCAGTCAAGAAATGGGCAGAAGAACTTAAAAGACATTTCTCCAAGGAGGAAAATGCAAATGGCCAATTAACATATGAAAAAATGTTCAACATCCCTTATCATCAGGGAAATGCAAATTAAAACCACATTGAGAAATGCAAATTAAAACCACCTTACACCAGTAAGAATGGCACATATCAAAAAAACAAGCAACAACAAATTTTGGTGAGGATGTGGTGAAAAAGGAACTCTCCTACATTGCTGGCAGGAGTGCAAACTGGCCCAACCACTATGGAAAGCTGTCTGGTGTTTCCTCAGTCTACTAAAAATGGAGCTACAGTACAACCCAGCAATTCCAATACTAGGGATCTACCCAAAGGACAAAAAAATTGATTCAAAAGAACACCTGTACCCCTATGTTTATTGCAGCACAATTTACAATAGGTAAAACCTGGAAACAACACAAATGCCCAAAAATAGATGACTGGATCAAGAAGATGTGGCATATATACACAATGGAATATTATTCAGCAATCAGAAAAGATAAACTCATGCCATTCACAGCAACGTGGATGGAGCTAGAAGGAATTATGTTCAGTGAAATAAGCCAGAAGGAAAAAAGAAAAATATCGGATGTTTTCACTTATAGCAGGAATATAGGGGAACCAAATAAGACATCAGTGTAAAAAAATAATAACAGTACAAAACACAACAAAGCAAAAATGGACAATTATAAATCAGAGATAAACTGCAGACAGGAGAAGGGAGAGGGATGAGAGGGAGGGAAGGAAGGGAGGAGCACAGGGGTCTGAGGTGATGGTGCACAGGTGCATTAGTGAAGGAAACTTTATGGGGACAACACCTGAGGGGGTGGAGGGAAGCAAATATTGTTTAAAAATGAACAATGATGTAAAGCAATAAAATATTAATATAAAAAATTAAAAATTAAAAAAGTGGTCAAACACTACCAATTTCATAGGATTTCACCTAATAAATATTTTATCTATTCTAATCATCATAAGATTTCCCCCTACAGCACTGGATGCTTTTCTTCGTATTCCTTATAACCTTTTTTTGTTTGCTTATTTTCATAGGTCAGAGGTGAAAGGCCTTCACATTATGTGTTATGTTGTATTTCTTCACATCCCTCTCAATATGCCCAAACCAAAACTCACCATCCTCAACTACAACCTGGCAAGTCTAGGAAGTCTACTTCTCTATTTCAGCAATTGGCTTTCCCATATACCTACAGAGAAATCATGGGAGAATCTTCAATCTCTCTCCTTCGACTAGCTCTATGCATTCAAAGTCACCGAGTTTCGCCATTTGCAATCTTCCTTCCTCAAGCTCAGTGGCACTGCTCCCTGCTGTAGTATAGGATCATATCATACCCACATTAGTGCAATAGTCACATGAGTGGTCTCCCCTTTTGCATCTCCTCATTCAAATTCAAGTTCCACTGCTAAGAAGCTTTTTCAATATTACAAATCTAAAATATCCCTCCCCTTGTCAAAACTCTCACAGTTCCCCATTGCCTAAGGGTATATACCAAATTTCAAAATTGTAACCACCTTGAGCTGTCATGTACTTTTATGCTTATTTTCATTTGGTAATTTTGTCTACTATTCCTGAGTAGTCTAACCCACTCCACCCCCACCTGAAGTCAAGGAAAACTCCTTAACTTGGTCTCTCTATCACTCCAACATCCAGGATTAAGAATCTCTCCCTTCTGCCTGAGCTTTCTGCACATATGTAATTACAACACTTATCATATCACAGGTAGTTTGGTTATTTGGATAAATAACTTCACCCTCATCCATAGACCATGTGTTTCTTGGGTATATGTGACTTTATTCAGCTTGCTTTTCCAAAAGTCCAGTCAAGGCCTTCATCATTCCTCACTGTTTGTTGAAGAAGAGAATATATCAAATGGAGGACTGCATATAATTTCTAAACACTGTAATCACTTGGAAATAAGTAGTTTATTTATGTGTTCAGTCATGATCCTGAAATATAGCTCTTCCATTTTTTTTATTTTCAGGATGTTTAGTTCTTCCTTTAAATGAGTTTTACAGTTTTACATGTGGACAAGACCTTGATCTCAAGCAGATGTGTTATCTCTGCTTTTGTATTCTTATTTTCAACTATGAACAAGGATCACTTGAAGCCACACACACCCAAACTATCCCTGAAAATCTTCTATGTCTACATCTATTTTCACGTGTATGTCTACATCTATTTTCATGATGCTGTTGATCTCATGCTCCCCTCCACATCCTATTGACCTATCTCTGAGTTCACTTGTGCTGCATTGGACAGTGTGATAACGCTCTCAAGTGCTTACAACTTTCTGTTTGCTTCTCAGTTTTTCCCACCATTATCAAGATATTGCTCTGCCCTAGATTAAAGTGGTTAGAGTGCTAGACATTTAATTTCCCCAGTGAAAACTTTTAAATAATAGTAGACCAAACTGAGTGGATAAAAACCCCAGCTTCCTGGTTTTTCAGGGAGACAATCCTGAGCTGTGTTCTACAGACTTCCTCAGAATTCCCCACTGGGATTGAGTCACTCAATCCCAGCAGTAAGCCACTAAGTAACACAACTTTCAGGGACTCTTCTCCTGTCTCAATTTCCCTTTTCTTCTCAATATTTTAATTTCCTTTCCTCTGCTTCATTTAAACTCTTCGCAAATAAATAACCCCCATCCAAGACTTTGTCTTAGAGTTGCTCTTGGGAAAACAAATTTAGATGGAGAATGTCTGGGGAATGTAGTGCCCAGATAGTTCAGAACATGAATTAGACTAGGAAGTGCAATACTAAAGTCACAGTTTTGAGCAAACAGGGTCAGAAAGATTATGTCTTTTCATGTGTGTCCCCCCTTTTCCCTCTAAACCCCCTGATGTCCTGGTTAATATAAACAAAAATTTTTGTTCCCTAGTCTCTTGGTTTAAGTAAAATGGTGTTGAATTTTCCCAAAGTAAAAATAAATTCAGGCAAAAAAAAAAAAAGCAAACCAAATATAGAAAATCACAGAAGCATAAAACTTGCTAAATGTATAGTGTTTAGTTTTCTAGAATTGCTAACAGGGCATCACAAATTGGTTTCTTACACAACGGAAATTGATAGTCTCAGTTACGGAGACTGGAATTCTGAGATCTGGGTGTTGGCACACTTGGTGCCCTCCGAGGACTGTGAGGGAAGGACCTGTTCCAGGCCTCTGTCTGGCTTGTAATGGCCATCTATTGCTTGTGTCCCTGTACATTCTTTTTGAACTTCATTTTTCTGTATTTAATTTAGTTCCAAATCAGAGCACTCTCAGAGGTATTGAGAATCAGAACTCCAACAAGATTATGGGGGAGAAAACAACTCAACTATAACTGCTCATACCATGGATTCATTGCAAAACTGAGTGGAAAGTTGTCTCTGCTCTCTCAATCAAATTCCAACACCCCCCCCACCCCCCGGGCTATGTTTCTTTCATCATTTCCACCCAATCTACTTTACAGAAGAGCTAATCTCGCAGTGGTCAAGTCCAGCAGTTTGTTGCTTCTATTAGTTGTATGAGGGTTGCAAATTTGAGCTTTTTTTTGCAGATCATTAAACATTATTAGAAAATCATCAAATGTTTCCCTTGAACTTTATATTTCTTGTCAGTAAAATATAATTCTAATTAAAGCATACTGGTATATACAATAATTCCTTTGACAAACATTTTGGCATCCCATTGTACTCAATTTTACAAGATTAAATCAATAATTTAAAACATATACTTTATTTTTGCTCATGTATAAATGGGTTTTACTAAAATACTCAGAATTAAAATTATTACATTTGAAGTGTAACGTGCTTCAGAAAGCAATTTCCAGATTTCTTCTCAAAAAAGGTTATACCAGTTCATCTCCCAAAAGCAATGATGAGTGTATTGTTTACCCACATCCTTGCTAAAATTTGATATAACCAGTTTCTTTTCCTAACTTTTGCATATTGAGCAAAAAACTAAATATTTTACCTCTATTTTAATTTGCATTTCTGCAATTTAAAGGGAAAGAGATATATGTCTCTCTCATTTATTGTTTAAATCTATCTCTCTGCTGTGTTGCCTGGTTATAGTCCTCACTCATTTTATAGTAAGTTTTGGTAATAGAATTTGTTAGCTATATGTTTGTGAGTTATTTCATAGTTTATTTCTTTTCTTTTTTTTTTTTTACATTCTATTGTTTTACTTTTTATAGAATATACTCTAGCATCTAGAATATATTAAAGTTAGAAATTAAGCATTTTCCCAAGCGAAGAATTAAGTGCCCTCAAATTATCTTTTCTTTTTGATTTAATCAAAAACATGTAATTTTGTGTCCAGAGTCTCTAATCTTTTCTTTGATTTTTTTTTCTCTCTACACAAAGCAAACTATATAAATTATCAAAGGTATAAATGTGTTTGATATCTGGTAAGGCAAATATTCACTACAAATATTCCCTAGTCCTCACCTGCTGAAATGCTCTTGGCTATTTTCCTGCATCTTTTCTTCTAAATAAACATATAACCATTTTGTCAAATTCCATTTGTGTTTTGATTAGAATTGCTTTCTATGCATAAATTTGTTGAAAAGACAATCTTTTCCTTAACTAAATTTCCTTCTCAAAAATGAACTGACCATAAAGTCAACTGGTCTGTTTCTTTTACTGTCAGATCGTCTTGATAACTCTAGCTTCATACTAAACAAAATACAAAAGCTTAAGACCTCCAACAATAGTTTTTCAAAAGTGCTTACATTTTTCTAGACCATTTCCATGCAAGTTTGCAAGTTTATAATTTCCATGCAATTAATAATAATAAGCTTATTAATTGAAAGTCTTATTAGGATTTTAGATTGAGAGGGCATTAAATCAATCAATTTGGAAATAATTGATACCTTAGGAATATTGATTTCCAATCCACAAATACAAAGCTTATTTGGGTGCTTGTTTTCTTCATTAGCAAAGTCCTCCTAGGTAATGTTGAATAGTATCTTTGTGTTGTTCCTATTTTTGAGGATGAAACTATCAAATATTTCACCATTTTATATACTATTATCTGTAGGATTTTTTAGACATATAATATTGAGGACATTCCCTTCTAATTTTGCTGAGATTTTGTTTTTGCATCATTAGTGGGTTTTGAATGTTTTCCTCTATCATTGAGACAAACTAAAATCTCCTCCATGTGCTCTTCAGTTGAATTACATTGACTGTATTCCTGAATAATACACCAATTTTGTGTTCATGACATAAATTCCCCTTGACGTGATGTATTTTAGGCTGTTAAAAATAATGTTACATTTATAGTTAAATATTTTAAGCCTCATATAAATTTTAATACTTAAGATACTTTAAATAATTAATGTTTAAATTATGCTTTAAATATATTAATATATTTCATCAAATATATAATTTATATTTTATTTTAAATATGTTCTGTACATTTATATTTTGCTAAATGTGATTTTCATGTATTGTTCAGGAGTTTGCATTTATGAGATATATTGGTCTGTTCTTTTCTTTTTTTCAAAAATGTTTTTGGCTGACTCATAAGACAAACAGGACAACATTCTCACCTCTCTAGTAGAATTTGCATAAGATTGGTAATATTTCTTATTTGAATGTTATTTAGAATTTATCTGTAAAGCCATTCTTTATAGATAATTATATTTTCAATTTTTAATAGATATGGAGGTATTAAAATTTTCTATTTGTGTGTTCTTTCTGCATAAGCTGACAAATCATGTTTTTCAGGGAATTTGTCAGTTTTATTTAAGTTGTTTAAACATATTGCCATATAGTAGTTGATAAAGTTTCCTTGTTATCATTTTAATGTGTGTGGAATCTTCTCATTCATTCTTGATGTTGGTCCTTTGTGTCTTGCCTCTTTTTATTTCCCTTCGATTAATCTTACAGGGATTTATTATTACTATTAAAGTTTGTAAAAGCCTACTTCGACTGTGGATTTTCACCATCATTTGTTTGTTTTCATTTTAACATATTTGTACTAATTTTTGTTACTTTTAAATCTATTAAATTTTGACCATTTCAAACTATCTCTAGTTAGTTTCCTGATTGTCACTACTTCCCCTTTGACTCCTGCTTCTGCTAGCAACAGAGACATCACAGTGACTTTGTTAATATAAAAGTCATATCCTGTCGGGCCTCCCCTGGTGGCGCAGCGGTTGAGCGCTGAGCTGTGAAGCTGCCTGCAACCTCTGCAGCGCTGGTTCCATCACTGCCGAGGGCGAGGGTCCCACATGGTGCGCAGACCTCTCCTGCCGTGCCCGCTGCTCCCTTCAGCAGTGTATTTCGTCAGTCTGCCTGCTCTGTTCCCCACTCTGGCTCTGGTGAATTCTCTCACCCTCCCGTGCTTCTGACTGTACCCAGTGCTTGTATAAATAAATAAAGAAATCTTAAAAAAAAAATTGCTTTTAAAAAAAAAGTCATATCCTGTCCCTCCCAATCCCCAATCTTTTTTTTTTTTTTTTAATCATTCTCTTCTCCTGTTGGATCTCACCTTCCAACTTATCTCTATATTCTCATGGATTGAAAAAATTGTTATTGTAGAGATGTCCCCAAGTTAAACTATAGATCCACTGCAATAGTAATAAAAACCCCAGAAGATTTTTAGTGCAAGTTACAAGATTATCCTAAAATCAATATGAAAAGGTAAAGAATATCTAAAATAATCATGAAGAAGACCGTTGATGCACTGCATTATCAGATATCAAGGCTTTTTATATAAGTATTGGTGGTTATTAAGAGCAGAAAGCATAGTGATGGAGCAAGTATAAACAAAGAAAGCAATAAGCCAGAAGAGGGTCCAGAAATAGACCACACATTCATACATGTGCTGCTTTATGAGGATGTCTTTGAAGAACTGCGGGAAAAGAGTGGTCTTTTTAACTTACGGTGCCAATTCAAATAGCTATTTGTATAGAAAATAAGTATGGATATATATCTGTATAGGAAAATACATAGATACAGCTATAGTTTATCCTCTATTTTAGCCCATCCTTAAAAATTAAAATTTATTATGGGCCTCCCCGGTGGCTCAGCGGTTGAGTGCTGGGTTGCGAAGTTGCCCGCAGCCTATGCAGCGCCGGCTCGATCCCCGGCTGCTCCCCGGCCACCGGAGGAGGGTCCCACATGGCACGCAGACCTCTCCTGCTGCCCGTTGCTCCCCTCAGCAGAGTATTTCGTCACTCTGCCTGTTCTGCTCCCTGCTCTGGCTCTGGTGAATTCTCTCACCCTCCCGCGATTCTGACTGTACCCAGTGCTCGTATAAATAAATAAATAAATCTTTAAAAAAAAATTAAAATTTATTCTTTGTGGATTTTAGTCTAACTTTGAAAGATAAAAAATAAGGCTTATGTAAGTTTATGTAAGATTACTCCATGAGTGTAGAATAAGTGAAGATTTCTAAGTTGGGAAAAATGTGGAAACCATTAGGCAAAAATTGCCATTAAAATAGGTCATTAAAATAAGGAAAATTTTCATAGAAAGACATAATCAAAGACTGAAAATTATTCATATTCAAAATGTAAAAATAGGGCCTCCCTGGTGGCGCAGCGGTTGAGCGCTGGGTTGCGAAGCTGCCGGTGACCTCTGCGGCGCCAGTTCGATTCCTGGCTGCTCCCTGGCCACCAGAGGAGGGTCCCGCATGGCGCGCAGACCTCTCCTGCCGCCGCTGCTCCCTCAGCAGTGTACTTCGGTCCTTCTGCCTGCTCTGCTCCCTGCTCTGGCTCTGGTGAATTCTCTCACCCTCCCGCACTTCTGACTGTACCCAGTGCATGTACAAACAAAACAAACAAACAAATAAATAAATAAATAAAACATGCCTCTATTAAAAAAAAAAAAAAAAATGTAAAAATAATTCATAATAATCAATAGCAACATAAGCAAATGATTTGAGTAGACATTTCATTGGCTATCCAATAGACAGTTAAAATCTTGCTCAACCTCATTAATCATCAGAGAAATAGAAATTAAAACAATGAAATACCTATTTACAACCATTAATGTTATTAAAATGAAAAACACCAAATGTTGATTAGACTACAAAGCACTTTGAATTCTATGGAATACTGGTGAGAGGGTAATTTGGTATCACTATTTTTTATTGAGGTAACATTAATTTATACCATACACCACTGTATATGTTTTAGTGCTACAAGTGCACATCATGACAAGAGTGTTTATCATACCACGCCCTATTTGGAAACTTTTTATTACACTAAAATGAATATAGGCATATTTTATAACCTAAATATGATCTTAGGTATTTAATCAACAGCACTACAGATATAAATGCAGAATTTTGTATACAAAAAGATTTTTGCAGTGTTATTCAAATGCTGGAAACAAACCAAATGTCAATCAATAGAATGGATAAGTAAATTGTGAGGCACACATATAATGAAATACTATACAGCAATGAAAATGGACAAACTGCCTCATGCAACAAAGTGCCTGTCACAATCATAACAATGAGCAAATAAAACAAGACCCAAAAAAGTATGTTTTTTATAATTGCATGTAAATTGTTCAAATATAGGAAAACCACATTAATGGAATGAAATTCATTGTTATCTTTGGGGAAAAAAATTTAGTGACTAAAAATGGTCACCAAGGAGATATTGAAATGTAATATTCCTTGATCTAGGATAGTGTTAATGCTCTATTCTTGATCTCATCAAAAATATTTCCATTTCATAAAAATTCATATACTTTTGTTTTTTCATTTGATTTCTTGTATGAATATTATACTTTAATAAAAAGGCTAATTTTAAAAAAGTTGATTTTACTTTTTCTTTATTACCTTCTGACTTATTTGGTTTCCCCCTGAAGGAGACATTGAGACAAATACTTAAGTGTTGGCAGTTTATTTGGGAGGAGATATAGGAAATACAAGCAGGAAGGTGTGGAAGTGAGACAGGAAGGCAAAGCAGCAGTAAAGCAAGATAGTCTTTGGGGTAATTGGAATGAATCCAAACTGCTTCTTGTTTCTGGAGAAACTTCTGGAAAACCTCTGCAGAACACACCCTTTAGAATTATTTTATCCGAGAATCAAAACTTTAGGGATGTTTTACAAGTAAATGTCTATCAGTCATTACCTGAGGGCTGCTCCCAGAGATTAATTCCTGGCTGCCCTGTTGTCCAGGCAGAATAGGCTCCAGGGGCAAACTCTCATACCAAGAGTTTCAGAGATTGAAAGTGTGATGTTGGGGCATCTTCACCAAGGGGAGTAATGTTGCTGATTTATGGGGGGATGTGGTGGACATTTCACTTATTTCATCTTATCTAATTTTTGTTCTCTAAGGAGACTATGTGCTACAAAGGGCTGTTAGTTTTAGGGATATGTTTTTTGTGTTTTCTTTTTCCTGGCACATGCATTACACTCAGCAAATATTTGTTGAATGAAGGAATGGATAACAACAAATAATACCTGTCAGTCTATTTGATGGTCATTAAATTATCTTTCACTATACAGAACCAAAGGAATTAAAAGATCTAAACTTTATTTTCTAAATTTGTTGACAGCAATATCTTACGTGTCAGACCAGCAAGCTTATCTCTAAACTACATAATACTCCATCTTTCCCTCTCATTGATGTGGTTAGCATTTTTGCTAGAGGTGAAAAATGAGTTGTGAGACACAAAATTTTCTCTAAAGAAAGAAATTAAGTAGATCTGTAAGTATATATTTATTATATATAAATATTAAAGTATCTATATATAATTAAGATATTTATGTATAATATGTTTTCATGTATTACATGTTTATTTGTGTATTTGTGTGTATATATATATACATATACATTCTAAGTATAATGATGTAACACATCAAATACCATACAAAGCATAGTATTTCAAGTGCTTTCAGAAATATTTTTGAATATATATTTTTTAATGTCCTTAAATTATATGCTAATAAATTATTAAAAATTGTGAATACCTGTATTCAATGGTAATAAGTATCTTTTTTTAAAGATTTATTTATTTATTTATACAAGCACGGGATACAGTCAGAAGCGCAGGAGGGTGAGAGAAATCACCAGAGCCAGAGAGGGGAACAGAACAGGCAGAGTGATGAAATACACTGCTGAGGGGAGCAGCGGGCACGGCAGGAGAGGTCTGATCGCCATGTGGGACCCTCACCGGTGGCTGGGGATCGAACCGTCCGGCACTGCAGAGGCTGCGGGCAACTTCGCAGCCCAGCGCTCAACCGCTGCGCCACTGGGGGAGACCCGATACTTTAAATATCTTAAGCAGTTCTAAGTGTACCTTCAACTCTTGAAATTTTCTTTAGCCAAGTCATTGCCTCTTATGATCTTTTTCTCTCCTTGTCATTCATAAGCAGCACATACTTGTTGGAACGACCACCAGTGACTTTTTTTTTTAATTAATTAATTTATTTATACAAACACTGGGTACAGTCAAGTACAGGAGGGTGAGAGAATTTACCAGAGCCAGAGTGAGGAGCAGAACAGGCAGACTGACGAATTACACTGCTGAGGGGAGCAGTGGGCACTGCAGGCAGCAGGGGATCGAACCGGAGCTGCAGATGCTGGGGGCAGCTTCGCAGCCCAGTGCTCAAACGCTGCACCACCAGGGGAGGCCCACCAGTGATCTTTTTAATAAGTAAAGATCATTAAAATTAGAGGCTCCTGACTTTTTATAAAATCATCTTTTGCTTCCACCTTTCGACCTTTTCATGGCTTTCATTACTCCCAGGTAGCTGCTCATTGCCTCTTCTGAATGTGGCTCTTTATCCTTGCATAGCTTTGCTATTCACAGCAAAATCTCCCTTTTTCTTGGCCTCTATTTTTATAATTGGAATATTAGTCTCATAATTGGATAACAAATTTTTAATTACTGTTTAGAAAATACAAGAACTACATATTCGTTGTGGTGTGAATTAATGTACTTCCTTTTCATTATTATTGTTTTGTTGACTGAATAGCTCTTCGGTTGTAAATGCTTCCCTATAGAAAAACTAAATTTAAGATTTGTTGAAGTGGGCAAGCGGAGGTGATAAATGGTATCAAGCTTTTTAAAAGGAATAGTTACCCATTTGTGACACACAGTCAACAAATATTTTTAAAGGCTGACTTGTATCAGAACCTGAACTAAATGTTGGAAATATAAAGTCAAATAAAACATGTTTCTGCCATCAAGGAACTTAGAGTATAAAGAATGGTGGAATAAGTGAGTATATTTAACTTTGGTGAAAGCTAGCTATGCAGAAAGTGCTATGAGATTATAAAGAAGGGATAAACATATAGGATGAGGATGGCTTGGAAAGACCAGAGAGGAGAATAGAAGAGAGGTGGATGGAAGAACAGAGGATCTCAGACAGAGTGAAGAGGTCTCGAAAGCCAGAGGACTGGTGCAGTATTCTCATATACATATAGAAATGAGATGATGATTTTGTCCTAGGAATGGTACTGACTTTATCCTAAAACAGTCTACTAAAGAATGTTAAACATGAAATGGTTCCTACTTTAGCAAATTCCTTTACTATCAGAGAAACATGGATTGAAAGGGGAACTGACTGGAAGTAGAGAGATTGCTTGAAAGATCCGGCTGAGCCCAATAAGACTGCTTTGACTCTGGAGACTCCAATGGGGAATGGAGAAGCAGAGACCACAAAATAGAAGTCATAGGAGGTTGATATAGGATTGGGCTAATTAACTCTAAAATACTTTTGTGTTTTGTTTGGGTCAACTGGGTTGATGCTAGTGCCACTTACTAAGGTGGAGAAATTGCTAGTACCTATGCTAAGGTTGGAAATTGGGGCCCGGGTGAAAGGTCGATGCAGGGGGGCAGGAATGAGGAAGCCCACATAGAAAAAAAATCAGACAATAAACCTTTTCTTGTCCTGCAAACCTTTTACCGCCCTGCAAATCTTTTCCCGCCCTACCAAACGGAGCAAACCCAGTTTCCACCCTGCAAGCCCAGTTTCCTGTCTGACCTCTCCTCACCCTATAAAAGCATCCCTCCCATTCTCACTGGTATGAGATGGTATCTCATTGTAGTTTTGATTTGCATTTCCCTGATTGCAAGTGACATTGAACATTTTTTCATATGCCTGATGGCCATTTGTATTTCCTCTTCAGAGAAGTTTCTTTTTAGCTCAGAAAGGAATCTCCTGCACTGCTGGTGGGAGTGCAAACTGGTCCAATCACTATGGAAAGCTATGTGGAGATTCCTCAACCTACTAAAGATAGAGCTTCCGTATGATCCAGCAATTCCACTCCTAGGTATTTACCCAAAAGACACAGAAAACATTAATTCCAAAGAGCACCTGCACCCCTATATTTATAGCAGCACAATTTACAATAGCTAAGCTTTGGAAACAACCCAAATGCCCAAAAATAAATGACTGGATCAAGAAGATGTAGTATATGTACACCACGAATATTACTCAGCATTCAAAAAAGATAAACACATGCAATTTGCAGCAACATGGATGGAGCTGGAAGGGATCATGCTCAGTGAAATAAGCCAGAAAGAAAAAGAAAAATACCAGATGGTCTCACTCTACAAGAATCTAGAAAACTTAAATAAGGGACCAGGAAAAAGAATAACTATAAGAAAGAAAAAAATCAAAATCAACAAACAACTATGAACCAAAGACACTTTTTGGTGGCGGGGAGGAGGGATTGGGGTCAAAATCGGGGTTGCAATTGTATGGGGAATATAAAAATAAAAATTAAAAGAAATAAGCATCCCTCCCCCTGGCTACGGGCACGACTTCACTGACCCCCAACTTGGGTCCGTGAACCTCACTTGGGAGCTCAAATAAAGTTTCCTGCCTGTGAGAAACTTGGCCTGGCTCTCCTTCTCTTTACCCCGCCAATCCTTTCACGGGGCTCATGAATTCTGTTACACTTGATGAATTTGGAATAAGTATAAGACAATTAAGTGGAAGAATTCATTTGATTATAAGATCTGGAGTAGATTTCTGGAATTTCCATATATTGTTCAATAATTGAAGCTACCGTTCCTGATTATGTCAACCAAAAGAATGTGAAAGGAGATCATAAAAACAGATGGGCCAGGGAGATTCAATTATTAAGGCATGAGTCAAAGAAAAGTGAGCCCCAGAAGTTATGCAAAGGAGCAACCAGAGATATGAGAGAAATCTAAGAAATTGGTGTATCATGGACATAGAAAGGGAAAGAGTAATTCTAAGATATTATGCAGATCAAAAAACTGTATCTGACTGTCAAACAAAATTGTGGGCCCAGACAATTGGAGATTTCAATTTAGGGCATTCAAGAATGCTGAAAAGAATAAAATAATGGTGAGAAGAAGCAATGGATGAAAAATAGGAAATTAAAAAAAGTGTTAAATGCCGATAATATAAAGCCAACACAGTTGTTTATACATGATCATTTGGTGAATTAGACAAAAACCTACAACATTTTTTTATCTTAGAACAGTGAGGGCTCTCAGGGATTTTGTTGGTTCCTATACTTTGTCTTTTAAGCAAATCCAGTATTATCACATGTATTTATGGATGTGCTAATATAGGCTCCCAAAGTCATTTACCTGATACTCAATTAGGAGGGAAAAATATCACTCCCTTCCCCAAAGCCCACCAAAAAAAAAAAAAAAAAAAATCACCCCTGTGCTTTCTTCTACCTTTTTACCTCTCCCATCAGAAAAGATATGTTGTTTGCTAGTAATTGACTTGGGAGTTAATGCCATCATTCTTATGAAATTTCATATCTCTTTCTTTTTGGATGCAAGCTTTCATTTTGTACTATGGAGGATTTTGAAAAAAAATAATCACTTGACAAGGGTCATAAATGGATTGTCAGGTATATCAGTTCTAGGCTGTTAGAAACTAAGTCTTACAGTAAATTATCTTTAAATATTATTTTTAAATATATATAGAATATATAATGATAAATATAAAATACTATGCATTTATAAAGTCATTTAATAACATTTTCTTGATAAATACAGACAATTCAAAATTGAGATTATGCCAGCAAGCTGAAGATGAGTCTGCAATTAACGATCTGTCACGGTTTTTGTTTATTCACTTGGAGAATGCCCATATTCATGCAGATAACTAGTTGCAAATAGTACTAGTTTCTTCAAAGCAATTTACCTGCATTATCATAATACTCAGTAGCTAAATAGACATTGCCAAAATTATCCCGAGGATTCACAAAAATAAATTAACTGGGAACAATTCAATATTAAAATTTGCTAGATCATGCACTTTTAAATGCATGTTGATTTTATCCATGGTTAAAATACACTTACAAATAATAGTTAGTATGGATGGAGCTGGAAGGGATCATGCTCAGCGAAATAAGCCAGAAAGAAAAAGAAAAATACCGGATGGTCTCACTCATAGCAGGAATCTGGAAAACCTAAACAAGGGACCAGGAAAAAGAATAACTATAAGAAAGAAAAAATCAAAATCAACAAACAACTATAAACCAGAGACACACTATGGGGGAGGGAGCGGGGAAAGGAGAGGTTGGGGCCAAAATAAGGGGGGGGGGCAATTGTATGGGGAATATAAAAATAAAAAAATAGTTAGTGCCATGGGATATATACACTTGCTGAGGTGAGAGACTATATACCTAAAACCTATATATTAGTTGCAAACTAATGCTACCTAAATAAAAAAAATTAAAAATAAACAAAATTTATAATAAATTTCTCTCTGATCTCTGAATTACATATTCTTGTGGAAAATAGTTTGAAATTATAAAGTGTAATAAATATTGGGGGACAGCAGTATTTTTCAGAGTAAAAATACTTATAGGGTCCTTTTAAATTTTCGATAAACTTTTTAAAATTATATTCATATTGGGGCACTAATTCATCTCACACCTGATTTCTCCTATTACTATGTTACTGTAGGTTGAGACCTGTGTCAGAATTAATGAACCAATATCAATACATTTTTAATAGCTAAAGTGTATACTGTATTCAGATTTCCTCCATTTTCTCTTAATGCCCTTTTTGTTGTAGGATCCTACCCAAATTATTACATTGCTGAACAACTCCTATGGTATGGATATCCTATAGTCTGTTTACTCATTTACCTCTAAAAGATATCTTGGTTAATTCCAGCTTGAAATCAGTATGAATAAAGCTGCTATAAACATTAATATGAATGTTTTTAAATTTTCAGATTGGTTGAGTAAATACCTAGGAGCATGATTGCTTGTTCCTAGGGTACAATTCTGTTTGGCTTTGTAAGAAACTGCCAAACTCTGCTCCAAAATGGCTATGACATTGAACTCCCACCAGCAATAAAAGAGACTTCCCATTGCTTCCTATCCTTGCCATTAATTAGTTGCCAGGTTTTTTAAATTTTATTTTATAATTCTAATAAGTATGTAGTGATATATTTTTTGTTATTTTAATTTGCAATATTCTAGTGCCAAATGAAGGCAAGCACTTTTTCCCTTTAATTGCTATCTTTTTTTTTAAAGATTTATTTATTTATGCATACAAGAACTGGGGTACAGGCCAGAGGTGTGGGGGGTGAGAGGATTCACCAGAGACAGAGTGGGGAACAGAACAAGCAAACTGACTGAAAAACACTGCTGAGGGGAGCAGCGGGCAAGACAGGAGAGGTCTGCTGCGCCATATGGGTTGCACCCTGGCGGGCTGGGAATCGAACTCATGCTGTGGAGACTGCGGATTGCTTCATAGTGCAGTGCTGAACAACTTGCGCCACTAGGGAGGCCTTCCTTTATTTGCTATCTGTGTACTTTTTGTTAGTGTAGTATCCAGATCTTTTGTCATTTTTTCAATTGGACTGTGTCCTTTTCACCTTAAAATCCATTCTTATAATTCATATACTTAGCATAATTTTCTATCAAATGACACTTGAAATTTGGAGAATGGTCCTCATGTCTATTTGAATTGGTCACTATTCTCATATTTTGTGAGCTGTGCCATTTTATATCAGGAATGCTGTCAGGGATATTCTCTTGCTACCTATTCCAGTAAAATCGGACTAAATCTCTCCTTTAGGATGCTTTCTTTGGTTCTCAATTCCACAGAGATCTCAAATAACAAATATAAATATAATTAGATAGGAATCTGTTACGTGGGACAAAAATAATGATTCAGGGACTATCACTTCATCCTAGAGAAGGAGTAGAGATCAGAGAGGTGAATAAAGTAAATTTCAGCAGCAGAGGAACAGTATTCAGGGTTACCCAATGATGTGACTACCTATGAGGAGACACTAGTGAGATATCGGGCAGCATCCACATAGCAGCTAAGTCAGGCTGAAGAAGTTCAAGTAGGAAACATTATTCTTTCTTATACAATCATTTGCTTTGAGTAAATCAAAAAAGAAAACAAGGATATTATGCGTTCACTTATTTTCTAGACACATTCAGGATGGTTTTCCTGAATTAAGAGTTTAAAGCTAGCTTTGCTGCCAAGGTGATTTCTGTAACCAGAGTGAAAATGCACCTGACCAGATCATGAAAATGTTTAGCTGGACTACTCTTTGCAAGTTACAAAGAAAGGTGGAGAGCCTTCCAGTCTATAAGACAGTGGCAGTTAATACTGACATTCTAACAGCAAATTATTTCTCAAGTTTCACAAGTTCACCTTTAAAAGTGTGGCATGTCAAGCTTCATGAACTAATTGCTTCAGCTTTGAGAGGCTGCACTAGTTAAAAATTCTCACTCCTTATTGATTCCCCATAGCTTTTCAAAAGGAAAGACACTTTTAATATATCACATGCAGAATCTGTGATACGGTATCATCAGGAGTTGAAGGCAATCAAAGTCCAGATTTCAAATCCCATTGCTGCAAAATGTTTACTTGTCAGATCTCATTTGTTGACAGTGTTTAAATGTGTGTAATTTCTTGCTAGGCAGATCTTTAGAATGTAAAGACATGGTAGTAATGAAGGAAATTTGTGCAGTGAGTGAACTATGAGCCTGGGTGTTCGAACTTGACTTGGTAAAATCACAAAGCCAGCATTAGTATTCAGTTTAAATTTCAGTTCCTATAAACAAGATGCCATGCTGTCCAATTTGTCAAGATAAAATTTCAGAACCTTTTCCAATGTCTCGTCTTTCTAATAACCAAAACTTCTAGACAACATGAAAGGCAATTTCAAGGATATTTAGGGCAATCCTCCTGACTGAGAGAGTTTCATAAAGCATAGTGGCAAAATGCTTAGTCAGGGCCTCTCTGGTGGTGTGAGGGGTTAAGCACAGCATTGTGAAGCTGTCCGCAGCCCCTGCAGCAAGAGTTCCATCCACAGCTGGCAAGGGAGCTACCCACATGGTGCAGCAGACCTCTCCTGTCTCACCTGCTGCTCCCCTCAGCAGTGTATTTCAGTCAGTCTGTCTGTTCTGTTCCCTACTCTGTCTCAGGTGAATCCTTTCACCCCCCACCCTGCACCTTTGGCCTGTACCCCAGTTCTTACATGCATAAAAAGCAAATCTTTAAAAAAAATGCTTGGTCAAACACTTTAACATTTAAAGAGTGTCATCTCTTAATTTTGCTAGTTTGTTCATCACAATCATTTTATGAATTTGAGAACATTTTATTGGCAATGTTGAATATTAGTCCTTCTACTCATTATTAAGTATCTTACACATGGAAGGCACTTAGAAATACTTAATTGTAACTAAAGACAAGGCAATTTAAGCTTTGGAGAAATTGTGGCTATTCATTCTGAAACTTACTCCTTGGTTATTTAGATAACTAGTGCTTATGTTCTTGACCACATATGAAAAGATTAAATGCCTGGGCTCACTGAGAATGACTTTATAGAGGTAAGGTATTGACCCTACACAATGGATAGGAAGCATAGCCAATGCAGGATTATCCTTTAAGAGTAATAGTTACACAGTTGCCTTATGATTAAATTTGTATGCCCTTCATCATTACCCAAATACAGAATTCCTCAATATATATTTTCCAAATGTGAATAGGTATGACTTTTTAAAAAGAATGTTTGTGTTCATATGTTTGAGAAGTGCTTAGTCATTGTTTTAAATCACTGATTTAAACTTAGTTGAGCTCTGATAGGCACTGCAGGGCATTTAGTGTACAAAAACATATGTATCATACACTTCAAAGGAGTTTATAAATAGCAGTGTTTTTCTAGCTAGTTTACTCATTAAGGCCTTTCTCATCGGTCATCTCAAAGAACCTTATGCTCTGCAGAATACAACAGTGGAAATAATATCAATATATTTGAAGATAATGAAATTTCATTTGCTTATTATTGGTTTCATCAACATGTCAATAAAATTGGTATTTTAGTTCATTCATAATGTCTTCTATTTCCAACAAAATTGTCCTGGGAAAATGTTTAATTGTACATTAGATCATCAGGAAGATATGGTCTTATGTTTTTGCTGCTACAGACATTCATACTAGTTCTGCAGAGTTACAAAATTATCCAAAAGAAAGACTGAGAACTCAGGGTGTTCATTCTGAATGCAATGTTTTTCATTGAGTTCACTAACTTTCAGAAATTATCTTCTCTTTAATAAAGTATAATATAATGTTATACATACACACACACACACACACACACACACATATATATATATATATATATCTCCCTGACAAATCAGTGTGCATAAAAAAAAAAATCTGTGAAAAAGTAGCAGACCAAAGCTAAAGAAGGGAAAGCAGCAAAATTACTTGTGTTACATGATGACACATAAGTCTATAAGTCTATTGAATCCCTGACATAATTCCTAGGTGCTGAGCTATATGTAGGTGGGAATAAACCATCTTGGTCCCAATTCAGGGAATTTATTACCTTATGTGAAAGACAAATATTAAACAGATCATTACAAAAGAGATGGATGTTTTGAAAATGTATTTTGTGACTGTGATTAACAGCTGGAGCTGTGTTGTCAGGGAAGTATTTTTCTCAGGAAATGACATTCACAAGGCTCACATAAGGAAAGAGCAAGAGTCAGTATCTTCCAAGCAAAATGGGCACTATCTGCAAAACTTCACATGCCAGAAGATAAGAGAGAAATCAGGTTAATGACAAGACATTCTTAGAAAACCCTCAGACTTTTTCACAGCATTTTGATTCCTCCAATGTGATTGTGAGAGGTAGTAGTTATCTTTCTACCTGTTTATCATGGAGCCTTATGTATGAGATTCCATAGAGGACACAAAAGATATGTAATACACTCCAAAGTAACTTCTATTTCAGTAGCAAGCAATGAAATGAAGAAAATGAGGCCAAGACAAATAAATATTCAATACCATTAGTGTCCAGAACATAAGATCATGTTGAAAATAGGTCAGTTTTCTCACTGTGTCACTTTGAGGCCATAGGCCAAGAGGAGCACCTGCAAAGCCCTGTCCAAGGTGCTTAGGTAAAACACAGACTAGGGAATATTTGACAATGTGTTGGTTTGCAACTGAAGCAAAGTTGACACTTATGTGGTGAAGGTAACTTTTATCTGGTATGAAGTAGTGATTCTTGAACATCTTTAGAGTCTCTTGCATTGTTCAGTTACAGTTCCTTTACTGAAATTTTAATTATATAGGTGTAATAGTAATAATGTACAGACAACTTATTTAATTCATATAATAGTCCTGTGAGAGACATACTATTATCATCTCTATATTACAGATGAGAATTATACAGATGTTCATCAGTTTGCCCAGATTCAAAGCAGATCCAGAAACAACCCTGATCTGCTAAATCTAGAACCTTCTTATTTTAGTTTTCTGTTGTAGCCACAATGACAAATTACCACAAACTAAGGGATTAAAAGAACAGGATTTACTCTCTCACAGTTCCAGAAGCCAGAAGTCCAAAATCAAGGTTTCACCAGCCTGTACTATATCCAAAGCCTTTAAAGGAGATTCCAGTCATGCCCCTTCTGGCTGCTGGTGGTATTCCTTGCCTTGTAGCCACACCACTCCAATCTCAGCCTCTATGGTCACACTGTCTCCTCTTCTGTCTGTCTTCTTCTACTGTAAGAATACTTGTCACTGAACTTAGGCCCTTTGATTAATACATGGTGATTTTATCTCAAAATCATTAACTAAATTATATCTACAAATGCCCTTTTTCCAATAAGGTGATATTTGCAGTTTCTAGAGAATAGGAATATACACACCACTTTTCAACCCACTACAATTCTACTATCCAAAACATCATACTCTCTAGATGGTTATGTGGCCAAAACAATTAAAAATTGCTTTTAGGTAAGAACATAAAAGATTGTGCTACAGACAAACAGCCCAGTAAACATTTTGGGAAAAGGTGCTTTGTTTTTAGAAATGAGGAGGATAGGGAATTTATGTTTATATTACTGTGATTTTGATGGTTAAAGCTAGGGGGAGTTTTTGCAAAGTTGCCCATATGAAAATGAACAAAACCAGAATGGTTTTGGTGTCCAAGGTTTTACATGAAGGGCAGGTTTGAGGGCTGTATCTTTCCCCCACCTGAATGGAATGAGCTCGTTCACAGAATCACAGAAGAACCAGTGTTGCAAACTATGTCCTTTTCATTTTAATTTATAAATGATCTTTGCTTAAAAAATACTTCTAACTTTTGGAATGTTCATTTTGTTTCTCTTCTACTTCTCATGAGTTCTCAAGGCATACAGTCATCTCCTCTAAAAACAATGATGGGGGTAGGGATTAAAAACAATTAAAAAATAAAAACAATGATGGTATTGCTTCCTTTCCAACACACATTCCACTAAATATTCCCAAAATTACCATATTATCTAAATTATAAATTGCAACTTAAGTTAACAAACACATAACGTAGTTGATCCTCAGCAGAAGCTGATTTGAGCACAGAAGACAGCAAAACAAAATCTAGAGATCTGCAGTGATTTCACAATCTGATGAAATAGGATGATGTTAAGACCAGCATGATGGCTGAGTGCAGAAGACAGAAGGGAGGGGTCTCTTCATAGCATGTCAGAAAGTGTTTCAGAGCTCATTTTTACTGGTTATGGAATTGATAATAGAGACAAAACACACTGTAAAAATATTTATTTCTGGACTGAAAAACACCATCATTTCATCACACCAGAATCCGATATATAGTGCATTATGAATGAAGTAGTAATAATATTTGTCACATCGGACAAACAAAATTGCCTTTGCTTGGGGAGTTTTCTTGTCTGATAAGGTTTAAGCTGCTATCACTGTTGTGAATTCCCTCCTCAATCTCCATGTTGTTTGTGATACCACATTTGTTTTCTCATTATTAACTGTCATTCCAGTGAGAGAAATGAAAGTAGAACAGATACAAGTCAATCAAGTCCAGAAATCCAGACTAGCAATCGAAGACAGAGGGAATTTCAGCACCAAACTAAAATTGTCACTGAATAAATGCTGGCGACTCTATAAAGCATTTAAAGGTTTTTCATCAGGCATGTTACTAGTGGAAGATTTATTTTGCCCTGCATTACCAAATATTCCCACTAACACAGTTCTTCATCAAGACATAATTAAGTTGTTGTCCTTGCTGCAGAGCTTAATTTTCAGATGCCTCACTATCTCACTCTTCAGGTAGTATTAATTAAATTTTACAAGTATAACACAAACATAACACTTACAGACTTTTTGAATTAAGATTTTGCAGCAGTAAATAATATCCATCTTAAGCCTTCATGTTCTACCATAAAGTACTGGATCACACAGTATCCTATTTGATCTTGGTACATTTTTAGACATTTTTTAATCTTGCCTGTAATGATTAAAAAAAATAGACTAAAATAAAATACAATTTATTACTGAAAAAATGTCTTAGCTGTTGACAATTTGATTCTAATTATAAAAGGAAAGCATTCCTATTTATAATCTTACAAATGAAAAAACATGGAGAATAAACTGAAAAAGCTATGATACCACTACCATGTTATTCTTTGGTGTGCCTATTTTGGTGGTAAAATTTTGGATTTTTATAAATTTATGAATAAATACTATATTGAAATCTTGTTATGTGGTAACATAATTGTAGGCATACAAAAATGATTTTTCATGTAAATCTGCAAAATGTAAGACATGCATAATTATTCTTATTTTGCAATGACATCTTACAGCTGAAGGAATTCCCAAGATCTCAGCTAAAACATGATAAGCCTAAATCTTTCTGATTCTATGCCTAATGCTTCTAACTTCACTGTTCTGCTGTTTCTTATCACGCTATAAATATTATATGTATATACATATGGACACGCATTTTATAGAGTAATATATGTGCTACACTATTTGGAACATAGAACCTTTTATTCAGATTTGCATGAAAGCAATCACAATTCTGTCCCTCTGCTATTAAGTATTCCTAGACAATATTATTTTAATGAATGTATCATATTAAATGCATGTGTATCTCAGATTTGTTTATTATAACAATATTGTAATAAGCATCCTTGAACATAAATCTTTAGCCTCCGATTATTTCCTTAAGATAATTCTTAGAAGAGTGCCATGAGAGCTACAAATATTTTTCAGGCTCTTAATATTTATTCTGAATGTGTAGGACAGTGGTTTATATATTATTAAAGATCTACTAAGCTAAAACCGTTCACATAGGAAGTGGGGCTGAGAGCTAGAAGAACTGTGATGGGAAGAAAAAGGAGAGAAAAGAACAAAACAATGGGGGGAAACTTCTGATTAAGAAATGAGTTAAACAAAGAATGAGCTGTCTTCAAAGACACTGACAAATGTTGATGGCCCATGTTTCTTCTTTCTTTTCTTTGGCAAGTTCATCAAAATCTCCCTTTAAGTGCCTTCCCTCCCAGCTCTAGCTAGTGCATGAAGGAATCAGCAAGGCTGCCTTTCAAGCCCTTGCTGTGCCCATGGCAGGTACTTCACTCCCCTCATCCGGGCGGGACATGGGCTTACCATGGGATGCCAAAGCCACTGCTCAGGATTGCTTTCTGGACCACTGCTTTTGAGAAAAATGTTTTATCCAGAAAGTTGTAGCCATATTGCCCCATTTTCTTTTTTGTAATAAATTTCTTAGAGAAAAGGACTTCATGGAATAGCCTGTATTTAATTACCAGGCAGTTGATCAATTTTTCTTACTGTTGAGTTCTCATAGACTAAGACTTATTCTTTGGCAGGATCACTGACATGAAAGCTTCCAAAGCACAGTTCCTTGTCTCTTGTGTCATCTCTATGTTCTCAATATCTGATGAGGCGCCATGATCTTTCTGACTGTGTCTTCCTAGACTATCCCTCTGGTTGTTATCTGAAGTCTCCAGCCTCATTACAGTCATTGAAAGGCCTTGTGAGAGTGGCCTTTTGGAAACTAGCACCTTTTATGTCTTCTTCAACCTGAAAGCTTTAGCTTCTGCCCCAATTGTTTTTCTATAGATAGCTTAGAAACAATAATAGTTAAATGACACCATTTGATCCATCAAACAAACATGATTGAACAGCTACTATGTGCCAGCCAATGTGCTTGTGTCAGGACAGAAGTAGAACATACCATGAATTCTTCAAGATATGTTTAGTCCAGTGAGCAAAATATGCAAATAAACAACTACAATAGATTAAAAGGTACATTGTTAGACAAGAGCCCACAGAGAAGAAGCTGAATTAAATTGGGAGGTAATGGAGACTTCTCAAAGGAAATGGAGAGGGCCCTGATTGATGATATGTAGATGTCAAAGAAGATGGAAAGGAAGGAGAATGTGTTTCTAGAAGAAGCCAGAGTAGGGAGAAGGCATTAAGGAGCACATGGTATGCATGGTAAGATAGCAGAAGTAGCAAATTAAAATCCAGCATGCCAGTTAAATTTTAATTTCAGACAAACAAAATATAACATTTTAATATGCGTATTTCCATTCAATATTTGGGAAATACTTATATTAAAATAGTATTTATTATTTATCTGAATTTCAAATTTAACTGTGAATTTTGTATTTGATCTGACAACCTAATTTGAGAGCAAATGATTACTGGACTATAAGGAGGAAGGAGAGGACAGAGAGTGAGGCAGGGATCCAATCATGATCCTCAGTCCTGCCACTTACACTTAACCTAAAAGCCTGAAACTCTTTGGCAGATTTAAGGGAGGGTAATGAGGATCATACTTGTATGTTAAAGACTTCCTAGGCCTCCAAGTGGGACATGAATCTAGGTGGTTAGATTGCTGAGATGGCCCAAGTGAGGAGGATAGACATTTAAATCAAGGCAATTTTTTTCCCGCTTTCACTCCCCATTGAGTTCTGACTTCACCTGTGTACTTCTGGTGGTGCCCCCAAAGAAAGAGGCTCCCAGATTATCTATGATCCTGACTCAAAGTGGCAGAAATATTAGACCAAGGATGCTTAAACCTTGTAGGTGGACAATACACTGAGAGTAGAAGAAAGGAGATTTCTATATGTCAAATGGGCCTGAAGACACAAGTGGATTTTTATACACACAAGACTAGACATGAAACTACCAAGAAGCTGGACTTGGATTGAACTCCTCATTAAATATCTTATATAATTTGATTGCAAGGCCACCTAACAATTCAGGGTCAATGACTGTCCTGAACACCAGAACTTCTGACTAATTTCCACTCTTTCAAGAGTCAGTTGTTGTTCCCATTCTTCTACCTTAGCAAAACAATAGTGAACTTGGGTGTGAAGTCTGAGGACAGACACTAGGAAGCCACCAGGAGAAGGGCAGAGTGGGTAATTAGGGAATGAGCTCAATATGGTCTCAGTTTTTGAAGCACTCATTGTCTGGGAGGAAGCTCTAAATGAACAGAGCTAACAATAGTACAATTTTGCAAGGAATAAGTACTCTAAATGCAAGCAAATTGCCATGAGAGGAGAGACTCATTTGTAATAAATAGATTGAATATGACTTCATAGGAAGAATACAATTGACAGTGGGTTCTACAGGATCAAGGGTTGATGACAAAGAACTCAAAAGGAGAAAGGAGCCATGATTGTTGCTATGTTCAAGGTACTCCAGCTGAGTTACCTTCAAAGTACTGCAGCTGAGCTGCATGAGGTTTTGTGGGAGTAAATAAGAATGACAGGTGTTAACAAAGGAGTAAGTAGTAGTTTGCAAGATTCTTGACAACTCTAAAGGAATTTGGTCTGTATTCTACAGTTTGTTAGCCAGAAAATAACCTTATTACATCTAAGTTTTAGAAAGATAGGTAAAGTAGCAGGGTGCAGATAACTTAGAGAGGGGAGGAATTTAAGACAGGAAGACAAATAAAACCACTAAAGCAAAGCAGTAATGTTTCCTAAAGTTTATTCTATGGACCTCTGGGTCCATGGCGGCTACTTGCAGGGGGGGAATTAACTGTCAAGCATAACTGGAGATATTGACTTGGCTTTCTCTCATGTCTATAGGTTATTTGGACACAGACATTTTTTTCCTAGTCATCTATGGACCTAATATAAGTGACATTCAAAATAGTTAACAACCCACAATAAATAAACACCAACTAACCAGAAAGGAAACTAACAAGTTACTATGGGCCTTCTGCAGTGGCAGGTATGTCCCAGAACAGGTGCAAGTGGTGGAGGGCTGCAGAGGGAGCATTCAGTATCCCTCTCTATAAGTAAAGTTGCTAGTGTCAACTTTATAGTGAACACTACACATTAAGAATCTGGGGGTGCGCCCCCATGTTCATTGTAGCATAACTCATAGTAGTCAAGATATGAAAACAGCTTAACCATCCACAGATGAGTGGTTAAGAAAATGTGACAATGTTGCAATATATACAATTATCAAATCAACACATTTTACACCATAAAGTTACATATTTTGCATGTCAATAACATCCCAATAAAGTTGGGAAAATAATAAATTTTGTTAAATAAAAAATAACAAACTCACTATGTGATTAAAGAAAAAGATACATTGTCTTCCACTATCTGATTTACATATTTACATCAGGAGGACACACACATTATCTAGAAGCAGACATATCCCAAACTCCCTCTATAGCAAAGATTGCATCCTATGTCTCAAAACTGCCCTCTATGTTTCTTATCCAGTTTTCTCTGGTAAAATCTTGCTAGTTGAGAAAATATTGGAAAAGAGCAGTTTGAAAAATGCCACTTTTTCATGGGAGAGTGAACAAAGTTCAAATATATCTAGAAATCTCCTTCCCCTGCTTTCCCTTTTGCTTTTGGGTCACGACTCTCCATCAAATCAAAAGCTACACCTGTATAATTTGTACCAGACATCTGCCATCATAACTCAAAAGAGTTACCCCTTTCTAACCTCATGACCTTTGCATATGCTATTTCTTTTAATTGCAATCTTCAACCACCACTATCACCATCTTCTTCCAGCCCAAACCTAGAAGCCATGACATTAATCTGAGACCTATCATGGTGTCTCTATTTCAGTCTCATCTCCTCAGAGAGGCCCATCCTGATCACTTTATGTAAAGAGCCACTCTTTTCTATTTGTTCTCTCAATGCTCTATTAGTTTTCTTTGTAATACTTAGCATAACTTGCAGTATAATTTTGTTAGTATGATACATTATTTTACTCCCATCTCTACTATAATATAATATTTATGAAGATGGACAGCACGTGACAGTTCATCACTGTATCACAGATGTTCGGCAAATCCTGTACAAGGAAGAGAAGCAGTCAGGCCAGTAGTCACACAGTCAACCTGGAAAATTGATACCTGTGAAGGGACTCCCGGATCTTCAGGGGCTGCTCCCCTCCTTTCTAGGACAGGATCACCTCCCCACCTCCTACTCTGAACAGAAGACCTTCACATTCGACTGCAGAGAGTTGGTGCTATAAATGTGGTGGATTTGGCCCATATGTGCCAAAGTCAAGCATTCCTGTTATGACAGCTCTACCCAAGATAACTCAGACCTTCTTGGCCTCACATTATGCATTTTACTTGAAAAGAACTGCTGTTCCTCCAGAGCAGCAGAACTGGGCTTTGTTCTTCCAGATTATTTCAAAACAAATGCTTTATATTACTGTATACAATTGTGGTGAGTCCAGTGGTTGTAAGCAGTTCCACACCAGGCAAAATGCACACCAACCACATGGCTTTGCATCTTAAATGACTTCATCCAGTGTTTTGTTTTCTGTTGCCACAACTGTACTTGTTCTACTATAAAGTAAGTGACATTATAAAATAAAAGTCCTAAATAATCTAATTAGTTTTTCTCCTCTCTGGCATAACTTATACTTTACATAATAAAGAAGAAAAGAAATGTAGGCTTGATAATGCACTGGGACTCTGGGAAAATTGATACAAATATGTTATGCTTTTCAGCTTTTCACCATAAATATTTTATAAATCTTGTGAATCTGCATACATTAAAAAAGCATGAAATAGAAATAACCTACACATTTATAGACATCTTCCATAGCAGGAAAAGAGTTACTAACACACTTTACTCTTGCTGACATATAAAAGCATAGCAAAGAAGAGACAACTAGCGAGCGAGCGAGAGAATGAATAGGTATATGGAAACATAGACAATAGATCTGCAAGGATCTATACATATAATCACTGGACAAAAGCCAGGGTACAAGTTTATATCCTATTAGTAACTAACGTATATGAAGAACTTTAGATAGACTTATTACCATGCCATGAATTTTCTGATTTTATAGTCAGGACAAACCTATGGATGATTAAGGCAGAAGAATTTTCCCATTTTACAAACAAGGACTCAAGACTCCACAGTCACCTAGGGCTTTGCCAAGGTTACACAGCTCAGAGGGGAAGAGCATCCTGGGTTTTCAGTTCACTCTTTGTCCATGACTCCACAGTCATTTATATGCTTTGGATGTAGAAAATTATCTAAGAAATAAATTCTTTTATTTTTATACTATTACTCAGTTAGGGTTGGGGTATCTGAAATATTTTTGTCTGATACAATGTATTTTATCTGCAAGTTAAAAATGTTTCTAAGATGCTGGTTCAGCAGAGTTCAGGAAAATGTATTAGTTTTGGCTTCAGCAATCCTAAGACAATTTGCTGTGTCATCTGTATTCACAATTGGCTATCAGGCAATATCTTATACCACTTGAGCCCCAAAATCACTACCACATTTTATTTCTGAAATTGAACTAATACTTGGGGCTTTCAGCTACTCTACCTAGAAATCCAAGCACTGATTTCCAAGCTAATGTTCTTATTTTTATATTTCAATATTACTGATATATTTAACCCAGTCCAAGGGGGAGATAATACTCTATTTCTTCTCCTTTTGATCTTCCCAGCATGTCTTCCCATAAGAAGGAACATTTTGCCCATTGACAGAAACCAGAAAAGTAATTATCGTTTGTTAAGGATTTGAAGGGAAAATAAAAAGGTCAACGAAAAGAGGAGAAATAGTAGATTATTGATGAATGAATGATATCATTGTTAAATGTTATTGCTTTTTCTAGTTGTTGAGTGTTATAAACACTCATTTTTTTTTAAAGATTCACCATGCATCAAAATTATGTAGCTTATGATCTTGAGCAAGATCTTTGAAAACCCGGAATGCACTGTGTGCTCTGTCACCCTGGGAGAATTAACCATGTGTGAGAATCTCCTAAAATGTCTGAAACATCACTGGGAGGAAGAAAGAGAACAATCACATTAATTGGAGAATATTCCATTCCAATCATAGAATTTATTTTGAGCAATAATGCATTCTTGTTTAATTTCTATCACTATCATATGTTTGAATTATGCAGTTTATTTTACAATTAAAAAATACTAGATTACTATGTAGAACAAAGTTAATGTTTCTGTGAGGCAGGGTTTCTGTGACATAGTTAAGAGAGAGTAGGAATAGCACTGGATTTATATTCAAGGCAATAAAAGAATTATTTCCTTATTATACTGTCCTCTAGGCAAGCAGGTGCTTATGATAAGGATATACTCTTTCTACCATAGCAAGCAGTTGTTTTTTTAGCTATTCATTCTGTTCTTACCCTGTACCCCATACTAGTAATACAAAAAATTCCCCTACAACATACTTGTTAAACAGTTACATCTTTTTTTTTAGAAGTCCTCTATCATTTGTCTATCACTGCTTCATAAGCTTGGTTGTGTGTATTGAATTTCACACACCTATCTTCTTTGAAATTACTACTGAGAAGCCTTTATTTCAACTTTTTCATTTTCCTTTATTACTAGTACTTCATCCATCTAAGTAGCTCAGTGAAGTAATCATTCCTTCAAAGACCGTTTCCAGATACTTGAAGGGAAACTGAACACTTTCAGGAGATTTTGAGTCCCTGCAACTCACAAGATTATGTAGAGAAAATACATGAAGAATATTAAAATCAAATTTTTGAATTTCTCTCAGTTGTTTCATGTCTTAATTAGAATGTTTGCCACAGAGACATCAATATTAAGCTTAATGGTGAGTTTTGAAAATGCATGACAGCCATGATGACAAATTCATGATCCTGGAAATAGATTGGGATGATTTGACCCTGCTCTCAACATTTGCAAATAATGAACTGATTAACCTCAACTCCTCCTACCTTAAGGTATTATCATTCCCTCTGGTAACTTAAACAGGAATTTCATAAGAATTTGATGAAATGGTCAGCACTGAGAGCTCTTTTTTATCCCTGAAATGATAAGAATCTGTACTTGTGAATTGTGATTCTCTTTCCTAATCACATTTATGAAACTCTTCTTAATCATTATGGTTTCTATTGATTGCACATAAAGACATTTTCTACTCTTCTCCAAATCTGTCTTCTAAAAATATCTTTTACTCAGGAAATAGAGACAATAAGGTCATTTTATTCTCTCATCCTTTATAGTATTTTTATCATTTTTATTCAATTATATTGGAAACCAGGTAAGAATACCAAATCATTCTCTCAGTATCATGTTTTATATTCCTTTAAATGCATTGTGTTTGGAATACTTCTGAGGTCTCCTTGTCATCCAGATTTTCACAGTTATGTATCAGCTAACTCTCAGATGTTAAAGGGAATCAATATGAATACTAAAAATTTTAGAATTTTTTAACACTACATATATTACCTACCACTCATATTTGTCACATTATTATTTTAGTTTTAAGCATTTTTTGAAGTCTTTCCTAAAATGTCATGTCAAATTTCCAATGGATATAAGGCATGGGTATAAGATATAAAACCATAAAATACAGAGAAGAAAACATAGGCAAAACATTCCATGACATAAACCTCAGAAATATCTTTGCAGCAAGTAAAGCAAAGAAGAATATAAACAACTGTGACTACATCATACAGAGTTTCTATGCATCAAGAGACAGCAAACAGAACAAAGAGAAACATGACAGAATGGGAGAAAATATTTGCATACCATACATCTGATAAGGGACTATTATCCAAGATCTACAAAGACCTCATGCATGCAACTCAACAAAAAGTAAACAGAAAAACCTAATCAAAAAAAAAAAAGGCAGAATAGCTAAATAGGCACATCTCCAAAGAAGGCAAACAGATGGCCAACAGGCCATCATCACTTACCATCAGGGAAATGCAAATCAAACCCACAATGAGATACCTCCGCACACCAGTGAGAATAGCCCACTTAAAAAAAAAAAAAATAGAAACAAGTGCCGGCGAGGGTGTGTCAGAAAAAAGGAAGTCTCTTACATTGCTGGTGGGAATTTAGACGGGTCCAGCCCTGATGGGAAGCAGTGTGAAAATTCCTCAAAACTGAAAATGGATCTGCCATACAATCCAGTAATTACACTCCTAGGTATCTACACAAAGAACACAAAAATACTAATTCGAAAGAAAACCTGCACCTCTACGTTTATTGCAATGTCATTTACACAACTTAGATACCTCAGAACAGATGAGTGGATCAAGATGGGGTATAAATACACAATGGAATACTACTCAGCAATCAAAAAAGATGAACTCTTGCCATTTGTGGCAACATGGATGGAGCTGGAAGGGATTATGCTAACTGAAATAAACCAGGAGAAAGATAAGTACTGGATGGTCTCACTTATATGTGGAATGTAAAGAAAGCAAACAAAGGTCAAAGACAATTTTTAAAATCAGCCTTTGAAAGCTGACCATAGATCTGAGACATCCAAGAGGGGAGGGAGAGGAATGAAAAGTGAAGATAGAGTGAGAATACACTGGACTATGGCAGAGGACTGTGGGTGCTTTTGTGGTGGAACAGCATTGGTGACCCCACACCTGAGGGGAGAAATCCTACATTGCCAAAATATTAACAAGAATGTAAAACAATGATCATTAATAATAAATAAATATATTTTTAAATAATTGTAGGGTAAGGTAAAAGGTATCAGGATTTTCTACCCTCCCACCATCAGGATAGATGAGGGAACCCTGTGATCCTGGGTTCATGCCTGATGGCGGGCACCTGAAGTGGGTACACCTGCGCTAAGACTGTGCTTTTAAGGGTGGCGTCACAGGGACGCCAGAAGCCGAGAAAGCAGCAGCAGAAGCCGAAGAGAAGCCGAGATCACCAGAGAGCCCAGATAGAGTGAGGATTTGCTGGGGGCTGGGAGGCCTGCCAGCCTCCCAGCCCCCCAGCACCCCTGCCTGCCATATGCCTGGTGAACCCCAATAAAAGACCTGCAAAAAACCCACTGAGGACTCTGACTCCTCCTTTACCCGGTCTGCATGGGATCAGAAAACCTGCACTGTGCCCGTTCCTGCCTTTACAATAATAAAATAAAATTATTTTTAAAAAGCGCATGAATGAAGAGGGAAAAAATGGTTGAAAATTTAGGGAGCCAGGCAAGTCAGAAATGTTTAGGAATAGAACAGTCTCTCTGTGTTTTGTGTGATAAGGTCTTAGTGAGTACTTGAGGATCCAGCTTCCTTCAGGAATGACATCATCATGTAAGTTAGAATATCTCAGAGATCATAAGAGAAGGGCGTAGAACACTTATCACCAATACTGAACACCATGTGCTTTATTCTATCTATTTAATCAGTTAAATGTTCCTGTGAGACAGGTATTATACCATTTACTGATGAAAACCTGAGGTTCACAACTAAGTCATGGCAGTATAAATCTGAAATCTTATCTTTCAGATTCCAAACTTCACCTTACTTCCACACAATTGATTCTTTATCCTTCCTCTGTAATTACTACAATTATCAGCTGTCTTCAAGACTAATTTTAGAAAGATTTAGAGAGAACTTCTTCCAAGTGATTTTTCAATAAAAGATGCATCCTCAAGGCACATACCATTCCCTTAATCTTCGAGGGAGCTTGTTTCTGTGTTATCATGAGGCTTGTGCATGCTATGTATTCAAGCCGGTTGATAGCTTGCAGGGCAAACCATTCTCAAAACAGAACCAATGAACACCACTAAATCAAGAGATTCTTTTTCATTTAAAAATCTCATGTGGCACCAAGTACAGTACATTCTACCAGTAGGCACTCAACAAATAAATGATCAGTTGAATCTAATATTATCCTTGGGAGTGTTTACAACATATGTTAATGCAATAATTACATGAGTTTAAGTGAATGACTTAGTAATTCTGAATACCCCACTGATAAACTGTGTTACTTGAATTTTTTAATCTCTCTGAAGCTAATTCCCCATGTTTAAGATTAATCATAACATCTACTTTATTTATGTAAGTGTCTAGGCTATTGTTTATTACATAGAAGGCACCTAGTAAACAGTAACCATTTTAATATTTGATTTATCAATTTCTTATAATAAACATTTAATAATAATAAACATAGAAATATGTTGCCCATAATTGAACTATTAGATGATTAGTTATATACCTGATTTTTCTTCCAGAGGCTGAGTGCAGATAACTTTCTAGAGATATTTGTTTTCCAAAAATATGTTATTTGTGTGCCTTGACAATGGTTGGGATAGTTTGAGTCATGAGGACACCTCTTTAGTAGTAGCATATGAAAGGAAAAAGCAGTACTTTGATTTAACAGGCCCACCCCCTTGAAATGCAGAATGTTATTAAGAGAATAAGGGAAAACTGCCTCTGAACAGGAAAACACAGCAATTTTACCCTACAGACAGGGGTTGTTAAGTTGGTCATTTTAGAAATATTCCCAGCCAGCTCTACACAGATTCTTTCAATAGAGAGAACTACTGTCAGGTACTTCCTAGATGGCTGGAACAGCACTCTAAACAAAGATACCAAAGACCTGGACTGAAGTTACAATAGTGAGACTAGAAAGCAAGAGACATTTCAAAAAAGAGGTGGATGCTAAGTTTCTCCATCCAGATGGATATAGGATAAAAGCAAAGAAAAGGCAAAGATGACTCCAAGATTCCCAGCCTTGGAAAGGCATACGGATATGGTATATTTGCTGGTGATAAGAGGAAGGCGTGCTTATGGCAGGAAGCCAAGAACATGCCATTTCCTCAGGCTTCTCTGTCCTTTCTATGCGTGACAGATTCAACTGAGCATGAGCCTGCACAGAAATAACATGGGTCTTTTGAGACAGCACATATACTTCTGCTTCGAATAAATCAGATGGATTCTATGGGTCTATTTTAGTATTTCTTAAGAAATTAAAACTTTGGATTGTTTCAATGACGCACCTTTGTGGTGAAGGGGAATGTACAGAAAATCATCATCAGGGTAAAGTGAACAGAGACCAGCATTTGCTGTTGACTGAAATTTCCTGAGGCTGTGTGCTCAAGTCAAGTCAAGGACTTTCTGCTGCCAAAAATTATTCCTATCCTATTAGCATTTTTTTCTTTACTTCGTTTTCTAAATTCACAAACTATATCCAAGAATCCCTTACAGGGATATTTTGAAGTCTCATTAGTTAACATTTATGAAGTGCTAAGTATTATATGAATATGGAAAGTGATAAGGATAATTTCCCAATAGCTCTATTTTCATGTCATACTTTCTTGCTATTTCCCCAATCACATTATAGAATTAGAATAAAATAATTAAAAATGGAAATAAGAAGATAGAAGGATAGAAAGCAAAAGCCATACAGGTAAGATTTATTTTCGGATGGCATTGAAAGAAGGATTTGATCTACATTATCACTAATCAACAGAGAAATAGAAGGAATCTGATCATGGCATGAATTGGCAAGGCGATGTGATGATTGAACTGGTGTATGAGGAGGAAAGTTGTCTTAGAATCACTTGATGACAAGAAGGAAGATTCATAAGAACAGAATATGGTATGCCCAGGGATCTTATGACTCACTGACAATACTTTGATAATTCTGAGGTTGAGTTAAATAAGGTCGTGGGTTCAGAGGGGTTAAGCTAGAGATGTTTTATAAAAATCACAGTCTATTGCCATGGTTGCATTTCTCACTTTCCTCAGGATCTAGAACAGTATCTTCTGCATTCTGGATGTGTGGAAATTTGAGGATGTGTGAGTGTGGGGGGGGGAGGGGTGTGTGTAAGCTGGGCAACAGCAGACAATGTAATTCCATTTTCAAGTGCTATTGTTATTACATAAACTGAGGATTCCTGCACCCTGAACTTGAACAAACTCTATATTTAAATTATCTGATTGTGGCTATTTTGAGGAAGTCAGTCTGAGTGAGTTACTTTCCAGGATCACTGAACATAAGAATTTTCATCTTACATTTAAAAAAGCAAAATGTAGGATGATGATGGATTAGTGGACCAGTTTCTAGGTCATAAACAAAAAAAGTAACTAAATAGGCTTACAAATTGAAAGTGGGACAACTTCAGGTCATAAGCTAGTTACTTCAATCCAATCTCTATCAAGGAGCATGTGATATTACTACCAAGTAAAACTTTTATGTATTTTGGAATGAGTGAGTCCTAATTGCCCAAAGAACAAAGATAAGGTATTTTGGTATCCTTTGACTATCAAACCAGGAAGTTGATGGAAGCTTTACTTTTTTTCAGGTACATATCTGAAACCCAAGTTGTTTTATCACAATCACCATTTCCAGACTGCCATGGATAAGTCTACTTAAAGCTTACTTTATTATTCCCTTTTGACATTTGTTTTTAAAAAAGTAAGATCTCAAGGCAGAAAAAGGTATAAAATTGCAAAGAAAAGTTTGGCATATTTAAGGACATTGTCGTGACCCAGTTATCGGTAACCAAAAGAAGACAATCCAACCAAAGAAGTTATTTAAAATATACCAAATGTGGAGTGTAGACAGTCTGCAAGGAGAGGATGGGCAGCTGTTTTGCCAGTGGCAGACCATCAGGAAGGGTGGGGTCTGGCCTCAGAGCCTGGCCACAATTCACATCAGCCTGTTGGTTCAGGGTATAAGCAAGGACTCCAGGTGCTTATAGCAGGAAGGCAACACCTCACATATAGAGAAAAATTAGTATTAGAGAGATGACCAAGGACAGGTACTCTGGAATAGTGGGGGGAAAGACAGGAGATCCATTTAGGAGAAATGGAATACTGTGTGAACTGAGTCTGGTAAGAGTCAGCGTGGGTGAGATGGGCCACGGCTGTTAGGAATAAGTAGCTGGGGGTCAAGTGACACCAGTCATGGAAAAAAGAGATCTCACATGCTTGGCTGTCAGAAAGATCTGGTGGTTATTGTTCTGATGTCCAAGAAAACAATAGGAGAACCCAAATCAAACACACATCTCAGATCCCAAGATGTTCTTTTGTTTTTCTATCTTCATCTCCTTTTCCTGTCTCTCACAATGATTCCTTCTTATTTTTGGTCTCGCTGTGCTAATTTTAAATATTTGATTTCTTTGTTCTATTGTGCTCCTTGCATTTTTCTTCCCCCCCCCACCCCACACACATACCCTCTCAATTCTCCTAAAGTTCCCCTTTGCTCTGTCTGCTGGTGTCTCTCATCGGCTCCCTCACCATTTGCTCATCTTTCCCTCTGTTATTTCTTCCCCAGCCCTACTGTCTCTTCTTACCCATCACATAAAATGACATATTTATTAAAAATTTAATGTAACTATTCAATGAAATTTTAAATCCCTGCTTTTAAAATTTAGATCTTTATTTTTTTATATTTCTTTCTAATAAAAAGATCAACTCAAATTATTTTCCTTTTCACACATCTGTCTATCAGGACATGGTTTCCCAAGTGGATCGATGACTTTTAAGGAAAAAAGAGTTTCTCCCTCCGTGTTTCCAAATATCCTAATTCATTATTTTAAAAAACATGAAATTGAGGAAAACAATGGCATTCTTTGTACTTTATTAAATTCTATCATCACATTGATTTACTATCTCTTTGTTACACTTGTGATAAAGAAGATGAGAATCTGAACCACTGTTATAAATTCTAACAATTATATTCACCACAAGTAGGTTTCTTTGAACATCACAGTTAAGGGAGATGAGCATCTAGTTCAATAATAGTGGTGGCTGTAGATTCCATGGTAATAAAAAAACAATCACTAAAGCAATAAGCTCTCAGCATACAGTGCTTCCAGGCAATGACCAGCAGTTCATTTTAACACAATGAAGCCTCATTCCCATATGATATAGGACAGGTAGAATGTGATTATTGCACATTCTTTATCTATTCATCCAGATCTCCATGCATTTTCTGACCTCTAATACTAAAATTTTTATTGAGACTTATATTCTCTATTATCAGCCAGCGCTAGCAAACTAGAATTGAAAAAGGTAACAACAATAGATCTGAAGAATTTATTGTCTGCCATAAGGGTCTGCCTCAATGAGGCTGAGCAGCTGCCTTAAAGCTCTTATGGTACCACCATCTACAACTCAAAGGGGAAAATGAGTATCTTCAATTTTTCAAAGGGTAAAGAGAGTACAATTGTCTTTATTAGGTGTTCAAATCTTTGACAAGAGAGGCCTGTCAGACAGTATCGGTATGTGCCAGTTGGCATGCAGATTGAGGTTGTCAGTCTAAAGTCAACCAATGTTTGCAAATCTGCATAGTAAACATCAGTCATTGCTGCCATGATCCCAAGAATATTGCTAAAGGATCACTGTCCCTTAAAACTTACATTGCAGGAGAAAAAAATAAATGTGCACTTGTTTGTATATATTATATATATATATATATATATATATATATATATATTAGTGTTTGATACTCATTCATACATGGCAGGCCACACACCCATTATTTTACAGGTTTATCTTGATGATAAAAGAGTTTTCTGACTGTCTTGTTCTAAGGCATCCTTTCTCTGCATTATTCCTTATCCCTTTGAAAACTTCATCCTCATCCCTTCCTGGGGTCAGGCCTACTTCTAATGCTTCTTGGAATCTCTATGTCACGAATTCAATAAATGTATTTTATAAAGTAAGTCTAACACACATTGTAGTACTTACATGTTATAACAAAAGAAATATGTAAGAAGATCCTAATAATAGGGGAGAACAATAATGTTCTTGGAAGGGAAGACTATATTTATAAAATATTTTCAGTTCTTTCCAAGTAAATGTATACTGTGAGACAATTCCAATCAAAGTCACAAAAATTCCTCTCCCCATTTTGAAATATTACAGAATGATTCTAAGATATGTTGAAAAGAAACAAAGATCATTAAGATTTCTTTTCAAATAATGACAGTGAAGAGGAAATTTCTCTACTACCAATTAACATGTATTCTGCAGCACCAGCAATGAAAGCCAGGGTGGTATCTGTGCAAGAACAGACAGATGGACAATGGGACAGACAATTGAGATGGAAAATCTGTGCAGACTGAGCCATATATATTTTGTTCATGACTGTTCATTATTCTGATATCACCGCAGTACCTGACACATAGTAAACATTTGTAGAATAAATGAATTAGCACAGTAAAAGCAATATAAATAGTATCATATCGGAATGTAAATGCTCACACAACATAAGAAAAAGTCAGAGTCATCCATCCATGAAGAACAAATGTTTTATTCAAAAAGTATTATTTCTTGAATAGTTAAAAAGTTACCATTTAAGAGAACATTATACTGTTTTAATCATCACCTCACAGAATGCACGACAGAAGTTGACTTCATTTATAATTCAAGGGTAAAAAAAAAGGATTTATAAAAAAGGGGAGGGAGACATAGGTGACTGTAAATTTCATCTTTTGATAGGAAATATAGGAACTCATGGAGGGAGAGGTGAAGAACTTTCAATGTTAAATATCAATTCAGATATTAACAAGAAAAAAATTATTTCTACTGTCAGTATTCAGGGTCAATGCCTGTGGCCACATAAGCTTTCAAAACACAACTTGGGGAGCAGTCACTTACATGGCAATGTGCCCTGGAGGAAGGCAACGTGTTCTCCCTGTGGGGCCACCACCCTCAGTAATTTTGTTCAAATATATTAAATATAACAATATAATACCAGAAAGTATCCACTTTTATTGGCAAAATCTTAGGAAAGTTTTGAATTCCCTTTATGTATCAGCACACAGAAAGCTCAAGCTCAGCACTCAGAGAATCTCAATCAGTGTTTTTCAACATGTGATTTCCAGACCAGCAGCATAAGCATCACCTGACTCTCACAACACCTACTGAATAAGAAACTTTGGATAGAACCCAGTATCCAGGCTTGTAACTGATGTTTGCTAAAGTCTGAGAATTACTGGGTCAGATGAAACAAAATACTATCCATATTATCACTGAATCCACAGCCTCTTCTCAGTTCAACTCTACTTCCTTTACTAGTATGAGCAACAAGTATCATTTTCATACACAAGAGCCTTATTTTTCTACCCTAGACCCTTCAGTCAAACAGATTGTGAAAAAACAAATTTGATCAGCATGCAACCCTATGTTGGTAACCTAGAATTTTTGCCACTCCATTATGTACAAGGTTGAAGATTTATAAATCAAAGCTGAAGAAAATATCAACAGCACCTAGGTTCTACAAAGTGAATAAGAAAGCTGAAGTAGTCAGAGATACAATTGCCCCAATCATAAATGACCCCTTAAAACATTCTAATAAGAAAAGACAATGCCATCTGTAGTAGGTTGAGGAATCTCCATACAGCTTTCCATAGTGGTTAGATCATTTTGCACTCCCACCAGCAGTGCAGGAGTGTTCCTTTTTCTCCACATGCTTGCAAACATTTGTTGTTGCTAGTTTTTTTAATATGTGCCATTCTCACTGGTGTAAGATGGTATCTCATTGTAGTTAAGATGGTATCTCATTGCATTTCCCTGATAACAAGTGATGCTGAGCATTTTTTCATATGCCTGTTGGCCATTTGCATTTCCTCTTTGGAGAAGTTTCTTTTTAGCTTTTCTGCCCATGTTTTGACTGGATTATTTTCTTTGTTTTTGTTGAGTCTCATCAGCTCTTTGTAGATTTTTGTGATCAGTCCTTTATCATTAGTGTTGTGTGCAAAAATGGTCTCCCAGTCAGTGGGGTTTCTCTTTGTTTTGGTTATTGTCTCTTTTGCTGTGCAGAAGCTCTTTAATTTGATGTAGTCCCAGCTGTTTATCTTTGCGTTCTTCAACCTACTAAAGACAGAGCTTCCATATGTTCCAGCAATTCCACTCCTAGGCATTTACCCAAAAGACACAGAAACATTAATTCAAAAGGGCATCTGCACCCCTATGTTTATAGAACACTATTTACAATAGCTAAGCTATGGGAAAAAACCCAAATGCCCCCAAAATAGATGACTGGATCAAGAAGATGTGGTACATATACAAACTGGAATATTACTCAGCAATCAAAAAAGATAAACTCATGCAATTTCCAGCAACATGGATGCAGCTGAAAGGGATCATGCTCAGTGAAATAAGCCAGAAAGAAAAAGAAAAATACCAGATGGTCTCACTCATAGTAGGAATATAGAATACCTAAATAAGGGACCAGGAAAAAGACTAATTACAGTAAAGAAAATCAAAATCAACAAGCAACTATAAACCAGAGACACAATACAGGGGCAGGGGAGAGGAGGAGAGGGATTAGGGTCAAAATAAGAGGGGTGAAGTATGTGGGGAATATAACCAAAATGAAAATGCATACATTGTGCAAAAATGAAAAATGATGTACAAATTACATAAAATAAAATATATTTTTAAAAAGAAAAGACAATGCCAGATACCACTTGATGGCTTTAGAAAAACATAAAGAAATGATACATGATGCTGAAGGATGGAGGTTAATTTCCAGAAGAACTAGGAAGAGAGGAAGGGAACAGTCATTGTTGGAAGGCAGGTTTGAGATACCCATGTGTATATCCCTCACCCAATGGTGTTTCTTTTATCTCTGTTAATACCCCCATGAAAAGAGATGATTTGTCAGAAAATTCTCAAGTCTAAGAAGCTTAGGTATCAGATCAACCAACAAATCATAGAAAGAAAATTCGAAGAGTTCATTTATGAATGTGAAAGTACTAAGTCTCTTCATTATTGAAAGACAGAAAAACTCAAGACATACAATTTATTTTTAATTTTTTAACTTGTCAAAGATTAGATGAAAACTCACAATGCTAATAGAAATATTAACTTATTGAAAATATTCTAGAAGGTAATGTGGCAAGTTACATTAAGAACTTTAAAATGCTGAATCTGGCTCAGATATTTCTTTATAATATTTATAAGAAACTGTAAAGAACAAAAGGAGTGAAGCAGCCTTTGTCTGCAGCTAGCAACTCCCTGGTCTCTACTCACATCAACCTGCCTCACATTCCTTTGAGGTCATCATTCCTTATATACAAACCATGCTTATTTTTAGTTATCACTATAATTCCTCTCTCCAGCCTCCCGATCATCAGTCCTACTTAATCAGTCCTCCATCAAGCAATCAGGTCACCCCACTTATCCTAGACCCACTGATTATTGAATTACTATCCTTGTCCCCAACTACACACCATTCACCCTCAAACCATGAGCAAGGATGATCTGCAACCTACCAGTTAAGGTCTCAGGCTTTTCACAGCCATCCTTGGCATTTTTCACACTCAGTTGCAGAGAAATGATTTTCTGTCTGTGTCAATAAAACTAAAGAAAGAAGAACCTTATGATGTCTGTGTGGGAGCCTTAATTCTAGCAAGATCTGCTTTTCTCTGATCTCCCTTATCTCCTCTCTTCATAGTTAAATAGCAAAATCAAATTACAGTGCAATAGCTCTATCTCTAGGCCACAGAGATTGTGCACCAACATTTATCTTAGTTTAGGTCTTGAATAACTGTGATCTCCTAGTCTGAAAGGACCTTCTTCCCCTGCATTTCTACCTTTTCTAATAGGAATTCACTCTTGTCTCCTTAAACTTAATAAAATAACTAGGAATCTAACACTTAATAAAAATTCCAACAGTCATTTTTTTAATTACATGCTAGGAATAATATAATTTATATTTTATAGGTTAATTCCCGCAACCTTATCATACCTCTATTTAGGAATTGTGGTCCAGAAAGTTAAGAAACTTGGATTAATATCCCATAGCTAATAAATTATAGGATTGTGTTTGGATAAGAGTCTGGCTACATGAAGCTCTCATACACACAAGCTGCCTCTCTACTAATGCCTACCTTTAGTCAAAGAGTTTATAGTCACACAGTAGATATTTTAATGAATACCTTTTCATAATAACAGGGAAGAAAAGATTATTTTACACAGAGGTTTCATGATTACATGTGTTTTGTTTTTAAACTTATTCATTTGTATAACCACCTCCAGCCATCATGGAATGTTCTTTGTGTAAACTATTAAAAGCTAATTTAATATTTCTTAGTAATATCAATAAATATTATGAGTAATGCTCCCTTATCTGAAAAAAAAAATTGTAAGAAAGTGCTCAGAAAATTAATTATTTAAAATGATTGCCAAAAATATAATAAAATATTTAGCTACATAAGTGAAACACAATGGTATGCTAACTTGTATATAGTGGTTAGTTTTTACTAACTAGTATATAGTTAAACGAATTATAAAACATTACAACATACTGAAGGAATTAACATTTTTTTTTCCTTTTGAGTAGAAGAAATGGAGTATAGGCCAGAGACCAGGTGGATCCAAGGAAATATTCTGCCAATTGGGAGCAGTACGTGAGACAGGAGAGGTCTACTGCACACATATGGGTTAGCTCCTTAGCCGGGAATCAAATCCAGGCCACAGCAGTAACAGTGCTGAGACTCAACCTCTGGTCCACCAGGATGGCCCAAGAATTAACATTTTAATGATAAATTCAAATTATAATAAACAACTTTGTATTAGAATAAAAACAGACCCTAGAGGTCAATGGAACAGAATTTTAGGTCCAGGAATAAATATGTGGACACTTAATTTATGACAAAAGAGCTAAGAGCTCACAATGGAGCAAGGAAAATCTCCTTAGTAAATGCTGCTGGGAAACTTGGATAGTTACGTGCAAAAGAATGACACTTGACCACACCTCATCATATGCACAAAAATTAATTCAGAATAGATTAAACACTTGGAGATAAGACCTGAGGCTACTAAATATATCAAATAAAACTTAGATCATGTGTTCTTTGCCTGAGATGTGTTCTGGGACTTGACTTCAAGAGCAACAGAAACAAAAGCAAAAATAAACAAGTGGAACTACATCAAACTAAAAAGCTTCTCCACAGTGAAACAAAGAAAGATGCATCAAAATAAAAAAAGACATCCTAGTGAATGGGACAGAGATTTGTACATTATACATCCCACAGGGGTTAACATCAAAAATATATGAAGAATTCATAAAAACTCAACCATAAAAAAATCAAACAACTGGATTTTTCTTGAAAAAACACTTTTTCAGGGGCCTCCCTGGTGGTGCAGGGGTTAAAGTCTCAGCTCTATCAAGCTAGCACCAGCCACTGTGGCCTGAGTTCAATCCCCGGCCAGGGAGCTAACCCACATGACGCAGTAGAACTCTCCTACCTCACCTGCTACTCCCTTCAGCAGTGTATTTCAGTGGATCTGTGTATTCTGTTCCCCACTCTCCCTGGCAAATCCTCTTACCCCCCAGCATCCCTGTCTTATACCCTAGTTCTTGTATGCATAAATAAATCTTAAAAAAAAACACCACTTTTTCAAAGGCACATATATGCCAAATAGGTACATGAAAAGATGTTCAGTCTCTCTCAGTATTACAGAATGAAATGCAAATCAAAACAACAATGAGCTATCACTTCACACTTGTGAGAATGGCTATTATCCAAAAAGCAAGAAACAAGTTTTGGAGAGGATGTGGCAAGAAGAGAGCTATATACACTGTTGGTGGGAATGCAAACTGAAGAAACCATCATGGAAAATTGTGTGGAGATACTAAAAAAAAAAAAAAAATAGAAATTCCATCCAATCCAGTTATCCCACTTCTGTTTATTTACCTGAAAAAAATACAAACACACTAATTAGAAGTGATGGATGTACTCCTAGTTTCTGCCTATTGACTAACAAATGGATAAAGAGGATGTGGTATATATATGGAACACTATTCAGATATAAGAAAAGTAGAACATCTGCCATTTTGCAAGAACATGACTAGACCTAGACAGTATTATGCTTAGTGAGGTAAGTCAGATGGAGAAAGACAAACACCATATAATTTTATTCATATGTGGTATATAGAAAAAATAAACAGAGGAACTAAACAAAAATAAATTTTTGTACTACAAGACCAATTATTGGTTACTGGCAGGGAAAGGAGAAAGAAGGTGGGTAAATCAATACAAAGGAGACAATTGTATGGTGAAGGATAAAAATGGATTTTAGTGGTAAATTTAATGTAATATATATTTAAAATATATATATGTTGATTTTCCATCATGCAAACTTGAAATTTTTATAATGTTATAATGCAAAATCATTTCAATTAAAATGGAATTTAAAAAAGAAAGTATATAGACATTTCAAAGCAAGCCAATTTTTTAAATCATCTCGGTTTTACATAAATACTTTAGCAATAAAAGTCAATCAACTAGTTTTAATTGTTCTTGGTGATCAGTTTACATGTTGAGCAAACTGATTCTTACAGGCACAGTACAAATATAATTGGTGTAAAAAATTTATCAAGATCTTAGCTTAAAGCAAGTGTCTTGTGGGCATATGTATAACAGCTTTCCAGGGGAGGAATTTCAATATCATTCAAAGAAATAATCACAGAGGAAAAAAATGGACTAGGCAACTTGTTTAAGTATGCCAACGTTACTATGACAACCATAATTAGTTCCATTTAACAGGAAAACAATGGATTTGTGAACTCAGAATAGTAGTCAGATATATGTCTTCTAATTTATTTCTACAATTAGAAATACAAAGAGATAATTGAGTACAGTACTGTGTCTGCCCTGACATTGGCTTTTCAGATAATAATTGATCATGTGGGCTGTGGGGGAACTAAGATAAATCTCCTTTAGAAATCCTATCTGAATACTAACCACTACCTGAGATCAATTATTCTCTATAGGATAAATAAAACTGACAAGTTTTTTGTTCCAAAATGACCTAAAAAACAACAGGGATTCCCCTGCTATACCTCCATTTCTAACAGGGGGAATCAGTTTAAATTACAGAGGTTAACTAAAGGCAAATCAATAGCTGGAGCTGTCAGCATTTTGTGAATCGGCTCATAAAAACTTTCACACCCCCACACACCCTTTTTTTTTTTTTTTTAATCTTGCTTTTGAGAAAGTAAAAATATGGCCACATCAACTCTGGAACATATGAACTTGGCTGTGATTATTGCCTCCCTTTGGCTGAGTCAGCACTGACTTACAGCTATGAAGTAACGGGAAGTGACAGCCTCAGCCTTCCAGCCTGCGCATGTTTTGTTGCAATGCCTTCCACCACTGACATATTTTATACATTGGTCTTCTCTATTGATACTATTATTGGAGTTTTTAAGCAATTTACAAGTTAATTTGCTCTAAAAACATTCCCCTGTTTAAAAATATATATGTATTTCTCCTGTGCAGGATAGGGAAAATAGATCAGCTATAAGCAATTTTGGTAATACAATAGCTACCTTGAATTGATTACCTGAAAGAAATTTGCAGCCTTTTCTCATTTAATCTCACAATCCTATGGGGAAAGTATTAGCATCTTCATTTTACAACTCGAGAAACCTAACCCCAGCAAAGCAGCTCCAAATCACACAGCCAGCCAGTGTCTGTATACCAAGTAAGTATAAAGGTGTGTGAGCGTTAGTAGACTGGCCCTGTGTTGCTTCAGTAATAATGCTACTCCAAACGCTGAAAGTTTGAAATCACCAGGAGTTCTCTGATCCAAATAGATATCATTAATGGAATGTATTCACACAAACTAATGTGTCTGCAGCACATCTACTTGGCATATTCTTTTTGAAGAGTTATTTATCCTGGGATCAGAGAAGTGGAAAGAACGGAGCCACAGGGTTTCAGGATTAAATTCTAGCTCTGCCACTCACCTGCTGTATGACCTTGGAAAAACTTGTGGACTTTTCTGAATCCAAGTGTCCTTCACTATAATGTGTACCCTGCAGAGCTATTGGGAATATTAGCAATGGCGTAAGTTAAATGCTTTACAAGTAATGGACTCTTTGAAAAGGGAGTGCATGACTATTCTGAGCTTTTTAAAATCAGAGCTACTTTACATCTATGTCTGACCCCAGTGCTATCGGCTGCCCCAATGAGCAAAGGTTTTCCAGCAAAATCTAAGGGGATTGTCTCCATGCTCTGAATCCTGCAGGGGTTCCCTATCATTTTCATATGAGGGAAATCTCACCCAGATATCTTCATACACAGTTTTATTTCATAAGGCTGCTAATCCCAGAGAGATTGTCATTCTAATGCAGAAATTTTAGAGGCATGAAATGGCCCACATATATAAAACAAGATGGCTCCAGCAGGAAATCAAATAGTGTCTGCATCTTGACCGCTGCGTTGTGTTTGGCTGAGACTGGAGGTTGTGGAAATGACCCTATGTGGGGCTCAGAGCACAACTAAATGAGCTAAAGTGGAACTATTGGCTGCATTTGCTAAACTCAAAGGGAACAAGAGGGCTCTTTTGATCCTAATCTATTCAAACAGATCTTGAAGAGGCCTTAGAAACAGCAGAATGTACTGCAGTATTTAAAGGATGCTGCTGAGAGATTCACAGTCCTAAAATTAGGCCTGCAGTCTGCTTCCTGCACTTCAGGCTAAGCTTCCTTTCCATGCCTGTGATGATCTTTCTGGAAATTAAGGCTCTGTCTGGTTGGTTTGAAAATCTACTGTGTTTACAATAATGAGGCTGACATGAGGCCTGAGCTCTTTTGCCTTGCTTATAAACTCACCTACACAGGGCAACTGTGTGCTAGGAAATGTGAGCACTGACAGGGACACAGGCTTGGCCTGTGATAGTGTCTGATAGGGAGGCATGGAAGAAACAAGAAATGTAAGCCCTGTGTGCCCTACAAAGCCATTCATATCATGAGCACCTCAAAACAGGAACTGATGTTTAGGATACTCTTCTTCTTTTCTGTGTTTTAAAACTTCAAGACCTTGAAATTAAACGGATAAATGTCATTAAAGTTCCCTTTACTCATCTAGCATTTACACCTTTAATTTGAAAAACTGTTCAAATAACTTTGACTTTTGTTGTTAAATTACGTCAGTAACCTCAGTAGAGTGAGAAGTAACAAATCAAAAATGCATTTGGCGGGCCTCCCCGGTGGCGCAGCGGTTGAGCGCTGGGTTGCGAAGCTGCCCGCGGCCTCTGCGGCGCCGGTTCGATCCCCGGCTGCTCCCCGGCCACCAGAGGAGGGTCCCACATGGCGCGCAGACCTCTCCTGCCGCCCGCTGCTCCCCTCAGCAGTGTACTTCGGTCCTTCTGCCTGCTCTGCTCCCCGCTCTGGCTCTGGTGAATTCTCTCACCCTCCCGCGCTTCTGACTGTACCCAGTGCATGTATAAACAAAACAAACAAACAAACAAACAAACAAATAAATAATAAATAAATAAAAACATGCCTCTATAAAAAAAAAATAAAAAAAAAAATTTAAAAAAAAAATGCATTTGGCAAATGAAATTAAAAACATTTACATACACACATTCATTTTCCTATATACCAAGCACATTCACCTCCACATAGATGAAGTTGCTCCCTGTGAATGGTTGTGAAATCATCATTGGGACTATTAACCAAGCCTCCAAAGGGTCTGTGAGTCAATATTTTGCATTATCACAATTCATCTAGTCAAAACCCAGATGGCTGTCAATGAAGAATGCAAGAATGCTTTCTCTGCTAGGCAGGATCTAACTTTGCGCTATCCATTCTTCTTTCAGGCATGTTTCTGTTACCAAAAAACTACAGTGATTTTTGTCCAGGGTGAAGTTTGACTATAATATTATAATGGAAGACCATTACTTGCTGGGTTTTATTTTATTTTTCACTCTATCACTTAGAGATTTTCAAATAGTGTTCTTTAGGTTCTGAATCTTAAAGAACAGTTTGGAATTAGATCTTTAAATTTGTAGCAGATAACTGAGGTGGAATGCTAGAAGGCTGATGTACCTTCTACAGCATGTGAATAGGAGACACTTGCCCCTCAAGTGTCTACAGCAGTGCCCTTTTCTTACAACTTTTTAACCTGAATACAGCTCTATCTTTAGAGATATGGTTCTGTTCTCTAATTTTTTTAAGAAATCATTATGAATAATTTTAGTCATTGTTTTATTTATTCATATAAAAATAATATAAGTGATACCATATTTGTGAAAGTAATAAAACTTTTTTTAATATTTTTTATTTATTTATTTTTTATAGAGGCATGTTTTATTTATTTGTTTGTTTGTTTGGTTTATACATGCACTGGATACAGTCAGAAGTGCGGGAGGGTGAGAATTCACCAGAGCCAGAGCGGGGAGCAGAGCAGGCAGAAGGACAGAAGTACACTGCTGAGGGGAGCAGCGGGCGGCAGGAAAGGTCTGCGTGCCATGTGGGACCCTCCTCAGTTGGCCGGGGAGCAGCTGGGGATCAAACCGGCGCCGCAGAGGCCGCGGGCAGCTTCGCAACTCTGCGGTCAACCGCTGCGCCACCGGGGAGGCCCTCAATAAAACTTTTACTTCTACCCTACATTGGATAGGGAACTATCCTGAGTGATTAAAAATTAGTGTCTAGAAAGTTGAAAGACAAAGAAAGGAAAACTCTGGCAAGGGCATGAGCAAAACCTGGAAATCTATTCCAGCATATTCCCTCCTCATTGTTAGCAGATATACTGATTAGTGGATACATTCATTTTATTTTACAATAATATAATGGAGAGCATGTGTTCACAATGAATAAACTTTATAGACCCTGCCCTGAACAAGGTTAGAGTTTAATAGGAATATATCCAGAAAAGAGGGAAGAGGGTGAGTATGTACTGGCATTTTAAAAACCCCTTCATTTTAGCTCTAAATTCTCTTTTGGCAGCATTGTAATTCCTGTGGTAGCAACTATGACAGCCAAACAAAGGATAAAATCTGTTTGTGAAAAAGCCGTAGCAATTCAATTCATAAGCAAGAAAAATTCAATATACTTGTAAATGCCTCTCACAACAGAAAACAAGAAAGATAAAACACCAAGCAACATAACTATTTATTTCTCTAAGATTGCTAAAAAGTAGTGAAGTCTTGTTTTTGCTGCTTGCCAGGTCCATCTTGGAATTTGACCAAATATAGAGGACAATTCTTAGGGGTATTCATTCTTAATGTACTATAAAATAATATAAAAATATAATTTTAAAGATTGGGAAAACAATTACACTTTCTTAACATATTATTTTCATTTCTTGCTTTCTCTTTTCTAGTCATTTTTATATTACATGTTTATTCCTCATAAGAGTTCAAAACATATAACAGGTGAATTCTTGCATTAAATTTTATCTGAGAGCATAAATTTTATTAGATTTTACAGAACATTTGCAAATATATGAAAAGCTACATATTATGTAGACTTAACATAGGATTCTAATTTTTAATTATTATTTAGTATTAGACATTTCATTATTTTATTGTTATAGATAATGTTACTATAAATATCTTTATACAAGTAGTTTGTTTTTCTTCTGTTGAATTTTCTTCCTCAGATAAATTTCTAAGAAGGTGAAATTGGAAATAACGAATGGCATATTTTTGTGCTTGACTTATAGGGGTTTGCTGTTTTCTTAAAAGGCTGTTTTAATGCGCCCATTTCTAAATTCTTGTGGTAGTTTGGAGTATATGAGGGCAAAGGGGAGGAAGTGCGTAGAGGAGAAGGAAACAGGGAAGTAGATAATAACATAATAGTGATGTTCAATAATGCTGGCTGAATGAACAAATGGATAATCGGACTTTTCAAATGCTCTACTCCTTCATGGGAAGAAAAAGTAGCCTAGAATAAAGCATTTGTTTACTGCAATGAGTGATTCCATTTTCTTCCAAATTTTGACCCAATAATAGAGTAAGCATTAGCTCCTGTCAACTTAAAAATAGAAGATGTATAGAGTGCTGCTATAAACATAGGGGTGCAGGTGCCCTTTTGAATTAATGTTTCTGTGTTATTTGGGTAAATACCTAGGAGTGGAATTGCTGGATCATAGGGAAGCTCTATCTTAGTAGGTTAAGAAATCTCCACACAGCTCTCCATAGTGGTTGGACCAGTTTGCACTCTCACCAGCAGTGCAGAAGAGTTCCTTTTTCTCCACATCCTCGCCAACATTTGTTGTTGCTAGTTTTTTTAATATGTGCCATTCTCACTGGTGTAAGATGGTATCTCATGGTAGTTTTGATTTGCATTTCCCTGATTACAAGTGATGTTGAACATTTTTTCATATGCCTGTTGGCCATTTGCATTTCCTCTTTGGAGAAGTTTCTTTTTAGCTCTTCTGCTCATTTACAATAGCTAAGCTTTGGAAACTGTTGGCGCCTTGCCTCATGGCATCAGGATACTTCCCCCTTCCGGGATTAGCTGTGCTCCTTCTGGTCCAGTGCGCATGACGACCTCCAGTGCACCAAATAAGGTCATGTGTGTAATAATTGGCTAGGCACTGTTGGCCTGCTTCTTCCGCTTTTCCCCAGCTATAAAGCCCCGCTGAAACCAAAAATAAATGAGACATGCTTTAGCTGAACCGAGAGTGTACATGTCTCCCTCCGTGGTGTACCCCTGTTCTTTCAGGTCGCTGCTCTCCCCCCAAGAACCTCGTTGACCAGTCCGCGGGCTCGGACAGGAAACAACCCAAATGCCCAAAAATAGATGACTTGGTCGAAAAGATGTGGTATATATACAAAATGGAATATTACTCAGCAATCAAAAAGATAAACTCATGCAATTTGCAGCAACATGGATAGTGCTGGAGGGATCATGCTCAGCGAAATAAGCCAGAAAAAAAAAGAAAAATACCAGATGGTCTCCCTCATAGTAGGAATCTAGAAAACCTAAATAAAGGACCAGGAAAAAGAATAACTATAATAAAGAAAAAATCAAAATCAACAAGCAACTATAGACCAGAGACACACTATGGGGGAGCGGGGGGAAGAACAGGGATTAGGTTCAAAATGGGGGGGTGCAATTGTGAGGGGAATATAACCAAGATGAAAATGCATACATTGTGCAATAAATAATGAAAAAATGATGTAAGAAATATATAAAATAAAATATAAAAAAAGAAGTTGCTCTTTATAATCTGATTTCCTTATTATAGCTGTCCATAACCTGCCTTAACAATGCTATCCTAGGAATAACATACTTCATCATCATTTCCAACCTTTAACTAAATCCATTTATAAGGCAATAACCTATCTACTATTGACTAGCCATCTGTTTCCAATAATTATGTGAGGATATCACATAGCAACAGAATGCACTTCTCTTCAACAAACCCATAGAACAGCATGGTTATGGTTCTAAAGAAAAAAAATAGCAACATCTTCTGATATTACAAATAAAAATGTATAGTCACATGTTCTGTGCATATCTGTGTGAATGGGTATGGCTGTGTGTGCCTTTGGGTGCTGGTTGCTGTAACAGGGTAAAAGCATATTTGCCTTTCCTGGATGTCTCTCTCATGATAGCGCTAACAGCAATTGCAGGTGGCTACCAGAAACTATTTGCCAGATATTGCAATTTGCTAAAACTTACCATATAATATTTCACTTAACGTTTATAACAACCTGTTAAACTAAGTAATTTTATACTTAAGTGAGTAGTTTTATTCCTTTTACAGATAAAGAAATTGAGGTTTAGATTTATTTTGGTAAGTCATAGAGTGACAAAACTAGAATTCTAAATCAGAACTATCTATTCAAGCTCATGTTTTTGATTGCTATATCCTTTGAATTGATCACAAAATTAGTTCGTTTACTATTTGGGTGACTTCATAACATTTCATATACATGAATAATTAAGAAGAGATTTAACCATGTCTCTGGTTTTCTCATTGAACTCCTCCTGATGTATCTCTTTTCCCCTGTCAACATCTGGCTCAATGCTTTGAGTTCAGTTTAAGGCCTCTGAGGACTGCTTTGGGTGATGAAAAATCTCCAGACCCTCGCTCCTAGATAGACAATATCCTTGTTTGGGAGCTTTATCTCCTTATCTCAGGAGTTTTTAGCAAAATAACTAGTTATTAAGTGTATGTGCATAAACTGATAAAATCATGTGCTTTATGTTGGAGAGCCTTACTTGAGTGACCCATAAGCATTTAAAACTCAAAGTGTACAAGACTTCTTTTTCTTTTTTGACCCTCTCTATACTCTCAAACTGTCCCTGATCCCATGTTCTCTGCTTCCATAGACTCTAATGAGTACAATTTATCTATGATTCTGCTCCCTCACCCACCCACACATTCAACCAATTATCAAGCTAGTTATCACTCCCATCCTTGACTTAGCTATATTTCTAGGTCACCAATTGCCACGGACCAGCACAGCAGTGAACGATGAGGCCGTCTCAGGGTTAGCCCTAAAGGTCACTGCAGGGGGAGGTGCAGCAACCAATATGTCTTTCCCTAGAGATTATTACTAAAATCCCCAAACTCAACAGAAGAAAAAAATCAACAAATGAATTACATCAAACTTAAAATCTTTTGCACTAAAGAACTAATAACAAAATGAAAAGGTAACCTACAGAAAACAATTTTTGCAAACCAAATATTGAATAAGGGGTTATCAAATACTAAATTTATGAAGAACTTCTATAGCTCAACAACAGCAACAAAATCCAATTAAAAAAGAATGAAGGAATTTAATATATATTTTTCCAGAGGACATTCAATAGATCAATTGGTACATGAAAAGATGCTCAGCATCTCTACTCACAAGGGAAATGTAAATCAAAACCACAATCAGATATAATCTCAAATCTGTTAGAATGACTATTATCATTAAGAGAATAACAAGTATTGGTAAGCATTGGAAGAAAGTGAATACTTATACACTATTGGAGGGAATACAAATTAGGTCAACCATGATGAAAACAATGTGAAGTTTTCCTCAAAAAAATTAAAAATAGGGCCTCCCCTGGTAGCGCAGCAGTTGAGCGCTGGGCTGCGAAGATGCCTGCAGCCTCTGCAGCGCCGGTTCGATCCCCAGCCACCGGCGAGGGTCCCGCATGGCGTGCAGACCTCTCCTGCTGCCCGCTGCTCCCCTCAGCAGTGTACTTTGGTCCTTCTGCCTGTTCTGCTCCCCTCTCTGGCTCTGGTGAATTCTCTCACCCTCCCACGCTTCTGATGGTACCCAGTGCTGGTATAAATAAATAAATAAATCTTTTAAAAAATTAAAAATAGATATCCCATATCATCCTGCACTTTCTCTTCTGGGTATATTTACAAGGAAAATAAAAACAGGATTTCTAGAAGATATATGTACTTCCATGTTTATCGCAGTATGCACAATAGCCAAGACATGGAAACAACCTAAGTGCTCATCAATAAATGAACAGATGAAGAATATGTGAGATATCTATCTATAAATAGATGAGAGAGATTATTATTCTACTCTGAAAAAGGAAGATATTGTGCCATTTGTGACAACATGGATGAATCTGAGCACATTATGCTAAAGTGAGATGTTAAACAGAGACAGGTATAAATACTGCATATCACTTGAGAAAACAAAGAATAAAATGGTAGATAGCAAAAGCCAGGTGTGAAAATAGAGGGCAGATTCTGTTTAAAGGTACAAACTTATAATTAATAGTAAATAACCCTACAGATAAAATGCAGAGTTCAGGAATAGGAAAACAATGCATTATATTCACCAAGCTTGCTATCTTAATTATTCCAATTATAAAAAATAAAATAGGATAATTTATGTAATGAGAGAGAGAGGTACCAATTATCACCAGAAAGACAACCATATTTCAATATAAATTAACATATTGGACACCTTAAACTAACATAATGTTATATGTCAAATATATTTCATTTAACAAAGATCCCCAAACTGGCATTCCTGCCCCCAACTCTTAGCATGGGTAATATGTTCAGCACTACAACTGGAAGGACATTTTTAAAATGCACATCTACTCTATTCACTCCCATGGTAAATAGTATATAATCCCACATTGCCTTTGAACTTTTAATTCCTTTCTCAGGTTCACATGGTCCTTCATATTTGGATTCTGAATCACTTTTTAGACTTCCCTCTGGAGATGAAAGAATCTCCTCCATTCCAGTCACACAATTTCACTTCTCAGTCATGAAAGTATTATCTTTCTTCCAGACTACTGCACTGGCTGTTCCCCAACTGTCCAACCTTTGACCTATTTTGGTCAGTAACTGCCCATTCTAAAACACATTGCTGAAACTACTTCTTGCAGAAAGCCTTCCTTAACACTCTGTGTCAGAATAGATACCCTTCCAAGGAGCACTCATAACAGCTTCTCTGCATATAGATTTTCCTACCTAATTCTGTAGACCTGACAAAAGCCACAAGAACTAGGATTCAAGTCACAGAAAGCTTTCTAGCATGGAGTCACCTTGGAAATCACAGATGACCAGAGTTCCTCTGGCACTCAAGTAAGAATTTCCTAAATCTCCAGGGCTCTTAGTCAGAAAGAATTATTCTGTGGTTCCATAATGCAATGGAGCAATTTTATAAATGTAAACCCCAAGTCTGTATTTTGTGTCTCTCTTTAAATAGGCAGGTCAGCAGACACTCATCCTCCTTATTAAACATATGCCACACTGGCCAGCTTAACATTGTTTTCTGGATAAATGCAGTGCAAATCATTAATCTTCTTAATGGAAAGATTCTCAAGAGCTCTTTGAGTAGTTTAATATTTGATTATTTTGCCCTTTCTGACTTTCAGCATATCCTTCGAAAGAGAATGAAATTTCATTATGTCGAATTCTTTATACCAAACACATTGAAGATTGTCTATTATAAGAACTGTCAGGGAAATAGTGACACATAATGTGTATATGGCATGAGAAAGAGAAAAAAATATTTAAATTGTGATGCTCTGATTCTCAAATACTTTTTAAAGATTTGTAAAAGGCCTTCGTGTTAATATAAGACATTCTTATTACATGCTTTTCTTGCATTTTAACAAGTTTTTAAATTGGATCAGAAATCTAAAATACTCATTTTGAAAATTATTTTATAAAAAATAAGAAGATTAAATATTTGATGCTTTCAACTGTGCTCTTTAGAGACAACTAAATAATATTAAAGCTTGTTCTTCACTGTCTTTTTTTTCTGAATAATCTCTATTAGGAAGATTATTGCTATATTTTAATTAACCAAAGAAGCAATTAATTCCATTCTTATTAAATCAGAATGCATTAAATCTATAGGAGCTTTTTCATTCTAAAATTTTACATGACAATTAAATGATATCTCCCTCACAAAGAAAAGTATTTTCAGCTGTGGATTTAAGTGTAATTTTTAAAATGAGCTGCATTTACAACTAAATTTTTCTCTATTTTGTCTACTTGGGAAGACTTAACATTTTATATCTAATTACTTGGAGCAATGGATTATGTCCCAGGATCTATAATTTCTTGAGAGCTTGTTTGGAGGTTCTAGCAGGGGAATGCAGCTACTTATATATCCTTGACCAAAGAATGGTCAGTCTCTATTTGGAGAAGGCTGCCCTCTCAGACCCAGCATGCAGCTTTGGGACAGACACATATATCATTTCCTAAGGACAAATAACAAATTAAGCAAGGATTTCTGGTCCAGGTTTATGGTTAGTGAAGATGTCAGAATTAAACAGAACATACAGTTTTCATTTCTAAACAATCTCCCATCTTCATGGTATCAAGAAGTTTGGGGACAGAACATAATACACAAATGATCAGGATCAGATAAACAGTGACTAATTGAACTATGCTGGTTTTATGAAAAACAGAAAAAGAGACATTATAAATGAGTTATGGAATAGCTCTTTCAGAAAAAGATAAACTGTGCAAGTACAAATTCAAAAGTAAAAAGACTGCACAATTATGGCTGATTATACAATTTGAGACTCAGAGTTTCACACAAAGCAATGATCAGGCTTTATAATGTCTGTTATGAATCTCACAAGTCCTAGTCATACATTGAATCTGGGTATCTCCTAAAGCTCTAGTTCCATTATATGCCTGCTCTTGGACCTACTATAAGTCAAACCAACACTTTTACCTCGAAGCTCAATAAACTCAGAAACTAGGATTTTCCTTACAAATCAGTTTACCCAGTTTTCAATCTCTCTTGGTTTACTGACCACAAGCAAATAAATTAGAATCACACATTGTAACATGGTTTCCAATTTTGATACAAGGGTAGAAATTTTAAGGTCTTGTGGCAATATAAACAGAGCTGAGTTAAACTTAAAATCTTTGAGAATCAATGTGCCTCTATACAAACATAACCATTAATCAAACAACAACTTAAGTATTACTCTACACACAGCATTACATATGATTATAAAACCTAAGCCACAGTCCTTTAAAGAAAATATGATTTTTATATTGAGAATATCAGTAAATAGTATCACATACAACTAAGCACAGCAATAGTGAAGAGAAGGAAGGGTAAGGCCAAACTTAGTTTAAGATTCCTGTAGCCTTTTCCCATAAATTCATATTGTCTTACAAGGTCAGTATTTATCAAAAGCATTGCTCCTGTTTTTTTAGAAAAGGCCAGATTTGATGAATAATATTAATGAATCATAAGAGGTGAATATTAATAGTCACTGCAATTCCAATAACAATGTATAGTATGTATCCAGTACTTATAAGACACTAAGTTTAGTATGGTAACTATCTTTATTTCTCCATTGACCAAAATGAGGAAACAGTAATGCAAATCTGCTTCAGCCATGAAGACACTTGAATTACCATCAAATCTGTATATAGATCTCATTATAATACTCACTGATGAATTTCTTGTCACTTAGAATGAAAGTGAAAGAAATTGATTAAGGTATTTCGAAGGTGAAGATAGCTATAGCACAGTTGTCATGTGACCCTCAGTGATTCTAAAAGCATCCTGATTTCAAAAATGTCAAAATATGAAGTGTCAGCAACAACAAAAGCATGCACCCACATACCCACTACCTTGCTTAAGATACAGGACAATTTCCAACATCATCAAAACCCCTCGTGTACGCCTCCCTTGTCACACCTCCCTCCCTTTCATACAAAATAACTACTACCCTGAATTCTGTATTCATGGTTGTCATGTTTTTCTCTACAGATATATAAAAACTGTACCCAAACATATATAACACTGGATTATATTTTTCAGCACAGCTAGGGGTGAGAAGTATCCTGACCAAGGTCAGAATTGTCAGCTTATTTGGCCATAGGAAATATGTTCAATGTAACATCAACTAATATCTGAGGAATTATTACTGAGGAACTTACATGGAAAACTTCAATATGTCAAATGTGGAAGGAAATGCTGAGAGAAAAGGGTGTATAGGCAGATTGCAGCCAGATTGTAGAAGATTTTGAATGACACGAGAAGGAATTTGGATTTTATCCTGATGGTGACAGAGCCATCTGGTCTGCCTTAAAGGACATGGTGTGATCTGACCTGTGCTTCAGTAGGACTCCTCTGGAACCAGGAAGATGAATTAATGTGAAGACAGACCACAGGTAGAAAAAAAGTAATTAGAAGACAATTAACAGTACCCTCATGAAAGGTACAAGGGTATGAGCCAGGGCAGAGGCATCAATTATAAAATATATGAACAGCTAGGTGAGGGACACATTTAACTACATTTACCAAAATTGGTAAAGAGTGGACAAAAGAAGGCCTCCCTGGTGGCGCAAGGGGTTAAGATGCAACCTATGAAGCTATCCACAGCCACTGCAGCATGAGTTTGATCCTGGCCGGGGGGCCAGGGAGCTACCCACATGGCGCAGCAGACCTCTCCTGACTCGCCCACTGCTCCCTTCAGACAGTGTTTCAGTCAGTCTGCCAGTTGTGTTCCCCACTCTGTCTCTGGTGAATACTTTCACCCCCCACACCTCTGGCCTACACCCCAGTTTTTGTATGCATAAAAAAAAATGGGAGGGAAGAGTTTGGTTTTTTTTTGTTTTTTTTTTTTGGGGGGGGGACCCTTGCCAGGGTCTGGGGAATGAACCAGCGCTGCAGAGGCTGCAGGCAGCCTCGCAGCCCAGCGCTCAACTGCTGCGCCACCAGGGGAGGCCCAAGATGTCGATATTTTAGAGATGATTCAGAGGGTTTGAACTTAGGTGACAAAAAATTTCAATGATGAGTTTAGAAGAAAAAGAAAGTTAGGAAGAACTAACTTTTAAGAAAAATATGTATAGTTTGGCCATAAAATAAGATACATTATTCATTCATCTAATATTTTTAAGTATCAAGGATCATGGTTGAATAAGATGTAACTCTTTTGTGTCACTTCCACAACAACAATTTGGTTTCCATACAAAGCCAAAAGTGCATTTGTGGGAGCTCTAGGATCCAGTATCACATGCCAAAAGGACAGGGAGGAGCCTCATCTTCCCAGGCATTGGCTAATAGGCATATAGACTACTCCTGGCTTTGAAATGACCTGCAGTGACCTGTTAAATAGATTCACACTCTCATCCATGGTCTAGGAGCCCCTGGAAAATGCTATCTTAGACCATCAGCCATGAAGGAAAGAACTTCTGTGAAGTCCAGGTTTCCAGCAGAGTATGTCCAGCACACTGTCAAAGCAAAAAAAAAATCCAAAAATAAAAATGAGTCTGGACACATTGTAGAGAGCAGTTATTGAAGACTGGAGAAGGTGATTACCACTTCAAATGTAAACTTCAAGGAAGATGAAAAATCTTGACACCACTCTAAAATCACAATATTCTCCCAGTAACTGAAACCAAAGTTACGGTGATCTGCAATTTAGTGGACAAAGAATAAAAAGTAGCTGCATGAAGGCAACTCAATGGAAAGAGCTACCTGGAAAGAGAAGTCAAAGAGAAAACAGCAACACAATACATGAGAACATTTGAAAAACTGATTCTACAACTGAAGGAAACAATGAATAAAATTAAAAATGCAATAGAGAATATCAACAGATGACTCAATCAAGCAGAACAAAGAATCTCTAAGTTGGGAGTCAGAGTAGTTACAGAGTTGGGGACAGCAAAGAATAAGCATGAAAATGAGTGAGAAAGTCTACCTTATCTATGGGATACCATTAAATAACCAATTGTTTTAATCACTGAAGTTCCAGAAGGGTCAAATTTAAATTGCGAGCATAATATTGACTATTAGAGCTATGTTCTTTGTCAGCTTCATTGTAACCACAAAGCAAGAACTTACAGGAGAGTCAGGAAAGATAAAAGAAGCGAAGTATATTACTAGGAAATCATTAAGTTACAAAGGAATGCAACAAGAAGAGAAAGAGCAAGGGTCCCCTGCTGGTGCAGCAGTTGAGCGCTGGGCCACGAAGCTGCCCGCAGCCTCTGCATTGACGGTTGGATCCCCAGCTGCTCCCCGGCCACCGGAGGAGGGTCCCACATGGCGCGCAGACCTCTCCTGCCGCCCGCTGCTCCCCTCAGCAGTGTACTTCGGTCCTTCTGCCTGCTCTGCTCCCTGCTCTGGCTCTGGTGAATTCTCTCACCCTCCCGCGCTTCTGACTGTACCCAGTGCTTTTATAAATAAATAAATAAATCTTAAAAAAAAAATAGTTCTACCAATAGTATTCAAAAATTTATCTCATTAAAGAAAATATAAAAAAACAAAAAAACCCACAAAAAATGATGTTAATAAATCTTTACCTATCAATAACTACTTTTAATGAAAGTGGATTAAATTCTCCAATGAATGGCTGAGTTGATAAAAATATCAAGGTCCAATTATACACTATCTACAGAATACTCACTATAGCTTTAAGGCACATATATGCTCAAAATGAAGGGATGGGAAAATGTATCCCATGCTTATGGAAACCAATAGAAAGCAGAGTTAACTATATTCTTATCATATAAAATAGACTCAGATACAAAAACTGTAACAAGGGACAAAGAGATGGTCACCATATAATAATGAAGGGGTCAATTCATCAAGAAGATATTATGACAATATTATAGATGTGCCCAACATCAGAGCACTTAACTATATTAAACAAACACTATCAGATCTGAAGGGGGAAAGAGACAACTTTATAATAATAATAGAGGACTTCAATATCCCACTTTCAACAATGAATAAATCATCCAGAGAAAATCAGTAATGAAGCATTAGACTTTATCCTTTAAATATACCTAAAGAGGCATGCATAGAACATTCCATCTGACAGAACACATTCTTCTCAAGTGCACAAGAACTGATGTCCAGGATCGATCAAGTATTTGATCACAAAATAAGCATTAATCACACTATTTAAATCTTGCCTGCAACTCAAATGTTTACTGATAGATGAATCAATATGCATACAACAGAATATTAGTCATCCCTTCAAAAGAAATTCTGACATATGCTACACCATGGATAAACCTTGACGACATTATGCTATGGAAAATAAGCCAGTCACTAAAAATCATAGAGACTGAAAATAGAAATGTGGTAGCCAGTGTGTGGGGGAGGGGAGGTAGGGAGAGTGTTATTAGATGGTTATGGAGTTTCAGTTTTGCAAGATGAAGAGTTTTAGAGATGGATAGTGGTGATGGTTGCACAACAATATCAAAGTACTTAGTAGTAAAAAGTACTTAGTAATCAAAGTACTTAGTAATAAAAATTATTAGTAATTATTAGTCAGTTTTATATTTATTTTACCACACATTAGTATAAAATTAAATATATGCCTCATTACCTACCTTCTTCCTTCCTTCCTTTTTAAAAAACCACTCCTTCCTGTTTTCTTCCTTTGGGGAGGTAAGCAGAAAGGAAACCAAGTTTGGGAACTTTCTAAGGCCAGAAAGATCCTGCAGAGGTGGTATAGTCAAATTGGTCATCTTGCCAGCACACTCTCAAAATATCTCCTCACAAAATATTTTACTAATTAGAGAAGGAAGAAAAGTAACTTTACATGAATAAACCTGGCAGGAACCATCTTAACCAAATAATTGACGTTAACACCACAAGTGATAAAATAGACACCGTGAGTGACCACCTAGGACACTCTCACTGAGAAGAACACATGTCACTTCTGCAGCAGGCAGTCACATTCATAACTGCATTACCTGAGGAATCATCAGACAAATTCAAATTGAGGGCCAGCCTGTAAAACAGCCTTGAAAATTCAAAAGACTTCAAGGTCATGGTATTGAAGGAAAATTGAGGCAATGCTCCAGTTTGAAGGAAACCTGAAAAACAAGACAACTGGGTGACATGTGTGATCCTACCTCAGACTATTTTACTAGAAAGGATATTATTGAGATGCTAAGAAAAAGCTAATGAGTCTCTGAGCAAGAAGAATATAGTACTTTCAGAATGACTTTTCTGTAATTTTTGAATTATTTTAAAAGGAAAAAGTTTACCATCACATACATGCAAACATACAGACACACATACATAAATACCCCTGTCTTTAGTTAGGTTCCCCCAAAAAAAAGAACCAGAGAAAATGGCCTGGGTATAGTATTGATCTGGGAAGTGATACCAGAAGAGCTATCATCACAGACATGAGATAACAAGTGTTGAAAAATGTGTGAAGAAGAGAGAACCCTTGTGCACTGCTCATGAGACTGAAACTGGTGCAGCCAATATGGAAAACAGCATGGAGATTGCTCAAATAATTAAAAAATAGAACTACTGTATGATACAGCAATCGCACTTCTTAGTACATATAGTAATGAATGTGAGATCAAGATCTTAAAGTGTGATCTGCACTTCCAAGTTCATGACAGCTTCATTAATAAGAAGTAAAATGTAAAGACGACAGTTCACTAGAGTTTTATATGCTCCCTCAGAGTTAATTCTGATGGGATCTGAGAATCCCATCAGAATCTTTTCATCTCCAATAGATCGCCACGTTTCTATACCGAGAATCAATCTGCCTTTTAGAATTGTTGGTTCCTTTAGGTCTCAGTTTAATTATGCTTTTACCCTCAAGAGGCTTTTCCTCACTAATCTCTTCATATGCGGTATGTATAACTCCATTACTTTTCTGATTTAGCATTATGTCTGTTTCCTTCATAGCAATGGTCATGATTCTAGATATTTACTTGATTATTTAATGTATTCATTCATATTGCCTTTCTCCCCCGCTAGAACAATAATTGCTCCTATTTTTTTCAATATGTTATACAAATGTTAAGATCAGTGTTGTCATATCATAAGCATTTAATAGTTACTTGGTAAATTAGAAAGAAATTAAGAAGTTCATTCTCTTGGGAATTGTAGCAGTTTTATAGTAATAATAGTACTTGCAGTCATAATCACAATTAATAATTAGCCATCATTTGTTGAGCACTTCTAATTTGTCAGGTATCATTTTGAGCACTTTATAAGAACTCAACCTCTACTTAGCTAATTCTAAGTGAGACACTAGTATTTTTATTCCCATTTTACTCAGAGAGGACTGAGGCACAGAGGTAAAGTAGCTTGCCCAAAGTCATCTACAAGTAAAGGCCAAGATTTGATTGATTCCAGGAAGTCTTACTCCACACTTAACCACAACGTATTATTGTGATAAAATCACACAGGCTTGAGATAAGATCAACTTTAGTTTGAGCAAGCAAGGAAGGAAGTTAATTTTAATTAGTCTCTTCAGACTGAAAATATATCCCCAAGTTTCTCCACCCACATTCACCCTTTCTCTGCTCACCATTCTACCCTGGTCTTATACTCCCACCATCAGTGGAAGTTACTGTAACTCTCTTCGGAAAGTCAGAATGATCATTTTTAAAATGTAACAATAGCAAGGCCAGGGTCAGAGTCTAGGATGTGGAGGGATAATCCTCTATCAGGGAATTATTTTCTTCAGGCCTTTCCCACTAAGCAGCTTCAAATGAATCAATTTATCACTTACTGTTTTAGAAACTCCAAAGAATTTGATGCTGAGATTTTAAATGGGAGGGAAATATGAATGTGAATGAAAGTGTGGTGATGGGAAATCTTGGCAGTCGTTACTCAAGAGTGTTAGACGGGGCACAAAAGCAACAACTCAAGGGGCACAGGTCTTAGATTGCTAACTGAGGTGAGAAAGTCACCTTAGGAGGAGTCATTGATGGAACTACCAAAGGAAAAGGAGATATGGACTAAAGCAGAGAAACATCAACACCCAACTTTGCAAATTTTGTGATTTTAATTGCAGCAGAAAGAATATAATATGCTTCTAGGCTGAGGTAGCCTTTCCTTAAATCTTAAGACCTTCTAGTTTCAGGTGACTAGAACCTTTTACTAGCTTGTAGAGGGTCAAAATGCTTTATTCTGGCCTCTCAAACTCTGACTTTTATGTTCCATATTTGATAATTTTTTCATTTTTCCTCTAATTTTTGTCATAGAGCTACTTGACCTACTACCCCCTCCTCCAAGACAATATCCTCCAAGCATCAGCACTTCCTAATATTTAAGATGTCTTATCTATTAATAAAAGTTTATCCAGGGCCTCCCTAGAGGTGCAGCGGGATGAGCGTAGCGCTGTCAAGCTGTCTGCGGCCTCTGCTGCGCTGGTTCAATTCCCGGCCAGCTAGGAAGAGTCCCACATGGTGCGGCAGACCTCTCCTGCAGCGCCCACTGCTCCCCTCAGCAGTGTATTTCATCAGTCTGCCTGTTCTGTTCCCCACTCTGGCTCTGGTAAACTCTCTCCACCTCCAGCACTTCTGACTGTAGCCAGTACTTGTATAAATAAATAAATAAATAAATATTTAAAATAAGTAAGTAAACAAATAAATCTTTAAAATAAATAAATAAATAAATAAATCATTCAAACTACCAGCTGACCAAAGTTTGCTTGGTTATTTTGGTACTATGAAGGCATAGTCAATTCTTATTAAATTATTTTTTCTGTCCTTTATTTTTTTCAGATTGAATTGTCCAGTTATATTTCAGTTCTGTGCCTAGAAATTATTTTTTGACATCTTACCAATCTTTCTTTCTTCCTCCTTTTCTGTGAATTTTCTTATAATTATTCATATTCTTCATATTTAGGAACTAAGACATTAAGCAAGTTTATATGATGCAAATTTATGATATAATGAAAAAGATCAAAAATTGAGATATTGCCAGATCCATATATTCTGTGTGATGTGTGTGTGTATATATATATAAGACAAGTCATCTGGCATTTTCATCCAGATATTTGATATTATATAGTTTCTATCATCTAATCAGTTCATAAACTGAGCAGAGGTTAATTTGTGTGGAAACTTTCAGGATATAGAAAACAGTTTGTGTTCTAGGTCACATATTTTTCCTTTTTTATTCACTAATGGAAGTAACAGGCAGACAATCAAAAAAAATGTTGCAATCAAGATAGAATATATCTATCATTTCTCCATGATCTGCCATATTAGATTAGTTTAAGAGGATTTGGTTTTGAGTAGGACACATTAGTCATTATCCACTAAGTACTTTCTTATCTTCAGTTATTTGCAAATTGATTGTATTAGGATTTCTGAGTTATTTTCTTAAGGATCCATGTGAAGGTTACTAGTCTGTTCTGCTTGTTACATGACTTGTGACTCCATTTAGTCCTCTACTGGTGACAGATTCAACTGTTAACACTTCAAGATAAAACCTTTAGGGAATCAGCATAGGGAAAAAAATGCATTAAAACCAAGGTTGAGGGAGTTGTTTCTATTTTTAGAGTTCCTATATATGAAATTCTTTCATTATTTCAAATACATACTGACTGCTTAAAAATACATTGCTGTTCTTAGTTGTGTATTTAATATTAGATTTAGTAAGCAGCATTGTGAAAGATCCTTAGTTTATTAATTTTTATATCCACTAAATGTGAACTTTTCACACTTTTTTTAAGTAACCTTGCTCTAACCAGGACCAAAAAGTAGAAAATTATAATTTCTAAGGTTTTTCATTTTATATATGGATTAAATTATGTAAAACAAAGTCAGTGTTAGTTCATGAATTATATGAGTCACATCAATAAAATGCTGTTTCCTAAGGATAGGCATCAATATTTAAATATTAAGTGACTTTTATATATTAATATATGGAGAAGAAACTGTGGTATATAAGGAATAGGGATGAGTTTAGGCGTCAAATAAATCTAATTTGAACCTCATATGGCCCATCTATGAGCTGTATGAACTTGGAGAAGTAACCTTAGATCTTTGGTGCCTCAGTTTCAGCTTCAGAGAGTTGGGTGGTATTATCTAGCTCACCAATTGCTCATGAGCATAAACTCAGCACCATATCTGACATAGTAACTGGTAAGTAATCATTAGGATTCTAAATTCATAGGTTTTCTGAAGAGAGATGGAAACCGTGATAGGAAAATTTACTAATGATTTTAAGACAATCCCTTGCTCACTCTGTTGGTAAAGGGGCAATGCAATGGTATCTGAATCACCAATGTTTGGTTTCCAGGATATAGTCATTTCTTTTTTTTTTTTAAAGATGTATTTATTTATTTATACAAGAACCAGGGTACAGGTCAGAGGCACGGGAGGGTGAGAGGATTCACCAGAGACAGAGCAGGGAACAGAACAGGCAGACTGACGAAATACACTACTGAGGGGAGAGGTCTGCCGCGCCATGTCCGACCCTCACCGGCAGGCCAGGATCAAACCAGCGTTGTAGAGGCTGCAGACAGCTTCACAGCGTGGCGCTCAACTGCCTGCACCATCCGGGGAGGCCCAGGATATAGTCATTTCTAATTTAATGAAGTCAATGTAATATTAATGTCATCAGATTTGGTAAAACTGCCCATATGTAGTAACTATACTACATATATGAACTCTGAGAATACTTTAGAGATGGATCAAACAGATTTGGATCATGGGTACAAATGGAAGATTGGTGTAGGCTCTGACCAAATTCATACATCAACCCCAGTTACGATATATTAGTTCTGTTTACAGAGATGCACTGAGTTACACCAGCAATGTTTTGCATCAAAGTTGGGATACTACCCACCCAACTAGACTAAGAAGAAACTCCCACAATCTCTGAGACTTTTGTCAGGAGATTTTAAGGTCATACTTGACTGTAAACCATTATCATCAGTATATGAATAAATAAATAAAATCCATGATGACAGTGTCCCCAAACATATATAAATCACCAGTAGATTGCTTACACTCAGAAAAAAAAATCTTTTTTTTTAAAGATTTATTTATTTATTTATACAAACACTGGGTACAGTCAGAAGAGTTAGAGGGTGAGAGGATTTACCAGAGACAGAGCAGGGAACAGAACAGGCAGACTGACGAAGTACACTGCTGAGGGGAGCAGTGGGCGCGGCAGGAGAGGTCTGCGCGCCATGTGGGACCCTCACCTGGCAGCCGGGGATCGAACAGGTGCTACAGAGGCTGCGGGCAGCTTCACAGCCCAGCGCTCAACCGCTGTGCCACCAGGGGAGGCCCAGAAAAAAATCTTATACATTACAAGTTATCAAAAGGTATTTGTTGAATAAATACAATAAATAAATTTTAAATTAGGCAAATTCTTGATTAACCAAGAGAGAAGATAAAGTTTTGCTACCTGAGGGTTAAAGAGTAGTTCGGCCCCCTGTTAGATCACCTTTTCTGGTTACTAAATGTTTCTCCAAATGTCTATATATAATTTCTTGCCTTACTAAGCACAGTTTAGTGAATATAATGGAATCTTTCAATGATGTGATGGATCATTGTAGTCTCAGGATTAACATACTAAATCTAGTTTCATCTTTCAGCTGTAGTTACAAATGTAGGAAAGGTAGTATCTGGACAGAAGGAATTTTGACCCTGATATAAAAACTTAAGATTTTCTTTAAAATATGTACCTAAATATTTTTAATTACTTATCTTTTTGTAAAATTGATAATGGAAAAAAATATGTTTTGATTTCTGCTATATGAGGTCTGGATAATTACTATAGTGAAAATTCTATTATTCAATAGGTGAATAAAGCATATTTATTTCTAGAAACGTTTTGTAAGCACCTATTGTATACCAGGAATAGATAAAATGAATAAGACATTGCTTCTATACTTGAAAGACTCAGGAATTTTAACTACAATTCAGTATATGATAAAAATTTCTATCTCTATAACAATATATAATTACAAGTTATTGTGGTTGACAGAAGTCATTAGTCAGAAGCACCATATGATATAATTATTGAAGGATAAGTAAGAGTTTGCAAAGACCCGGGTCACCATGTTGTACAAGTCCAAGGAATGCTATCACATTATAAAGGGTACTCCTGAACTTGTGCTCCTGGGGAAGAAATTCTTTTTGGCATAACTGTTAGGATACCTTCAGAGGTAAGGAAACTGGACATTATAGAAAGTGGCTGAAATAGAAGATTTTATTTTTTCAAAATAAAAACTAATCTGGTCCTAGAGGTTCAGTTGCATGACCACATCAGCCAGGATGTTTCATCATTTCAGTCTGTTGTCCTCAGGATGTTGGCTTCTATACTTGAGTTTATCACTCTGTGGTCATAAGATGGTTTCTAAAGTTATAGAATCCATCCCCAAAAAAGGAGGTGGGGGGAGCAAGGGAAGAAAAAGAGCAGGTAAGAAAACTCTTCTTAAATATCTCTTTTTAATTTTTTTAAAGGGAGAAAAATCCATCACAGATTTCAGCTAGAAGACTAACCCTTATGTTTTATTGTCCAGAATTTATCATATGACCATTACTAGCTGCTAAGGAGGCTGAAAAGCAAGGAAGTAGTATTTGTAACCAGTATTACATGAATCACTTTCTATTGTAAGAAAAAGGAGGGAAGCTCTTGGTAAGCAACAAATGGTATCTCCAACCTGTTCTAAGGTAAAGAGATTAGACTTTTTGGTTTCCAGATCAAGACATTTTGACAACTATTAAGATTTTTATTGTCAGCGTCTGCTAGAAATGTATTTAGGTTTTAACAACTTCCATTATTTTTTTTCTCTCAATGTTTCTGCTAACCATTTGTGTCTTATACTACCAAGATAACTATTATTGCCCATTTCTATCTGCAGAAGAGAATACTGGGACAAGGAGAGATCACACAACATAGCTAGTGAATAATTTAATAATGAAGCCCAGAACTACTCCCTGGTTTCCTGATTTGTGTATCAACTTTTTTTCTTATGATGTCACAATGTTCATAGTTTTATAATATAGCATTATACTATGATATGATAGCCGAAGTTAGAATAATCAGTCTCACAGGAATTATTCATTGCAGGCTTACAGAAAACTCTGTTCAATATGCACATTCTGTTCCAGGTGTCTACCATCTTCCCAACACAACCTGAGAGGAATAAGTTGGCTCTCATTCTAAAGGTAGAGGTGTTCACATGTCATTTACTACAACAACAATAGATCTGGAGGGGATTTTTCTAGTCAATATAAATCAGAAGGAAAAAGTTAAATATCAGATGGTCTCACATGTGGAATATAGAGCAACCAAACCAAAGGTCAAGAAAAAGTTAAAACTTGCAAACTGACCACAGAACTGAGGCATACAACAAGGGAATGGGAGAGAGGGAAGTCAAAACAGGGGAGGAAATCTTACAGGGCAGGGTGAAGGGCATCCCAGAACCCCCAAACTGCCTTTTCTAAATAGGTTCTGCCATTCACCACATCAAGACAAAACATACTCTGGCCCATAAGACCTTTAATAGAAAAGAACTTTAATGCAATTAGTATGCAACAAAGAAATGACAGAGAATAGAGTTTCCAAACCAAGCACCTAAAGTTACCCATTTCCTTGTGGATAAATGCCCAGTCAAACAGTGTTGGCCCAAAGCAGGGCCACTGAAGACAGAAGGCCTGCCACAGGTCTAAACACCTCCTGGTGGGGACCCATAGGAAAGGGGTAGAAGGGGCCCAGCATGTCTGGAACAGAAGGAGCAAAATCAAACTCAAGATAAAAGTTGCCATTGTTAACCTCCCGAAGCATCTCTCACCTAATCTATTTCAACCAAGACCAAAAAGCAAGTGTAGCTTTTTCACATGTCTCTCTGTATCATGTGCCTCCTCTTGGTCCCCTTCTTGCTCTCCATCCTTCTTCCTTCCTTATCTCTGTCTCCTCTCCACCTTTCCTCTCACCTGCTCAGCAGGGAAACTGGAGCCTCCCCTTTCCTGGGGACCACTCTGTTACAGGAAAAATCACAAAAGAATATGGTAGAATAGTTCACAGATGATATGGTGGTGGGAAAACTATAGGGATTACAATAATGTAAGAAAAAATAATTAATAGAAAGATAAAACAAATAAATAATAAAGGTAGAAGAGTTCAGGAAATGGCCTTGGTATAAAGGCAAAAGAGCATAAGAAAGGTGATTTGAACTTAGGAAGTCTACATTCCTTGGGTACCTTTTTCTCCTTCTGTACTCTGGTTTATATCTGTGCATGGAAATAAGATTGTTAGTGAATGAAAAGAACATGTCTTGACAAAAATTTTTTTAAAAAAAGCTTTAGAAAACTACAGGAAGCAAAGATGAACTTCATCCCTAGGGGAAAAGACTACATGGGCCATTTGAAATATCTCTAAGATGTATATTCTATATTTAAGATCAATAAATTCAATATTTGATAGCAGTAGCCATAGTCACTATGGTGAGCAAGGATCTGGCTATAATTACAAGTTTCAGCTGGATGGATTACAGGGAAAAGAAAACAGGCATAGTACCCTTACAAAGTTCATCTCCAGCATATTTCTGACAGTCATGGACAGTTTAAAAGATGAAGCTTTTGAAGATATAGTAAAAACCAGAGCAACTGGGTCATTTCATTCTGGAGCTTTCAAAGACAGCTCTTCTAAATCAGGCTAGTTTTTAAGCAGCTTTTGGTATCTTGAGCTATAATTCAGGACTCTGGCTCAGTGTTTACTTGACCTCATTTTCAAACATGAAGAACTAACATTAGACAAGTAAAAATATAATTTCCTCAAATCACACTTTGCTCAGGGCACAACCCACTCAAGCATGTATCTAAAGAATAGGAGAGGTCAATGACAGCATTTCTCTTAGATGTCACCATGTATTTTTAAAAAGAGTAAGCCCTAAGAAGTGATGTAATCTCCTATTTCTGAGTTACAAGATTTTCAGTATGTTTTGATTGTGAAAACTATTATGAGATAGCTCTTAAAAAAAAAAAAGGATAAGCAGTTAACCTTTTTGACTAAGCCATATGCATTCTGAAATTCAATTACATAGAGGCTATGATCAGTGGCAAACCCCAGAAACAGAGAAATGGTTGATGAAGCTCTATTAATTAAACTTTTTATTTTTGAAATAAGTGTAGCTTCTTATGTAATGTAAGAAATAATACAGATATATAGGTATTCTACCTATTTCCTCCAATATAACATCTTTCATAACTACAGTACAATATCATAACCAAGATATCGATAGTGATACAAACCTTCAAATTTGTTCAAATTTGTCCCCAATTTTAAATGCTTATGTGTTTCTGTAGTTTTATAAATGAATAGGAAATAAATAGAATTTGATATTATTAACTTAAAACTCCATCCCCCAGTTAGTCTAGCCATGTTTCAGGAGGTTAATTACAATAATGGCTGCCATATAGTGGATACAGAGAACATTTCCATCACCTTGGAAGTTCTGATGTACAGAATTGCCTAGAGTCATACACAAAATGACTCACTAATTTGCCGTCCCTGACTCTTCCTACCCCTCTCACATAATCAATCTTGTCATCTTAAGAGTCCAACACCCTGTGTTTTAGGTGGACTCCTGAGAAGCAAAATGAGGATAGCAGCACTGTTATTTTCAGAAAAGCTTTATGGAATTCAAATATAATCCTGATTTCTTTTATAAAAAATTATTAAATTTTATGATTGTTATTAATATACCACATTATGTGTTTAATATGGTTTAGCAACACAGTAGAGAAAATAACCCAAGCCAAAAAAAAAGAAAAAAAAAATGTCTATAGCCTAATCCCAGAATCTGCAAATGTTATGTTACATGGAAATAGATGGAATTTAAGTTTTCTAACCAGTTAACCCTGAGATGGGAAGATTATTTTGGATTATCCAGGTCGGCCCAATGTAATCATAAATGTCCCTAAAAATGGAAAGAGAGTGGAGAGTCAGTGCCATGGGAGAAAGATTCTGAAGATGGAAGGAGCCAGAAGCTGAGGAATACAGGCCTCTAGAAGCTCAAAAAGGTAAGAAAATAATCTCCCAAAAATGAATAGATCCTTGCCAATACCTTGATTTTAATCTGTCAGAGTCCTTTTAGACTTTAAAAAAAAAAAAAAAAACCTACTTTTTTTTATTTATTTATACAAGCACTGGGTACAGTCAGTAGCGCAGGAGGGTGAGAGAATTCACCAGAGCCAGAGCGGGGAGCAGAACAGGCAGACGGACGAAATACACTGTTGAGGGGAGCAGTGGGTGGCAGGAGAGGTCTGCGCGCCATGTGGGACCCTCGCCCCGCAGCCGGGGATCGAACTGGCGCTGCAGATCGAACAGGTGCTGCAGATCGAACAGGCGCTGCAGAGGCTGCAGGCAGCTTCGCAACCCAGAGCTTCACAACTGCTGTACCACCAGGGAGGCCCCTTTTAGACTTTTGACTTCTAGAATTATAAAGTAATAAATGTGTGTTTGGGATAATTTATTAATAAGGAAGCTAATACAGCTGATTCCTAAAATTCAATATAATTGATGTAACTTTTACTTTTTTATTTCAACTCTGTTTATTCTTTGGTAGTTGTGGGGAAGCAGATTTTAGAAGCCTTCATGGTACTTTAGCTCGCAGAAGCTATGTATTTTTCTAAGACACAGGTTTCATAATTGGCCACTTAACTCAAGATTTTTCAGGAGGGGATGGAATATTGGGCAGAGGAGGAGAAAAGACCTTAAACAAAACCTGCAAGAACAGAGTTGTTAATGTGGTTAATGTGGTATGGTTGTTTGCCTAAAAATGACACAAAATTTCTCAACACTGAAGATAAAGTTAGCTAATCTATTTTGCTTCGTGAAAAGGACAAGGAAATGATGTAATTGTTAAGAGCATTAGAAAAGAACAAACAATTCTACTTGTAATAGCAAGAAAGTAATTGTTTTATTGTGTCAAATTACTGAGATTGTATTGTTATAAGAGATTTCTATTTTCCATTTTGTCAAAAAATTCTTTTTGTCTAAAAACCAAAAGACCAATAAAACATTGAGTGTTAGTATCAAAATAGTAAGGCAGAGCTAATGCATTTGAGGTGGGAGGAAATGTTTTAGAACCTATGTTAAAACAGGTTACAATTCTCATATTGTCTACCAAAAAATTATGATTTATAGGGTGTTAAGAAACCAATACAAACTTTACATAAACTTAAACAATGCCCCCCTTCCATAACTCCATGAAATGTCCATGTTATTTGCTTATTTTCTTTGAAGTTTTAAAGACAACTGTTAAAATGCAATATGGAATTCAAAAAAGTAGGCAGGGCCAAAAAAAAAAAAAAAAAAGAAAGGAAAAAAAAGATGGGAAAGGGTTGATAGAGAACAGAAGACAGCAAAGAGCAGATAATCACTAAAGTGGCTATGGAAATTTTAGCCAGTAAGTAAATAAAGGCTGTCAATAAAGCTTGGAAAACAAAGATCTTAAAACCCTGAATCAAGTATGTTTTCTGTGTTTGAGGAAATCCCATTTCCTGATAGTATTGCTCAAAGAGGAGTTTCACTACATAGTTTTCAATTGCATTACCTTGGAATTAATGATTTTATGTGTGACATGGGTTCATTTTAAGTAATATAATGAATATCCTCATTCACTGGATACCTATTGAATGAGTACTTCATTTGCTCTGGGATTGATGGTGGTAGCTGGGGCTATAACAGTAAAATAAGTTACAATCCTCATCCTCCAATATCTTAGGAGATGATAAAAGAAACAGATGAACAATTAAAAAACTGCAATCCAGGATAATGGACATCAAGAGCTAACATTGGGATAATTGCCACCAATAGCTAATCTTTATTCAACACAGATTATGAGGCAGGCATTTGCAACCCTATTAGGTGAATGCTGTCATTAGCCTCATTTTCCAAGTTAGGGATCTGAGGCCAAGAACTTATTAGAAAACAGGGGACATATGTCTCAAATCCTAGTTTGCTAAATTCAAGCCCTATCTATTAACAATGACAATCACTGAGTAATGTTTGATGGAGACCATATAATGTGCAATGATGCTCAGAGGTGAGGTTCTAAACCTAGTCTTGATGGATACAGTGATTATAGACATTGAGAACTAATCAAAATTGTGCCAGTTTGTAAAAGATAAGAAAAACTTTCCAGGTGGACAAACCGTCTAAGAGAATCCAACTTCCCACTGTCCTAAAAACTGGGGGTGACCTTCAAGTAATTTCTGGTCCAGCCCTTACTCTCACTATTCTCCACTCTAATATTTTTCCTTTGATTCAAAGAATCAAGTTCACCTTCCCTGGTAGGCCTTTGGGCATGCCATCTTCTGTCTAGATTAGAACTCTGCTCCTAAGAAATATTTAGTTATTCTATAGAAATCGGCATAGATATTGTTTCTCTAAGAACATTTTAAGAGCCACATCTACATTCTTCTCAAATTGCATTTAGGGTTCCTAACATGCATGTCTACAATCCCCTGTATTTTGGTCAGCACAACATTAAGTAGACTACTAAACTGCATTTAAATCTACCTTCTCTGTGAGACTAAAATGCCATTGAGCAAGGTCTATTTTATTCATCACTGTAATCCCATGCCTGGAACAATGCGGGGCACATAGTAGGTACTCAATTATTATCTGTAGAATGAATGAAAAGATCTAAGTTTGTGGAGTAATATCCCCATCTTGTGGCCTTTTAGAAGAATCTGGTAAAGTCACAATACCCTGCTGTGTTTTTAATACCAAAGCTCGGGTGGGTGTACACAATCTTTGCTCCATGCACAGGAGAGAATAAAAGTAGAGATCCCACCTGGAGGTCAATATTTCCTACCTGCAGATGGCACAAAGCAGGAGAAATATTGGGAATGAAATAAGCTAGAGAATGCAGTAAACAAGTGAAAGAACACTCACCCCAGACAAATAAGTTGTCTTATCTACCTCCATTTTCGAAGTATTTTATTAGGAAGGACATCTTTCAAGCACATATTACCTCAGGGACTGAGTTATTCTGTCAGATTCACAACCTTCTTAGAACTGTAGTACCTCAGATGGAAAGAGAAAGCAGATATTTTAGAGAGAAAAGCGCCAAACTAGTAGGTGGCCATGCATGGCCAGAACCCAGAACAGCTGCCTGTTGCTACCACCCCCAAGTCATGCTGACTCTGCTGATGCTCAGGTGGGTTCGTTAATAATTAACCCCATCTAAAAGTGAAGCGACAGCGCTAAGGAGGGCAGGGTTTTTGTCAAAATCTTATAAACATAATCTTTTTCAGAGTTTCCTAATCTGTACAATGGGAGCGACATCTAACTCATAAAACTGGAGAATTTAATGAAATAACATATTCATGAAAGCCTGAGACACGATGGATGAGAAAGCTTTTGTTGGCTCTGACTTGCTGATTTTCTTGGATTCTACAATACCCTCTGTAGGGGGCAGGAGGACACAGAGCAGGTTTTCCATGATCCGAGCAGACGGGGTAAAGGAGAAGAGAGTCCTAGAGAGTCCTTGGTGGCTTTTCAGGTCTTATTGGGATTTACCAGGTACACGGCAGGCAGGGGTGCTGGAGCGCCGGGAGGCTGGCAGGCCTCCCAGCCCCCAGCGAGTCTTCACTCTGTCTAGGCTCTCAGGCGTTTTCTGGTGGTCTCTGCTGCTCTGCTCTCTAGTGGTTCTGCTTCTGCTTTTCGTGGTTCTTTGCTCTCTCCCATTCGTTCTTCTTTTGTTCGTTCTCTGCTCTTCTGTGACGCCACCCCTACAAGTCTTAGCCCAGGTGAATCCCATCTACCTATGCCCACACCCTACTCCAGGTGCCCGCCATCAGGCATGCATTCGGGACCACAGGGTTCTGTCATCCATCCTAATGACAGGAGGGCAGAAAAGCCTGTTATTTTTTACCTTACCCTACACCCCCTAAAATTGGCAATGGCTCTTCTCAGATAAGAAATCTGGATGGAAGGAGTCGGGCACTGAGATAACGGATTGACAGAAGGAACTTCCTTGCAACTATTTTCAAATGCTGGGCCTCCCCTGGTGGCGCAGGCGGTTGAGCGCAGCGCTGTGAAGCTGTCCGCAGCCTCTGCAGCGCTGGTTTGATCCCGACTGGCCGGCAAGGGTTCCACATGGCGCGGCAGACCTCTTGTGCCTTGCCTGTTTCACCCCTCAGCAGTGTATCTCATCAGTCTGCCTGTTCTGTTCCCCGCTCTGTCTCTGGTGAATCCTCTCACCCTCCCACGAATCTGGCCCATACCCCGGTTCTTGTATAAATAAATAAATCTTAAAAAAAAAAAATGCTCTTGAAGGCCCTACTGAGTCCAGCAAAACATTTTCCTTCAATTTTGTCTCTTAAGCAAATCAAATTTGGCATGTTTTTGACCACAGGCTCATGTCTGTTTAGCCCAACATTAAACGTTAAATGACTCCTAGACCATCAGTGAATGTAGAGAAAGTAAACAAGCCTAAATGAAAACATTATTCATTATTTTTTTCAGCAGGGTCAATCAACCAGTCTTGGAATTCATTCTTTCAACACTCTTTAAACATGAGTGCCTACTATGTTTGTTTTTGATAAAATATGTCAGGTCTTCAGAATATTTGGAGATTGATCAAGTTCATATACATTATGAATATTGTTATTCCCTCTCCAATCATTCCCCAAGAAAGAAATTCAGAGTATCAAATTTAATCTGTGAATAGCACTGAAATGACTAAATGCTCCAAGGTGACAATCTTCCCTTGATAAGGAGGTTTCTTTCTCTACCAAAACTTCTTCACCCCATTGCCTTTGGTAACAGTTACCTCCCTGTTCTGATTCAGCCATTTATATACTATGTTTGGGTTTATGAGTAAGTTGTCATTACAACACATTCTGCCAACAGGCACAGGCCAAGTACATGAGTCAAATAAACAAACAGATCTGAAGGAAAAACTCTTTGATCTTTTGCCATAGAGATAAAAGGGGGAAAATGATTGAAGAAACAAATGAAGCCACCTTCTCTGAATCTTAGCAACAACCACAAAAAAAAAAAAAAAAAAGGAGATTAGGAAACTAAGGACTATGAATAGTCTTGTAAATGCTGAATTCTGGTAAATGCTTGGTACATGGAGGTATGCCTTATGAACCCATTTTTAGTAGAACAAAACCCTTATTTTTCTCTCTTACTAATCTGTAAAAAGGGGTACTATTCATGGAACTGTGGCACAAAGCAAAGGAGGGGGTAGGAGGGGGTCAAAACAGGGGAGGGAACAACACCAGGGAATATGGTGATTGTCCATGGGTAATAAGGTGGTGGGAGAACCATGGGACTACAATGATGTAAGAAAAAAATTTTAATTAATAAAAAAAAAGAATTAACAAAAAAAGAAAAGAAAATGGGGGTAATATCGGTCATTACACTCATCTGGGGGTCAGGAAAACTGACGGAGGCAAACACGTTTCAAACAAAGAGAAGCACACCAATGTTCCATAAGTTTTACTGCATAATTTTGGCCCCAGAATCTCTTCTACTTTTATAATGTTTAGATTCACAAGACTGGAGAGGGGACAATAAAAGGTAGGATGGAGTAGTAGGCAAAATAGCACCTTCCAGAGAGGTCCACTACCTAATCCCAGGAACCAGAGAATATGGTACCTTACATGGTAAAGTACATGCAGATTTGATTAAGCATCAGGAGATGGGAGATTAGCCTGGATTATCTGACGGTGGTCCAGGTAATGGCAAGTGTCCACATATGAGAAGGGCAGGAGGGTCAGAGTCAGTAATGGAAGATCGGATGATGAAAGTACGAACTTGGAGTGATCCAAGGAAGAGACCCTGAATCAAGAATGCAGGCATCCTTGAGAAGTTGGAAGAGGTGCAGAAAAAGATTCTCCCTCAGAATCTCCATAAGGACCCAGATCTGCTGACACCCTGACCTTAGCCCAGTGAGACAGGTTTTGGACTTCTAACTTCTAGAAGAGTAAGATGTTAACTGTGTTGTTTCAAGCCACTAAATTTGTGGCAATTTGTTATGGCAGCCATATGAAAATAATGAGTGGAAAGCTCCATTGTCCAGTAAAAAGAGCAAAGAACTGAGAGCTGTAAGACTGGTTCTGGTTTTAGGCTTGCCGCTACTAGCTGTGAGACTTAAACAAGTCACACCACCTCTCAGGACCTTAATTTACATATATCCAAAGGGTTTAATTCCTTGTTCCTTATAGCTCTGTCTTCGATGGACACAATGCTAAGTGCACAAGGACACTCAAATGAACATCCCCCCATCCTCCTGATGATATTCTAAAATTTAGTTTACATTCTCCCTGCTGTACCGTACCTCAAGTGACTATGGAGCTATATTATAAATCCCAGACATGGGCAATGAACACACAATGTCACATAAAATGCATTTCCAAATCCTGAGATGTATTTGCCTAGCACACAAGATTAAAAAAAAAAAACAAAAACAAAAAACATGGTGCTTGCCTTAGGTAGGTTTATTTTGGAGGAGCTTCTCGGATCCGGCCAAACATATGGCCTGGCAGTTCCACTACACCCACTGAGTGTTTATTTTCTCCACTCCTGTGCAGTAATTTTAATAAAAGTCATGTACCAGCCTTCACCCCAGGTGGTGAGCCAGCCCCACCTGTCTCTTCCTGACAGACTGTTGAACATGGATGCCTTCCAACAACTAAAAGTCATTATCTTGCCTTCTCAACCTTTCTGTGTTTGCTCTAGCTAACTGTTGCACAAACTTACATATTTAGAAACATGATGTCAGCTATTTCTTATTTTGCCATCTTTAAGCTGTCATATGACTTGGATTTTTAACAAAACAGATCTCTCTTCATACCACTCCCCATTCTAGAAACACAAAAGATCAAATGGATTAAAGGAATTCCACTATTTTATCTGTGTCTCATCTTCTTCAGAATAAATAAGCCCACCCAGCTCATGGCACTGCAAGAAAGCTGAGGAGGACAGCCAGAAGATGCTTTGCCCTTCACCAGTCTCCTTTCAAAGGTGGTTTGTTTGTTTGTTTGTTTGTTTGTTTGTTTGTTTGTCTGATACTGAGTTGTTAATTGCTTTTAATATGCCAGATTCTGTAAGGAAATTTTCACCAAAATCAAAATAAAAAACAAAATATTCTGAGTACACATTTAAGACCCAGATTCCAGGGTCTTAGCAAGTCTGACATGATAGCATTCACTGTATTTTGTCAACTTAGCAAAGAATTGCTCCTTCCCTTGTTAATTTAACAAACATAAGGATAAGAGAGAGTTAGATTTTTGCGATTTTTTCCTTGTAGATTTAGTTTTTCTATACTGACCATCTTGGGGAATCTTAAGACTCTTGAAGCTTGAATAGCAAAAAGGGACTCTTCTAAAATACAACTTTAAGAAGGCGATAGAAAATATTTTAGCATAGTAAGATAGAAGAGATATGCTAGGAGGAGCTTAACCTTCACAATGTAAAAACATCTTTATTTCCACATTGTGAATTATAACTCCTCCTGAAGACCAGACAATAAAGGAGCCCTTTTCTCTCCCCCATCTTTACCTGCAGTATTTAAAGCAGTAACTTCACTCTCTCCTGGTCCCCTGCAGGTGGCTCCATATTGCAGTGGAACTAGATGAAGATGGGAAGGGCAAGGAGAGGCACAAAGGCAGAATTTTGAGGGTATAAGACACAGGAAAGGGCCTCCCTGGTGGCGCAGGGGGTTAAGCACCCACTATGAAGCAATCGCAACCTCTGCAGCATGAGTTTGACCCCTGGATGGCCAGGGAGCATCCCACATGGCACAGCAGACCTCTCTTGTCTCGCCCGCTGTTCCCCTCAGTAGTGTGTTTCGGTCACTCTGCCTGTTCTGTTCTCCACTCTGTCTTTGGTGAATTCTCTCATCCCCTCTGCATCTCTGGCCCGTACCCCAGCTCTTGTATGCATAAATAAAGAAATCTTTAAAAAAAAAGACAGGAAAATTCAATAACCTACTTTATAAATAAACATTTATCTCCCTGAGAAGGACTTGATTTTCTATTGGTGGAAATTATTCTACTTTCTTTTCTATTTTATGCTGTTAAGAGAAGTAGATGAATTTTTTAAAGCAACATAAAAATAACAAACCTGTAGTGTTTTTTCATGTAGTTTTCATTTTTGTGTGTGTGAGTCACTGTCCCTTGATAGAAAGCAAATGTTATCTCTAAATCAGTCTTGTAAAGGTCCGGGCTCTCGGATGCAAGCAGTGGAAACCAAATATCACTAACTTAATGAAACAGAAAGGTATTTACTGAAAGGATATGTGTTGCTAACTTAATCCACAAGAAGGCAAAAGAGCTCCAGCTGAGAAAATGGCCTGGGCCAGACTAGAATGAAACCAGGAACATTCTGTCAGGATGCCGCAAGTGATTACCACCACCACCAACTCACTGTTGCTATCACCAGACACTTCATGATGTTACCTCTAGAATTTTGATACCAACCACTGCCATTGCTGAGCTCAGCAAATCACCCAAACCAACCCCAGGACACATATCTCACTTTATGTCCTTTTCCTAGGCACACCAGAATGGTCAAGTATAGGTAGAGTTGGTGCTCTACCCCCAGCAGCTAATAGGAGTGCCTGGCCATTTCAGCATCCATAGTGGGAGGAGAGGCATCCCTTCCACAAGAATCACAGTTAGGAGGATTTTCCACCAATAGAGGGGTGTTTGGATATCAAGTGCCAAATAATAGATGTCTAGTACAGTCCTATACCCTTCCTACCTGTTATGTGTCAATAATCTTCACTTGGAAATATTCCAATCCTGTATAATGCAGTGTTTCTCAAACAATCAGGACATTTCAACCCCTCCTAAAAAGGGAAGACAACCCTCAGCATCACCAGTTCCTGACCCTGGATCAAAGTCTAAGATCTCTGAGCAATGGTTTACTTCCCTCCATTTCTGTTGAATGGCTGTTCAATATGCTGAAGAACATATTCTGAAATACAATGTTAGCCAACAAAACTTACTTTAAAAAAGTATGGCAGGGCCTCCCCGGTGGCGCAGCGGTTGAGCGCTGGGTTGCGAAGCTGCCCGCGGCCTCTGCGGTGCCGGTTCGATCCCCGGCTGCTCCCCGGCCACCGGAGGAGGGTCCCACATGGCGCGCAGACCTCTCCTGCCGCCCGCTGCTCCCCTCAGCAGTGTACTTCGGTCCTTTTGCCTGCTCTGCTCCCCGCTCTGGCTCTGGTGAATTCTCTCACCTTCCAGTGCTTCTGACTGTACCCAGTGCATGTATAAACAAACAAACAAACTAAATAAATAAATAAACAAATTAATAAATAAATAAATAACATGCCTCTATTAAAAAAAAAAAAAGTATGGCAGTTAGGGGAGAAAGCAAATACTGTCCAAAAATTAATGATATTAATAAATTAAATAGCTTATGGATACATTGTTGAATTCTGTTAGCTAAAATTTTATTGAGGATTTTTGCATCAGTGTTCATTAGAGAGATTGGCCTGTAGTTTTCCTTTTTTGTGTTGTCCTTGTTTGGTTTTGGTATTAATGTAATGTTGGCTTTGTAGAACGTGTTTAGTATTATCCCTTCCTTCTCAATTTTTTGAAAGAGTTTGTGAAGGATAGGCACTAGTTCATTTCTGAATGTTTGGTAGAATTCATTTGTAAATCTATCTGGTCCTGGACTTTTGTTTTTGGGGAGGGTTTTGATTACCATTTCAACTTCACTGCTTGTAATTGGGCTGTTTAGGTGTTCTATTTCTTCTTTATCTAGCTTTGTGTGATTGTAAAGTTGTAGGAATTTGTCCATCTCTTCTAGATTATTGAGCTTGTTTGCATATAACTGTTCATAGTAGTTTCTGATTATTCTTTTGATTTCTGCTGTGTCTGTTGTGATTTCTCCTCTTTCATTTGTGATCCTATTTATTTGTGCTTTTTCCTGTATTTCTTTTGTGAGTCTGACTAGGGGTTTGTCTATTTTATTTATTTATTTTTTTTTTCGAAGAACCAACTTTTGGTTTCATTGATCTTTTGGATTGTTTTTTTAGTTTCGATTTCATTTATTTCTGCTTTGATTTTTATTATTTCTTTTCTTGTACTGGTTTTAGGCTTTTTTGTTGTTGTTGTTCTTTTTCTAGTTCTTTGAGTAAGTAAAGACACATTACCCAAAGCAGTGATAGTGAAGGTAAAGATAAACAGCTGGGACTACATCAAATTGAAGAGCTTCTGCACAGCAAAAGAGTCAATAACCCAAACAAAGAGACACCCCACCGACTGGGAGAACATTTTTGCACACAACACTAATGATAAAGGACTGATCGCAAAAATCTACACAGAGTGACGAGATTCAACACAAACAAAGTAAATAACCCAGTCAAAACATGGGCAGATGAGCTAAAAAGAAACTTCTCCAAAGAGGAAATGCAAATGGCCAACAGGCGTAGGAAAAAAATGTTCAACATCACTTGCAATAAGGGAAATGCAAATCAAAACTACAATGAGATACCATCTTACACCAGTGAGAATGGCACATATTTAAAAAAACTAGCAACAACAAATTTTGGGGCGGATGTGGAGAAAAAGGAACTCTCCTACACTGCTGCTGGCAGTGCAAACTGATCCAATCACTATGGAGAGCTGTGTGGAGATTCCTCAGTCTGCTAAAGATGGAGCTTTCATATGATCCAGCAATACCACTCCTAGGTATTTACCCAAAGGACACAGAATCATTAATTCAAAAGGGCACCTGCAACTTCTATGTTTACAGCAACACTATTTACAATAGCTAAGCTATGGAAACAACCCAAATGCCCAAAAATAGATGACTGGATCAAGAAGATCTGGTACATATACACAATGGAATATTACTCAGCAATCAAAAAAGATAAACTCGTACAATTTGCAGCAACATGGATGGAGCTGGAAGGGATCATGCTCAGCAAAATAAGTCAGAAAGAAAAAGAAAAATACCAGATGGTCTCACTCATAGCAGGAATTTAGAAAACCTAAATAAGGGACCAGGAAAAAGACTAATTAATACAAAGTAAAAATTAAAGTCAACAAGCAACTATAAACCAGAGACACACGGAGGGGTGGGCAGGGAGAGGAGGGATTAGGGTCAAAATAGGGGAGGTGCAATTGTATGGGGAATATAACCAAAATGAAAATGCATACATTGTGTAAAAATGAAAAATGATGTAAGAATTATATAAAATAAAATATTAAAAAATGATAATAAAACATAAAATAAAAATAAATAATAAAATAAATAAATAATAAATACATCAACAAGAACCATAGTGAGCTTCCAATTTGGGATCCCATGATCAGTTATCTACCTCCAAAATCTGTTGAGTTACTTTTTCAATTGACTATTATCCCAGCTGCCCAGGAAAGTAACATTTACTTTCTGCCAATTAAAAACCACTGTTTGTCTTGGGTATCTGGGTGCTTCCATCTCCCCTTGTTCCCTGAGTTTTATGAGACTATTTCCCCTGCAACACCCCCCACTGTCACCTTACCCTACAGTAAAGAAGCCCTCAACTATTGAACTACCCAAAGGTGCTCGCTTCATCAATGTAGTCTTCAAAACCTTTGTGAAGACAAGATAGTTTCTTCTGAGATCTCTTGGAGGGCATAGTACAATACTTGATGAAGTTGCTCAAGCACTTTCTTGGGTAGATATTCTATATTATACTGAGTATTTTGTGATAAACCAATTTTATATACTCCAGACCTCTGTGAAGCCAGTTTTTATTCAACTAACCAACTCAACATTTAGAATGAGTTACAGTCACTGGTCTAGCACAAGGAATCCATAAGCTATTAGAATATGAGGCAGCACTGATAAATTCAGTCTAATCTGTAATTATACTCTCCTCTCTTCAGTAGAGATTCCTCAGAATTCACCTCCCTACTGTTTTTTGATAGTATTAGCAAGCACTGCAGTTCATTTTTTTGTGTTAACTTCTCCCTCTAGGTTTTCCTTTGTAACTTCTCAAGTGCTCACATCCCAACATACACATTTACAACACATACTCTGGTTCCAGGCCTAATGACATTGCTTGAATGGGTAAGCACAGACAGAATAACTGCTTCTTACAAAACAGCTGCTTCAAGCAAAGGTACAATAAAATAAAGTCCCCTTACTTTCTGATATTCAACAATAGAGAGATACTTTTGCCTCTTTTTTTTTTTTTTAATAACACTTTCAGGTTTTCTGTATTGACAGGATTACTCTGGACAGCAAAACGACCCTATTTTTGGAAAATTTTCCTGCAATATTTGATGCCTGTGATTACTCTTCAATTTGGAAACCCTCCTCCTTCTATGCTTCTAAGTTAATTTCATTGTCCTAATTTTGCTTTTCTTTATCAGTTTCTGACCATTCAATATTCCAAGATGATATATTCCTTTGTCTTCTCTCGTCTCTTCCCAAAGTTTCAACTATAATCTATTAGTGATTTTTTTTCCATCTATAGCTGCTTCCTTAGGTTTATCTCTCTTCTGAAGTCCAATCCTACATTCCCAAGAATGTGCCAGATGTTTCATAGCAGCCTCTATAACATAATACCTCTAAGACTGAGTTCCCTTTCTGCCTACAAAACAAAGTCACCATCACCTAGTACTTGGAATCATATGTGAATTGCTCTCCCTCATTCACACATCCCATATATAGCAGTTTCTTTCAAATATTTCCATAGTCTCTAGAATCCATCTCTTTTATTTGATTACATCATCTTCTGATTAAAAAAGAATTTTCAGATTTCCGATTATGCAGAGGAAAAAAATCACTAGAGTTTAAAACTTCAAACTAACAATGACCTATTCTCAACCCCACCCCACCTTCTCCAAACAGATCTTGAATTTACTTCTTGGTCTCTATCACACTCCCTAGGGTAATCTCAAGTGTCTATTTCTCGTATTTGTTCTGCACATATTTATTCCATCATCACTGGTCATGCTATTCCCTCCATCTTCCAACACTCAAGCCTCCCCTCAACTAGACTTGATAAAGAACTGGAGGATAGATAAAATAATCAGAGGAAGAGTAACAACAAATAAATGTTGGTGATGTCCTTAAGAGGATATCTTATGTTCAGTCTTCTTCCCTTGCTAAGTGAAAAGGGGAGAAAATGACAAAAATCCCTAAGTAAAGGTTGGGGAGATTTAGAACAAAGGAAATCTTGTGCCCAGTAGCACCCTTAAAATTGGCAAAGCCCTAGTGTCCCTCCTCTCAGCATGCAGAGGAGAACAGACACAGTGATAAATTGGGAGATCTGGAGCAAGGGCCTTAGTTGATCTCATCAAGAGTCTGGGTGCACATCCTGTGTCCAAAAAGAGAATTTTTTCATTGTACCAGAGAGCACCAAATAGTACGAAGATGTAATTCGGCACTAACAATCTCTCAGTGATTGAAAATTAAGGTTGGATCTAGAAAAACACAGCAATACATAGATGAACTGACCCTGGCTCAATGGGAGTGAGAATGTCTCAGCTGATACCTAAGTATTTCCATGACAAAGACTCACAAAGACTATGATTTTTTTCAATCCCTGCATATCATAAAGCCATTCTGCCTCTTTACAACATCCTCCCTTGTCCTATGAACATAACCTGGGCAGGTCACAGAAAGAATGAAAAATTGATGAAGCTGTAATGTCTGCTATCTAGCAGAGTGGAGATATCGAACAATAACAAACAAAAAAAAAAAGTAGAGATTTTAAACCACCTGATTTGAGTTCAGAGTCATTACTGCATGTGTTATGTGTATGTGTATGTACATATCTATGTATATACGTGTGTATGTACAGATATATGCATGCATGTATAATTGATGTTTGACTAGAAAAGACCGGGTGACCTATAAATAAGAGAAGTTCATTTTCAACAGTTCTGAAGGCTAGACAGTCCAAGATCAAGGCACAAATTGTCTGCTGAGGATACACGTCCTGGTTCCTGGAAGTGATAAATTCCAGTGATAAATTATCTTCTCACCTTGTCCTCACCTAGGGCAGAATGGACAAGGGAGCCCTCCAGGTCTCTTTTAAAAGGCCATAATCCTATTTATGAGGATTCCACCCTCAGGACCTAATCACCTCCAAATATATTGCATTGGAGATTAGGTTTCAACACATGAGTTTAGGGGGACTACCTTCAGTCCATAGCAATTTGTGGTTATAAATACAGAAAAAATAATCTGTCACTAAAAGAACTTTGTAACTGGAGGGAACATCATTCTAAATATTCCTTCATAGAAATTCAAGCAAATCAACCAACAAAACAAATGAAAGTTCTCTGTGGGGAATGCTATCTTTAAGGACCTTGGGAAGTCACTTTCACAACATTTCTTTAAAAACTCATGTAAGAATTTATTATAAAATAATAGAATGTGACAGCATTGGGAGTCAATTTGTAAATCCCATTTCATGATGAAACCCTGCAGCTGAAAACTTAGAAGTAGACTAAATAAGGTGGACTTAGAGGTGACTCTAAACAGCAACCCTCATTATATTTTTGAATCCTGATTTTTCTATTCCCTATCTAATTTCAGGACATTTAAATTGCCAGTTGCAAGAGGATATTAGATCAAAATACTCACAAATTTAAGATACAACTATAGGAGACTTGTATCAAATAAAGTTACATTTTTAGTGATGGATTTAATGTAGTATTACTTTAATAAATCATTTAAAAATAATTTTTAGAAAAGATATATGTATGTATCAAAATACAGACTGTTAAAAATTTATAGCTATGTAACTACATATTGTGTGTTAAATAGTTATAAGTACAATTTTAAACCTTTACACTTGTGTGTCATTTTTAAAGCATTTTGATATGTGTGTATGTATGTACATGTGTATAAATCATTGGGAGACATTCTAATTTATATAGACTCATTGACTAAAGCATGTTAGTGGTGTAGAAAAACAACAGAAAATATAGGAGCAAATCTCACTATAAAGGATGGCAGCCAAAAATGGAAAAAGTAGAATAAAGACATTGAATTTGAACCAAGTCAAGGGGGAGTCTGTAAGCTCTTCTTTGAAAAATAAATTTATTTCATTGTAATTATACTTTACAACATGTTAATCCTCTGTCCTAAGGGATTCTATTTTGTATAGACCCTAAGTAAATGACCTGAAAAATAAGTTTGCTGAGATTGGATTTAATTACGAGATCTAATTCTCAGTAATGGAAATCAGCCAAATAATGGGGAAAATGTTGACTGAATGGAGACCTCAGTGACCTAGCTAACTGAAAAGGAACATTTTTGATTAATTGAAAGGACAAACACTTCATCTTAAAATGTCTAGAGGTACAACTTGTAGAACTAAATAAATCTATAATGCTATTTGACTGCACTTTCCTAATTATTCTGGAAAGTAACCTTTTCATATTATAACACATAAAGTAACAAGATGAATATTTTTGCAGGTGTCTTTCTATACCTAAAGGAAAATTTAAAGTTTCCAGAGGCTTGCATAAGCACTTTTACTACTGATGAAAACAGCTCCATACTTTTTCAGGGTCATTTTAAACTGCAAAGGTTACCAATTGTAATTGGTTGCAGTACTTTGTTATTGCACAGTTGGAATAGGCAAGGAACTAGTGAAAAACCATTTTTGGAGTTTCTAAGTGGAGTTGGGTTTATCTCTTCAAGATGAATAGCCACAGTATCATTGAAGCGCAATGATTCTACAAGTTATTTCCAACATGAAAATGTCATAATTCTTCCCTTTACAAAGTCATCCCACAGTCAGCAACAAATAGTACATGTTAGACAAGAGATCACTTTACTGTGATGATTAAATCAATGCCACTTAAAATTAGGTATTATTCTTAAATACTGAAATTAACATGCAGTTTTTTAATTGGCATATTGCAGTTGTATGGCAATATGTTTTAAAATATTAAATGATCTGTTTGAATGTGTCTGAAATAATGAGAAATAAAAAGGCTGTGGCTACTTTAAGAAGTTACTGTAGGACTTGTTTATTTTACAAAATGAAGTATCACTAACCAGGGGGAGGTTTCTCAGAGACATAAAATGTTACCTTTCCGATGGAAGAAAATCATGTCAGGGGAATCACGTTGAAGGCCCCAATATATCATTTGTCTTTCTTTTTTCCTTGCTTTGGTCTAGAAGGAAAGACCGACTGTTTGAATTCCATGAACTGTTTACTTAAGCCAAGCCAGAAAAATTCTCCAAACAAGAAGATATTTTCAGACTATACATTTAGCATTTTCATTTACACTCCTTTACATTTATTTCTTTGTGAAGAAAAAAAAATCTATCTTTTCTGTATTCTTAGGCAGAATGTCATTTGAGACACTTTTGACTCCTGCAAACTAAGAAAACAGCAATAGGGTGAGTTTCCGCCACGGAAACTGGAGTCAGGACTCATGTCAAATGCCTTCCTTCCTCACCCAGCATATTTAAGACCTCTTAATTTCATTTTCCCATTGTGCTTCGGGCCCCTAATGCTGTCCTGAGGACCAGCTCTGTCTGGTGACACAGCTGCACCATCTCTCAGGAACAGGCATTTTCAGTTCTCTGCCATGATGTTTGTTTCATTGCCTCAGACTCTGGGATTACATGGACTGTGAAACCTGACCCCTTTGGAAGAATTCTTCTTCATTCCCAATATGATGTTGAAGAATCACCCTCAACAGATTTTGCACTAAGTGATTTTGATGCTTCTAAAGCTTGTGTCCCTGGAAAAAACAGTTTTAAATGTCCTAGAATTTGAAGTAGTTTCTTCCTGCTACATCTTTCTCTGAAGTACTGGGACATACCAATGGTATTTAATTTGCCTCTGCTATTTGCCTGTTCCTTTCAGGAAAGCTATTCAAAATTCTTAAGAATTTAAGATATTTCTTAAAGTTGCCTCTTTCTTTCTCTAACCCATCTGAGAGTTAATGTTGCTAGAACTGAGTGTCTCCCTTTTGGATACTTTAAACTTTACTTACTGGCTCAGATGGATATTTTATAACTACCCTGGATTCATCATTATCTGCTACAGCAGCAAGAAGAAGTGACAAGTTCTGGGATCATTGCTCAAATTTTGGCTCTTACTCTGGATGAAGTAATCCCCCAGACTTATTAGTTCATGGTCATATCTGGATTTCTTCATGTCTTCCTATGTTTTCCTTTAAGATCCTATTTTCATAAGTTTAATGACTGAAGTCAATAAACTTCCTCACTGCAAAGGCAACGTGTTTCTCCACCTACATGGAAACTCAACTAAAAAAAAAATGTTTTTAATATTTCACATGCATTTTCCCTCTCAATTCAGCCCACTCCTGGTTCTCTCTTTGCCCCAAGTGAGGACCTGTGGTTTTTAGAAGTCATCCCTCAATGATTTTCTTGGGAGACTCACTCTAGCTTGCTCTCAGATTCATCTGGATCCCAGACTCCATTTCTGATCTAGAAACAGCAATATAGTTTTCCTTCTTTAAGGGCCATCACAAAGTGGGTACTTCTTTTTCCCTTTCTATATTGATGTAACCTCATTTTCAAAATGTACTTTTCCTCTTTACACTTTTTAAAAATAAACGAATAAATAAAAAGCTCTTACTCCAGCATAATTGACCTATGCTCATTCATTTTTTTAATCATCTACTCCTCTTCGGTTTGATAGTAAAACTGAAGTATGATTTTCAAACCATCCTAGTTACTCCTTGTTTTTGTAAGCAAAGGAGACTGTTTCAAGCATAAAATATTTTTGTTTCTTGCTAATATTTTAGGTTTACAATAATGTCATGCAATTGATTTTCTGTTAAGGGGATGGCATTTTCTTTCTCATAAGTGGTCAAGGGGTAAAAACTTTCAGCTATAATTTCTGGGGATTGAATATATGGCATGGCAATGATTACTTAACAACAGTATATTGTATACTTGAAAGTTGCTAAGAGACTAGAACTTAAATTTTCTCACTACAAAAAAAAAAAAAATACAGCTATGAGAGGTGATGGATTTGTAACTAACCTTACTGTAATCATTTCATTGTGCCAAATCATCACACTGTACACCTTAAACTTGCACAATGTTATGTGACAAATATATCTCAATGAAGCTGGAGGAAGGATGGAGTCAGACAAGGAGATAAGAAGGTGGAAGAAAAGTGAGAAAGAACTGTGACTATGCTAAACTAATGGCTTTGAAGATAAAAGGAGATATGATCCAAAAAAGGCAAAGGAATTATTATTCTCTAGAGTCTCCAGAAGGAACATTGTCCTATAAACACCTTGATTTTAGCCCAGTAAAACCCATTTTGGACTTCTGACATCCCAAATTGTAAGATAATAAATTTATGATGTTTTAAGTTGCTAAAATAATAATTTAAAAATAAACAGCAGAGAAACTACTTTAAAGTGACAAAAGAAAAATCTGTCAATGTGGAATTCCATGTCTGTTGAAAATATCCTTCAAAAATTAAGGCAACTATTAAAAGAATTTGCAGCAACATGGATGGCGCTGGAAGGGATCATGCTCAGCGAAATAAGCCAGAAAGAAAAAGAAAAATACCGGATGGTTTCACTCATAGCAGGAATCTAGAAAACTTAAATAAGGGACCAGGAAAATGAATAACTATAAGAAAGTGAAAATCAAAATCAACAAAAAACTATGAACCAGATACACTTTTTGGGGGTGGGGGGTGGGAGGGGAGGGATTGGGGTCAGAATGGGGGGGGTTGCAATTGTATGGGGAATATAAAAATAAAATTTATTATTTAAAAAAAAAACCCTTTAATAGTGCTCACTACTCTCAGAATAAAAACTAAACTTCAAACCACAAAAAAAAAAAAAAAAATCTGCCATTAGATCTACACAGTATTGACAACTTCAGAAAGGTCTTCAGGCTGAATGGAGAGCAAGACACAATGACTTTGGATATTCACAATATAATGAAGAACTTCAGAAAAGATAAATAATAAATGTTAAAATCTATTTTTTCTAATTTATTTTAAAGTACTTGGAACTTGGGCCTCCCCGGTGGCGCAGCGGTTGAGCGCTGGGTAGCGAAGCTGCCCGCGGCCTCTGCAGCATTGGTTCGATCCCCGGCTGCTCCCCGGCCACCAGAGGAGGGTCCCACATGGCGCGCAGACCTCTCCTGCCGCCCACTGCTCCCCTCAGCAGTGTACTTCGCTCCTTCTGCTCTGCTCCCTGCTCTGGCTCTGGTGAATTCTCTCACCCTCCCGCGCTTCTGACTGTACCTAGTGCTTGTATAAATCAATCAATCAATCAATCTTTTAAAAAAAAAATAAAGAAAATAAAGAAAAAAAAATAATAAAGTACTTGGAACTGGTTAAGGCAAAAATTATAATATTATATTGAGGGGTTTATACGGTTACAGATGTAACACAAATGATAATTAGAACACAAATTATATATCATTTTGGAGAGAGAATTAATATCTTAATATTGAGTCTCCTAATTCAAGATATAGCTTTACATTTTTGTGTTCTTCAATTTCTCTTGACAATGATTTTTTTTCTTAATATGGGGATATATTACGTGTCTCTAGAGTTTGCAGTGAGAATTAAGTAAAATAAAGCAGGTAAAGTACTTATCAAAGCATTTGGCATATACTACCAGTTTTAAAAATGGCAAATATAAACAAGTAATATTAATGTATACACATATGATAATTGCAATCAATTTCACAATTACTCTTCTCCCAAATATTCTCACATATTTCTTGGAATTGATATCTTAATATTGAATATTATAATCTAAAACCTATCTTTCCATTTATATAGTTGTTCTTTAATTTCTCTTATCCATGATTTTTTAAAATTTTAAATGTACAGGTTTTGAGCATTGCTTAGTAAATTTATTACTAAATATTTTAAATTTTTAATGTATTATGAATTGAATAAGTTATTTAAATTTTATTTTCCAACAGTTTACTACTACAAAATAGCGGTAATTTTTTCTCTATAATTTTAAGATCCTGCTAAATTCACTTATTAAAGAAGTTTTGTAGAATTTTCTAGCTAATAAACATTCTGTATGCTAATAAAAAGAATTTTCCTCTGACTTTTGTTTAATTTCCTACTTTGTCAAACTGTCCAGATAATGATACGTATGGTAACAGACTTGATAGAATGTACTGATGTCTGTAACTTATAATGAAATGCAAAAAAAAACAGAAGATGACTGGACAATGGAAGAATGGATATGTGATAAAGCAAATATAATTAAATATTCATTGTAAAATATTACTGTAAATGCTCATTGTCTTTTTTTATCTGTTTGAACTATATTTGGAAAATCAAAACCAAAGGATCCAGTTTTGAGAAAGGGAATGAAAACACAAGGACAAAGAACATAGTAAGATTTTTAGAGACAAGCTAAAATTGATGAAATTAGAAGCACAGAAAATATGTTTAAAAAATAAAATAAATAAGAATTTATAGGAGGAATGTAGAGGATCCAAATAAGGGGTCAGGAAAAAAAAGTTATTATAATAAAGTAAAAATCAAAATCAACAAGCAATTATAAACCAGAGACATTCTGCAGCGGGGGAAAAGGGAGTAGGATCAAAACAGGGGTGGGAAGACCACAAGGGACCATGGTGATAGTTCACAATGAATGTGTGGTGAGAAGTTCACGGGGACTATAACCCAGATGAGAAAGCGTACATTGTTTAAAAAAAAAAAAGTAAAAATATATAAAATTAAATTTTAAAAAAAAACAAAAGAAAGAATTTAGAGGCTCAGGTGGAGAGATTAACTTAAAAGCAAAGCTACACAGCTTCTCTCTTTCATCAGAAGAATAATATGAATGTTCATTGAGTAAATAGGATGCAAACAAATGAAGCTATAGAAATGTAAGATATATACATGTTTGGTTTTGGTAACTGACTATTAAGGTAGAGTTATCTGCTCTAAAGTTTTATAAGAGGCATTATGGAGAGATGATAAGAGAAACATGATTTGTTGTGTAGTATTGAGGGCCCATTTCTTGTTTGGTGGATGTGAAATTTCTTTATTAGAGTGAAGACAGTCTAGCTACCTGATTCTAGTTCCCTCATCTGCAAAACAGGACAATAAAACTTACAGATTTTTAGAATTAAATGAGAAAATGTCTATAAGAAATCTAGGATATTGTCTCACATAAAGGTACTTATTGTTATTCTGGAAAGCAATATGAAATTCTTTCCCAGCCTGCCATTAGTGACTCTTTTACACAGCTGCTTTTCAGTAAGTTACTGAAGTTTCTTAGCTTCTCTATTAAAGAAACAGCAACTTTAGTGGGCAATCAGCTAATCAAAAAAGCTGCAACAGGCACAGATGGTACCAAGCCACAAAGGAACCATACAGCATTTTTAACCAGTAATAGGCTGTAATTTAGACATGAGCTAAGGTTTACAGGGACCACTATTTTTGCAAAGTTATGGAGGGGAAAGTAATTTATTGTAAGTTTTGTACACCACAATCAAACTGATAAAGAACATCTCATGGTAATGTTCCAAATTTCTGAATTGTAAACAGGAAAGGAACCAGGGGAGAATAGCTAGTGAAATTTAGTTCATCAATTTGAAAAGTATGAAACAATTATCTTTTTCTTGAAAACTAGGTATAAGGAAAATTGCTGCCGAGTGTTGTTTTTTCATTTTTTAAGGAATGTGTTTCATGATTTGAAGTGCTGTAATTTGGAAATAACATTTAAATCCCATTACACAGTTCTGATAGAACTCAGAGTATAAAACAGAACTTAAGTAAAAAACCAAAAATGAAAAAAACCTGCAAGAATTTTGTTGATATATATTGCACAACTTCAAATCTTAAAGACAAATTTTAACTTATATTATGAAAACATAAATTTGAAGCAGAATGATTATCTGTATCAAGGCAGTTTGAGAAATGCTCCATATCCTTCCCTTCCCAACTACAAAAATTCAGTATCTACCTATGGACAAATGCCTTTGAGGAGCTGTACGATATGGCACCATATGACAAGGGAATGCACCATATGACAAGGGATCCAGGGATGTGCCTTACCCACCTGTATATCAGGTAATAGGCAGACAAACTTTATTCCTAGCTGTAGACCCTATAGTGGCCTGTGAACTTCAGTTACCCTTCCTTCTGGTCTGGGAGTCACTTAGACAATCACTATGGGGAGCAAAACTTTGTGAAGTTTAGATATCCAGAGGAAATGTTCCAGCAGTCCACTAGAGCAAAAACATATGCATTTAGATGTACTGGAAAGGGTAAAAGAAACAGTTTGATTTTACCTGTACTACCTCTCCCCCAGGCTGTTCAGTTTATGGTCAAGAGGTCTCTTCCCCAACCTGCAATTTATTCTTCAAGGAGAAAAGGAGAGCTTGTGAGTAAACACTTGGCTTCCCCAGCTCTTCAGGATCCTACACAGAGGACTCATTTCTCTCTTACCCCATCCAGAGTACCAAATCATGGGCTACATGATGAGGTGAAGACATGGCAACTGTAGCAGAACTACAAGGGTAAGGAGGAAATTGGATCACAGGTCCATCTAGCATCAGAGGTCCATATAGAAACCTGCTATCTCCAGAGAATTGTTCACCTGTAGATTCCCCTAACTGGCTCAAGGAACCCCAAGTCCTCTGTGTGTCTCCTTACACAGCTCCCCATCCTGTGTCCAGCTGCCTGTGTTCTTCGCATGCAGGAACAAGAATAAACTTTGGAAGATGGGTAACCTATGATACTCCCAGGTTGGGAATCTGAAGGTTAGGGAGCTCACAAACTTGAGCTTCAACACGACCCGTAGAAAACTAAAAGAGGCTGCTCATACTCTGCCAAGTCCTTTTGTAGGGTAAAGAAAATGATTATAAGCTTAATCCTGAAACAAGAGGAATGAGAAGTGTGGTGCATGTACACCAAGAATGTCTGATAAGGCCTCAGATTTTCTTTACTAGAGCTGAGGAAGGTATCTTTATCCCAAAGACACAGAGTAAAAACTGGAGGAGGTGACTGATACTTGAAATACGAATATACAAAGAGAAAACTTAAAAGAAATGAAAAATCAAGTTAATATATGACTAAAGGATCATAATAATCTTCTAGTAACCAACCTGTAATCATGGATATCTGCAATTTACCTGACAAAAAATTCAAAATAGTTGTTTTAAGAAAATTCAAGAAAATAAATACAATTCAGTGAAATAAGGAATGAATACATGAACAAAATGGTAAGTTTAACCAAGAGAAAGAAATCAGAAAAAAGAACCAAACAGAAATTCTGTGGTTGAATACAATGAATGAAATTTAAAGAATGGAATATTTTATCAATAGCAAAATGGATCAAGCAAAAGAATCTGTGAGACTGAAGACAAGTATTAGAAATTATGCAATAAGAGGACAAAGAAAAAAGGTGAAAAAGTGAAGAAAATCTATGTAATGTATGAAATACCAACAAAGCATCAATTTGTGAATTACTAAAGGGCAGAGGGGGCAGAAATAATGGCTAGCAACTTCCAAAATCTGGGAATAGATTTTGATATTTAAGTTCATGAAGGTCATGGATCACCGGCCTCTTTGGTGGCACAAGGGATTAAGCACCGCACTATGAAGTAATCCACAGCTTCTGCAGCATGAGTTCGATCCCCAACCAGCCAGAGAGCAACCCACATGGCACAGCAGACCTCTCCTGTCTTGCCCGCTGCACCCCTCAGCAGTGTACTTCGGTCCATCTGCCTGTTCTGCTGCCCGCTCTGTCTCTGGTGAATCCTCTCACCCCCTGCATCTCTGGCCTGTACCCCCGCTCTTGTATGCATAAATAAATCTTTTTTTTTTAAAGATTTATTGATTTTATACAAGAACCGAGGTATAGGCCAGATGCGCAGGATCAGAGTTCACCAAATAAAGTCAGATTAAAGAGATCCTTTCCACATCAAATTATAATAAAACTGTCAAAAATCAAAGCCAAAGAGAGAATCTTAAAAGCAGCATGAGAATAAAAGCTAGCAACTTACAAGGGTGCCCCATAATGCTATCAGCATCTCTCTCAGCAGAAACCAGCAGGCCATAAGAAAGTAAGATGATATATTCAAAATGAAGAAATTTAAAAAACCATCAACCAAAAATATAGCATCCATTAACTTAGTCCTCAGAAATGGAGAAAAAAATTTCCCAGACAAAATTTTAGGGAATCATTTTCATCACACACTAGACTTGCCTAAATGCTGAGGGGCCTCCCTGGTGGCACAGCAGTTGAGCGCTGGGTTGTGAAGCTGCCTGCAGCCTCTGCAGCGCCGGTTTGATCCCCGGCCACTGGGCAAGGGTCCCACATGGTGCGCAGACCTCTCCTGCCGCCCGCTGCTCCTCTCAGCGGTATACTTCTCCAGTCTGCCTGTTCTGCACCCTGCTCTGGCTCTGGTGGTGAATTCTCTCACCCTCCCACGCTTCTGACTGTACCCAGTGCTTGTATAAATAAATAAATAAATCTTTAAAAATATATATATTTAAAAAAATTAAAATGCTGAAAGGAATTCTTCAACTTGAAGTAAAAGGACACTAAATAGTAACAAGAAAACATATGAAAAAATAAAGCAGGTAAGTAATCAAATTTCAGAATACCTAAATATGGGATTTAGTGATACATTAACCATTTTAGTACAAAGGTTAGAGAACAAGAGAATTAAAAATAACTATAAGGAACAAAAATTGGCTAATACGATGTAAATTGTCACATAAAATGGGGAATAAAGGGTAGAGAGGTTTTGTATTCAATCCAAATTCTTACCAGCATAAAATGGACTACTACAAGATATTTCATGTAAGCCCAACTATCTGAGAACAAGTGACTAAATTTAGCTTAAAGAGCACAACAGAGTTGCAAAGTAAAGGTATGGAAAAGATATTGCGAACCAGCGGAAACTGAAAGAGAGCATGGGCAGGAACACTCAAGTGAGACAAAATGGACCTTAAGCCAAAAACTGGAACAGCAAAAAAAGATCATTATTTGGGTAAATTCATTAATATAAAAACCATAAATACAGTTGTGCCCAAAATAAAGAACACTAAAACCAATTAAGCAAATACTAACAAAATGAAATCAGAAAACAATACAATAAGAGTAGAGGACTTCAATAGTCCTACTTTTCACAGAAAATAGATCATCCAAACTGAAAGTCAAAAAGGAAACATTTGACTTGAACCATACCTTAGTCCAAATGAACCTACCTGACAGATACAGAACATTACTTCCAAAAGAAGAACATATACTTTCTCCTAAAGCACATATGGTATGATCCTATACATCTGTTATCTCAATAAAAAAATAAATAAATAAAGCACATATGGAGCATTCTCCAGAACCGATCATATGATAGCAACTAGGCAAACTTAAGACAACAAAAATTATGTCAAGTGGCTTGAAACTGGAAGTTAACAACAGAAGAAAACTTGGAATATTAAAAAAAATCTGGAAATTAAACCACACACCCTTGAGCAACCAAAAGTTCAAAGAAATAATACATGTAATACTAAAACCTATTGGTTGATAGTTTTTCTTTTAAGATCAGGAACAAGACTAAAGTAGTTCTCCAAAGGATGTTTAGAGCAATATACATGAATTATGAAAAAATAAAGATCTCAAATAAATAACCCAACTCTACAACTCAAATCTAGAGAAGAACAAGATTAAACTTCATCCAAAATTAGCATCAGAGATACAAATGATTATAAGTGTGCTCTGCATAATTATATACAAATAAATGAAATAATTTAGAATGAAATTATTAAAAATGAATCATTAAAAATAAGATAATTTAGTACTAGAATCATACAATTACCAAAACCGAGTCAAGAAGAAAAACACAATTCATACAGAAAAATGAGTAAGAGATTCAAATTAGTAATCAAAAAGCTCCCAACAGAAAAAGTCCAGGATCGGATGCCTCCATTGGTGAAATCTACCAAACATTCTTCCAAAACATTGAAGAGGAGGTTATCACTCAAACTCAATCTAGGAGGTCAGTATTACTAACACCAAAACCACTATAAAAAAACTATAGATCAATATTCCTAGTAAATATACATGCAGAAATTCTCGACAACATATTAGAAAACCAAAATAATAGCAACAAAATATTAGCAAACAGCACTTAAGGGGACCATACACTGCTGTCAGCACAATATATCCCTAGGAAGCAAGGATGATTAAATTTATGCAAATTGAATAACGTGATATATCACATTAGCAAAATGAATGCCAAGATGATCATATGATCATCTCAATAGATGTAGAAAAAGCATCTGACAAATTTCAATACTGATTCATGATAAAATCGGGTATACAGGGAACGTACCTCAGTATAATCAAGGTCATTTATGACAAACCCACAGATAACATTGTACTCAATAGTGAAAGGTTGAAAGTTTTTCTTTTAAGATGAGGAACAAGACAAGGGTAGCCACTCTTATCAGTAAAATAGTCATATGTTGCTTAATGAAAGGGATACAGTTTGAGAAATGTGACATTAGATGAGTTTTCTATCATGTGAAAAGAATGCAGCTATATACCTAGATGATAAAATCTTCTACACACCCAAGGTACTACAGCACAGTCTAATGGGACCACCATCATATAGGTGGCCTGTCATTGACCAAACCATCAAGAGACAAACGACTGTACTACTCAAAATGATCTAATTCGAGAAACTAAACAATGTCAAAGTAGAATAAACAGTAAGAGAACTACAACTAGATACTTTATAGTCACATTGCTGAAAGACAAAAAGAAAATACTGAAGACATCAAGTGATGCATAATGTGAAAGGGAACAGTAAGGGATTTCCGGTGTTTATAATTCCGGTAGCCAATTTCCAACAGATGTGTGATTGCTGAGGCTTCTCCACATCAACATGCAATTCTAAGACTCCAGCAGGATGTCTGGAGTTTAACTCAATTCTCATGATGTCTACCAAGAGATAGGGTTAGATTTCACAGGTTAAGGGCTCAGTCTCCCAAGACTGCCCACTTCAGGTGACAGGCACAAAACCCAAGCAAGCCCACACTTCTGACCAACTGGCTATACATCAGCTATCTCCACGACTCTCTCCTCAGACTTAAGGTGCCTGCTATAAGCACCAGTCATCTACTTCTGACTTATTATGAATCAGAGGTTTCCAGGGCACCTCCTCCAGGCTTGATTAATTCACCAGAGCAACACACAGAACTCAGGAAACCTGTTTACTCACTAGATCACTAATATATTATGATACTAAATAATACCAAATTAATGGCCTTCCCATAAAGTACGGGAAGGCGTGAAATTTCCGTATCTTCTCAGGTGCAACATTCTCCTCCAAATTGCCATAATTGTCATGTTTACCAACTTGGAAGCTCTCTGAACCCCCTCTCTCTTGGAGTCGTCTGGAGGCTTCATTACGTAAGCAAGTTATTTAAATATTTGTCTTTGGCAAGTGAATCCACCTCTAGCCCCTCTCTCCTCCCAGGAAATCAGGGAGTGGGGATTGAAAGTCCCATCCTTCGTTCATGTTGGGTTCCTTGGCAAAATGTCCCCATTCTAAGGTGTTTTCAAACAGATGTCTTCATTAACAACCAGTAATAACAAGACACCACTTAAACTTTTATGGCTCAGCAACTATAGACAAAAGACCAAATATTATGACAAAAGATAATCCCATTACTTTAATGGCTCAGGAAATTCCAAGATCCAGGAACTTTGAGAGGGACTTTGGATAAAGACCAAATATGTAGGAGAAATATTTATTTTGGTCATCTAAATAAATTCAAGATAAACATGAATTTAAACATGAGAGCATTTCAGCAGACATTAGTTGTAAGAAATGTCTACTGTGTAGACTTTAATCAAAAGATATTTATATTACTAATTTCTAAATAACCTAGATTTTCAATTATGTATTTAGTCTTCTCTATCCTTATTAATCTTCTATTTTGCTGGAAGTCAAGCTCAGCAAGTGTCACTCATAATCCAAATAGGAAAGACAAGATCTGGGGATGGGAAAGTTAAGTTTATTAAAAAAAAAAAAAAAAAAAGGGTATTCTATGAAGATGGCATTCATCTTGGAATTGGGGATTTTTTTTTCTACATTTTTTACATAACTTTTCATTTTTGCCCAATGTATGCATTTTCTCTTTTTTAAGATTTTATTTATTTATTTATTTATTTATTTATTTATTTATTTATTTATTTATTTATTTATACAAGCACTGGGTACAGTCAAAAGCACAGGAGGGTGAAAGAATTCACCAGAGCCAGAGCGGGGAGCAGAGCAGGCAGAAGGACCCAAGTACACTGCTGAGGGGAGCAGCGGGAGGCAGGAGAGGTCTGCGCGCCATGCGGGACCCTCCTCCAGTAGCTGGGGAGCAGTCGGGGATCGAACCAATGCTGCAGAGGCTGTGGGCAGCTTCACAACCCAGCGCTCAACGGCTGCGCCACTGGGGAGGCCCACATTTTCATCTTGATTATAGTCCCCATACAATTCCCACCCCCCTTGTTTTGATCCTACTCCCTCCTCCCTATCCTGTAGTGTGTCTCTGGTTTATAGTTGCTAGTTGATTTTGATTTTTACTTTATTATAGTCTTTTTCCTGGTCCCTTATTTAGTTTTTCTAAATTCCTGCTATGAGTGAGACCATCTGGTATTTCCATCCAGTATTTTTCTTTTTCGTTCTGGCTTATTTTGCTGAGCAAACTCAGCCAAGTGTCACTCATAATCCATGTTGCTGCAAATTGCAAGATTTTTTTTTTGATTGCTGAGTAATATTCCATTGTGTGTATGTACCACTTGGGCATTTGGGTTGTTTCCATAACTTACCTATTGTAAATAGTGCTGCTATAAACATAGGGGTGCAGGTGCCCTTTTGAATTAATGTTTCTTTGTCCTTTGGGTAATTACCTAGGAGTGGGATTGCTGGATCATATGGAAGCTCCATCTTTAGCAGGTTGAGGAATCTCCAAACAGCTCTCCATAGTGGTTGGACCAGTTTGCACTCCCACCAGCAGTGCAGGAGAGTTCCTTTTTCTCCATATCCTTGCCAACATTTGTTGTTGCTAGTTTTTATAAAATGTGCCATTCTCTCTGGTCTAAGATGGTATCTCATAGTTTTGATTTGCATTTCCCTGATTACAAGTGATGTTGAACATTTTTTCCTATGCTTGTTGGCCGTTTACATTTCCTCTTTGGAGAGGTTTCTCTCTTTTTTTTTTAAGATTTATTTATTTATTTATACAAGCACTGGGTACAGTCAGAAGTGCAGGAGGGTGAGAGAATTCACCAGAGCGAGAGTGGAGAACAGAACAGGCAGATTGACAAGGTACACTGCTAAGGGGAGCAGAGGGTGACAGGAGAGATCTGCGTGCCATGTGGGACCCTCACCAGGCAGCCGGGATCGAACCAGCGTTGCAGAGGCTGCAGGCAGCTTCGCAACCCAGCGCTCAACCTCTGCGCCACAGGGGAGGCCCCTGGAGAAGTTTCTTTTTAGCTCTTCTGCCCATTTTTTAACTGGGTTATTTACTTTGTTTTTGTTGTCTCGTCAGCTCTTTGTAGATTTTGTGATCAGTCCTTTATTAGTGTTGTGTGCAAAAATTTTCTCCCAATTGGTGGGGTGTCTCTTTGTTTTGGTTACTGTCTCTTATGCTGTACAGAAACTCTTTAATTTGATGTGGTCCCAGCTGTTTATCTTTACCTTCACTATCACTGCTTTGGGTGATGTGTCTTTAAAGATGCTACTGAGGTGTATGACATGTAGTATTTCGCTTATTTTTCCTTGGGGAAGGATTTTTATAAGGATTTAGAGTTTTGGCTGCTCAGTGTGAGTGTTCAGGTTCTCGCTGTTTGTTTTTTTTTTCTCTCCCCACATTTTTGCAAACTATTTGTTGTACTGGTCTTTGCACCATGTCTCCATGACTCATCTGTCAACAAAAAAAAAAATAACTGGGAATGGGCAGGTAGTGATGGGGAAGGGGATGTGTACGCTGGAAGTTTGCTTAAGGCTTAGGGGAGTTAGTATGCAAGGGGCATAACTATTGATGTTTTATTTATATTTTGTCTTTGCTCTTAATCACTATCATTTACTGAGAGGAATACTGAAATCTCTAACTGTAATTATGGATATCTCATTCAGTCCTTTCGGGTTTTCAAATACTTTGTAGCTCATGTTTTAGACTCATATTTATTTAGGATTATTGCTTGCCTGATAAACTGACGCCTTTCTTCTTATGAAATGCCTCTTTTGATTTCTAGTAATATTTCTTGCTCTAAATTTACTTCATTTTCTATTAATTCATCATTTATTGCTGGTGTTACAGGGCAAGGTGAGGGGCACCCCAGGATGCCCCCATACCTTCCTGTTCTAAATAGATTCTGTCAGCTGCCTCACCAAGACAATCATACTCTAGACCTTCAATAGAAAGGAACTTTAATACACTTAGTGTGCAACAGAGAGAAGAGAAAGAATATAGTTAAAAGTTTGCAGTTAACACCCCAAATTACTCACTCCATCATGAGTAAATGCCCAAACAGTTTGGCCCAAAGCAGGATCACTGAGGTCTGAAAGTCTAAGGCACCTTTTGATGGGGACCCATAGGAGAGGGGCAGAAGGGGCCAGGCAACCAGGCAAGCCTGCAGGAAAAGACCAAAATCAAAACCTAAGTCAAGATAAAGGCTGCCATTGTCAGCCTCCCCACAGATCCACTCACTCAGGTCTCTGTGTCTTTCAAGTGTTTCCTTCTATATCCCTCAAGTCTCTTGTACAAATCCAAGGCCCAGAAGCAAGTGCAGCTTCTTCACGTCTCTCTGCTCCATGCACCTCCTCCAAGTCTTCTTCCAGATGTCTTACCTTCTTTTTTCTCCACTTCTCTAACTTTCCCTCCCTGCTCAACTCCACCCTTCCTTTGGTGGGGCAGGGAACCTGGAACCTCCCCTTACCTTGGGCAGTATCCTGTTACACTGGTGGGAATGTAAAAAGGTAGGCTCATTTTGGGAAATTTTTCAACAACTTCTTAAAATTGAAACTTACCTTTATCTTATGTCTAGTCATTGCCTTCCCATATATTTACTCAAGAGAAATGAAAAACTATGTCTACAAAGAGATTTTAAAAAATCACAGAAACTCTAATAACCAAAATCTAGAAACTCAATGGTCCATCAGAGTGGGTTGTATAAAGTATATACAACTGTGATTATCTGAGTATCAGTTATAATACCTCCTAGAGTTTTAAGGTCATAATAAGCAAAACATACAAAGACCCAGGGCAATGCCTAGCATATTGTAAGCATTTTATTCTTCAGCAGTTATCCACAATACTTGTTATTTATAAGGAGCTCTAAAGTTTTCCATACTGTTCAGAAAATATATTATTCGAAAGTTCTTCACGTAGAACTAAAATGTTTCTAATATATATGCATTGATCCTGAGTCTACATTCTCTAGAGCAATGGATCTCAAACTTTTTTTGTGAATCATAATCATATGGAGCAGAGATACAAGACTCCTGAGTTACATTCCTGTAATTTTTGATTCAATATATCTGGTATGAAACCTAAAGGTCTGCATTTCTGAGTTCCCAGGTAAAGCTGGTACTAGTCCAGGGATTCCACTGCTAAGTGCCACTCTAGAGAAACGCAAATCAGAGACCACTCACACTTCCAAGTTCACCATTTTTAAACATCAGCGACCATTAACATACCCCACCCCCCAAATTTCAGTATGCAAATTAGTCTTAGTTTTCTCAAACCTCATCTTTCCAGTTCTTTCATTAAAAATGTCAATATCCCTCCTACCATATAACCCCCAGACTGAGACTGTCAGCTGGGACCTAATACCCACACCTGACCAAAAGAAAACCATTTCTTTAGACTTGAACAATTTCAGTCTAAGCTGTTAGGTGTTCCAGTGTAAATGTGTCAGTTAAACATTTCCTGATTGGCTAACTTAAATTTAAAACCTTTTGTCGGTTTAACTTTGTTTTTAATTGAGGTAATACTGGCCTACAATACTGTATGTGCTTTAGAGGTATAGGTTCCCCCGTCAGGTATGTTACAACTTACCCACTCCCAAGTACCCACACCAAGTACCCTTCATCACCTTAGTCCATCGTGCCGTGCGTGCCCCCTCCCCTTTGTTCTTGTCCTTCCTCTGCCCATTTGGTAGCCTCAGGTCTACAATCATGTTTCTGGGGTCTCTTACTAGTTTGACTTTATCAGTCATTTTGTTTTGTTTCTTTATATTCCACATGCAAATGACACCATCATGTTATTTGTCTTTCTCCTTCTGACTTATTACACTTAGCACAATCCCCTCGAGTTCCAGCTATGTCACAAATAGCAAGAATATATTTTTAATAGATAATATGCCATTGTGTATACACACACACACACAGAGCACATGGTTTAACTTTTTTTTGAGTCCTGCTTCCACTGCCCAAAATTAACATTGTTGTTGAATCCATCACACAAATTTGTTGAGCAAAATCCTCTCTTCCATGAAATTAAATTTCTAAATAAAAATTGCTCCAAATAGAACACAACAGTACACTTGTTAGAAGAGGAATTTCTACAGTAATAAACCTTTGCTTCAGAATTACACCATGCATTACACCATGCACTTTCTTCAGATGTTTCAAACACTTTATGAAAACATGCTTATTTTGTTAGTAGAGAATCTAATACCAAATCTAGACCAGTGAAATAGTTGAATCTTTAGTCTCAATACCTAAGGTATCTGCAATTTTCCTCTTCCATACCCATTTAGTCTCAATACCTAAGGTATCTGCAATTTTCCTCTTCCATACCCATGCTTCTAGTGTCAAAGTAAATTCTTTATTTCTTACAAAAATATAATTCTTTTTTTGTTTAAACTTTTCATACTTTTTTTTTTTTTAATATTTATTTATTTATACAAGCACTGGGTACAGTCAGAAGCGCGGGAGGGTGAGAGAATTCACCAGAGCCAGAGCAGGGAGCAGAACAGGCAGAAGGACTGAAGTACACTGCTGAGGGGAGCAGCGGGCCGCAGGAGAGGTCTGCGCACCATGCGGGACCCTCCTCCGGTGGCAGGGGAGCAGCCGGGGATTGAACCGGCGCCGCAGAGGCTGAGGGCAGCCTTGCAACCCAGCGCTCAACCAATGTGCCACTGGGGAGGCCCACAAAAATATAATTCTTGATTGATTAAAGATTATGACTTGCCAAGCAAAGGTATATATACCTGTAGCCAGAAATGGTCATCTGGAGGATAGGAAAAAATATCTTTGCTTTTTTTTACAGGTGAAACATTGGATGGAAAATGGGAAGATCAACACAATAGAACCTTAAATTATAATCATGTTTCTGGACTCTAAAGTTTCTAGTTGTAATTTTTCAATATTTCAATAGCATAAGAGCAGGTATTTAACTTAGAGGATAATGATTAATAATAGTTCATAAAAGAGTTATCACAAAAAACACAAATAAGACACAATTAAATAGTGTGTGTTTATTTTACCTGCAGTTCTTCCAGTATAAACTGATTGTAAATGCTGATACTGAACAATATTAGGAAGAATTACTGACACGTCAGAACATCATGCCTTCCAATCCATCCTCCATGAACTTCTTATAAAGTGCCATAAATTTGGCCACAAATGCTTCCAAATGATAAATGGCTTTGCTACCAAGCTGCAGACGATGTTCATAGTAGGCTGCCATCTGAGCCACTTCTCCTTTCAGCTGTCCATCGCAATTATGTAAAAGTTCTGAGAGAAGGCCCTGAAGAAAGATAACTAGTAATTAAAAAAGGAGTAATTTTTAAAAATACTAAATGAACAAACTATGTCTCTCATTCAAAAACAAAGTAAAAATAAACATGCTCCTTTTTATTTGTGCAATCTTTAATTCTTTTATATAGATAGTCTTTATCCTAAAGCAAAAATTATATACCTTTGCTAGAATATAAAACTGCGGTAGTCATCTGTCATAGTCCATTGCAAATATTTAAATGTACAAAGTTGTACTAAAGCATATTATAATAATCTGTAGACAACCTAAAGTACCAATAGGGATCATATTTAAAGAACTGTGATGTGGTTATACAATGGAATCCCAGAAACAGAATGAGATAAATCTGTATGGTAATGAACAATATCCACATTACAATGCATGAAAACACTGCAGGACACTGTCAAGTTTTGTGAAACACACACAGGATTATTTCTATGTGACTAGAATAGGTTGTTTAAAGGCAGTTACCATCATGGTATATATTATAACATACTTATAATAATCTGAAATCTTGCTTCTTTACTTGTTTCCCCTTTCACTACACTAAAATAGCTTCTCTAAGGCAGGCGCTCCCTGTCTTCTTCAACACTCCCCAAGTGGTAGCTGGCACACAGTAGAAGTTCAATAAAGCATCTGTTGAACTAAAGAGCTGGAGCAAAAGAGGTGACACTTTTAATACTGCAAATGCCCTGTGATCACACATCCAAAGTTCAAATTTGACGATTATAAATTTCAAGATCTGAAATCAGATTACCTTCATTATTATTTCAGGTGGAATACAATGAGTTAGAAGTTCATAGAGTCTTCCACGAACTTCAAGAAGCCTATATAAAACAAAGTAATATTTTGTGATAAAAGAGGTAATTTTTCCAAATACCTATCTCCTATGCTGTTATATTTTACGAATTAAACAATCCCAATGAAGACATTTTCTTAATTTTTTTTTTTTACTTAGGATACACATATAGAAGCTGTTTCCAGTTTCAGTTCATTTTTCTAAAAGAAAATACTCAACTCCTTTAACATCACATTTATATTCAGGGTCATAAGTTACATCAAAATACCATGAAAGTACTAGACAGAAATTAAGACTTATGGGGCCTCCTTAGTGGCGCAAGGGGTTAAGCACTGCACTGTGAAGCAATCTGCAGCCTCTGCAGCACAAGTTCGATCCCCAGTCAGCCAGGGAGCAACCCACATGGAGCAGCAGACCTCTCCTACTCGCCCGCTGCTCCCCTCAGTGGTGTACTTCGGTCAATATGCCTGTTCTATTCCCCACTCTGTCTCTGATGAATTCTCTCACCACCCCCGCACCCCGCATCTCTGGCCTGTACCATAGCTCTTGTGTGCATAAATAAATAAATCTTTAAAAAAAAAAAGAAATTAAGACTTATAGTGAAGGTTGAGCTTATTACAATATAAATTTGAACATACTTCAATGTGATGTCAAGTAACATAAACTTTGTCTAGATTGTTCGCACCTAGGACATCTAGAAAAGGCTCATGAATAAACAAACATTAGTCAATTAAATAAAGAAATAAAATAAGCCTGATGTATAAAATAATGCTACTGCAACAACTGTGAAGTAAAAAAGTTGTATGGCAGGGAAACAGCTGTTTTGTCATAGAAGGGGCAGTACAAGAGGTTATAGTTAAGCATGGAACCAGGCTGTCTAAGGAATAAATGGAATAAACATGCCAACCTCTGACCCCGCAGTTCTAGGTCCTTCTCATATTTTCAGGAAAGAGAGTGGGAGGGATGTAAACATAGGACATTTTCAAACAGCAAGAGAAAAGGTGACAAATAAAATTATAAATCACATAAAGCAAGTACCTTTACTCTCTATATACTTACCTATCCTGTAAAGGGAATTACTTTCCTGAATCTTCACTGAAATAATATCACAGATGCTACATATTTCAGAACAATCTAGGAAGTGATTTTTATAAAAGGTTCTTAAAAGTAGAAGTTCAGCCCCCTTTCCTGGGGGCTGAGTATTAAAGAGTATTAAAAGGTACTTTACTTAAAAATAAAGTAAAAATAAGAACTAGTATTTCTTGAACACCTGCTATGAGCAAAACACTATCAAGTAATTTAACATAATTCTCATACCAGCTAAGGGGGCATTTATCTATAGATGACATGGTGTTAGTAGAAAACAAGTAACCCAAAACTACCAATAACTGTTACTATTGCAATAATCAAACTTTTTTGGTCATCTTTTCTTCTGATTACCTTTGTGGAGTCTGCTGACTGACAATAGCATTGGCAGTCTCTCTCAGATATACCTCCCAATCAGTTTCAGGGATTTCTTGATCTGCAGTAAAAGGATATCTAAATGACAAAAAGATAAACATGATAAATGAATGTGCTTATGCCCCAAAATGTTTCCTATGGTAACTGCCCCTTGCACTCACTGTTGCACTCTGCAGGCTTCACACATGAGTAGGGCTTTTCTGAGGTTTCTGCAGGACTTCTCTGCAAGTCTGTGTGCCAGTTGTGAAGGAAGATTCAGACCTTCCTTCTTGCACACAGTAGTTAACACATGGCAAATCTACAAATAAAATAATTAACAAAAAGGGATAATCTGTCAAACAGCATATTGAGACAATTTCATCTATTTTTGTGTACTTCCTTACCTAACCCACATGCTCCTTTAGCAGTAAGCTGAATTGTCAGGAAGAGCTTGCCCCTGCAACTGGAGGAAGACCTGGCTCAAGTTCCAAATTGTCAGCTTCCTCTGGACAACAGGAATGAGAAGACACAGGGGCCAGGTTGGCAGTAAGGACACTGCTCACAGGGCCGCCAAGTAGAGTCGCATGGACTCTGGGTGTTATTTGCATGCACTAAGATATCAGTAGTGCCCATGAGATTGGTATAATCTGGTGGTCTGTCTGCTTTACAGACTACTTTTTACTGTATTACAACCAAAGTTTTTACAAGAGAAACTTAAAGGTACTTTATTTCTTGCAACTAATACAATGTTACATATTATTTCTATTTCACATAAAAATCATCCAAAATCTGTTAACAATAGGAAAGCTGCTTTTCTGTAAATAGTGTTTTTACTGATATTAAGAATGATAAAGAAAAAATACATACAGCATGTTGTTTCAGATTAACCCTGAACTAAATGCATATACCTACATCATTTACATGCAAAATCTATTTCCTCCATATTCAAGTCTCCTTCAAAGCCAATTAAATCTGGTTGAGGTCAAAGACACTAAATAACTAAACCTTATCTAGTTTAGTAAGATTCATAATACCTGCTTGTTTAAGATAAAAGATGATTTAAAGAGAACACTTTCTATGTATTGGTATCAGCTACTTATTACTATATATGTGTATATGTGTACAAATCTGTATATATACATACATACATGTGCGTATGTATACGTGTGTGTGTGTGTGTGTGTGTGTGTATAGGTTTATATATCCACTAATGGTTGGCATTCAGGCAACAGCTATTCTTAAATTACTGATACACTTCACTACATTATTAGAGAAATAAATACACCAGGGGTATATACACAGTACTCTAAATTTTGAACTAAATTATTTCTTAAAAATTTAACTTGACTTACATCTTCGATGCTGGGAGCAGGCACACGAACTGCCAGGCACCTACTACGAATAGGTGGTATCACCTTAGATGTAGAATTACAACACAAGATCAGTCTGCAAGTGGACATATACTTTTCCATGGTTCTGCGCAAGGCATGCTGAGCATCTTTGGTGAGTTTGTCAACCTCTGTCAATAATACCACTGAGTCAAGGAAAAACAAAATGAAACTTTAATGCCTATCTCTTTCTCTTCTTCATTCAGAGTGAAATCCTAAATATTCTGGCATACTACTCTTCTCTTTGATAAAGACATACATATTATAGGTTTGGTGAGAATAATTTGTTAAAAAGTCTATAATCAAATAAACTTAAGAAAAACCTGGTTGACTAAAGTTAAAGAGATTACGTGAATGTGGAATTCATTGAAGCCTTTAATATACTTAGGTGCACTAAAAATCACCAAGACAAAATGTACTGGTCAGCTTTTCCCCAAAATATTTATCTCAGGAGCTCATTTCTGTGGAAGATATCAAATCTTAGCACTCTAAGAGACATATAAGTGTCCCTTAAAATGCACATACAACTTTATATTTGCCCAAAACTTTACTAATAACTTGATGTTGACTCTACGTTTTACTGATAGCAGAAACAGTCAACTGATAATATTTTATGTACTGCAAATTATCTTATATTGCATTCTTATAATGAATTAAACTAGAGTAAAAAAAAAAAGTAAGAGAAAATATATACGGTACTACAATGCATCTATTGATACTGTAAGTTACTATCTATTTATAAGTACTGTCTATTTATAAGAAAGTTCATATATAAGTGGCCTGTCCAGTTCAAATCTGTGTCGTTCAAGAATCAACTGTACTTTGGAAAACACAGGCGATGTAGCCAATGAGGCATAGAAATATCTGATCACTTGTATAGTAATATGCCACCTTGCTATAATCAAGAAATAGTTTTAAAGTGTTCAGGAAAAATATGTAGATAGGGACTGAATCTAACTGTTTATTTTTCATAAATTATTTTTAGAAGATGACAGTGTTGGCAGTATAGCATTTGAATCTCTCCACAAAAATGGGCAGAATATCTGAAGATTCTAAAGCCAAAGAGTCATGAGCTACATTAATATTAAAACTAAGTTACAAGCTTTAATAACCTGAAATATAAGTACCTATGTATAACAGGAAGTAGCTGGGAAATACTAGGTTTTTGGTAGCCCTCAGGATAGGAGGGCTAACAATACTGGAAAATACATGTACCAATTTAAGAATAGCACCCACAGGGCTCAACTCATCAATGAGAGAAAAGAAACCTTGATGCAATAAGGTTTAACAGAGAAATAGACTGAAAATAACAAAATGAAGCTCCCTTCCAAGAAATGCTTCAAATGAGGAGAAATTCTGGAAACAGAATTCAAATTGAACAGAATAAGAAAAATGGAGACAAGGAGATTGATCTCAAAATCTATCAAAGATAGCACCAAACTAACAGACCAACTGACATAAATCATTGCCAGGCAGAAACAGTGGTATATTTATAAAATTAACGTAACAAAGTGAGGTTTACTTCAGAAATGCACAGATATTTCATGAAAATATCCAGTAATATTAACTATGATACTAAAATAGACAAGTATATAAAATTATAAAACAACATGCAAAGATGCAAAAGCAGCATCTGAAAAAATTTAACTCACGATCATGTTAGAAATAACCAATAAAGTAAGAGTCAATGAATATTTTCTTATTATGATATACTCAGGCCAAAATCCAAAGAACTAAAGTCTTTCCATCTCCAGAGTCATGACTACTATTCAAAGATGCCTACTAGATATACTACTATTAAACACTACATTGAAGGTGCTTTCAAACAAACTAAACAAAGTATTTAAAACTATACAAATTGGTAAGAGAAAGAAAAAAAATCACTATTTACTGAAGATAGATTTACCTGAAAAACTGAAAAGAAACGATAAAATGACATCGCCTCTTGGTCTTTTGGCTAAGATCAAGTGTATAAACAATAAAATGACAATTGCGAACAATCTGAGAATTTAATAACAAGGTAGGATGTAAAATTAAGATGTAAACATCAACAGCTGGAATATAGGTAAATAGAAGTTAAAAAATAAGACTACTGTAACAGTAAAAAAAATGAATATAAATTCATTTTAAAATGCAGACTGAAGAAGAGACATAACAGGATGGAATATGCAGAGGCAACTCATAAAACCATTAAATGAGCAATGAACAAAAACAAAAAATGTAATACTGAACAAAAACAAAAGAATTTATTTTCTCCATTCAAACTGACAAAAATTAGAATTACTGCATTGTTGAGAAATGCTCGGGAGAAATGGGTACTCCCAAACACTGCTGGTTGGTCACAGTATAAATTTAATCCCTTTCAGATGAAGAATTTCAAAAGCATGTTGGTAAATCTATCATCACAAAATTTTTCTAAGAATGCATGCATACTTATGCTTATAAATAATACTAGAGTATTAAAAAAACTTTATTTAAAACTTATTTTAAAAATGGCTTTTTTTTATTGTTTGTATCTAGTTCTAAAACACAACTGTATGGCAAAAATAGTTCTCTTTCTGTCAAAATTCAATTCCATTAGCCTATAAGCTCCCGTGAGTACAGAGCTCATGCCTCTCTCATTCACTTTTATATCCAAAAACAAACAAAGCAGCATTATGCTTGGGATAGAACAGGAAGTTAATAAATATTTGCTAAATGGATGGAGTTTACATTTCCTACTAAATTTTCTCTTATACACACAGCTTACAGCTGGAACGTCTGTTAAATAAAAAGAAATCTCTTTATCACATACCTTTAAAGTCTCTTTGAGTGTTTGTTTCAAGTTGCTGTGACTGCGCCACTGTTTTCAACATCTCCTGAATCACTACCCGGTCACTATTTCCAGCATCACTTTACAAAACAAAAATAAAGGTAAATTCTTATGTAATTACTTAGAAAGTATTTTGCCCTTAGTGTCACTCTGTATTTATGAAAAAAGGTTCAAGATATTAAATCGTTAAATTTTTAGTCAAAATTAATAGTTAATAACACAAAACTTTAAAAGCAAAGTATTTTAGGATGATTACAATACTAACAATATGTCAATTCGCAATTACAATTTGGTTCACATCATTAAAAATACCAAACATGTTATATTAGGTTTATTGTATTTAAAGAGCAATAAATAATCATTAACAGTATTAAATACTTTGACACTATGGACTACAGTTAATAACTAGTAGAAGCTAATTTCTTAATTATATGTAATTTCTGAAAATATAAAAATAACTCTTTGAAACAGAATTTTAATCTCTCCCTCTTCTCAGTCTCCCCAACAGTAAAGGTCTGAGAAAGAACAAGCCTAGACAAGTCTGCTCTCTGCACAGAGCTGATTCAGGGTCTGAGCAAAAGGATGGGATAAGCAAGTGGAGTTTGAGATAAAGTCAGAACTCAAAGATGTTGACTTGCTAGAGGCATTACCTATCACTCATCCCCATATTATCACTGTCCCACCTAATTCATGCACCTCACACACAAACATAAAATCATCTGGATAGTTTACAGTGAGTGTCAATTTCAAACACCTGAAAAACAATCAGCTAAATTTACTGCTATTCTTGCTACATTAGTCTATTAGTCTCACAATGAGGAAAAGGCAAACCAATCAGTTTTAAATTATTTTTCCAAAGAGCCATTAAGTCTTTCTCTATTCATTATTGTTAGTCAATATTCCTGGAGAGTTTCTTTTGAGATCATTTCCTAGTCAAGAGTACAAAACATTCTCCTTTTGTTTGCAGAATTAACATTCTTTCTACTTTTATAATACCCTTTCTCAGAAATCTTATTCCTCTTGATTTTTTTTTTTTTTTACATACTATGGAAAATGATAATACCTGTCTGTTAGGGTTGTTTGAGGATTAAATATAATAATTTACCAGGAGAAGCTTTCACACACTGTCTGCTACTGAATACACATTAGCTTTCAACTATTCCTCTGCTTTGCCCAGTTTTAAAAAGGATATTCGTTCTTATTAGTATGCCATTGCCCTTAAAGTTGCCTTTGCATGAAGATGTCCTTGATTCTGTTCTCCTTCCAAGAAAATATCAGGCCCCTAGATCACTGAAGACTTCCCCAATGTTGCTCCCAAAATAGTCAATTCCACACAATCTACCCAGACAGTTTTTAATTGCTGTGCATTGTGTTTTCAATGTACCTTCCAACAATATCTTATAATCTCATGACAAGTAATAAAGACAATGGTTGGACTATTATTAATACCTTCTAATCAAGAAACAAATAGAGCTTGGGACAAAGATCTGGCAACCCAATTTCACATTTTGAAATATTCAATATAGACATAACAAACTTTATACATGCTTTGTTCATCAGTTCTGAATGACATAAAGCGATTTAACAAAAATGTACTGACTTTGTATAAGAAAGACACTAAGCTGTGTGACAGAAAATTTACTAAAATTATTTGACTCAGAGGACTCAAAGAGAAGGGGAAATGGGAAGGTTCTAGGCGCCCTATTTCAGAGGGCAGCTTCACTATTGCTTTACACACAGTGTTTCCACATATAATCTTATTTCATAAAAGTTCTTTTTCAAAAAAATCAGAACATCACTATTCTAAAAATGCTTATTTCTATATAGTAGCAACTTACCTGGGATTAACTTCAAGGTGGTAATTGCTTGCAATAGTGCTAATTTCAATTTTCTTTTTAGATGGAGTCTATGGAAAAGAAAATACATTTATTGGTTATTTCTTCTCTTTTCTGTATTTCATTTTTTAATTTATATAAATCTGTGCTTACCAAAAATAAACTTTAGATAACCACCATGTTTTTATTCCATTAACTCTATTATTAACGTGCAGAAACATGTATTTATATAAATTAATCATCAAACTTGATGTTTTTATTGTGATTATTTTTCCTTTATCTCCAGAAATACTCAATGATCAATATTCAATGATTCCGTTATCAATAGATCACCATTGTAAACACCATTCATAGATCACTAACACAGCCTTTCCCTGATAACTCATAAATATAAACAAAAACATTTAAAGACTGTCAAGTATTCTTGTAAGAAACAGAAATAAAAACAATCACATATTTCTGTTTTATATTTCCTACTTAATACTCTAGCTAGGCAATCCCTCTAGGACAACCAGTCAAGGATGACAGAGTTATGTATCGGTCTACAGTACAGACATCCCAAAGCTAATCAGACTGTGGGCATTGTTTCTTATTTTTTACTGTCTCAAGCAATTCCACAAATAATATGCACGTACATGAAATCACAGACTGTTTTCATTTCTAAGTAATAAATTCCCCAAAATCAAGGATTTTCTGGATGGAAAGGGATAAATTTTCTAAATGTTATATGTGCATATATTTATATACACATATACATGAAAATAAGCTGCTTTCCAAAAATAATCTTAACTCATTTTTGTTTTACAGGAAATGAATACTCCTCCCCAACATTCTCCATCTGCCATAGGTTTTAACATGCCTTCAATTTTTAACAACTTGATAAGATTCACATGCTTCAACTATCACAAAGACCAAACATTAACATACATTTATTGGTAAGTTATACTTCTTTCCTGTAATCATTTTTAATTTTTTATGAGGTTATTTGTATTTCCATTGTCATTTTGCAAAATCTTTTATCTAAATGCTTTCCTTTCAGATATTTGAAAATCTTTCCTTTTCTATTGATTTTATGTTATCTTCTATCGTACAAACTTTAAAAATTAGTACATATCCAACTATATATATATATTGTAAAGATTTATTTATTTACTTATACAAGCACTGGGTACAGTCAGAAGCAGGGGAGGGTGAGAGAATTCACCAGAGCCAGAGCGGGGAACAGAACAGGCAGACTGACGAAGAAATACACTGCTGAGGGGAGCAGCTTACACGGCAGCTGCACGCCATGTGGGACCCTCGCTGGCAGCCAGGGATCCAACCGGCGCTGCAGAGGCTGCGGGTAGCTTCGGAGCCCAGCGCTCAACCGTTGCAACACCAGGGGAGGCCCTCCAACTATATTTTTTTCCTATCATTTTCAACACTTTCTATTAAAAGGTATTCTTTACATATAAGCTGTTGCTGTTGGCGGGGGTACGGAGAAAAAGGAACGCTCACTGTAGCTGGGAATGCACTGTTCCATCCCTATGATAAACAGTATGGAGGGTCCTCAAAATATTAAACACAGATCTACCATATGATCCAGCAATTCCACTCCTAGGTATCTCTCCAAACAATGGGAAAAACACTAATTTGAAGGAATATATACACCCCCCCCCCATGTTCACTGCAGCACTATTTACAATAGCTATGTTAGGTAAACAAACTAAATGTTGATGAGTGGATTAAGATGTGATATATTTACACAATGGAATACTACTCAGTTACCATAAAAAGATGGAATCTTGCCATTTTCCACAATATGGATGGAACTGGAGGGGATTATGCTAAGGAAGTCAGAAAGAGAAAGACAAACAGTGGATGATCTCACTGGTGAGATACAAAAAACCAAGTCAAAGGAACAGACAAAACTGAAACAAAACAAACCACATGTGACCTACAGAATTCAGGCTATCAGAGTGGGAATGCAGGATTGGGAAACAATGGGCAGAGGCGGACCAATGAACTGTGGTGGAGGAATGAGTGTTTAGGTGGGGGGTGTGGTATAATACACATCTGAATAGGTATCAACCTATACCTCTAAATCATAATTGTAAACATCAACTCAATAAAAAATATAATTTACAAACATATGCATTAATTTTAAAATATTTTAAGATTATAAAAGTGTGTAACATCAAAACTGAAAATCTTTCTGCAATTTTATACTTATCCTGATAAACAGGCGGCAATCTGGTAGCAACAACAACAAAAATTCCAATAGGATATACCACCAGCACCTCAAACTCAATGTTTCCAACATAAACTAATCAATGTTATCCTAAAATCCATTTATCCTCCTAAAGATTCTATTGCATTATCTACCACCAGTCATTTAGCATACATTTTTCCCAGTGCCTAATAGATACAGTGCCTATACCAAAGGCTAGGAAACACATGAAAATGAATATGGCATGTTCCCTACATAACCTAAAAATACTATCTTGTCAGCCAAAGATGTATAAACTATAATCAAAGTAAAAGTAGAGTAAATAAGTATAAATTATGGGTTGAAGAAGGAAAATTTAACCTAAGGAAATCAAGAGAAATATTTCAGTTAGATCTTAAGCAATGTCTATAAGGACAAAGCATGCAAATGTGCTGTACAGGAGGAGGCTGGGAGACTTAGCCAGGTCAACATCACAGGAACTCTCCGAACATCCCAGAGCCTCACATGCCCTTTCACAATCAGTCACCTGACAATCTTTACCAAGTCACCTGGGTCCACATTTAACACTGCTCTCAAAATTATTCCTTTTTTTCCATACCCACTACAGCTCTACAGAACAATGAACTTTAGAAACTTGAGTTCTACTACCACCTGAGACACTGACTTACTAAGTAATCTGAAGGGAATCCCATCACCTACATTTTACCCCAAATTTCCATTCGCTTATATTTCGTCTCGAACAAAACCTAGGTCTGATAGTAACAGGTCAATAGATAAATTATGTTTAAATCCTATATAATAAAATTATCTGTGAGATTCTATTTATATTACACATTGAGCAGTAATGACAAGGGCAGGGGGCATATATCGTGAGGATTAAAAATCCCTGCAGGGCCTCCAAGTGAAATGCTTACCGTGATGGTCTGATGTTCAATTCTCAACTTTTCCACTCCAACACCATAAAGTTCACGTAGAATACACATAATTCTTGTCTTTTTCCCAGCACCTGATGGTCCATATACTAACAGATGAGGAAAGTCACCACATTGTACCTGTGGGGAGGAAAAGCATTTCCCCAGTCAAATAACTGCTTTTTAAGTATTGAATATTTTGTATTTCTACCTATGAAATGTCAAACATACGTCTGTGTTATATATACACATATGTACATACGTATATATTTTAATTTACTTTGAAATGTTGGTTATCCCCCTGGCATTAACTGTATATAATTTATATACTTTCTATACTACAGGTAAGATATACTATGTGCTAGAAAATAACTCCCAAACCAGGCTGACTTTCAGAATCCCCAGAAAACATTTTAAAATAAAACTGATTATGGGACTCCCCCCCTACCCCCCATATAGAAGATTATGATTCACTAACTGAGCCTGGTGCCTGTCTTACTTAGTTTGGGCTTCTACAAATGGTGCTTTTGAAAAGAAGAACTGAGTGCACTGGTTTAAAGTGAAGTAAAGGAATACAACAAACTCAATTTCGCCAACACTTTGTCAATGCACGCCAGTTTGGGAAAGTTGATGGAGGAAAGGAAGGGTATTAATTCCCAGGCATTTCAAGCTGGTTTACAGGAATCAGAAAAGGGAGCATCAGGAAGTACAGGTGTAGGGAGTTAGAAGCCAATCTATGTACATTTACAAGACAAGAGCAAGTAAGAGAATGGAGGCAGGCAGTGCTACACTACAAGGCTACGGTTTTAAAAACTATCCAGATGAATTTTACCAACAGTCAAGTTTGGAAACCAGTGCCAGGAGGATATAGAGATGAATAGAAAAAGACCTTAGCCTCAGGTGCATAAAGTACTACACAAGTTTTGTAAAACAACTATTACAGAAAACAAAATGAATTAAGTATTTTAACAGAAGTACTTATTACAATAACATTTTAATAGTCTGCAAACTCATCTATCTCTGGTACTGAAAAAAACAAAAGGACTTATACAGTACATGGAAAGTATTAGGTGCTCCACAAATACTTCCATCTAAGCAAAAATAAAGACTATGCTTTAAATTTTATGGTTGTATTAAGTTGTCTACTCAACAGTAAACACAGGTATTTTTTAAAAGCAAATCTGTTAAGATATAAGACTAGCATGTTAAATTTCTGTCCAAAATGTTCCAAAATCTGTACCAAAAAAGTCATAGAATATAACAAAACGTATACTCTAAGAAAATCAATGTCAGCAAACAATGCCAGAAAACAAAATCTCTATAAATGAAGTACACATCTGAAATAGGTTTAAATTATCACAGATGAATATCAATAGAAGAGAGCTAAAAAAAATCTTCACTCTCACACTATTACCTTTTCTAGTAACTTTCATATATAAGGATGGCGTTCCTTATTTTTTACTTCTTATTTTCAAAAGTACTTAAGCAGTAGTACTGTTGGGGGAAAAGGATGTCATAAAGGAACACAAGTTTTAATGGGTCCATCCCCAACCCCAGACCAAAGACACCAGGGTTGCCCTGTAACAATACCTGTGTTTTTGAAGAGATAATTACAAAAGAACGAGAGTACTTAGCAAAAACAGCTTCCTCAATATGTGGTCCTTTCTGACCCCCACAGGTATGGATAAATGGCTTTCAGCACTTCATTTTTCTCAAGACCCATCTTCCCTCTCCATTCCTTACCTGATCCAGCTTACTTTTCACAAAACATCGCCATCAAACATTTTTTATTAATACAACATAAAAATAAGCATCGGATGGAAGGGGAAAAAATCGTTAATTAAACTCAATATCCTGATACTTTAGAATTAGACATGACCTTAGGGTTAATCTATCCAACACCTGCCTTTTCGTAAATAACGACAATGACACCAAAGACGTTTAAACAGGCTTAATATAAAGTCAAATGTCACTTTTCTGCACAAAATCCTCCAGTGGCTTCCCACCTACCCCTGTAAGCATTTTACTGAAACTTCACTCCCCCTCCCACCACCATTTTCCATCACTCTTCCGCTGTCGCACCATTATCCAGCAGCACCGGCCTCCCTGAGTTTTTTTTAATTACTTTATTTTATTTATTTTATTTCATATAATTCTTACATCATTTTCATTTTTGCATAATATATGCATTTTCATTTTGGTTATAGTCCCCAAACAATTCCCACCTCCCTTATTCTGACCCTAATCCTTCTCCTCCTCCCGGCCCCACTGTAGTGAGTCTCTGGTTTATAGTTGCTTGTTGATTTTGATTTTTACTTTATCGCAATTAGTCTTTTTCCTGGTCCCTTATTTAGGTTTTCTAAATTCCTGCTATGAGTGAGACCATCCGGTATTTTTCTTTTTCTTTCTGGCTTATTCCCTGAGTTTCTTAAAACACTATGTGTACATTCTGGTCTCAGGGATTGTAACCTGTTGATCCCCTCGACTTACAACACTCGTTCCCTAGATTTCCGCATTGAGGGTTTAATCACTCCCTTTAAGTGAGAAGACCTGGCTCTCATGTGACATTTCTCAAGTGAGACTTTGACATCACTGACACCCCCTCTCCCCCCACCCCATCGCCCCTTTCCTGCTGGGCTCTTCTCTGCAGCAGAAAAGCGGGCAGGCAAGGCAGCAGCTCAGGGGCAGAAAACCCCGCGCTGGGGGCCTCCCCTCTCCCCGCGGCCTCCGCCACTCACCAAGTTGCGCAGCTGGGCCCCTGCTCCTTGTGATAGTCCAGCCGCCCTAAGGAGCAGGGCCGGTATTTGTCCACCCAGAGGCTCATGTCCGTCCGCTCGAGTCCCCGCGGCCCGTCTCTTCAAAGGCCCGCGCGCGCCTTGTACCCCGGCGCCGGGACAAGTTTTCCCGCGAGCTCCAAATCTCGTGACGTCACTACCGGCCGCCGGCGCGTAAACACTACGGAAGCCTACTGCAGACAGAATAGCTGCGATGTCGCGGCACCGCGATTTTCCAAGGTTCGCTGCTTTGTTTAATCGTTCTCGCTCCCTGTGATAGTGCAGGGATTATTAAGCAAATTGGACATTAGACTCTGATACTCTGGGAGTCAAGAGTGAGCACCTCGGAGAAGCCATTCTCGATTCATTTTTACTCATTCATTTATTCAATCACTCATTCATTGTACAGAAACCTATAAAGTCATCTACTGGGTCGAAATCTGTTCCTGGCACTAGATTATATCCAGATTTGGACTTTTCTCACTTGGCAGGCACCCAGTAAAGCTTTATTTAACAAATTGCTAAAACTCAACTCTAATCTAATTTTTCTTCATTCCTCAAGGTTCTTACTGAATTAGAAACAAAAGAATCAAACGGTCATGAAACACTGTAGAAATGTGGCGTGTTTGAGAGAGGAAGTGAGGTGAACTTGCTTTTCTAAGAATATTTGAATGTTCTCTGGTTAAAATAGAAGGAAAAAATATGAAACCCTTGGGAAAGTAATCTGCATATCAAATCTATATAAAACTTTCATTGTGCCCCTCAAGCTACACTTCTTACATGCATTTTCTACTGTACATAGTATCAATTACTTATTTAATTTTTAAAAGATTTATTTATTTATGCATTCAAGAGCTGGGTACAGGCCAGAGATGCGGGGGGTGAGAGGATTCACCAGAGACAGAGTGGGGAACAGAATGACTGGAATACACTGCTGAGGGGAGTAGCAGGTGAGTCAGGAGAGGTGTGCTGTGCCATGTGGGTTTCTCCGTGGCCAGCGATAGAACTCGGGCTGTGGTGGCTGCCGCTAGCTTCATAGGTTGCTCTCAACCCCTGGGCCACCAGGGAGGCCCTATTTAATATATATTTTAATCGTACGTATTGCTCAGAATCCTAAATGCTACTATTCGAATGCAAAGTCTTATAGAACAGGGATTGATTTCCAAATATGTTTTATAACCTTCTATCAACATGCACAACTTCTGGTGCCTTTGCCAAAAAAGAATGCCCAATTCTTCAAAGTATTTCCCATTTTGGCAAAACTCCTTCTTTTGCCATGATCTTTAGCAATTCCTCAACTTTCCAATTTTTGAGTTGTCTCTACAAAGTGGAATAACAGTGTCAATGAATGTTGGTGGCAAATGGGATGCAGACATGACGGTCTAGGATTGGTGGCAGTCTTTACTGTAGCTTTAGATCAGTTCATTGCAACATTGCTTTCAAATATATAGTTTGATTTTTTCTCTTAGAATTTGATAATTATTATATACATTTTTACTAACTAGACAGTTGTAGCAACATTATTATACTTTTTCTAAAGTTACAGCAGTCTAATAGCCCATAAATTATTTGATGCTTTTTCTGGCTTCATTGTATCTTCTGCAGCTGTTTTAAACTGTGTCACAATTTTACCATCAACCTGTATTCTGAGATGCCACAAACTTTGAATATTATGGAACAACAACTGATATATCCTTATCTTTGACTGTTCATTCACTTAGCCTGTCAGTTGGGCAGGAAAAAGCCATTCATTCACTTACTGATGATTGAACACCTGATGCTGGCAATGTGCTAGATATTGGAGACAGAGATCAGAGTAAGCTTCATATACTCATAACTGAAACAAACAAATCAAACTTTTACTGATTTTTTTAAATATTTTTCGGGATATAAGTCTGTTCTTGACACATTGAAAACAAAATACCAGTAGTATTAGAGAAAATGAACACAGAGATATATAATCATATGTCAGAATCATCAGGAAAGTATAAGACTGGGTATCTGCCTGTTAAATCTGTTGTCTCACCACTGTGATACTCTGCTAGTAGGTGAATTATATCAATCTAAGTATTGCTGATGGCAAATGTGAAATGAGTAACCACCTCTAAATTACATCTCCTCTTTGTTTTCTACAATACTAGAGTAGAAATCATTTTATTTCTTCTGATTATAGGGTACTGATGTTCATTCCAAATGTGAAAAATTGATAGATGGACAGATAGACCTGTATACATTTACCTATCTATAGTTTAGTCTACAAAATCTCTAATGAAGTCAAGTGAGCTTGAGTCCTATATTTATTTATATGTGTGATAAAGCAAGCTGTGATTTCAGTTATTCAGTCTGTCACTTGGACAGGAGAAAGCCATTTATTCACTCACCAATGACTGAACACATGATGCTTGTCAATGTGCTAGGTATTGGAAACAGAGATCAGAGTAAGCTTCATTTACTCATAGCTAAACAAACAAAAGTAACTAGATAATTTTAGCTACATTATTATGATTTTTCTAAAGTTACAGCAGTGTTATTCCATCAATTATTTGATGAACTTTTTCTCGCCATCCTGTATCTTCTGCAGCTGTTTTAAACAACTGTCTCTTCTGATTTTACTATCATCCTGTGTCCTGAGATGCCACAAACTCAACAGATTGGATTTCGAGTAACAAGTCACTAAATCAATAATTTAAGATCTTTTTAACAATCTTTCTGTCTGAGAGTCTACGCATCTGCTTAAATGGTTGATACTAACTTTATTCATTTTTGATAGAATTTGAAAAATTATTAAAAAATCTATTTCCAGATGGTTTAATATTCCTTCAGTCTTGCATATCATTCTCTGTGACATATTTTGAGCTATATGTGCCATATTCCTTTCAGAGTCAAAATCAGGTGCTTTTAAATGCATTTAAATGCATATGCTTTAATTATTTATTGTTCAAAGGTGATGTTTTCACAATTCTTCATGAACATCTTGTTGTTACCATTTATAACTTATGCCTATTATGTATGTAACATTAGGCTCCCAATCACTTGTCTTCTCTAAAAGCTATAAGTACACATTTAATTAGGAGATATCTAAATAACACCTTTCCTTGAAAACTATAAAGACTTAGTGTTAAATGGCAATGATGAATAAGAAAAGACAATTAGTGATCAGAGAAAAGAGTGAAATATAGACAGAATTTCCAAGTCAACTACAGTCAATTTCTGAGTCAGAACTCAGCTGCTTCAGAATTTTGATTATAATATTCTTATACAGATAGTCAACCTTGAAAAGTCCCAGTGAGTAAATCATTTCATGTGTGCTCTGCAGGGGATGCAAGATGAATAAGATGTAGACTGTAGTCTCAAGGAGCTTATGGAATAAGTATAGATGCAGATAACTCTAACGAAAGCAGTATGTGGTAAATTCCTTGGTGGTTCAAATATTTTTATGAAATTTCAAGTCCAATTTTCCAATTTTGGTTAGTCTGACTAGGAATGTATTTATGGTCAACCTAGCATTTGGGCTGGCCTTCAGAGATACTTAAGCAGGGTTACAACAAACATCCTTAGGGAGATGTCCTGGCTTAAGGCACTGACATAAGCAAGGACCAGATGGTATCAAAACAGAGAGAATGCTTTTGTTATGATAAAAGCATAAAGTAGGGGTGGGAGAGAAGATTGGGGAAAATTGGGACAAATGTTGTGGGATTTTTAAATGTCAACTTAATGCATTTTTCTTTATAAATACTAAGTAGCCATAGAAGAGAATGATATGCCGTTTTGTGTACAGGAAGGAAGGACTCAAGTCAAAACTTATTAAACTCATTGACAAGATCAAGGCTACAGAAGATAAATGTGTGCATGGCACAAATAGGAAGATGTAAGGAGAAAAGGATATAGAACTGCAAAGATTTGCCTAAAGATTCACAATAAGAGTGGAAGAGGATTTCAATCCAGAGAACCTGACTCCAACATCTGCATGCTTAACCACCACTGCCTGCCCATGGATGGAATCATGCATAATGTAATTGAATACAAAGTTCTCAGCACTTCAGGTGTTATTTTATACTCAGGACAATCCTGTGAGAGAAGGCCTATTGTTATCTATTCTTTGCAGGTCAGGAAACTGAGAAATAGATGTCTCATAATAATATCAGATAGGGAATAGAACCAGCATTCTAACCAAGTCGGTCTGAATTTCCACAATCACTAAGCTGACAGTAAGCTTCTCATACCACACATGTAGGCTGATAACATCTCTTGCTAACCACTGGCACATCACAACTATCCACACTCAAAATTCAATTAAGTAAATTTTAAAGATCTTATTGGTTTCATCCAACAATTCAAATCATGTAGTAGCCGATCTAGCAGATAGAGAGGAGCTCTGAAGAACTGTACAAAGTGTAAGATTTTATAGTCAGAAAGGAAGTTATATTTGGCAAAAAAAAACTGAATTGGTTATTGTAAAATCACTTTCCTGTAGGGGCTGGCAGACATTTTTCCAACAAATTACATAACATTACCAATCACTTTCAGGTGATTCTTAATTGGTTAAAAATTCCATTTTGGGGACAGTCGAAACTGTAATTAAGCTAACTCTTTCAAAAGTGAGAGGGGATCACTACTTCTAATAGGATGGAGCTATTCTTCTGTTGGAGAATTGTTAAGGCCACAGTACAGATGACTCTTGAATAACACTGATTTGAACTGGAGAATTCATTTATACGTGAATATTCTCTATCCAAGATTCACATTCACAGATTCAACCAGTGACAAGTATCTGTTGAATCTTCAAATTTAGAGACCTCTCAGCAGTCCCCTTCCCAGCAGCCCCCTCCTCACGACATCAGCCCCTCATGGGCTGCTCTAACACAAAGATAATGGAAAGTTAAGTCAAAAAGCTAAGGAATTTGTAAACATTAGTCTCATCCCATTTTTTTTGCATTTTTTTTTTTTTACTTAAGGAGCTAGTCACATTTGTCCTACAATATCAAGATACTGCTTTATGTTTGTTTTTAATGCATTATGGTCTCTATGATGCATTAAGACAAGAACACAAAATTTGCAATAGATATGTGTCCTGTGACCTAACCTTAACTTTCATTTGAAAGACTATTTTTTTTATTCTGTTTAGGGCTGCCACCTATTATTTTAAGAAACATTAGGGATATAACCTTTAACAAAAACATGGAGAGAGGAAAAACACAGTTTAAATGGTTCAAAAGTATGAAATGTATACCTAAATTCAGATATTTTAACATTAAACATTACAAAGCATTTAAGAAGTTCATAAATCCATTGACATATATCCTGTACTTGAGATTTCTACATTTCAATTTAGAATTTAGAGATTCATCATAAAAATGTCATTAATTTTAAAATAGAAATACACTATTTTCAATTTGCATATTACTGACTACAGTAGGTAGTCAGTACTATAGGTAGAAAGAAAAATGAATACATTATGCTAAATTAGCTATCGTTCTCTATTTCAGTGCTTCTTAGCTAGCTCATTAAAAGAAATTCCAACAAGGGCCTCCTGATGGCGCAAGGGGTTAAGCACAGCACTATGAAGCAATCCGCAGCCTCTGTAGCTCGAGTTCCATCCAAGAGTTTGATCCCCAGCCAGCCAGGGAGCTAACCCACATGGCGCAACAGACCTCTCTCCTGTCTCAACTGCTGCTCCCCTCAGCAGTGTATTTCAGTCAGTCTGCCTATTCTGTACCCACACTCTCTCTCTAGTGAATCCTCTCCCCCCACTGCCTCCGTACCTCTGGCCTACACCCCAGCTCTTGTATGCATAAATAAATCTTTTTTTTTTTAAAGAAATTCCAACACAGTACATATATGAATCTCAGCAAACTAAAAATCTTTTTGTCCCTTAATTCAGTTACTGTGAATGATCGAAAACATTCAACTAAATGCATTCGTTTTAAAAAGATTTGTTTTAAAATTAAAAAAAAGTATTCTCTTTCTTCTTATTTCTGTCATCTGTCTATTCCACCTCACCCCCAGTCTCCTACACAGGAGTTACAAATCAAGTTACCAACAAGATCCAGGCAGGCAACTACATTATCTAAGTTTGGGGAGAGTAAAGCAGGAAAAGAATATAGGAAGTTCTCCTCACCAAAAAGGGTAGAAGCCCTCAGCTTCACTTGATCAACCACAAGCAGGATGCTGGCCCACTGATGATAAAACTTAATGTTTTGACAGAAACTCCAGTCATGATTTGTTTGTGGGTGCAGTCTCTTGAGAAAAATAATGGCCCTGTGCAGGCCCACAGAACACACCTGCAGTGCAAAGTCAGCCTGCATTTCTTTGACTTGCAAGCTCCACTTAGCCCTTATAACATTTTGTTCAAATCTTGGAAAAAGGGGAAACTTAAAACTCAGTCATGCAGTATTTGATTCACTGCCCCTTGAGATACTGATTTATTACTCCTGCACTTTTGGTGCATGCAAAAGCTGAAATAATTGACTAAAAGGAGAAGTAAGAAGTCCATTTTGGTTGTTACTGATGCAAACACTCCCTGCTTCTGAGTGTTGTGGATTCTCAGCCATTTACCTGAAACACAATCACAATCCTTTAACAGGTTAATGGAGTTTTGCTTCTTTTAGGGTTTGCAAAAATATATAATGTACACTTTTATCCATATTTCCCCCATTTGAATACTTAATGACATTTTTTCTAGAAATAATAGCTTGTCCAAAAATTGATACTGTAAGATGGAAAGCAAAGCACACTGAACCATTTAGAAATTTATTTGCACAAAATTTGTTATGTGGAAATCAATTCTCTGTTCCATTTCTGGAGTGAAAAGGCTCAGAAATCCCTTTAGTTTCATTTAGTCTAAGAGATGGACAATATGTTACAACCAATAGTTATAATCCTATGAAATGAAAAAGGCTTTTGTTATAGCAATGTGATTAGACAAGTAAAAATATAGGGATTAGTAATGACTTCTAACAGAACCCTATTGATTTTTCTTTTATTCCTTCACTCTATCCTTGATACTTCAGTTGTTGACAGGATGGGTTCTTTCTGGAGGCACAGAGGGAGATTTCATTTCCTGCCTCCCTCAAAACTTCTCTTTTCCTAGGTTGCTGATCATCCTTAGTTTTCCTTGGTTTGCAGAGGTATAATTTCATTCTCTACCTCTGTCCTCATATGAACGTTTTCTTCTGTTCTGTGTTTGTATGTCTCAAATTTCCCTGTCCCTTTTTTGTAAGAACAGTATCCATTGGATTTTTGGCTCATGCAAAATCCAGGATCATCTCATCTCAACATCCTTAATTTTATCTGCCAAGATTCTATTTCCAAATCAGGTCATACACACACAGGTGTATGATGTACATATTTCAACACACACTACAAAAAACCATCACAGAAAACCAAGCTTTTGTGATGTCAAGGGGGTCAGATACAATGGGACTCAAGCTTGGTGGATCTAAACCCTGGACCTAAGAAGAGATACATATGATTCAAAATAAATGGTTTCTGGTTTTTTCATTTGGACTTTTTTTGTAAACTGGTGATGAGTCCTGCTTGTGTGTGTGTGTTGTGTATGTATACACACACACACACACTCACACACACACATATATATGTATACTCACGCTGCAGTTTTCTACTATAAAATGTATTTTTCATTAAATAGTGTAAAATGATAAAGGTTTTTGGAATTGTTTAATTATCATTAATTTTTTTCTCTCCTTAACAGCAATAATTCAGATACACCATTAACCACCTTGCTTACACACCTTTTCTTTTTATTACAATTTTATTCTTGCTGTGACTTTACCCTGAACATTTTCATATTTCAGTTAATGTTTATTTACAGTTTTGAAACAGGAACCACTGAATCATGAAAAGGGCAAAAAATCAAACGGAGTCCCTTTATGCCAACATAAAGCGGATGTGTATATCTTCTTGATGCCTCAATAATGTTAAATACATCCACTGAGACTGAACTTGAGTTCTACTTTAAGAATTTAAAAGATCTCTTAAAGGTATTTAAAGCTAATAAAAGCAGTTTGTATTTTGGCAACCTTTGCACCTTACTTTGCAGATCATGCATTAGTAGGTGACAAATAACATGGAACACAATTTTATATTTTAACTAACTTTTTACTGATCAAGAGTAAAAACAGAGAGATTTGGAAGACTCTAAATTTGAATTCTACATAACTTGTTTTTAAATGTATCTCCTTATATTACATAGTTAAATTCACTCCAAAATATTTATCAAATACCTGCTCTGACTTGAGCTCTGTTTTTGGGGATACTGTGAACAGGCAGACCAAGGCTCATTCCTAGTAAGGGTTCTTCCTGATTTGTATATGGCACTAATTCTCCACATAGCCTTCCTTGTGACTGCATGAAGAGAGAACACTCTCTTGTAGCTTTTCCTCTTCCTCTTCTTACAAGGATACCAGTGCTATCAAATATAAGGCCCATGACCATACTTAACCTTGCCTCCTGAAAGTTCTGTCTCCCAATACAATCACATTGAGGGCTAGGGTTTCAACATGAATTTTGGTAGGATACAGTTCAGTCTATAACAGTTGCCTCCAGATTTTTGGAATGAAAAAATGAAATTTGAAGTTGTTATAGTTTGAATTGTGTCCCTCCCTACCCCAAAAGAAATATGTTGAAATCCTAACCTCCATTACTTCAGAACATAACCTAATTTAGAAGTAAGGTTTTCACAAAAATTTTAAGGTTTTACATTGCTTTACTTTAATGGTTAATATTAAATGGACCTTCAACAATCAAAGAGTAAAAAGTTACTACAAAACACATCCATTTGTCTTTTAATTGTGGTACAAAACAAATAATAGATCTACTCTCAACAAATTTTTAAGTGTATAGAATTTCTAAGTACAGTGTTGTAGAGTAAATCTCTAAAATTTTTTCATCTACCATGACTGAAACTTTATACCTATTAAACAGCAACTTTTCAGTTTCCCTTCCCCAAACCCTTAGCAACCACCACTCTACTTTCTGCTTCATTGCCTTAGATTATTTTGGCTGCCTCATCTGAATTGGAATCATAAAGTATTTGCCTTCTGTGACTGACTTTTTCATTTAGTATAATGTCCTCACAATCCATCACACCTGTGTGATGGTTAGCTTTATCTATCAACTTGACTGGGTGTGTCTTCGAGAATATTTCTGGATGAGATTAGCATTTGAATCAGTAGAGAAGTAAAAGAGATTGCCCTCCTACTGTGGTGGACCTTCTTCTATCAATTCTTAGCCTGAATAAAATAGAAAGTCTGAGTAGGAGGGAACACCTCCTGCCTGACTACTTAACCCAGCATATCAGTCTCTTCCTATTTTTTGAGCTCCAACTAAAAAATTATCTCTTGAGTATTGAGCCTGCCAGATTTCAGACTAGAATTTACACTTCTTCTGCTTCAAATTAGGTCTAGAACTGTATCAATAGTGCTTTAGTATCTCCATTTGCTAAATTCAGATTGTGGGATTTCTTATGAGGGAGCCAATTCCTTATAATGGGTTTCCTGGTTGTTTCTCTGGAGAACACTGACTAATACAGCAGACTTATTTTTTAACTGAATAACATTTCACCCCATGTATATACCATTTTTTCTTTATGCATTCATCTGTTGATGTCTATTTCGGTTGTTTCTACATCTCCATTATTGTGAATAATGATGCATTAAACTTGGTAGTAGTAATAATACCAATTTAAGACACTGATTTCAGGGTTTTTGTGCATAATATACCGAAGTAGGATTCTTAGGTAATATGCTATATTGCTTTTAATTTTTTTGAAAACCTCATACTGTTTCCATAGTGGTTACACCATTTTATATTCCTACCAACAGTGTACAGGGGTTCTAATTTCTCCACACCCTCTTCAATACTTGTAGGTTTTTTTTAAAGATTTATTTTTTTATGCATACAAGAACTGGGGTACAGGCCAGAGGTGTGGGGTGTGTTAATATATATATATATATATATATAAAACCATCCTAACAGATGTGAAGTGATATTCCATTGTTGTTTTGATTTGCATTTCACTGATAATTAGTAATGTCAAACATCTTTTCATATATCTGTTCCTGTTTTTATCTCTTCTTCGGAGAAATCTCTAAGTTCTTTGTCCATTTTTTTCAAGTAGTACAATTTTCTTTTACTTTTTTTGCTATTGAGTTGTAGGAGTACCTTACATGTTTTGTATATTTTTATCAAATATATGTTCTACAAATATTTTCTTTTATTTCATAGGTTTTCTTTTCATGATTGTTTCCCTTGTTCTGCAGAGGCTTTTTAACTTGATGTAGTCCTATTCTTTTTATTGCTTTTTATGTTGTTAATCCATTAACATATTTTAGTTACATTATTTTTATGTTTTGTCTCTTAATTTCTAAGGTGATTTGCATGTCACTGTTACAGAATTACAATGTTCTATATTTCTCTGTGTGGCCACTATCATTAGTGAGCTTTATACTTTCATATCGCTATTTATTTAGCATGTTTTTGTTTCATGCTATACTAACTTTGTATAGTATTTATTTTAAGGTAGATCTGGTGGTGATAAATTCCTTCTGATAAGTTCTTTCTTTGCTGGCATTTATTTCTTTGAAATATTTATTTCTTTTAGCTCTTTGAATACATTATCCTTCTCCCTTCAGGCCTGCAAGTTTTCTCCTAAGAAATCCACTGATAGTATCACAAGGTTTCCTTTATATGTTGAGCATTTTTCTCTTGCTGATTTCAAAACTCTGTGATTTTTGAAAATCTGAAGGTATAGGGCCCTTTATTCTGCCTTCTTATTAACAAAACTCCATGGGTGTTTGCAGTCTTACCCAAATTAATATAAAATTATTATGGTGGAGCCAAATCAATATTACTGGTGTCCTGATAAAAAGAGGAAATTTGGACACAGACACACATAGAAGGAAAGACCACCTGAAGATAGGTAGTAGGTAGTCATGTGACTAATCGGATACATCTTCAAGGCAAGGGATGCCAACAATTACTGGCAAACACCAGAATTTTCCAGGTGTTATGGGTTCAGAGAGATCATTATTTGCTTACTGACAGTTTGATTGTAGACTTGTAGCCTCCGAAACTGTGAGACAATAAGTTTCTGTTATTTAAGCCACCCAGCTTTTGGTGTGGCAGCCCCAGGAAACTAATGTAAGAGCTCCTTTAACAAACTTTGTTGCATTGAGGATTATCCCCTCCCTATCAAGTATATACACAGACATAACCACTTCTTTTTTTTTTTTTTTTGCATCCAGTCATTTCTTTTTATTTACTGTTTGTGTTCAATGCAAATCAATTCCATAGCATGAGAAGTTACTATAAATCAAAGCATAAATACACAAACACAATATACAATCCAAAATAGATGTACAGCATTCAGGTATGAAACAAAAGGGAATGTTCATTCACACACACAGTAGCTTGAGATTTGTTGGCTAAAGTTGTTCTCATGGGGGTTTCTGAAGATGGAAAAAGTGACTTTGGTTATCAAGACTACTGTGCCATATTAGATACCAGAACATCTAAGCATCAGTGTGTGACCATGCGAACAAAAGACTGTAGAAGTGTCTTTTTTTAAAAAGGTTTCTGTGCATTGGGACAGTTGTAGTAAAGACCTACTTTTCAAAATCAAGCCCACTTTGGGGTTAGGACTAGGTTCTAAGTATCTAAAAATATTGACAGATAACAGAAAGGGTTCCAATGCGACTATTTTGATTCATAGCTTTTTAAAAAAAAGTATTTACAAAAAAGTATAAAAATTTTTCTGAATTTAATGCATTATGTTCCAGTCTTCATTTCCCAAACACCTGATTTTAATTTTTTTAATTTCAAGATTTGTCAGTTTTACCTTCAAACAGATAATTTTTTTAAATTGTAAAAAGCATTTTGACATTAGTTAAGGTCAATGTACTTCTACTATTTGGAAACAGTTTAGCTAAATGAATCTTGTGCTCCATTGAATAGGAATAGATGATTTAAGTACATAAGCAAAATTTACTAATTATGGCTGGATATGGGTAGATTCCAATCCATCATTGCCCTGGTACATGTCAATTCCTATATAAAAAGTCAAATGCAATGTCAAATACAAAGCTGCAGAGGAAAGTGTTCAGTTCCCAAGACAACGGTGATAGTTTAACAATGTAAAAGCTTACCTAGAGTATGTTGTCATTCAATCAGTACTGCTGAAACAATACATTAAGGATTTATACCTGGAAGATTCTTCTAATGTACACATAAATAGAATCACTGAAACTTTGATGAAAACTAAATCTCTGTTCCACATCCCATCCTTTATCTCCAGGTAAGATAAAATCTATTCTTATTTTCAAGATAAGAGTTTTATATGTTCATATTTCTGAAACCATAATTAAGGAAAGCATCTCTTAACAAATTTTGGTTGTCTTTCTTCATCTTGTATGGGAAACTCCAGCAGAGTTAATATTGGCATTCATCAGCTAGTCAGACCCTTCACATGCTTTTCAAACCAATCAAATTTGGGATTCTCAAAATTTTCTGTGTCATTTATTAATAAGATGTGGAATTAGCAGAATCAATGAAGAAAAGTTTCCTTGTCACACTGGCTGTCTAGACGCCATTTGCATTGGGTTTGAAAAACAGGCGAGTACAGATGTTTCTTGGTCTGAGTCTCTTTAACAGTAGAGATGTAGAAGGGAGAACGAGATCACAAAAAAGACTGGTTGTGGACTTCAGGGCACCATCACTTGCCATGGTGGTATTAGTTGGATTTGGGGCTGTCAAGGTAGTAGTAATTATAGCAGTTGTGCTATTTGAATAAATCTGTGTGTGTAGGAGCAGTGGCAGCAGCCCCAGTCCAAGCCTGGCTACCATTGCTCTACCCATGTCCGCTCCGTCGGCCTGTGGCGCTTCTCTCTGGATGCAGGGTGCACAGAGAACTGAAGGCTCTGGGCAGGTGCTGGCAAAGTGGGCAGACATAACCACTTCTAAGTGGTTCCTATTCTTTATGTAAGAACAACTAGGAGATTGGAAGAATAGAATGCAAAAATAAATGAGTTAAGTTGCTTCTTTTGAGAAATTTGTTAAAGAATCCCAACTTTAAGTTGGTAGTATTATATAAAAATCAAGTAATTTTGCAGTGGAAACTGCTTACTACTTCTGTATAGCTGTAATAAATTCCACTCAGCTCATCAACTTATTGATTCACATCCTAACTCCTACCCTCCAATTTAAAAAAAAAATTTTCTATATAAATAAACATGCATGTAAGAAACATAAAACAAATTACAACATTATTTATAATGGCTTCATGACATTCAAGTAAACTGTTTAAAGACCCAATGCGTGAATATTACAATAGCATAAAATAATATGGAATATAATTGAAGTATTGAAGCGACTAATCAGCTAGCACTGGATTGTTTATATAACATTTAAACAATTTCTGGCCTAAAATAAATATATTCACCCTTCTGATTATTGGACACTAGTTTTTGCATTAGAATTGAATCACCACCGAACTCAACCTCTGTTTGCAAAACATATATTCTAAAACAAAACTTCCTCATTTTCTTCTCAGTTGCATTTCTAGGACTAGCATCTAATACTCTTTTTGAGATTCTTTTTCCAGAGGAAGAAAGTTTTGTCATTTCACAGAGAGAAGACAGAAAAAAAAGAGATGTGAATGCAGAGTCAATTTAACAGGCACTCAGAACCAAGCAACCTATTGCCATATGCCAGCCTATTGCTATATGCCATTCTGTGATGCATAAATGCATGCAAATTTCCACATCATCAGTCTTTGAGATCAAACCATATCGATAAATAGTAACTTCATAAATGCCTACGTACCACTGTAATTAAAGCTAAGCCCTAAATGCCAATAACACGGATGACAGGAATTAGTCCAAGTCATACCAAGAAAGGGATAACATGGGAATTCATGAAACAGTTTTCTAAATTACTTCCATCAAATAGTGCTAGGCTCCTACCGAATAAATATTACCCCAAACAATACTTGTGAGATATCATGCATTAATACTAATTTCAAATTTTGAAAAATGAACCTAGGAAAAGTAAGAACATTATAGGATAAATTTATTACTTAGGGAGGTTTTGAATTCATAGAGTAATTGGAAAACACAATACTTGAAAGTACATTAGACCATAAAAGCAATAACTTTGCCCCAGTCAGAGCTCTCTAAGGAAGGCATTCTTCTGTGTGTGCTCTTTATTAGGAACATTCATCTTCATGCCATTCAGAGCTACCAGTTGGTTCTAACTCCATGGTAACAATGTTAACTATTAGAAATATCAAGCATAGCAATAAAAATAATAATTATAATAAATATCTACTTGGGAGAAATATTCAGCTTTTTCAGGAGTCTGATTTCTCCTTTGTCTCATGGAAGAAAATTATAATAATTGTTTTGTTAGTTGCTGCTGGAGATCTTTTAACTTCATATCATGATAGAGATCCCAAGTCTAACTGCCACTGGGATGATGGTAAATGGCTGTTTGGGGGCCTCAAGGAAGCTACTACTTCTGGTTATTTCCACTGAGTCATAGAGAATAAAATTCATGATTCCCTTGACACACCACTCCTCCAGTCCCATAGTAATTTGGGGTTGCTGATAATCAGATATATTGAAAAGATATTAACTCTTACAATAATAATGCACATATGTGTGAAAGCCATATGTGTGAAATTGGAGGAGTCTACATAGAGTGATTTTTCCATTCAACAATGATTAGAAATTCTTACGTAATTGAGAAATAAATCTCAGTTAATGGGATTCATGGGGAATAAAGGATGAGTTATTGTATCAACTACAAACAACTCTTCTAACTTACCCTTTAATAAATAGTTGTGTAGAAGCAAGAATATATCACATAGGTCAAAATGGGAAAAGAAAGAAATTCCAAGAACATACCCTGTCACTGGGAGTTCTCTGAAAGTGGGTTCGGTGTTTTCCAAGTTGGTTGCCACTGCATCTCTAGTACAGTTCTTGAAATTCGGTGAATGAGCAGTAACTGTTCAATGAGTGAAGGAAAGGACAGTGGCTATCATAGATCATAGAAGATCATTCCATAATCGGACACAATTTTATCTTGATGGTGTTTATTGCCATCTGTACATTTTCTATATAGTACAAAATGAAAATATGGGTGAAAAAATAAGCATAACTATATTCTCCATTAATTACACATGGTGTTGTGGATCAACACTATGCTAGGGAGTCAGACAACTTCTGGGGAGAGAACCCTATCCCTGTCCTAATGAGACTCTAAACACATTTTTTTAATCAAGTTATCCCATTGACAAAAAATGCAGAGAAAAACAACTAACAAGTGGTTTGTACAGGTGGAATAATTTTAACAGCAAAATACAATAATACAATTAACAGAGTGACATTATTATGCTACCTTGTTTTGTACCTTTGTTTTCAAGCATGTACAAAATCTCTCTATTTTTATTACTCTATTTGGTGATAGCAACAAGACAGAAAATATGGAATGCACCATCAAATGAAAGCATGTTATCCTTGAGTCTTTTAAAATAAAAAAAATGGACATTTTCCAATAGCTTTTTTAGGTATAATTTACAAACCATACAACTCACCCATTTTAAGGATAAAATTCAGTGTATTTTAGCAAACTTACAGTTATGGAACCACCATAATCCAATTTTAAAACATTTCATCACCCTTAAAAAATCCCTATTTGCAGTCACTCCTTGTTCCCACCACCAAACCCCATAAGTTAGTCCTGAAAATGTAAACATTACATGATTCCACTTATACAAATTATCTAAGGTAGTCAAATTTGCAGAAATAAAATTAATTGGTTGCCAGAGACTGGTGGAGTAGTGGATGTGGATGATGTGGTGGTGTTCAGTGGATATAGTCTGAGTTTTGCAAGATAAAAAAATTCTAGAGATCTGTTGTACAACAAGGTGCCTATAGTTAACACAACTACTGAACGATACACTTTATTTATTTTTTTTTTAAAGAGGCACGTATTTTTATTTATTTATTTATTTGTTTATTTATTTGTTTATACATGCACTGGGTACAGTCAGAAGCTCGGGAGGGTGAGAGAATTCACCAGAGCCAGAGCGGGGAGCAGAGCAGGCAGAAGGACCGAAGTACACTGCTGAGGGGAGCAGCGGTGGGCAGGAGAGGTCTACGCGCCATGTGGGACCCTCCTCTGGTGGCCGGGGAGCAGCCGGGGATCGAACCAGCGCCGCAGAGGCCGCGGGGAGCTTCGCAACCCAGCGCTCAACAGCTGCGCCATCAGGGAGGCCCCTGAACCATACACTTTAAAGTGGTTAATATTGTACATTTTATGTTATATGTTTTTGCAATGATTTTTTAAATCATTGATTTAAAAATGATTTAATATTTTTATTATTAAAATTCAATAATTTTCAATATTGAATTTTAATAATAAAAATATTAAATCATTTTTAATTCAATATTTTGAATTCAATATTTTGAATATTCAATATTTTCTTAGTTGTAAGAAGATTTTAGGTTTGGCTTTTAAACTCTGTTATCACCATATAAAATGAATCTTGCTCTAAAATGGACAAAGATTACTTCAAAATTTGTGTTGGAGATTGATGTTAACATGCATCACTATGTGTGAAGTCTAAAAGAGTTATTTAAAATAGATTAAATGATGTGGAATAAAACTTTCAAAAGCTGTAATTGAAAGTGTCAGAAACATTAGCTTTGAAACAAGTAACATTTAATCACATAGATTATACAGAGGCATAAATTTTTGTGGGTTGTTTTCTTCAATCAAATTTACATTTTAATCTACCGAGATTGTTCATCACTTCTGGCTGTCTGGTACCAAGTAGCTTGTCAGAACTTATAAATGCAAACTGCCTACATTAGGATCAGGACTTTTCCTTTAAGCACAAAGATGATGAAAGTTTAATTAGAGTTCTTCAAGATAGTAAATGTCTGAGAGCGGGGAGATTAAAATAAAGGGCATTTTGTCTATCTGTATTTCTTTAGTCACCAAGAACTTAAAATTATAATCATTTATGCCTGTAAAACTGTTTTAAGGACAACTAAAATGTAAACCTTTTCAGAAATGGACACTTGCTAAAGGAGAGAATTTAACAAGATATACCCTAGGGCTGGCAGAGAGAAGTCATGAGGTGGAAGGTGTTCTCTTCAAAGGTTAGACTGGGAGAAGACATTTTGGTCATTTTGGAGGACCAGCTAAGATAGGAGGAGTCCAAGAAGAAAGAATTTCTATATAACTACAGATTTGGACAGTTTCTTCCACTGAATATTAAATTCTAACTCCTCTTCACAGTTGCCCAGTGAATTTGTTTTCAGTATCACCATGTTCGAGAGCAACTCTCAGCAAAGTATAACTATATGTTATAGTGGAGGTTATAGTAACAAATTGTGATCTGTTGTTCATGTGTTCATTTGTGTTCTCTTTCATGATACATGTGGCACCCACCCATTACAAATGTTATAGGGAACTAGTTGAAAACTGTGAGTGAGTCTGTACAAAGACAACTTCCCAGAATATACACCTTTGGACAGGGATGACAGTGACATGGGTATAAATGTTATATGGATTAAACACTTACTAAACTACAGTGGCTATTCATTTACCCAAAGATGGAATGGATTTGAGTGTGTTTACATGGAGCCGAGGCACAGAAGTCATGGTCAGATTGTTACTATTGATATTTGGTGGATGAGAAAGCAGTTCCTTGGGAAAAACCAATGAGGAGACCATAACATAACTAACAAACATGTATAGCAAAAAATCTACCTATAAAGCATCATTCTAAGTTCAGTAAAGTGGCAGGATACAAAATCAACACGCAAAAGTCAGTAGCCTTCCTATACACAAACAATAAATCTGAAGAAGAAGAAATCAAAAAAACCATCCCTTTTTTTTATTGAAACAAAAAAAAATCAAATATTTGGGAATAAATCTAACAAAAGAGGTAAAGGACCTATACAAAGAAAACTATAAAACACTGTTAAAAGAAATAGAAGAAGACACAAAGAAATGGAAAGACATCCCCTGCTCATGGATTGGAAGAATAAACATTATTAAAATGGCCATCCTTCCAAAAGCAATATACAGATTCAATGCTATTCCAATCAAAATTTCAATGTCATTCTTCAAAGAAATAGAACAATTATTGATGAAATTCATATGGAATCACCAAAAACCCCGAATAGCCAAAGCTCTCCTGAAAAAAAAAGAAGGGAATGGAGGCATCACACTCCCAGACTTCAAACTATACTACAAAGCCATAATCATCAAAACTGCATGGTATTGGAACAAGAACAGACATACAGACCAATGGTATCGAATAGAAAATCCAGAAATAAACCCACAGATTTATGGACAACTAATCTTTGACAAAGGAGCAAAGACTATGCATTGGAGCAAAGAAAGTTTGTTCAATAAATGGTGCTGGGAAAACTGGGTCGCTACATGCAAAAGAATGAAGCTTGACCACTACCTCACACCATACACAAAAATCAACTCAAAATGGATTAAAGAACTAGACATAAGACCTGAAACCATAAAATATATAGAAGGAAATATAGGCGAAACACTACATGATTTGCACATCAAAGACATCTTTACAGACACATCACCCAAAGCAGTGATAGTGAAGGCAAAGATAAACAGCTGGGACTACATCAAATTAAAGAGCTTCTGCACAGCAAAAGAGACAATAACAAAAACAAAGAGAAACCTCACCAACTGGGAGAACATTTTTGTACCCAACACTAATGATAAAGGACTGATCACAAAAATCTGCAAAGAGCTGATGAGACTCAACAACAACAAAGAAAATAATCCCGTCAAAAAATGGGCAGAAGAGCTAAAAAGAAACTTCTCTGAAGAGGAAATGCAAATGGCCAACAGGCATATGAAAAAATGTTCAACATCACTTGTCATCAGGGAAATGCAAATCAAAACTACCATGAGATACCATCTCACACCAGTGAGAATGGCACATATTAAAAAAACTAGCAACAACAAATGTTGGCGAGGGTGTGAAGAAAAAGGAACTCTTCTGCACTATTGGTGGGAGTGCAAACTGGTCCAACCACTGTGGAGAGCTGTGTGGAGATTTCTGGACCTACTAAACATAGAGCTTCCATATGATCCAGCAATTCCACTCCTAGGTATTTACCCAAAGGACACAGAAACATCAATTCCAAAGAACACCTGCACCCCTATGTTTATAGCAGCACTGTTTACAATAGCTAAGCTTTGGAAACAACCCAAATGCCCAAAAATAGATGACTGGATCAAGAAGATGTGGTACATATATACCATGGAATATTACTCAGCATTCAAAAAAGATAAACACATGCAATTTGCAGCAACATGGATGGCGCTGGAAGGGATCATGCTCAGCGAAATAAACCAAAAAGAAAAAGAAAAATACCGGATGGTCTCACTCATAGCAGGAATCTAGAAAACTTAAATAAGGGACCAGGAAAATGAATAACTATAAGAAAGTGAAAATCAAAATCAACAAAAAACTATGAACCAGAGACACTTTTAGGGGGCGGGGGCGGGGGGCGGGAGGGGAGGGATTGGGGTCAGAATGGGGGGGCTGCAATTGTATGGGGAATATAAAAATAAAATTTATTATTAAAAAAAAAAAAAAGCATCATTCTAGTGCTTGAGTGATCCAAACATGAAGGACATCATCATGTTCTCCAGAAAGAGATGGCCAAGGAATTAGGGGAAAAGAATCACAAAGATGCAATGAAAGAGTAAATTACTTTATGTATGAAATTATTTCATATAAAGTCTTTATCTTATTCTTTGTTGTTTTCTATGGGGAATCTACCTATATTAGGCTTAAAAAAATGTGATACTTATGTCTCATGAACATAAGAATGATAATGACTCCTTGGTTCCAGACTAATGATAATAGTCCAAGAAATCTATTTACTTTAGCATCAGAGTAGCATTAATGTCACTCATAAGTACTATATGGTAATTACAAGGGAGACCAGGAAGACAGAATTAGAATGTAGACTTACTTGTTAATAAACAAGTTTCCCTGTACTCAAATAATTCCTTACAGTTCAAGTGAGAATGAGTTTGCCAGATGGTTTCTCTCAGTGGCAGTAGGAATCATCTCAAAGATAACAGATTTGGGAGTGGGTATCAAAGTAGTTTAAAATGATTTCATATTGATTCTCTTGAGTCTAATATGACTATCCAAGGGAATTGTAAAGGAAAAGTTTGAATATTCACACCCAGAGCTCACAATGAAGATTGAGACAAGAGATACAGACTTTGGTATAGTGAGGGTAACTGTAGTGACTGAGAATGAAACCGTTACGGACAATATATAGTTAAATAAAGAGGAGGTGAAAAATAGAGTCTGCACCCTGGAGTTTGGGTTTTCTATGGAGTAGCCTCTGAGTTTTGTCTAAGGATGAATATAATGAGTGCGCTTGGGCCCACACACAGAAATGATATGAAGAAAGCAGTCAGGCAGAGATAAAGTGAGCTGCAATGCTGTTCCCAAGAGAGTCTCCCCATGAGTAATGACCTATGACAGTTGTCCCATATTTGGCCAAAATGACCAGGTCTTTATATTCTGCTTTCATCTGTCACTTAATCACACTACATGGGATATGGGTCCTTGGAAAAGGGTGGCGCTTATGTGAGCACTCTCTCTGTAAATGAGGCCACACAAAGCTAAGCTGAAAGCTGCCTCTTGCCTGCACTCTCAGTACCTAAGGTAGCAAGTTTCTCCCTAAAGAGGGATCTGGTCAGCACTGTCTCCATCTGCCCCACCGAGAAGTGCAGAAATGTAGCAGGTAAGCAGAGAAAGGAAAGCCTCAAATTCAGAAGTTATAAAGAGAAGACAAAGGGGTAGGAAAATAAATAGCTTGTGTTTTACAGGAAGTATTGAAAGTCAGAGGAAGAGGGAGAGAGTGGTGAACAGTATAAAGTGCACTTTTATTGAAAAACTGACAAAATAAGTACTAAATAAGAACGTACAGGGAGGTGTCAAAACTTTACAGTTATTAAAAGAAGTAAAGGCCATAGTTCAAGGAGCCATCGTTTTCATAGGAAAATGAAAGACTGATGGTTCAAAGGTGCCATGGAGAATAAAAAGGTTGTTGAGAATACATCTTAGCCTAAAACCATGTCAGGCTGGAAGAATAAGAAACGCACTTAGAAGGCTGACTCAGATCCAGTGTCTTCAAGGGATGCAAGGTTTGATTTAAAGCAAGGGACTGAGTAGTTGCCAATAAAGAAGGGAAGGATGTCAAAGGTTTGGCTTGCCACAATAAATGTTCCAAAATTCAACAGGAAGTCTTAGGTGGGGAAAGGAGGAAGGAAATGGAAGAAAAGAGAAGGGAAGGGAAAGACTATGAACAGTATTATTTGGAACCAGGTAAAAGTGGGCATACAGCACCTGTGGAGTGAGGTTACAGGAAAGGAGGGAAGAAGGGATGCTCGTAGGGGCTCCTAACACTCTGAATAGAAATGTAAGGCAAGGTGGGATCTTCCAACATCAAGACAGTCAAAGCAACTTGTCCCAGCAGACCCAAGTCTAAGAAGGCACAGGCCTCTATGGAAGGAGTTATTAATTTTGCTTTCTTGAGGATTTTTTTTTTTGTTTTTTAAAGATGTATTTTTATTTATTTATACAAGCACTGGGTACAGTCAGAAGTGCGGGAGGGCGAGAGAATTCACCAGAGCCAGAGCGGGGAGCAGAGCAGGCAGAAGGACCGAAGTACACTGCTGAGGGGAGCAGCGGGCGGCAGGAGAGGTCTGCGCGCCATGTGGGACCCTCCTCCGGTGGCCGGGGAGCAGCCGGGGATCTAATCGGCGCTGCAGAGGCTGCAGGCAGCTTCGCAACCCAGCACTCAACTGCTGCGCCACCGGGGAGGCCACTTTCTTGAGGATTTTTTAAGGGATTTTTACTCAGGTGAGAGACACAGGATTAACTTGTCTTCAGGACTTTCAAACAAGTATTAAATACAGCAGCCCCTCAGAGACGGGGGCTCCTTGGAGAGCATGAACAAGGGTGTAGTCTTCAAGGTTATCACGTTGTTCCTTTTTCTTTATTTATTTGGCTATATTTTTCTATGCATTAAAGAATAAATATTTTTTGAGAGTTTATCGTGCCAGGTAGCTTTCATAGAGCTTGAAGCTACAAAGATAAAACATATCCTCTGTCTTCCAGATGCTCAAAGGATAATAATTCTTGCACAGTTATATCCGTCAAGAAAAAAATGCTATGAGACAGTCATGCAAAGGAGCACTCACAACTTGGAATAAATCAGAGCAAGGCAGACGTCCAGCTGTTGATAAGTAAGATTTTAATAAAAGTTGAGAAATATCCCTTGGCACTCTTCCCACATATGTCCTCTTTTGCTCCCACTGCTGTCAGGAGTAACTCTGCTAAGATATTAAGGATAGTGAAAGTGGAACTGATGAGAGATTTTCAGAGAAACTATCTGCATACTTACTATCCTGTTCATTGAGACACCAGTCTGGAAGAGCAGAACTTACCAACTATTTATCCACCTACTTTCTAGTCAGTCTTCCAACTCAGTAGGTAGAATGGATAGCTTGTATTTTATGAAGCCCTGGGACTTCTTTGCCCATCAGGGATTATGTTTGATTTTCTAGCTCTATCCTCTTCCTCCAATCTTCTCATTGGCTATCAAGTATGGGAAGAACAATCCAGACTCAAGGATAGATAAATTTCTAAGGAACTCCAAGGGGAGAGACTATCTATAGTTGAAGAAGCCAAGAAAATGTCACTAAAGACAGAAACACTAAACTGGGTAATAAAAGAGATTTAAGACTGGGGGAGTAAGATGAGAAAATAAGTCATAAAGTCATAAAATTATGAATGTTGAGTAGCTAATAATTCAAATTAAAATTCATTAACTTGCTAAAGTTTAGGGTGAGTCATGAAGAACAGTGGAAAATCAAAGCTAGAAAAGTAGCTTGTTAATAGGAGACAAAAATGTTACCTCTCTAGAATCCACTCTGATCAACAGGTTGTGTGAGTGTGTGTGTGTGTGTGTGTGTGTGTATGTGTGTTGCACTAAAGCAAGTATAGAACTCCATAGACCACTGGACTTGTTGAACCCATTTCTTGGTTGGATCTACTGAGTGCAGGTATCTAGCTTTAACAAAATGCAGTTACTTTCTAATGACTTGCTGCATGCTTTTGAGAGGTTTTAAGGAAAGGCGGCATGGCTAATAGTGTGCTCTGTATTGTCCTCTCTGGAGGGCATTGAAATACAGCCTAGACATCATATTCATGAAGTGCTAGAATGTTATAGGCACAGCGTAGATGCTTATTATGTGGCAGCTTCTTTCACACCTACCACAAATGCCTTGGTGAAGCATTTCACCATCTTCACAGGTATCCTCGTCAGTCCTATTTTACTTCAATAATCTTTCTCACCCTAGTCTAGAGATGTTTGTCTTCATTTATAAATATCTGATCTAAAATTTGGAAACCAAATTGGACACAGTGTTTTCTAGAATCAGAATATAATAAATGGCTCATTTCAGTCATGGAAGATAATAAATATAGAAATCAGTTCATGCATTCAGGGTGAAAAGAGAGAATAATTTTAATTTTCTAAAATTCACCTTAATTTATGACCCTCATTCCTTCAGTCCCTTTCATATGGTAGGCACCCATTAACTGTTCAATTAATGTATTAATGAATGAATAAATGACTTTATTAGAATAAAAATAAAGGCAGCATGTCCAACTCCTTACCTGTTGCATTCATCCTCTGATAATATATTATTCAACTTTTAAGTCATCTTTGTTATTTGTTACCCTTGAAAAATATATTGACATTTTACTATAATTTTGGTCAACAAGAAAACCAACTATCCTAAGATACTTTTGGTTTTAAAGGTTCTATTGTGAGATCGCAAATTATAATTATTGTTGCAGGAAATATGATCACTGCACATGATTCTGCACATGTTACTTCCATATTTAGCTTACCCTCATCACTTTAGGTATTTTGTTGGTGCTCCTATTTTTGTCCTTATAAACTTTGGAAGAAAGTAAAAAAAAAAAAAAACTGCCATGAGTGAATGGAGCAGAGGTCGAGAGAAACAGATACCTCAAAGCTATTTTGAAAGGCAGTCTTTGCAGTAAGTATCCATCCACTGAGCACAGTCTGACTTTGTAGATTACTGGGCCAGCTACCTGTAAGTCTAGGCTGAGAGACCCCAACAATAGAACACCAGAGTAGTCAGGACCACAAATTATCATCATCTGCCATACTAAATGCTATACCCTCAAGCTGAGGATTCTTACTGGACAACTGTAAATGGATAGCCACACACAGAGACATCATATGACTTAAACTTGTAGTCTCTGGCAGCCTTGGATTTGGAGATGTTCACTAATAGGTGTAAACAAGATTTTCCAAAGCCAGAAAGAATTGAACCAAAGAACACTAATTAACTTCGGGACAAGTTTAAATTAACTTTTTTCCCCTACAACCAGTCTTCCAGGTGGTTCAGTTCCATGCTTTTTAAGTATGTGTGAATTGCATATGTATTTCCACACACCTCTGTTTCCATGCAGCATGAGACAAATGCTGCCCCCAAACTCTCTGTTCATTCCAAACAATCTAAGAGTGAAGGTCTCAGATTTGAAATGTCAAAAGTTAAATTTGCAACCTGCCTAATACCTCAAGGTCACACTCTTCAGAAAATCATGTCTCCTTGAGTTATAATCAGGACACATATTATCTCAAAATTACACCTGTGAACAGACACTCCACGAAGTGGCAGTTACTACCCTTTTTCACTGAGGGAGAAAAAGCATCCAAACTCTACCTAGCCACCTGCTCTCTATATTTCTTTAAAGATTTATTTATTTATGCATACAAGAACTAGGGTACAGGCCAGAGGTGTGGGGGGTGAGAGGATTCACCAGAGACAGAGTGGGGAACAGAACAGGCAGATTGACTAAAATACACTGCTGAGGGGAGCAGCGGACAAGTCAGGAGAGGTCTACTGCGCCATGTGGGTAGCTCCCTAGCCAGGGATCAAACTTGTCCTGCAGTGTCTGTGGATAGCTTCACGGGTTGTGTCTTAACCACTCGTGCTCTATATTTTTTAACACAAACTCATGACTCCTCTTGTATCTCTTAGAGAAGGAATTGCAAGAATAAGGGTAAATAGAGAAATACTTTAAGTGAGAATGTCTCAATTATAGATGAAATTTTTTTTTCAGGTTTAGAAATAGCTAGACCTTGTACTGAATTAAATAATAAAATTCTGAAATTTCCAACTCCCTGAACTTTTTATTTAAGACAGTCTAAAATGCAGGTAGTGGAGGTTTAAACATAAATATCAGAGAACTCTGAGCAGATTCTGTCAAGGTATTATTCTTTTTAAACTACCTATTTCCTGGTTTGTAGCAGTGTTAAAGTGATTGATGAACAAGTAAGTTCATAGTGGTTGAGGTAAACCACGCTTACCCAGCTGAACGAACTGCAAATCATACATCATTTGCAGCATGAAATCCTTTGCCTATTGCAAAAAATAAAACAAATAAAAAATAAAAAGTCACACACCCACAATTCTTAATGACAACAGAGAGGGAAATAGAGTGATTTTTTTGCATCAATCAAATGCTACTGTTTTTCTTAGAAAGTATTTACAACCCAAAGGCCTCTACAATGGTGAGCTGTGAGTTAGATGTCTTATTTCTTCTTTCTGGGCTACTTCCAGAGACATTTACAGTAATAGAAACACATCTTTCATCCTTAATACACTAACAACTGAAGATGAATAAAAGCACAAGGCATGCTATCAAGATAGTAACCACATTCATCTTGAAATGCTATCAAAGCTCATGGTTTAGTATAGACGTTTTCAAGTCAATTCTATACACATTCATTAAGTACCTATTCTTTCAGGTTGTGCAGCAGAGATACAAAGACGACTAAAACTTAACACAACCCCTGTGCATTTTACTTTACATTTGGGAAGCTAAGAAGGATAGACAGGGAAGAAAGAACACAGTGTGATAAATACAATGACAAGTATGGCTAAAGAGTCCTGGAAAGGATGTTTATATCTCATTGGAATGATCAGAGGAGGCTGTCCAAGAGGAGATGGTATCAGACTGGGCTTTGAAGAGTCAGTGGTAATTCTCATAAGAAAGAATTTGGATGGGCAGAGGAGTAACACACAGAGAATGCAAGAGATGTAAACAGAAGAAACAAGAGGCTGCTGAAATATAAAGGAGTGCAGAGATCTGTCATGAAGAAGTGGGAGGTAAAACAGGAAGGAGCATTTATGACATGAAGACACAGATAACTGCCTGTGTTCCAGAAAGTAGTCAGACTCTTCCCCTCTCCCTTGGTATTTTTCCATTTGTATTGTTTCTATCAGATAGAAAGGCTAGCTAATATTAAAGGCAGAATATTTTTTCCTAATAAATATATTTCTTTCCCTCAAAAAGTTCTTTTTACCAATCAAACTCAAGGTTAAGTGTGACCTAGAGAGTAGAGAACTGGCTTTGGAGTCAGGCTGGTCTTGTACAAATCCTGGCTCTACTATGTATTTCTAGGTAAGTTACTTAAATGTTTAAGTTTCATTTTCCTATCTGTATTATGGTTGCTATGAGAATTAGTAACACACATACTTACTACAGTGTAATGAAGGGTAGAATCAGAACATAATAACCACTTCTGTGATTACTCTATTTTTTATTGGCAATCTCCTAGCGTAATATTGCTTGATTGTCAATTGGATAAATAAACTGTCTCAGTATAAATCCCTCCAACTAAACTCAACAGCAAGTAGATTGTATACTGGGAAACAGAGAGCATCTCTGGGAGCCTTAAGACATATTAATGAGAGAAACTCAAGATAGGACCTGCTCCCATTCCACCTTGTCATCTGCCTGCAGTGGGAACTCTGCCAGACCTCTGAATGATTAAGCAAAACAGCTCAGAATATTAAATGGATGTTCTCATAAAATCCTGATTGTGTATATATGGAAATCATGGTTTCTCCCATCCCAGGGCATGATTGCCTTGGAATTGAGAGCCAGAGCTGTTAGACCTGTGCACTGAAGAAGAATTTCATAAAAGCCTTAAATCAATAGGGTACAACAAAAATAGCTTTATTAGAAAGACCTGATAATCTAATTTGTTACCTTGGAAATATTTTCTTAAACAACCTGAGCTATTTATCCAATCTTCAACTTAGAAGAAACTTAGAACTTGAGGTGAAATTATTCTAACAAAGTACAGAAGTGAAAATGCCTCAGACCCTTATTCTAGTAGGAAAATCATATGTTGGCTTGTGAATGAGAATCTATGATATGTGAGATTGCTGTAGAGTTTTACAATGGTAACTTCCATAATTTCTATTTTGAAAAGCATACCAGTTATAGTAAGTAGAGGATACCAAAGATGAAAATACCTTTCTCTTTTTTGAGTATTTTCTGCATTGCCGTAATACATATCTTATGACACCCCCGTCAGTTCTATCTCATGACATTCTCAGGCAGATTTTCATACTGTTCTCATATACGTTGGCTGGGAACTTGAGGTCACTGATGAAAGTTGATCTCAGCACCAAATGTCTTTAAAGTTAACTTACCAATTAAACTTCATATCTTAGCCACTAGCTCTCTACCTCTCTATACATAAACAAGCAACAATTTATTACCTTTGTTTTCCTCAATAAGGATTTTATTGCCTATGTTTCTTCTATTTTATTATTTCAGGTCTCGTATTCAAATCTTTACTCCACTTTGAATTGATTTTAGTGTATGTTGTCCAACTTCTCAGCCCCATTTATTAAAGAAATTTTCCTATCTTTTGGGTCCTTTGCCATAAATTAGTTGTCTACATATGTGTGCTTTTATTTCTGGGCTCATTATTCTATTCTATTCATCTGAGTGTTGTTTATTATAATACTATACTGTTTTACTTTTCTAGTTTTGTAGTGTAGTTTTATGTCAGGAGTATGATACCTCCATTTTTGTTCTTTTTTTTTTTTTCAGGATTGTTTCGATTATTCAATGTCTCTCGTTGTTCCATAAAAGTTTTAGGATTTTCTGTTCTTATTTCTGTGAAGAGTGCCATTGGAATCTTAATAGGGATTACATTGAATTTGTATATTGCCTTAGGTAAAATAACCATTTTAGCGATATTGATTCTTCTCATCCATAAGCATGGAATGTCTTTTATTTCTTTGTGTCTTTTTCAATTTCTTTCTATGATGTTTCAAAATTTACAGCACACAGGTACATCCCTTCCTTGGTTAAATGTATTCTTAGACATTTTATCCTTTGGCTGTGATTGTAGATAGTATTGTTTTCATCATTTTTCTTTCTACTAGCTCAGTGCATATAGAAACAAATTAGATTTTTGTATATCAATTTTGCAGCCTGAGACTTCATTGTAATAGTTTATTATTTCTAAAGTTTATTGGAGGAGTTGTTAGAGTTTTCTATGTATATCATGATGCCATCTGCATACAGTGACAGTTTTACTTCTTTTCCCACAGATACCTTTTTTTTTTTCTTGCCTAAATGTTCTGGTCAGGAATTCCAATACTAATGTAAATAATAATGGTGAAAGCAGGAATCCTTTCGTTGCTCCTGACCATAAAGAAAAAGCCCTCAAATTTTCCCCCACTACAAGTATGCTATTAGTTATGGGTTTGTCCTATATGGCCCTTTTTATCTTAAGCTATGCTCATTCTATACGTTTTATTGAGAATTTTTAACATAAATGGATGTTGAATTTTATCAAAAGCCCTTTCTGTAATGAAATGATCATATGATTTTTATCCTTTATTTTGTTGATTTGATGAATCTCATTGATGTATTTGCAAAACCATTCTTGCATCCCTAGGACAATTCCCACTTGGTAATGGCATATGATCTTTTTAATCTATTGTTGAATTTGATGTGTTTATATTGTGTTTATATTGTATTGTGTTGAGGACTTTTGCATCATGTTCATTAGAGAGAGTGACTTGTAATTTTCATTTTTTGTGCCATCATTTTCTGGCTCTGGTACCAGAGTTATGCTGGTTTCATAAAAGAATTTAGGAAGAATTCTCTCTTTTTTTATTTTTTGGAAGAGTTTGATATAGTGATATCTTTGCAACAGCAAGAGAAACAAAAGCAAATATAAACAAATGGTACAACATTACACTAAAAAGTTTGTGCATAATGAAAGAAATCATCATTAAGAATAAATACATGTTTATATATATATATGCAGTTAAATTTCCCTCATAAAATCCATACCAACATATGAGAAGTCTGCCTCATTAATTTTTCCCATATCAAGTGTTATCAACCACTACCGTATTAACTACCTTGACCGTTCACAAATTAGATCAGACCCAAAATAATCAGCAGATATTTGAGAGGATAAATTTGCACAAATGAAAAGAACCAAGATGAATAAACAGAACAACTAACTCTGGAGAAAACATATATAATTTAGAGGATAGAGGAAAGTTTTAAAATTTTTTCATTTATATCCCCCAAGAAATATGAGAATACATTGAAACCATAAAACAAACCACAGACTGCTATGAAAATAGAGCAATCTAGAAATGTTATTTCTTGGTAATTAAGAAATATTACTTCCAAAATGAAAAATTCAACAGAAGTGTGGAAAGATGCCCTCAAGGAAATCTCCCAAAATATAGAGCATGAGGGAAAAAAAAGTAGAAAACCTGAGTCACTATCTATTTAGTCTGATATGTTTTAAAACAGAAAATTACAATATAACTTTGATTCTTCTGGTAGTTACCTTTCTAACTTTAAGTAATACACATAAACCTCTCTTAATATGCAAATTTTCTTGACCCCCCCCCATTTAAATATGGATGTTTTTGATCCTTGTACTTTCCTCCACATTCCCACAACTTCCCCCACATACAGCTTCTTAAAGCTACTACCAAAAAAACTTGGTGTAAGCAGAGTAGATGAGTGTAATGTGAGTTACATTCTCTTTCTTTCATATCAGGAAGTTATAATGATCAGAGATGCTGCTGATAATTTTTTAAAGAATTAAAGGGGTTGACATATTGTCCGGTACTATAGTGGTAATCAACAAATGCCGCAGAGTATAATTTTTCGTTTTAATTTAAAATTATTACTTATTAATTTGTACATTTCTAGGGTGTAGTATTCTATGTTGTTCAAATGTTTTCACTAGATGCATATACTTATTTTGTAAAAATGAAAATTACATTTTGCCAAGACCAGATGACTCATCAGCTTTTTCACACATGCTGTAGAAAGTAATAAATTAGTGTTGTTTTAGAGGTAGAAAGTGGGAAAAAAAGTTGGATGCTAGCCTTGGAAACCTTTCCTTTCTAATTATTTGAGAGAATCCTTTATGGAACATGGGAAGGTATTATGAGTTTCTGTGTGTGTGAAGCTTTTTCATGGGTATTCCACATGTGTGAGCATGAAGGTCATGCAGTTAGGAAGCATGTGTTTGGAGAAAGGGATTCCCATTTGCTTGGGAGAGTTAGCTGGAAGGGAAGGGAAGGAAGAGCAGATAACAGACCGGCAGGTGATAAGCCTGAAATATCTGAAGGATCTTAAAATTGACAAAAAGTTGAAGATTTTAGGCCCAGGTTCATTTGTCAAAAACTACTGAAGAGAAGCTGGAAGCCAAACTGAAAACATGAAATAATTTTTTTTTTTAAGTTTTCTGGTTTTCTCTCCACACTTTATTTATCTGGCATAGCTTTCTGATGATGCCAAAAAAATAAATAAAAATCTTTACTCTGAGGCATTATAGCTCATAAAAATTACTCACACCCTGTAACACTGAGGTATACATATATATACCCCTGAATTATTTCTCTGCAAAAAAAAATATCTTTGCCCACAACAAACATCTGTTGCCTGCCCACACAAAACTATTCTATACCAGCAGTTCAATTTATTGGCTCACACACAGGAACACTATTTGTTGTGTATTTCTTACAGTTCTCCACTTTAGAAGTAATGACCCAGAACTGTTATGTCATCCTGAGGAGGAAACTACATTGTGACTGCCAGGAAACTCAAAATGACACACATATGTATCATGCATACTTTGGAAAAGTATTATCTGACCTCTTAATTAGACCACCCTTCTTTGATTTAACCATCTTAATGATTAAGTGACAGAGATAAGGATAAAAAAAATCTGCTGTAAGCTAAAAGGAAAGAAATTCAGGGCTCATCCTGGTAGAAGAAAAAAGCATCAAGTAGAATTATCAACTCCTCTGCTATTTCAAATATGTGTTCAGAAGGAAACAGAGAGTTCTTCCTAAAAACTATTGTTGACAAAGGTGAATATGGCCCCTCACCTCAGGATTTTCAATGATTTTCCTCTAGCAATACAGTCGCTAAGACATAAAAACTCTTTTAGATAAAGGATTCCTTCTACATTTATTCTTATGCTGGATCAAAAAGAAACTAAATCTATAGACTTGTTTTCTAAGAAATCAAGAAGTAACAAATACTAATAAAATCAAATCTTTATTAAACATTTCTTCTTTGGTTTAAAGACTAGGAGAATGCTCACTTAGGGAATGCCATTTTAAAGAATGACAAGGTTTGTGTTTGTTTTCTTCTTTGTCATCTGGTTGAGTAGATGTGTTGGTCATCATTCATACCTTGCATCCAGTGAGAGCTAATTTGTTCTATAATCTAAAAGTCTAGGTATCTTGAGCTAGGTACAGGTAGAAGCTAATTTTTAAAGTGATTTCTTGGACTTTGGTTTCTTTGCTTCAATAGTAGGTGTCAGACTGTGGCCTGCAGTTAGGCATTAGAAAGAACTAAATTTAAATAAGCAATATATGAGAAGAGTGAAATTGTACTATGTATTTTTATCAAAATTGATGCCTATCAAAGTGGTTTAATTTTTTTGTGTTACCTCATCATCCCCTCTCATTTTTTTCTAAGGTCTTAAGTAAAAAATTATACTTTTGCCACTGTATATTCTAGGAGCAACCAGTCTTACTGAATGCTTTGCTCTTAAGTGTTCGCCATAATTGAACAAAATGCCAGCAAACCACTTTGTATCAGTGGACTTATAAAAAATAAAACAGAAAAGCAAAACCTCACATTGTATGGCATCTAGCCATGATGAACATCTTTAAGGAATAGTAGCCAGGGCCTCCCTGGTGGCGCAGCGGTTGAGCGCTGGGGTGCAAAGCTGCCCGCAGCCTCTGCAGTGCCGCCAGTTCGATCCCTGGCCACCTGCGAGGGTCCCACATGGTGCACAGACCTCTCCTGCTGCCCGCTGCTCCCCTCAGCAGTGTACTTCGGTCCTTCTGCCTGTTCTGCTCTCCGCTCTCGCTCTGGTGAATTCTCTCACCCTCCTGCGCTTCTGACTGTACCCAGTGCTTGTATAAATAAATAAATAAATCTTTAAAAAAAAATCCTAAAAAAAAAATAGTAGCCAGAAATACATTATAACGAGATCAATTATCACCAAGAAAGTAATGGTAGCACTTTACTGTCTGCTTTTGGGAATCTAGTTGATTTGCAAACTTGGATAAGAATAACGGGCATAGACTTCTTACCATTTTCAGGTTTGAAATGAAAGGGAGATCGACACTTCCATCTTTCATGGAAGAGAGAAATTTTAAAATGCCATTCTACAAAAGAATGGAGGATTTTATATACAAGTTCTGGGGAAATTGACTTGTACCTTCAAGAAATATTATGGGTTCTTATTTAGGATAACATTCCTCTTAAACAATTTTTCCCCTCCCAATATCATAACTAAAAAAATTTGCATAGAGTTGAGATTCACACTCTTAAGATATCCTTTTTTTTTTTTTAAGATTTTATTTATTTATTTATACAAGCACTGGGTACAGTCAGAAGCGCAGGAGAGTGAGAGAATTCACCAGCCAGAGCAGGGAACAGAACAGGCAGAGTGACGAAGTACACGGGTCTGGCAGCCGGGGATCGAACCGGCGTTGCAGAGGCTGCGGGCAGCTTCGCAGCCCAGTGCTCAACCACTGCGCCATCCGGGGAGGCCCACACTCTTAAGATATTCTAATGTACAGACCTGGCAAGGGTAAAAATAATGTGAACTTAACCCTTTCTTTTCTAGCCAGAGGAAAGAAGGAGTTTAAGGAATACATGAGAAGAGTGAAATTGTACTATGTACAAATTAGAAGTTAGAAAATGGAGTTAGAAACAGTTGAGAATGTGACCTTGAGCAAATGACCTATCATCTTTACACCTCATTTTCTTCATCTTAAACTGAGCAAAACACTAATATCTACAGTATAAGAATTGAGAGCTAAACTATTGTACTTGAGAAAAACCTAGTCAGGTTCTTGGCTCCTACTGCTATTAATTAACTATTTTAAGCCTCCATTCTTTCATCTGTTAAAGGATGATAATTATTTTGCCTATCTTACCATGTTGGTGTGAACATGAGGGAAGATAAAATATTTACTGTACTGCTTAGTACATAATAAGACCTTGATAAATATTAGCTGTTTTTATTATTCTGCTTTTCAACAAAACACCAATTATCACACCAAATATGGCTCTTCAGAGGAACTTCAGAAACACTGCCATCTAGCGACACATCTTAACCTCCGATGTTTCTTCTATTTAGATGTTCTAGTTCTATGACCTTTGTTTCTGGCTTATTGATGAAATTGGCTCTTGTGAGTTTTTTAAAGGCATGCTTTGTAAAGGTTGGTCAATGCTGGCCTCTGCTGTCTGTCACAGGCAGGGAGCTGTGTACAAAAGAAAGAAAAACACTTTGGCAACATTAGTCTCCAGTATTCTCAGGTGCTAAAAATCCCATTTGCTTTCTCCTAACTGTTCCTGTTGACTCAACCACAGACACAGTATTTTCATAAGAAAACACAATCTGAATGACAATGAAAAATCAACAAAACAGCAAGGCATCAAGAATTAGCCAAGGCATTATGCCATACTGTCAAAGAGCAGTCAGATCTCTTTGGGGCAGTGGGTAGTTAAAAAAAAGTAGAGAAGAGCCATGGGTAATTAGTGGCAGGTCACACATGTCTGGAGGCCAGTGAACTCAGAATTATCTTAGGTAAGCAGAAGTGCACTCGAGTGCTGCAGAAACCACCAGCTCCCAGTGGCATGCATGTATTCATGAACTAGAACAGAAATTGTCCTAAAGCAAACTCAGCAGGTTGGACCTCATCTAAAGAGCAAACACAGAAATGTGATAAGGGTGACCTTTGCATCATATGCTTGAATGTCAGCTGTTACATTTTTAGAGTCTTGCTGCTTTTTGCAGGCAGGCACAATTGTGTAAAGAATACTCAGGCTCTGAATATTGAAGAAACTATTTAATAATGACTCCTCATAGTATTTTTGTCTCAATTATCCTGATAATAGAAACCAAATATCTAAGAGTGAAGATGAAGAAGGAGGTTAAGCCTCCATTGCCTAGATTTCCATTTCTATTTCCTTCTTGATTTTTTTGGTTTGGGATCCTGTTCTCCAAATCTTGATTCCATTCTCAAGATTGGTTGACCTTCTCTGAGGTCAAATTTTCTAGTAAACGTCTCATTGAACCAAGTAACCACTTTCTTAGCATTTATAACATTGCATTACATTTGTGTATCTGGTATTTGATTAATGTCTCTTTTTCGCACTTGACAGTAAGTTCCATGAAGACAGGACCCTCTCTGTTTTTGCCTAAACTTGTAAGTCCATACTTAGCACGGCCTGACATAACGCAGGTGCTGAATGAATGAGGAGAAGGGGACATCACTCACTATTGACAATTATTGATCTCCATAGCTAAATCTGTCACTGAACAGCAACAGATATAGCCTGTGGTAAAAGAGTTTTGGACTGTATGCTAGTTAAAAATAACTGGCAGAGGAGATCAAGAGTCTGCAGGGAGAGAAACTGGGACCTCAGTGCCAAAGAGGGACAACATTCATTTTGCTAGGAAAGGGTGAGTAATACCTTACTCTTATGTCTCTCTCTAAAACCAGACCCCCATTTAGGGCTTATATTAGAGGGACAATGACTAAATACTTCAAAAGTACAGTTTTAATTTGGTTTAAATGATTAAAGGTCAATTTTGTATTACTTATACCAAATCAGTTGATTTAGGAATCCCCCCCCCAATAAAGGTAATTAAATTCAACTTTATAGGTTTGATCAAGATAACAGCTCCTACAGAACACTGCTTCCAGATCAACATTCAACTTACATACAAGTCACGGTTCACTACTATGATAGATGGGAAAATAAGGCACAAAAATCATAAAAAGCAATGGAGAATCTCAAAATAGGAACAAATCAACAAAATGTATGTTTCAAGATTATATACAGACTTCCAATCACAGTCTTACCTGCAGGTTCACAATCATAAATTGGGCCTATGCTATTCTTAACTATGCAGTCAAAAATTCATCAAATATTTTTAATAAGATAATATGAAATAGAGGAGTAAAAGAAATTGTGCTTTTTCTCAAGGAGATTACATTCTATTTTCATGAGTAGCTTGTTACATTTACCTTTGTTAAAAAAAAAAAAAAAGAGGGCCTCCCCTGGTGGTGCAGGTGGTTGAGCGCTGCGCTGTGAAGCTATCCACAGCCTCTGCAGCGCTGGTTAGATCCCGGCCGGCTGGCGAGGGTCCCACATGGCGCTGCAGACTTCTCCTGTCTCGTCCGCTGCTCCCCTCAGCAGTGTATTTCATCAGTCTACCTGTTCTGTTCCCCACTCTGTCTCTGGTGAATCCTCTCACCCTTCCGTGCATCTGGCTTGTACCCCGGTTCTTGTATAAATCAATCAATCAAACAATCAATCAATAAATCTTAAAAAAAAAAAAAGAAAAAGAAATTGACTTCATACCTTAAAAAGTAACATAAGTTATCTTCAGAATAATTTTGGTTAAGAGAAATATTTTAATTTGTTTATATAGGTAGGTCAAAAGACTCATGAAAAAAATATATATGTTCTGCTTAGCAGTCAATGTTTCCAATAGAATTAGAGGTGCATTGCAGAGTATTTTTTAGGCCCATCAGGATTATGGAATATGAAGAACTCTATAGATGTCAGCCTAATGAAATACTTATAATGGGGTCAGGTAGAATTAAGAAGGTTATTAAACATCTGACAGCAATAGTTTTATAGGTTTTATTTGATTTAAGGAGTACAATGATATTATAGTGGTTAGAAAATAGCTTTAAACCCTCTGGTTAGCATATCTAGTGAATAATGTCCAAAACAGTTGCAAATGAGTTTCAAAACCATAAATTTATGTCTATACATATATATGTACCAAATATGTACACATATATAAATAAATTTCAGAAAAGAAATCTTGTTCAATAACCAAGACAGGACCTTCTATTACACTGAGACCCATTATAAGTCGGTTTCCAAAAGATTAGACCCATTAATCATACATAGTCTTCTTTAGATTGTTTTCCTGTGAATGTACACAGAAACAAGAGTTCGGGAAGTCTGAGGTTCTAGCATTCTATGAGTCTCATAGAATCTTATATACAAGATTTTATATCTTATATACAAGATTATGTATCATTTCAACAATATGCATGTTCTTTTTTTGTAATTTTTACTAGAATTTTTATCTTTATGATGTGGTGACATTTTATATCGAGCTAGGAACTCTTGTACAAAGTGTTTGCTAAGTCACATGTGTGTCCAATTTGCCCTTTGAGACTAATAGTACTAAAGTCACAACTGATGTACTTTACAGATTAAGTCAAATCACCTCAATGTAATGACCTCAGCTCATTTATTCTGAGTAATGCAGCTTTTTAAATTTATATTTTAGTTTCCATTTTAAATTATCATCACATCTTGGACCATCAATCACTTGTGCTGTTTTAGGGGGACAAAAAGGAAATGTGTTGAGGCTCAGTGATGATAAAAAAAATGTATTAGGCATATTCCTGTTTCAGAAAGTCAGACTGACTAAAACAAATGGAAGCAGAAGATAGGATTGGCATCAAAGAAATAAAATTATAACTATCCTCTCACCCTACATTGGGGAACTCAGTTAAATTTGAGTTCTAACCAATTCATTAAAAGCCCAAGCTTTCTCTTAGTTATAATATGCATGAATATATTATTAAAAGACTATATATAATCAAAATTTGAGTATGACTAAGTGTCATATAAAAACACAAAAGAAGTGGTTTCCCTACTCCCTCTCAAAAAGGTAATATGATACACTCATGTTGCAATTTGCTCTATAATTTAGCACAAGGAATTTATTACTCATAATGAAGTATAAGGTTTGTAAATTGTATACTTTAAAAGAATTCACCTGAGAGTATGAGAATAATATTCCTTTTTTTTAATTTGCATTTGTCTATGCTTTTTTGCATGAGACAGAAAAGGGTAAATTCTCAGTTATTATCTGAGAATATCCCCAAGATGAGGTCAATTGACCCAGAGGTAAGTCTATGCTTATCTCTAGCATAGCATTGATCATCCTACCATAGCAATTGCTTTTTGAACTCTACTTCTCACTGAACTCCTTGAGGACATCCACAGCACTGCAGCAAATACAGTGAGTTCAATAAATATCTGTTTAATAGTAATCTGGGTAACATATATAACACAAATTTATATGAAAGAAAATTAGGGAGTCAATTAACTTTTCAAAATCTTCAGTAGTAATGTTTCTTAGATTTGTTTAAAATTATCTTATAAAAATTTGATTTGAAAAGTCTGCCTGCTGCATGAGTTTTTTTTCTTTTTAAATCCAAGTATATTTGTACTTATTTTTAGGACTCACAAAATATTTTCTTATTCTGTGCAAGTTTTGGTACCATGTGCTAAGAAAACATGAGGCATAAGTCAAAATTTCTGCCCTCAAACATTAGATGTGCAAATAAGTAATAATAGCACAGTATGAGAAGAGTAATGATGTTCGCATAAAACACATACTTAGCATAGAGGAGGAGAAATCAAGTCTGATGACACAAGTCTAAAAGATTCCTGACAGGTGTGACATCTTGCGGATTCAAGGATGATGAGTGGGTGATTCATGAGTGCAGAGTGAGGAAGGATGAGGAGGGAATCATCCTGGGCAGATAGAACAATATGTGCACAAGAACAGAGACATGGAACATCACAGGTAAAGAAAAATGTGCAAGGGGACATGTACTGGAGAATGAGGTTATTGCTGTCGCAAGGCGAATACTATGTTGGTTCCTGTAGGACACTCTATAAAGCTTACACTCAGGGCCTCCCTGGTGGTGCAAGGTGTTAAGCACAGCATTGTGAAGCTATCCACAGTCACTGCAGCACGAGTTCAATCCCAGGCCAGACAGGGAGCTACCCACACAGCGCAGCAGACCTCTCCTGTCTTGCCCACTGCTCCCCTCACACAGTGTATTTCAGTCAGTCTGCCTGCTCTGTTACCCACTCTGTCTCTGTGAATTCTCTCACCCCCACCCCTATGCACCTCTGGTCTATACTCCGGTTCTTGTATGCATAAATAAATAAATCTTAAAAAAAAAAAGAAAAAGCTGACACTCAATTTTATAGTTGAGAGATTTTAGCATGAAAGCAAAATACTCATATTGGCATGTTCGTACTGTCATATTTGTGGCAGGGAAAGGATCAGAGAAGATTATAAAGCAGGAATTAAAAAAAAAAATGCCGGACAACACCAGAGGCAACTCAAAGGAGTGGGTGGACTAAGGGAAAACAGAATTTGGAGAAGAGTGGGTGGGGGGTAGTGGTGAGCATACAGTGGACTGTAGTTATATCATCGACATTTCTGAAATTCTCTAGACAAGTTCTTCTGCACCTCAGCTTCTCAATAGAATAAACTATGGAGCTGTTTAAAACCCCACTGTTCACATCTATGAAATAAAAATCTCAGGAGATAGGAGCCCATATCATGTTTCCAATGTGTAGTCAAGACTGAGAACAATTTGTCTAGACAGATACTCCTCTCCAGTTATTTGTGGAAAAATGAGAGCTTAAGTGATACATCGAAGTCACAGATAAAAGGAAACAGAATACAGAATAAATAGCAATATAGCAAATCATCGACCATCACCAACAAGTCAGATCCATGGTATTCATTCATTCACATTCCTACACATGCAGTCTTATACTGAGAAAGAGAATATACGTTCACTTCTTGAGATGGTAACACTCATGATGATGACAAACTAATTAGAAAACCAGGGAACGTAATAAAAAATATAATCAAGAGCAAAAACATTTGCTGAAAGAATTATAGGAATTCAGAGAAGTGAAAATATCACTCCAGGAGGAGACAAGACTCATAAAATGGAACCTTAAAATTATGAGTATTTTAAAAGGTATGAATGGCATTTCATGATCTTTCAGAAAACATTCTAATTAATTCTGACAGTTATGCATTTAAGTCACTTAGACTTGCTTTTTACCAAGCAAGATTAGATTCAGGGTGAGTTTATAGCCCTTGTACAATTATAGCCATAAACCAAAATGTAAATGTAGTCATTTCCAATGCATGGAAAACTTAGATGAATTAGAAAAAAAAATCATAATTAATAGCGAAGGAAAACAAGATATTAATAAGTTCACATCACTGAAGAATACGCTTTCAAAGTATATTCTATAGTGAGTAGACAATCTATCATCAAGTGGCATAATACGTGTAAATATCATAATTTAACATAAATTATGTATACAAATTTACAAATTATGTGTATAAATATAAATTTAATAGATATTCAGGAGATTTTTTTGAGAAAAAGACCAATTTTCCATAATATCACAATTATTAGTCATCTGATAACCATCATTCCTTCATCCCTCCTTCCTTTGCATGATTCCAGAATTTGGATTTCATTTCTCCTATGGCATTGTTCACACTTAGCTGTGGGTTTTAGGTATCTAGGCACAATCTACTGTACTGCAGTCTCACGGAAACACAATAATGTCTTATAATAGTGAATAACAATATTCCCTACAACTGACAGGACTTGGTCTTCTCTGTTCTTAGGATCTGCAGTCAATTGCCAAACACACCCATGGTGGTTGGAAGGCAGCACGAAGAGTGAATGGCTAAAAGCATTAACTCTGGCCATAGATTCCCTGGGTTCAAATCTTTTACGACAGGATGAGCTTGAGCAAGTTACTTAATAGCTGTGTTTAAGTTTCTTCATCTCTGAAATAAGAATGATAATATTTTCTAACTCTAAGGTTTGTGGCAAAGATAATTCAATTAGTAGTTATAATGTGTTTATAACAGTGCCTTGAACACAGGACATACTGGTTATTGTGCCTTCATTTATAAATATATATATATATATATATATATATATATATATGTATTGGTTTTGTTCTTGGTTCTGGCACAGAATTTCTAAAACCCTGAAGTTTCCTGTGAGGAGAACAAGATAGGTAGGTACCTTTTGTTATGTTAACTAGGTGACTTTTACAAAGCAACTAAGGGTAGGGGCTAGTTGTCAATGGAGACAATCATGTGATTAGAGGTTGGAACTTTTAGTCCCATTTGAGGACCTTCAGAAAAGCTGGAGTTTGAATATAATCATCAATGTCAATGTCTTCATCAGCCACATCTATGTAATGAAGCCACCATAAAGACATAAAAAGACAGGATCAGTGAAATGTGTGTTGTGGGGAGCATGAAGGTGCTGGAAGAGTGGCAGGTTGGAAAAGACATGGAGTTCAAACCTCTTTTTTCACTTATTTTGTCCTATTCATTTCTTCCCTCTGGTTGTTCCTGAGTTGCATCCCTTCATAATAAACCTGTGATCTAATAATTAAAATGTTTGTCTGATTTCTGAGAGTCCCTCTAACAAATTAATCAAACATGATGGAGATTCTGAGAACCTCCAATCCATATAGCTGGTTGGTAAGAAGCAGAAGTGACAACCTGGCCTTGCAATTGTCTAAAGGGGAGAGAAGGTATGGTGATAAGCGGCCTTGTAGAATTGAGCCATCTCCAGGTAGAAAGTGTCACAATTGAGTTGAGTTGTATGACACCTAATTAGTGTGGCAAAAAAAAAAAAAAAAACATGTCCTGGAATTGGATGCAGAATCACAGTTATTATCATAGTGTCTTATATTAGTAGGTGCTCGACAGGATTGATGGCTAGACAAATGGCACAGAAATAAGGAATCTGATAAAAGGATAACAATAATTACTATAACCAACAAGACTCGGTCTTTTCCTGCCATACTTAAAACCTGCAGTAAATGACCAAACAACATCTATAATGTCTTTTTGATCTTTATACAACAATGTTAATTCTTTTTCTCTTCAAACTGACATGGAGATTAATCTTATAATGGTATATTCACCATAACATTTGAAGATTGTGTTTTATAAGTATAAAATATCATTTTTAAATATTCTAGTTTCACCCAATGATTTGCAGGAGTCGGGGAACTACTGTTGAAGACCACCTAGTATTTATTATATTCTTTGTTCAAGTTAGCAGCTTTGGAGTATTACATGTGATAGTTATCTAATAATACAAGTAACCATCTCTTGCTTGAATGTGTCATATACTAACATACATATAATGAAGACAAATGCAGTTCCTATGTAAGGATGGTGGTGACATAAACAAGATCATGACAGTGCCTTTTGAGGAAAGTAACATTATTCTATCACATATTGAAAAAGTCCAGACATAATGAGTATATGCTTTACCATTGTAAAAGCATCAGCTTAATGCTTATTTGAATTTAAAGTCACCCTTTCTCTAAGATCAATGTCCTCAAAAGAAATAAACCTAAAGGCTGTAAAGGATCTTAATGCACAACCAGGGGAATAAAAATGTATGTCAACACTGATTTATTAAGTAATTTCTGCAAAAGCTGTGCCTACGAGATACATCACCAGGGCTGAGTTATTGGAGGAGAACTTCCCAGGCCAAATAAAAGCAGCACAGGCAGTCTGGAATTTACAACTCACTGAAAGGAAGAAGGGAGAAAGCACTGCTGGGAGAAAACCTACCACTCCATTTAGGTGGTTTGATAAATCATTATTTGCGAAAAGCTTCATTTCAAGTCCCTGTGTTTTATTTTATGAGTTCATACTTCAAACACACATTCTGCTGAGGAAGCTGAAGGGAGCTACAGAAGTTGCGTCTCCTGGCTTTGGGGAGGCAGAAAGGAGAAGAGCATTTTACACTGAGGGACTTTTGCTCCATAAGAAGATTGCTGTTGCTCTAGGCATTAATTTGAAAATGATATTAAATTATTTGAAATAGTTTCTATCTAATTCCAATGCAAAGGTTTTTAAAGTCAAAGGGAAGCTTAGAGATCATCTAATGACAACTTTGTGGTTTTATAAAGAGTTGGAGACTCAGAAGATCTGTGCTTTAGCCAGGTTCATACAGCCAGGCCCTGCCTTTTAAAGTGATAACTGGATTCCAGTGTCTCAGACTCAGACAGAGGTCTTTCCCTCTGCTTGATATACCATGTTCTTCAATCAGGTTAGATTATACTATATATTATTGCATTTGCTTGAGAACCTAATTCATTAGCTAAAAACAATTTAGGTAATTAGGAAAACTATAACTCAACAAAGCAGTGATTGCTTATAATAAAGATATGGGGGAAAACCTAAAATGCAAGCTGCTCATCAGTAAGCAGAGAATGATATTAAATGGGTTGACAAAATATGTCAGTTCTCATCCAGATAATATAGAGCATTCTTGAGTGAGTAGAGGGATCAATAAAAGAGATAAATGCAAAGATTTCAAACTCATTTGGCCTCATCTAAAATATTTACAATCTATTTCAAAAAATCTCACTTTATATCACTTTCTGTGATTCTCAGAAACACGTGCCACATGTATTTCTGTCAGACCTACTAAGCACCCTTTCATCCTATTCTCAGAGATAAGCAAAGGAATATTCTAAATGTGTTTGAATTTGAAAAGCAAAATTAACTAAAGAAAAAAAATTAAGATACCCACCAAAGATTAATTATTCAATACAAAATGCTGATTAATAGAGATCATTAACTTTCTGTTCTATTTAGTTACCTACCTCTTTACCTGTCTAGCTGCCTACCTGGATGAAGATACAGCTACAGATATACATCTTCGTGTGTGTGTGTGTGTGTGTGTGTATGTGTGTGTGTGTGTGTGTGTGTGTGTGTAAAGCATCTCCCTTGATCTTAGCTTTGTTCCTGGAATACAAAGTAGCCACAGCACAAGAGAAGAGATTTCTCTTTGATATGGGAATCTTAACTTATTTAGACTTGCAAATTCTTGCATAAGATAACCTCCCAACAAATAGTAAATGAAAATACATGTTTAATGACTCTCTGCATAAAGCACAAAGTAAACCTTGAGTCAAATTGACTTTAATTTAAACTTGCACCTTTTGGCCTCCCTGGTGGCACCACGGGTTAAGACACAACCTATGAGGCTCTCTGCAGACTCTACAGCTCCAGTTCTATCCAGGGAGGCCAGGGAGCAAGCCACATGGTGCAGCAGACCTCTCCTAACTGCTCTCCTCAGCAGTGTCTTTCAGTCAGTCTGCCTGTTCTGTTCCCCACTCTGTTTCTGGTGAATCCTCTCACCCCCCACACATCTGGCCCGTACCCCAGTTCTTGTATGCATAAACAAATAAATCTTTAAAAATACATATATTTTTAAAAAATAAAAATAAATTTGCACCTTTTGGCATCAAGGTCCAGTTTTTCAAATAGTTTGCCTTCTGATGCAGAGCTATGTAAAGCTAGGTGATCAAGTTTTTCTGAAGGGGGAAAGGGTATCTCAGAGAATCAAAGCAGTGGTCTTTTGGTAAATGGAGAAGGCAGAGCAGAGCTGGACTGACTTCAGAGACTAAAATATTCGGACCAATGCTAGTATTTGAAAGTATACTTCTAATGAAGTATTTGTGCAAACTAAACAAACAAAAATGTGGCTTTTTCTTATTTATATAAATGTTCATTTTAGAGTAATCACAAAATAATGATAAACAAAAAGAAGAAAATAAAAATAACTCATAATCCTATCACCCACAGTGAAATACCATAGGGCCCATATCCCATACATACTTAAAAAAAATAATGGAATTGTAGACCATATCATATATTTTATGACTTACTTTTCTTATTTGTCTCCAAATACCAAATTAATCTCCCTTTACATCCTTTTACTTTATTTCTATTATAGGTTTCTCAATAATGAATTTAAATCATTTTATATATATATACACATTAGTTTTAGAGCACTATCAACTTGTTTCCTTAGGCAACAGCTATTTCAGGCTATCATTTGAAATTCTAGATATTGGCAGAGGTTGTTGAAGAAAAAGGACCATTGCTTCCCACTTACTAAGATGTACCCCGAAACTTTCCCCCGCTCCACCATCCATTATGCTCCTTCGGCCATTTCTCCCTCATCCTTTTTTTTTCAAATTTTTTACATCATTGTTCATTTTTAAACAATATTTGCTTCCCCCCCACCCCCTAAGGTATACTCCATAGAGTTTCCTTCACCAATTACCTAGCTCTCTCAACCTCAGAAGGCTGCTACTTTTATTAAAGACACCTCTTTTTTAGAAGTGTTTTGTTTTGTCCAATTGTCCATTATGTAAATGTCCAATATTTGCTTTATTATTCTGACTTGTTTTACTACACATAATCCCCTCGAACTTTTCATTTTGCTAAAAATGGCAACATTTCACCTTTCTTTATGGGTAAAAAGTATTCTATTGCTGTTCTTCTCCTCTTCTTACTCTTCTTTTCCATAGTAACTGGACCAGCTTGCATTGAATTTTGTTATAGCTGTCTTAGAATGAATCTCTGAATTATCCCATTCCTTGTAAGTTTTAGACTTCTTAGTTTAAAGGTATGCCAATTTTCAAAACTTTTGAGATATATATATATATATATATATATATTTAAAGATTTATTTATTTATGCATACAAGAGCTGGGGTATAGGCCAGAGGTGTGGGGGGTGAGAGGATTCACCAGAGACAGAGTGGGGAACAGAACAGGCAGACTGACTGAAAGACACTGCTGAGGGGAGGAGCAGGCAAGTCAGGAGAGGTCTGGGGTACCATGTGGGTAGCTCCCTGGCCAGGGATCAAACTCATGCTGCAGCGTCTGCAGACAGCTTCATAGGTTGCATCTTAACCCCCTGAGCCACTGGGGAGGCCCACTTTTGATATATTTTTAAACTGTTTTTGAGGAAACAATGATAGTAAAATAAAATCCCACTAATGCTGCCAATGCTGGTTATTTAGAAAATTGACAGCAAGAATTCAGCAAGGAGAGGGTAGTGGTAAATTTAAGTCCTCTTATTAAATGGGACCAATTAATGAAAACGTGTTCATGGAAATGAGTATCCATGGTGTAACAACTATGTTACTTTTTGGATACCAAGGCTGACATCAATTGGTCACTGCCTTCAAAAGCCTTAAATCGAGAGGACGACTAACTAAAAATCACCAAGCCTCCAACGAATGAAGAAGTGGGGACTTAGGAGAAGCTGTTTTAAAGGGATGGGAATAGCACAAAATGTGTGTTAAGAATTTGCCTGCATCAGCCACAGGATCAAATTTATTCAAATGAAAGCCTTGGGCAACTGAAGCTTATTCTTATTTGGCTCTGCTGAGCAGGTTGTTAGCGGGGCTGGTTAAATTTGTAATAAATGGCCCATGTCTGCATAAAGGAACAATGGAGCAGTTATTTTTCCTTGCTAATGCTCAGTTACTGTCCTTTAAGTGAAACAATAAAAACGGGCTCTCGTCCATCCACATCTCTGAAATGCTCTCTCCCATGGAGGCCGCTGACCTGCGATTATGCAAGAGCACCTTGTTTTTTTTGTCAAGTTGGGTCACAGTGTTCCCTGCAGGTGCATGGCTCATCATAATCCTTTATTCTTGTGGAGAGGACTTATTTTTTAAACAAGATTAAAAATGCATGTGTACCACACATCATCAATCCCCAATGTCAGTTAACTGAACTGTGTGTTTATGCAGCTGCCTACTTCTGAGACACCCTCTTGGGAAGGAGGCAAAGGTTCTGAATGTACCTTCTTGCAAATCAGTAAATAGTACAGAGTTTGAATTTAAAAAAAAAAAAAAGCTTTTGATTCAACAGCCTTGCCAACAGGGGCAGTGCACACAACGACCAATGAAAAGATCTGTTTCAGGCATACTCTTGGAAGCAACAACGAATTATCAGCATATAGGAGGTATTTATTTATTCTTTCAAGAAAATTGGAGTTTCGCAGGATTGCCACACTGTGCTTGGTTGTATTTTTTAAAATTTTTCAATAGCAAAATCTGGACATAATCCATTTTGCAGTGGATCTTTTCAGTTGAAAATGGAAGCACCGCCCCTACCCTGGGGAATTCCCCTATTTTACACAGTTGTGGGATCCCCGCCCCCTTCCTGCCTGAAGGGCTCCTGAAGGTGCTTCAGGCCTTTACCACACTTCCTCTCGCTCAGCAACTCAGGAACCAGAGTTAATATCATTTCACTGGCTCAATTAATAATCCTTGAAGGTAGTTAAAGATGAGGAAGCAGCTCAGTAGGAATCAGTAATTTGTCCAGTTCCCATCTTTTTTTGGTGGGAGGGGGAGCACAACACATTTGTACCTTTTTTTATGTGGGAAGAAACTTTCCTGAGGATCAGTCAGCTGTGGAAACTAGCTATTTGTGTTTAATCATAGCATTGCCATTTTGTGTATAGTTGCCATTTTGAGTTATAAGTCTCGTTTGCCTGGAGATGATGCAACATTCCTGTAATGTGTCTCATCCTCACCTCATCAACAGTCTCAGACCACTCTGGCGGTCCAATGATAAGGAGGCAACCAGATAAAGGGACTACAGTGTCCCTGGCCAATCAATTTGAATTTCAGGTCGCGCGTGCTGAGGACGAAAAATGCCTTCTTGTAGACAATGAGCATCCGCCACCTGTTTTAAATTTTAAGCCTGCTTATAACCCTATAAATACCTTCCTGCTCCCCCAGTTCGGAGCTCTCGATATCTGCCGCTGGGCAGGTAGGTGCTGTGAGCCCGGACTTGAGTCTGCAATAAACTCCCTCTTGCCTGTGCATCGGCTGCTTGAGTTCCTTGGGGCACGCGTCTGTTCATTTTAGGTACAACATCAGCAATAGGTTGTAGGGTTCTCAGCAACAAGCTCTGTGATAGGTTAGAAATTTCCACCACAGTGCTGGTGGAGGTTTGACATGGGGAGGTAACTGAATGAGTGCCTTCCACTGAGCTCTGTCCCCAGCTCCACAGCTCCAGTTTCTGTCAAAGAGCTTCCAGTTACAGGTTAGTTTCTTTGTTTGTGAAGTTTGAAGTGGGAAGTAAAGTCTGTTGATTATGAAAGACCAAACCATTCCCTTCAAAACACTCATGTGTTTGGTGGAGATGTAGGGAGTGGATGGCCCAGAAACCATAGCTCTCCTCTCTAACCGAGTCCTGTTTCACAATGAACTCCTGAATTTTCTATATGGCTATTTTTGGCTCTAAATGTTGTTTTGTCACTTCTTAATTTGCTCATTTAACAAACATTCATTAAGCTGCTGAACACTTTTACAGCCGAGGAAATGAGGCAATATCCCTAATCATCCCTTTCCCTTTTCTCTCCCTCCCTGGGATTTTACAACATAACAGGTACTCAGGTTTTCTTCCTCCTGGTCAAGCTGAGCCAACTGGGCATCCCAGGCTTTTGGGAGGGGCTTTTTAGGGAGGTGTGCTTCCACACACAGGCTAATGAGATGATAGAGTCCAATTTTACTCTGGGTATGCAGACTGCTAGTTATCTGGGGGCTGTGGGGAGAGGCAGAGACATGATAAGTCAGTCATAGAATTGAAGAGGTGATTTCCAGCAGCCCTAGGCAGGCTCATACACTTCCTGTAGAATCTGTGTGGTGAAACTTGGGTGACCAAAAAGATAAAAGGGAGCATCCTGCAAGTCTTGACAGAAAAAGATTAGCAGGTTCAGGATTTGAAAGTTGAAGCCATTAGGGAGTTTCAAGTCTAATAGGAAAATGTTTTAGTCCATTCAGACTTCCATAAAAAACTAATGTACAGTGGGCGGCTTATAAACAACAGAAGTGTATATACCACATTTCTTAAAGCTGAGCAGTCCAAGGTTAAGGTGCCAGCAGATTCATTGTCTGATGATGACTTGATTTCTGGTTCAAAAATAGCTGTCTTCTCTGTGTCCTTACATGCAGGGCAGAAGGGACAAGGGAGCTCCCTGGCTTCTTTTATGAGGGAACTAATCCTATTCATAAAGGTTCTACCTTTGTGATCCAACCACTACCCAAGGCCCCAGCTCCAAATACATCATATTAGGAGTTAGGTTTCAACATACAAATCTGGGGGGAAGAATACAGAAATATATACTCTAAGGCAGAGAAATTAAACCTACCAGGAAATCAATCAATTAGATTTTTGGTTAAGCACTGAAAAGGTGGTTTACAATGTGCCATGAAAGTAAATAATGGTAATTAAAAACTTAAACTGTTTGGGGGAAGTAAGAAAGTCTTCTTGAAAGAAATGATGTCAGAGCTAAAACCAGAAGGGTAAGAAGGAGTTACCTAAGTCTGGAAAAAGAGCCTTGCATCCCAGGAAGGGAAGCAATATATGCAAAGGTTCTGAGATAGGTTGGAGGTTAGCATACCGAAGAAACTGAAAGAAGATCTAATATGAATGGAAAGCAGCAAATGAAAATTTACAGGTCAGGAAATGAGTTTGGTGAGATACAGGACCTGTTTCATAGGATTAACACAAATCCATTGAGAGATTTAAGAGGTGACTAACATCATATTTTTTTTAATATATCGCTTTGTATAGAATGTGGAAAATAGATTGAAACATGGCAAAATTTAAACCATAAAGATAAATTAGGGGGCCATTAATGAAATCAAGACATGATTTTGTGATAGCTTGAACTAAAGAAGTGACAGTGTAGATGAAGAAGTTATATGGTATTTTAAAAATAATTTGAAGGTGGGCCTCCCTGGTGGTGCAAGGGGTTAAGATGCAACCTATGGAGCTATCTGCAGCCACTGAGACATGAGTTTGATCCCAGGCCAGGGAGGAGACCCACATGGCACAGCAGACCTCTCCTGACTCACCTGCTGCTCCCCTCAGCAGTGTATTTCAGTCAATCTGCCTGTTCTGTTCCCCAATCTGTCTCTGGTGAATCCTCTCATGCCTCATAACCTCTGGTCTGTACCCCAGTTTTTGTATGTATAAACATACAATTATACATACATACCTTTGTGATCCAACCACTACCCAAGGCCCCAGCTCCAAATACATCATATTAGGAGTTAGGTTTCAACATACAAATCTGGGGGGAAGAATACAGAAATATATACTCTAAGGCAGAGAAATTAAACCTACCAGGAAATCAATCAATTAGATTTTTGGTTAAGCACTGAAAAGGTGGTTTACAATGTGCCATGAAAGTAAATAATGGTATTTGTATGTATAATTATTTAAAAAAATAATTAGAAGGTAAAACAGACTATTTTGATGACTAGAGATGGGAAAGCAAGGAAGAAGGAGATATCAAGAATAACCCCTGTCTGGTATGAGTTGAATTCTGTCCCTGCCCCCTAAAAAATCATTGTTGAAGTTCTAACACACTGCGCTTAAGAATGAGAATGTATTTGGAAATAGGGTTACAAGTATGATTAGTTACACTAAAATGAGATTATTCTGAAGTCAGGTAACTAATAGAAACTGATCGTCTCACAGTTCTGGTGCCCTTATAAAGGGGGAATTTGGACACAAACACGTACACAAGGAGAACTCCATGTGAAAATGAAGACAGAGATCTTGGCTGCATATTCACAAGCCAAAGACTAGGGAAGAATCATGGCACAGATCCTCAGGACCCTCACAATTGGGCAACCCTGCTAGCCTCCAGATGTGTGAGACTATCAATTTATATTATTTGTCACCCAATTTGTGGTACATAGTTATGACAGCTATAACAAACTATACACTATTGCTGTTCCAAATTGTGTGCCCAACAGGATCCAAGTTGAAGAGAACAGGTAGGCATGGAGGTGCCTTTTTTATCTTCTTCACCCCCCAAAACCTATCCTCCCAAAGACCTTCAAAAAAGGAAATTGAGGGATCAAAGACAGACTAGAGAATAACTTATCTATTCAGCCATTCATTCATCTAGTCATATCCATTCAACCAGTATTTCCTTGGAAATATACTATTTCGAGTGCTGGATGAGACTTGAAGTAATATCTACATGTACTGAAAAGACACATTTGTTTGGGGGTGGTCAGGAAAATTATAGCCAAAATCTTGGATTCAGTTGAATAATGAGAAAATTTGGCTGACCTTCAAAAAGCATTCCTAATAATAAAGGCTATTATTCTCAAAAAGATTCCCAGAGGTAATAGTAATAATCCCATAGTTTAAGTAATAGAAAATTTTGCTGGGCAAGACATTCAATAGCACACTTGGGGGAACAATCTCAAATTATAAAGGCCAGTAACAAGATTACTTCATTGTTTCCATCTTTATTTTTTACAAAAGCTCTTTGTGGAGATTTTACGACATGGGTGGCCAAATTATAATCACTGAATGATATAATCAAAAGGCCACGATTGTTCTTTTTTTACTCCTATTTCTAACTTTCATTTGAATGCCTTATCTTCAGAATTCTTTCTCCTTAGCATTTTCAGTTAATATCTTCCATCTTGCAGTATTTTCCATTGTTGTCCTTATAGTTAAATGGCGGGGGTGGGGGGGGTTTAATTCAGATATGCAGCTACAGACAGTCTGGGTTCACACATCTTTTGTGTAGCTATGAAACTAGTATTTCAGGTGCAAGCAGAGAAGAGGATTTTCCACACACACACCCCACCCATGCCTTGAATAGTGTTTTAGTATCACCTCACATTGTTAGCTGGAAATTAGCAACTATATAATCTTCACATATTTTCTTTGAAATGCTAACATTTTGTGTTTAACGAATTGAATTTTAGCTTCCTAGCCACTTTCAAATGCCTTTGTAATCTATTTCTGCATTCCACACGTCTAGGGTAGGGGTGGGGGGTAATCATAGTGTTACTAATTAGTGCAAAACAGAGAATAACAAAGCTTTGAAAAGGTTGCCCTCTTCCAGCCAAACTGGCTTATCAGCATGTACCCATGGATTACTGACCAAACAAAAACAACCTGCTCCTTGGGGAGTGTGGGGACTGGTCCTCATTCAAAGGACTTAGAGGCTGTAGAGCAAAAGGGTGGTTTTATTTTTCCGATATACACAACAGAGGCACAAGGCTCAAAGCATACGTGGGTCTGGTGTGATACAAAAAAGCACACACTCTGTGGTTTTTAGATTAAATGCTCATTTCTACCTAGAATGCTGCCAGGTTATCATTTAAGGGCCTCAGGCTGGAGAACATAGTCTAGGCATGAAATCATATCTCAGGTAATCTTTTATTAGTAGGAATTCTTTCTACAATCCATTGATCTCATGCAATCCTAGCTCTTTTCCTCTAAAATTCTGAGCATCTTGATCAAATTCCCTTCAAAGAAAGCCATTTCTTTCTTCTGCCACTGATACAGCACTTCATTAGAGAGGAAGTAAAAGAGGCAGCAAGGAGCATCATCCTTAGCAAGCAAATCAAACAAGAAAAGGGACAGTTTTGAACATGTAAATTTTATGTTTTGTTTTAAGAACTCAAGAAGGTGCAGCAAGTTGTTGTTTTTAAATAGAAAAATATAGATAATGCTGTATCATGGCTACATACTGCTGTGGATTTAAGGTGTATCAGATTTTTCACTCTCTTTTTCTTTTTTAAAGATTTATTTATTTATTTATACAAGAACTGGGGTACAGGCCAGATGCGCAGGAGGGTGAGAGGAGTCACCAGAGACAGAGCTGGGAACAGAACAGCCAGACTGACGAAATACACCACTGAGGGGAGCAGCGGGCGCGACAGGAGAGGTCTGCTGTGCCATGTGGGATCCTCGCCAGCCAGGATTGAACCGGCACTGATGAGGCTGGGGTCAGCTTCACAGCGCGGTGCTCAACCACCTGTGCCACCTGGGGAGGCCCTCCACTCTCTTTTTCACCTCTCCAAACACATCCAGTAAAAGGGACCACATCCTTGTCACTTCCAGCTATGGGGAGGAAGTGGGTTAGAGGTCCTAGAAGTATGTGACCAGTGACGTTGGGGTAAAGGTGTGCAGTAGTTTCTTATTGCTGTTATAACAAATTACCACAGACTTAGTAGTTTAAACAAGATTCATTTAGTATCACACAATTCTGCAGTTCGGTAGGTAAGAAATCCAGGCTTGGCAGTTTTCTCTGTTGAGTCTCACAAGGCAAATCCAAGGTCAGCTGGGATTTTATTGGAAGGCTCTGGGGAAGAGGCTGCTGTTGAGTTCATTCGGATTGTTGGCAGAACTCAGTTCCTGTGTTTGTAGGACTGACATCCCTATTTCCTGGTGGCTGTTGTCTTAGTGGTCATTCTCAGCTTTTGGAGACTTCCTCATTCCTTGGCTCATGGCCTCCTTCCTTCAGCTTAAAAGCCAACAATGGCTAGTCAAGTCCTTCTTATGCTTTGAACTCTCTGACCTTCCTTTCTATCCAGTGCCTCTTGTTTTTCTCTTCTGTTGCATCTCTTGGAGTGACTACTCTACCTTCTTTTTCTGGTTTTAAGAGTTTATGAGCACAATGGGTCTATTAGGATAATCTCTAGTAGCCTTTTTTCCCATCTGCAATGTGTTTTTACAACAGAACCTAGATTAGTGTTTGATAGAATACCAGGGCCTGGGGATCTTGCAGGGACAGTTTTAGAATTCTCTACCACAGGAATATGATGGGAGTACAGCCTCAGGCCATCTGTGAGTGTAACAGGATATTAAACTCACTCTTCTCCCTTCCCCAATTTTACCAAGATATAATTAACCTATATCACTGTGTCAGTTTAAGGTGCATATCCTCACATCCTAATGAATTGTTGGACACGTGTTAAACAATCCAAAATAGGTTGATCCATCATTAACCTACCACTCACTCCCAGGGGTTCACTGGTTCAGTGAGTGTTGTTACAGCCATAGGAGGGACTGTAGGAAAGAAAGGACCAGTGATATAGGGAGGGTGTCTCAGAACCCACTCGGCAGCCCACCAAAAAGTCACAAAGAAACCTTGGCATCTACTAATTCAGGAAACACCAACAACAGATCATAATCATGTCATCTAGACCATTCTATGCTTTATCCACTCCTTATCTCTGGAAAAAAAGAGAAGTATTTTTTTCCACCAACATGAGGTGGAGGAGGGGGGTTATTTTACATTGAAGTAGAGTTTGTAATTATATGGGTATTATACTGGACTAGTCCAGACTGGAAGAACTATGATTATTTCCTAAGGTTTCATCTAGAGGTAGATAGACAGAAAGAGGAAAAGCTCTTTAAAACAGAGAGTTTAAAAGAGAATAGTGATATTTGAAAGGTTTCGATCTAGACAGAAGCAGAGGAAAGACTGCCTGCTGTATAAACAGAGCATGCCTCTATTAAAAGAGAATAGTGATAAAAAAAAAACTGTCTTATCTCTTCTTAAGTCAAACTTGTTTAATAAAATAGTTACATGTTATATGTTTCATTGATTATTGACTTCACTTATATACTGGAATCATTTTAATTGTGATGAGATCATCTCTTAGCTTCCTCTTTACTTAAATAATATCAATTACTCTAACTGATAGTATCATCTTTGAGAATCTCCTGAAAAATCATCACTGTGACTTCAACTCAAAATAAGATAATTCCATATATCTTGACTCCAGTTTTCTCTGAAGGAGGCTGAATAAAATGCCCTTTAAAATTATTTCCAGCTCAACAGTTACCAAATGAATTGTAGTTTTCCCTAAGATATCTTTGCCTTAGTTAACAAATCAGCTGTCCAGTTAGGCTTGAAAATGATAAAGCCACTAATGGCTCTCTACCCTTAACAAGGCACTTGGTTCCACATGGTAACAGCTCAGAGAACAAGCTTCACACATTTCCCATGGGCTTCTGTGATCACCTCCCATCTTTATTTCATCTTTACCATGCTCTAGCCCTTCTTCTTACAAATCTGCCAAGAAGTGCAGCTCAAATTTAGAAAACCCATTCACTCCCATCTCACTCCATCTGCAATACTAGAGGTCTCTTTTAGAAAAGATATCAGTGCAGTTTTGGAAACACTCTAACATTGCTAGATATTCCAGAAGAATAAGCTCTGGAGAAAAGAGCACTGGCATCAAAGCAAAGCTCGATTTATACACCACAGCAATTTTTGATAGCTATAAAACTGAGTGCAAGTAGAATACTTTATGGCATATCAGTACATTTAAATTAAAGTACTTTTTAATGGAATATGAAATTTAGAAATATAAAAGTATATTTTAATTGCCCACAAATCAGTTTTAAGGTACTTAGTGAATCAAAAATATGAAATGCAAGTGATTAATGAATTATGCTGCTAACACTAATAATTCACATGGCAATAACTATTTAAGAAATAACTAGAAGTATTAAGACAAAATTCCATAAACTGTGCATGAAGCTTTTTTTTATTACTTTAAAGTTATATCTTGTATAGACATATATTGTCATCTTTTATATTTAATATTATCCTTATGGGTGGTGCAGAACCATATAATGTCTGACAAAGATTTGGATTCAAGATTTATAATACTTTTGCTGAGACATACCTGAAAAATATGTGATGTGATTCTTTTTGTCAATAAATAACCTTTCACAGGAAGACATCATACTATGCTGCTACTATTCCTGCTATTTCTGCTAGTGGCCACCATTTACTGAGAATCTTGGATATACGGTGCTTGGCAGCTGGAATATCTTATCACATTGAATCTTTACTTTGTACAAGGTATTATTATAATTGTCCAACTTTACAAGTGAGGAAAACAATTTCAAAGAGGTTAAGCAAATAGTTCAGAATTACACAGCTCACAGCGTCCAAACTGGAGCCTGAATTCTGATCCACTTGACAGTAGAATCCCTGGTCTTTCCATTTCTCAGTTGAATAAAAAACAAGTAAGATATTTCAATATTTCAAAATAAAAATAAACTAATGAGCTCCTTGTGTATGTGTCTTAAATTTCTAGTTGGAAACAAAGCAAAGCAATTCTAAAAGGGTAAAATTGACACTAATTATGTGTGAAAATAAGTGGGATATTATGAATAGAGGTAAAAATATATACTAGGGGTACTCAGGAAAGAGGAAGCATCCACTCCTCTTTGGATCAATGGCCCTGGAATGGCCTGGGAGAACTGGGCAGGACATTTCATGTAAGTCATCAGATAAGATGCGCAATGTGCTTTACAACTTGTTAAACTAGAAATGTTTCCCAAGAGCTTAGATGTGCACATTTTCGGCATCTTTGTCTCCTCAGCCTTGACTGTTTAAAACAAATTAAAAGCCCTTAAAGCCAAATTGGACAGAATGAACCCAGCTACATTCCAAGAACTCCAAGCTTCCTGACAGCAACTCACAGCTGTTTAAGCATGAGAAGGTGTTCAGGTGTTCAGGGTGTTCAAATTGACAGAATTGACTGCAGCTTACCAATAGCACATTGTTTTCAGCTCTGGCCCCTAGCGCTGAAGTGGCCAGCCTTTAGCATGATTTAGTGTCTACTTAGAACCTAGCTAAGTAATGCTTGACTTTCATCACAGTTGAAAGGGTACTTAAAGCACAGACCCTGCAACTGTGTCATCTTCTGCAAATCAAGGTTGATTAATAATAAGATTGCCTCACCCTGGCATGATGCCTTTCATCTGAGCAAAACTGAAGCTATTCCTGGAAGAGATCCAGCTTTCTTTTGCTGCAGTGGTGGGGAGAGCCGAAAGCAAGAGCAATAGAGGAAGGTCAAAGTTAGCATTTCAGTTTGGGCTGTGAGGAGGGAAGTAAGAGGATTAAATCGGTCCCATAAAATGGTTTTAAGGTTCTGCTTGCCCTTGGCACAGGATGACATCAGGTTGGGTGGGTCAACAGTCATGCTTTCTCTGTCCAGTCAAGCAGGCACCACTTTATGGGCAAGCCCTCTGGAAATTGTTGATTTCATTAGTGGGTGTGGTTCTAGGCACTTTTCCCGCCTTTCTTCTGAAAACAAGCAGTCTATTCTTCTACATAAGAATTTTCAATCTGCACTCCATGGAAGCTGGCCATGGGTCTGTGGCCTGTTTCCAAAGTTCAGTTTAGATTATAGGGGCTTTGGTGGTTGGTGTGGCGTGGTAACATACATCTGAAGAAGTGTGAACCTATTCTTCTAAATCATATACAGTATTGTAAATCAATATGACTTTAATAAAAAATAATATGATTTTTTTCAAAAGATTTATTTATTTATTTATTTATACAAGCACTGCGTACAGTCAGAAGCGCGGGAGGGTGAGAGAATTCACCAGAACCAGAGCGGGGAGCAGAACAGGCAGACAGACAGAGGACACTGCTGAGGGGAGCAGCGGGTGCAGCAGGAGAGGTCTGTGCGCCATGTGGGACCCTCGCAGGCAGCAGGGAATCGAACCGGCCCTGCGGAGGCTGCAGGCAGCCTCACAGCTCAGCGCTCAACCTCTGTGCCACTGGGGAGGCCCAAAAATAATATGATTTTTTTTTTTAAAGTAGAGTTCAGGTTATGGGAGTTTTTGCAAAGGAATCCTTTCCTCCACCCCCACCACACAAACAATTTACTTGAGAGAAAGGATAGTTTGTCAGTATTTTCTCCTACTTTCTTTTTTTTTTAAAGATTTATTTATTTATACAAGAAGTGGGGTACAGACCAGATGTACAGGAGGGTGAGAGGCTTCACCAGAGACAGCGGGGAACAGAACAGACAGACAGACTGAAGCACACTGCTGAGGGGAACAGACGGCGAGACAGGAGAGGTCTGCTGCGCCATGTGGGATTCTCGCTGGCCGGCCGGGAATCGAACCCCCCCGTGCTGCAGAGGCTGAGGACAACTCTACAGTGGGGCGCTCAACCGCCTGCACCACCAGGGAGGCCCTATTTTCTCCTACTTTCCATTTCATCATAGCCTCCAGGAGTGTAATCTGATGTAGCAAAGTCCACAGAAAGATGTTTTATTGTACTTGACATACAAAGGAGCGTTGTAGGGCCTGCAGTGTTTTTCTTCATTACTCTCGTTATATTTGTAATTATTTAGTCATTTATATAGTCTTTAATATTTTTTATGTCACCAACCTGTAAGTTCCAATGAGGTGACAGGGGCTGTATCTGCCAAGTTTACACTATAAAAATTCAACAGTTGCTGTGGTTTTGCATTCATAGTATGGGATATATATATATATATATATATATGTATATTACATTGACATGTATATATCATACCATGATATATGTCTATCATATATGTATGTATCATGTATGTGTGCATGTGTGTGTGTGTGTGTGTATCAAGCACATTTATTATCCCTGTTCTCAATACAGGTCCAGGTTTAAAACTACTATTTGGTCAAGATTATGAAAAAAAAAATTCAATCTGAAACTTTTGATCTTTAAAAAATCAAAAATTGAAACTTCAAAAAAATATAGGAAAAAAAAAGATCAAACCCACTCTGGACCAAATCAGACACTGGCTTTTCTCTAGTAAACTTGCTGATAATCTTGATGTACTTGGATGTTTTCTGAGCATTCCAAAGAATGCTATAGATATTAATTCACTACTCAGGCAATAGGAAATTTTAAGTTCTGCTACCATCTTTGATTTGCAAGAATTTTTTTTCAGAGTCCAGTCACTGGATCAATTAGACATTCAGATAATTTAAGTCATCAGCCGACTATAGGTTAGGAGGCACCTATTCCATCATAATTAGCAGTCAACAAGCTAACAATGAACTCTTTACCAACATGCACATTTGAAGTAATTTACTTTAAATACAGGTCTATTAGTTTATAGAATTAGGGATTTCAGACAATGGAGAATTATGTTCATTCCATATCACAGCAAGAGGGAAATGTGGCAGGTCTTAGGAGTCAGCCATGCTCTAGACACTGCCCAAGGTACTATACTACTGCCCTGGTGGCCTGCAGGACACAGAATTCACCCAAAGAATATTCAGAAATCTTCATATGAATTGAATTTGCTTTGCTAGATTTTTGATTTGCTCTTTTCTTGTTTCCGATTATACCCTTTTAGAGTAAGAATATACATCCTCTACCTGCCCTACATTGCCCTACAAACCAGGTCTCATTGTATTTTGGAAGTACATAACTTTAGAAGTACATTTAGTACTTTTCTAGAAACTAGAAACTACATAAGTAAACTAGGTTTTTGATTTTTTAAAACTAGGTTCACAACTGGATAAAAATTTTGCCTCAGGGTGAATCATACCTTATGTCTCACCCAAACCTGATTTTTATGCCATTGACATGACACTTTAGACTTGGAATTGATGTAGAAATGGTTACTACTTTGGGATTTGTTGGGATAGGGAGAATGTATTATACATAAGAAAATGATAGGAATTTGGAGGGCCAGAGAGCAGAATGCTATGGGGGTGAATGTGCCTCTCAAAAATCTGTATGTTGAAGCCCTCATACTGGTGCGTTTATAAAAAGAGGGAAAGACATTAAAGGTTCTCTCCTTCCATGAACACACACAAAAAAAGTCAGGTGAGAACACAAAAAGCAGGTGAGCATCTACAAACCAGGTCTCATGAGAAACCAGTCCTGTTGGTACCTTGATTTTGGACCACTAACCTTTATATATAGCTATAAGAAAATTTCTTATATAGCTATAAGAAAATGCATTTCTTTTAGTTAATCTGTGGTACTTTGTTAGGGAAATCCAAGCAGACTAATATATCTAACTCATACTAACTAATACATATAGACTAATAAAATACTTAGTTTTTAAAAATAGCCCACTGCTTTAGAAATTATTATACCATTATGAACAAATGGTCATTTCCTGTACCTTGAGTGATAAGCCATGTAGCTTGCAGTATAGAACTGAGACATTAGAAATTCAGTCTACAATTTCCCAAGGACCCAAATTAGATTTAAAAAATTTAGATATACTGTTAAAATTAAAACAACTAATGACCATGATATAGATAATATAATTCAAGTAACAAGTAAATTAAAATTTATTTCTTTGAAGATGCATTATAAAATTTTAATTTTATTACATTATAAACTTTCAATGCAATAAAATTATTAGTGTTTTTTACATAAACTAATTCTAATTTATGTAAAATTAGTTTGAACTCTCTGAGTCACAAATTGGTGATGGAGAAATAAGCCTGTTTTCTACAAGTAACAGATAAACTGGAGAATTTGCATGTGAAATCTGAGTACCCACTATTTAGATTTTTTAGGGCATTTGTAGTAGCTCTCTGCTAACTAGGGAAGGCATTTGGATAGAAAATTTCAATGAAAGTCTAATGGAAAGGAGAAAAAGAATTTGGGTAACTTTAAAGTCTCCATTTTGTTATAGGTAGGTGCCCTTTGGTGGGGTGTCACCCTGAATGAAGGATAGGGGAAAGGGTTGAAACTTTGGTGTATGTGTGTTCAGAGAACTAACAGTGCTTAGAAAAAGAGAAATCAGGCCTCCCCACGGGTTGAGCACAGTGCTGTGAGCGCAGTGCTGTGAAGCTGCAGCCTCTGCAGCGCGGGTTCGATTCCTGGCCGGCCATGGAGATGCCCACACGGCGCGGCAGACCTCTCCTGTTTTGCCCATTGCTCCCCTCAGCAGTGTTTTCGGTCCATTTGCCTGTTCTGCTCCCTACTCTGTCTCTGGTGAATCCTCCCATGTTTCTGGCCTGTACCCCAGTTCTTGTATAAATGAATAAATCTTAAAAAAAAAGAAAAGAAAAAGAGAAGTCAAGAGGCTGTGATTAGCAGATCAGTGAATAGCCACTGAGAGAGTGAAGGCTAGTTCTCCCCAAGATGTGTGATTGTGGCATGTAGATGATTTTGAGCTGAGGTCAATCAAGACCCTGTAGGTTTACAACAAACTTTTAATCTCCCCCCCCACTCCAACAACCTAAAAGATGAAAATTGGGTAAATTACCTGGAATTAGGATTTTTTTTTAACAGAATTAACATTTCTATTGAATATATAGAATGTTTCTATTGAATGATGCTCTATGGCAGAGCAAATATCTAATTACAGAGCATCTGGTCTTCATCATGTGGATCTCCCTCTTCTTTTCTTGAAACCTCTATCCCATTCCTTAGCTCATAATATATACCATCATTTTGTGCCATTGGCTTTAGAATTAACACATATGCAAATTTTTCATGCATATGTAATTAAATTAGTTTTTTTCTTCTAATCTATTTGGTGTTAATTTGATTGCTAGACCAGTCTAGAAGAATCTACATGGGGAAGCTCCTCCCCTACAGGAGCTGGTGAGGGTATCTCTGCTTGAGAGAAAGAAGTATATTTCCATCATATTTGTCAACTAGTATTTGCCAGATGCCCTCCAAGTTTATGATTAGAACTCGAACGTCACATGTCTTTAAAATACAGTATACTCTTCATAACCATAAATTCATTATTTTTATAAATCAGATTATAAGCTAATTGAAGTATACCATATAACAAATTTATCCAAAAATTAAATACTTTGCCCAACCAAGTATGTCACCTGTGTTATTTTTGTACCCAAAAGAGTATGCCTAATTAAGGAATATCTTTTTTATTCTTATTTGTAGTCACTTAAATATCTCAGCACAGTGAAGCATATTTTTAACGGATAATAACAAAATAAAAAATAAACATAACAACTTCAAAAGCCAGAGTTTTATTTAATGGGATAAAACCATAGTAATTTCCATGAAAATCAAGAACAATGCATAGATAGTCATTCCCCTTTATTTAACATTTTACTTAAGATAGCAACCATGAAATTAGGCAAGAGAAAGAAATGAAAGGCATAAGAATTCGCAGAGAAGAGTTAAGAAGAGCTTGGTATTCAGGAATTATGTTTGGAAGACACTACAAATAATAACAGAGTTTAGTAATTAAAGGAAATGTATTTTCTACAGATAGGATCAAAGATGGTAAACAAACTAAGAACACAAAATCCTCCTTTTACAACTAAATGTAACATTTCTGAGCTCTTTATAGGACTGTCTGGGTTCTCTATGACCAGTCCCAGAAAGGCCATGAAATTTGCTGCTTTCTAATCTTGTAACTTTTCATCCTGCAACTGTGTCAAGGTTGTAAGGTCTCATACTCAATTCTCCAAATAACTTCAGAGGCAAAGAATTGCTAATTTGTTAGAATAATTTTGACATTTAGAATTGCAATTGAAAACAATCTTCCTTAATTAACTGTGGTTTTTTTTTTTTTTTCTTTGTGAAAAGATCAAATGAGAGTAGCACCTTAGGTTGTTAATATTTCTATTCATTGTCTTTGTAGTATAGTCCTTCAGTTCCAAACTGGTATTCATAATTTGCCTCCATAGAAATGTTTCAAATATAAATAATCCTTTACTTGGAATATAAGATTTTTGCTCATAATAGAAATATTTTGTCTATATTATTCACAATAGGGCTATTGTGATAGAGGTCTTATGAAAAATCCTTTTCTCCCTTTAATACACAAATACATGGTACAAAATGTACTTCTCCAAAAGAAGAGAATCTTTTGAGGAAGCCTTCATTAATAATCTAAATGTGCATTTATCTTCAAATATTATAAAATTGAGTAGTTTTTCCCTTTAAAATATTTGCTAAAATTGCACTTGTCTTGGATTTAACTAATATATATATACTTATTTCTGCTTTTCCATTTTCAGTCACATTTTAGATTACAGATATGTACATTTTATAGGAGGAAATTGTAGGCTGGTACCGAACAGATGAGTTTTTCAAGAGAAAATGAGCCATTATTGCTTTCAGTAGTGAAAATAAGGGAGCTAGTTGCTACATCCCTCCTCACCCAAGCTTTTGTGCTACCAGAGGTGAATTCTCCCAGGAATGCAACACAAGGTGGCGCTGTTGTATTTATGCTAAACTAGCTGAAAGCCCTTCCGCTTAGACACTCTGTACATTTGATCTGAAAGTGTTAAGTACATGCCAATGGCTGGGTGGGGATAGGTTTTGCATATGTAAGTATTTACTTAGTGTAGTTACCCTTCAAATAAGAAAAGCTAAGAAGAGAGAAAGAAGAGGGAAGTGAGTTTCTACCATTTGTGAAAGCTTCTGGGGAAACCATCTCAACAAAAGAAAGTGAAAGAAAGCAAACTGGATTCCTTCTGGTATTAAATTGAGGAAGTAATGAATGTGAGTGTTGGAAAAGATAGTAAGATGTTATCTAACCCATTTGTCTATTTTCAGACAAGATTTCAGTTATTAAATTATCAGTAAATTAAATTCATTTTTGTTGTTTAAAATTTCCCAGGGAAGGAAATGCAAGTACCATCTAGAGTGTGAACTGTGGAGTGGGGTTTAAACAAGCACCTCTTCGCACTCCTCAGTCACCTCAACTCGGAATTCCCATGCCTGGGGGATAGAAAGGGTTTCAGCAGCTGCCCTACCCACTGAGGGACATAAAAGGACCAGAACTCAGGGTGCTTGGACTCTCCTTCCCTGTCAGACCTGGGACAAGACAGACCTCAGCTTATGCATATCAAAGTGAAGATGTTGGACTAGCACCAGTGGCCTCTACAAATACTTGGACCACAGAATCATCTGGAAAGCTTTTGAAAAAATATAGATTCCAGGGTCACACCCACAAAATTGCACAATCAGAAAATCCAGGACAGGGCCTAGAGACTGCCTTTAAAAAACAAACTACAAAAATTGAAAAGCTGGAGCTTTTCTTTCCCTTGGAAAACATTTTTCCTGTCTGAAAATAGGGCAATTAGCTATAAATTCCTAGGCAGAGAGCCCAGCACAGGACTAAAGACTGGTGACTAGGTGCCACTAGATTAAATAACTCTTAAATCCCATCCATCTGGTTTTAAAATTTTCAGTCACCCTTGACACAAAAACCATGCAAAATGAAAGTGAACTGCCCTATGATTCAAGTGAATTCCTCCTGTATTCCCATCTCTTTGAACAATCTATTATGTATAGATCTAAAGTCAAATGTTACCTAAAATTTTCATACCCATGAAATTGGGAGGTCCAGAATTATTACTGTGATAATAAATCTGTATGTGTCCAGCCTGCTGCCCACATACTATTTTCCTAAAATTGTAACTATGAATCGGCTGACAGTTATGAAAATATTTTAACCTGAAATGGTTTAATGTTTATAAAACTGGAAAATTACATATATCTATATTTATATAATTGGCCAGCATATAAGTTTATACATTACATTCTTACAAATTCAACTGTATGAGTCACTCATAAAAAATCCTCTAGGAAAATTTTGTTTTCTGGGCCTTTTTAGACTTTGTCTAATTTAGCAAAGTGAAAATCAGTTACAATGCAATTCAGATCATTCAGACCCCACAAGTCTCATCTGAAAGAATCAGATAATTGAAGCAACATTTGTTTACTCTAGCTTACAGTATTGAAGTAATTAATTCTGCTTTCCATTTCCCCTTGCTAATGTAATGTGACCTCAATGTTATTTTCTAAGTAAACTGATTAGGAGATTTGGCTTGCATATGCAGTTCTTGCAAATGGGTTATTATTCTAGCAAACAGAAACCTATAGACTCTTTGCAGGTCAGTCCTGATGTCACTTCCAAATATTTGGTTCTTATTATTTTTAGCTTAAAAGTCATTTACAGGTCTAATTAATTTGTTCCTCAGCAACTAAAGATCAATGCTTCAGGCTCCATTGATTGAATATATAAAATGATGTTTGGTGACAAAACTAGGATTTGGTTAAATATTAACATCAGTATGGGGGATAAATTCCATTGAGTGCCTTTCAGATGATCTGTCCATTGCATATCTTACACCACTTCTCAAGATGTGGCACGGCTAGCATTGTTTATCAGTGAACATTTCCATATTCCTCTGCTGTTCAATCATGCTGTTCCAAATTATCTCTAAGTCCATGTCTTGTGATTCTCTTTATAATTACATCTGCCGCAGTCCTGATTTTCTGTGAGCCTGTGTCATCCCCTCAAGACTGCTCACAAAGGCACGTGTTCTGTTATCAGGAGGACCCTGGCACCAATGCTCTTTATCTAATGTCAGCTCTAAGCCTCAATGAATAAAAATAGCTTTGTGTCCTTTGAGCTCTCTGAACAATTTGGGAAGAAATAATGTCATGACACTACCACTATCTTTGTAATGTCCTTTCCAAAAGAAAGCCACAGGAAAAAAATGCCTAGAACTATTTATGATCTCGTCAAAGACAAAAGAAAATAGAATATGCAGAGAACAATTCTGCTGTTCTTTATTGTACAGTCCTGACTTCTTTGACCTCAGGGGTGTACAAGCAATCAAGTGAGTCTTAGAAAGAAAATGTTAGAAATTCTACTTTTAAACGATGCATAAACTAAAAAATAAAAAGGATATTAAACTGTCATGATATTTAATTAAAGCCAATACTTTCTCTAGGTCTACATGTGAAATGATCATGGACCTTGATACATGGGATACCCTGAAGAGTATGCCAGCACCACCATGGAGTCCTCACACATCTGGGTGTATCTGAATACCCTGCAGTTGGTGTTTATCCTGTGCAGCAGACTGAAAAATGCCTCCCATAGTTGTCTATATTCTATGCGGTAGAATCTGTGATTAGAGTCACTCGTGTGGCAAAAAGAAGTTTGTGATTAAATAAAGGATTGTGAGGTGGTGAGAGTATCTCGGATTATCTCAGAGGCCCCAATGTAGTCACCAGGGTCCTTATAAGTGAACCATAAGGAGGCGGGAGTGTCACAGTGAAAGATGTGATGACTGAAGCAGAGATGAGAGTAATGTGATTGCCTGAAGGGGATAACTGGCCAAGTGGGTGCAAGCAGGCTCTGGAAGATGGAGCAGCCAAGGAAACAGAATGGCCCCTAGAGTCTCCACAAGACACAGTCCTGCCAACACCTTGTGTTTAACTGAGTGAGACCTTTTTTGTATTTCTGACCTACAGAATGATAAAATGATAAATCTGTGTTTCAAACCACTAAATTTGCAATTATTTGTTACAGAATAAGAAATGAAAGTATTCTGTTGAGTAGATTTATGAATTCTGTTGCCTAATTTTAATTAAATTAATTGTCACCAAGTGAACCAATGTCTTCTAAAGAGATTCCCACAGGGAAACTGTTGTTGACAGCTCTAAGAATGCAAACACAAGTGAATAACAAGAAACTGTCAGAGTGAACGTCACCTTACTCTTCAGCTCATTTTAAAATTGAATTATTTAATTCTATTGTTTCCACTATAATAACCTTAAGTGAAAGCAATGGTTTTATATCATGAATAAATAAGTTAAAAATAAGAAAATATTACTCTTAAAATATGCATTTTTAATCTAGTAAATCCAAATATTTTAATTAATCTTTTTATTTTGGGGTAATTGTAGATGCATATGTAGTTGTATGCACTAATACCCCATGTACATTTAACCCACTTTTTCTCATTGGCAATGTCTAGCAAATCTATAGAGCAGTATCACTATCCACTGATTGATGGATATAATCCACTCACTTTATGCAGATTTTACCAGTTTTGCATTCATCCATGTGCATTGTATTTAACTCCATGCAACCTTGGCACATGTACATTCACATAACCATCACTTCAGTAAAGTTACAGAATAACTGCATCACCACAAGGATCCATCATTCGACCCATTCATATATCTGCCTTACTCTCTCCTTACCCTAGTGTTTAGCAACCAGTAATCTATTTTCCATATCTATAATTTTATCATTTAAAATACTATATAAATAAAATCATTTAGATGTCACCTCTTGAAACTGGCTTTTTTTCCCATAGATTCCATCCAAGGTATTGCATTTACTAGTTTTTTATTGTTGCCACACAAAATTACCCGAATTTAGATACTTAAAGCAACACACATTTATTATCTCATGGTTCTAGAGGTATTAAGTCTAGGAATAGCACAGATCAACTGGACTCTCTGCTTAGTATCTCACAAGGCCTAACTTATGATCTGTATTCCTTGTGGAGGCTCTGGGGATGATTCCACTTCCAAGCAAATTCAGGTTTTTGGCCAAATGCAGTTTCTTGCAATGTAGACAAAGTCCTTTCCATGGTGGTTGTCAGCCAGGACCGTCTTTTCTCATAGAAGCTGCCTGCATCCTGCTCCCTGTTTTTCATGGTCTGCCCCAGCAACTGCAGATCGAGGCACACTCACATTTGTAATCTCTGTAACTTCTTCTGATACATCACTCCAACTCCAAGAAAATTCTCTTCTAAGAGTTCTTGTGATTAGATTGGACCCACCTAGATAATTCAAAATAATCTCCCTAAAGTAAGATCTGTGACCCTAGTCATCACTATACCTGCAAAGTTCCTAACATACTCAAGGTTCTGGGGACTAGAGAGTCCACATCTTTTGGGGGAGGGGGAAGAGGGTTATTTTTCTTTCTACTGTGTGTAACAACACTGTGTGTAACAACATGTGTGTAACAAGTTTGTTCCTTTTCATTGTTCAATCGTATTCCATTGTTCAATAGTATGGGGATACCACAATTTTTATTTTAACTATTCATCCACTGAAGGACACCTGCATTGTTTCCAGTTTCTGGCTATTATTATTAAGAATGGTATGGTTATTCTTGTACATATTTCTATGTGAACACACATATTTTCATTCTCTAGGATAAATGCCCAGGAGTATTATTGCCAAGTCACATGGCAAGTACATTTGCACCATTTTCCATGGTTACAATGCTCTTTTTACATTCCAACCAGCAATGTGTGAGTAATCCAGTATCTCTGCATCCTCATCAGCATTTGGTGGTGTCACTATTTTTCATTTTAGCCATTCAGAAAGGTGTGTGGTGACATCTCATCATGGTTTACTTTACATGTTGAACATCTTTGCATGAGCTTTGCATTCTTTTCAATGAAATGGCTGTTCATATCTTTGTCCATTTTCTAATTGGATTGTTTGAATTTTTTGTTGCTGTTGTGGAATTATGAAAGATTCTAGATACAAGTCAGTTGTTGTCACATGTGGTTTGCAGATCTTTTCTCCCAATCTTGCAGCTTGCCTTTTCACCCTCTTCACATAAGCCTCAGGGAATAAAGTTTAAATTTTGATAAGGTCCAGTTTATCAATTTTCCCTCATATTTTATGGCTTTTAAGGTCAATTCTATGAACTCATCACTTAGCTCTAGGTTCTGAAGATTTTTTCCCATGCTGTTTTCTTTTTAAAGATTTTATTTATTTATGTATACAAGAACTGGGGACTGGGGCATAGGCCAGAGGTGTGAAGGGTGAAAGGATTCACCAGGGAGAGTGGGGAGCAGAACAGGCAGATTGACTGAAATACAATGCTGAGTGGAGCAGCAGGTGAGACAGGAGAGGTCTGCTGTGCCATGTGGGTTGCTCCCTGGCCTGCAGGAGATAGAACTCCTGCTGCAGTGGCTGCCAATAGCTTGATAGCACTGTCTTTAACCCTGGTGCCACCAGCGAGGCCCTCCCATGCTGTTTTCTAAAACTTTGATTTCTTTAATTTTAAGTCCATGATCTATTTTGTGTTAATTTTTGTATATGTTACAAGGTTTAGATGTTCATTTTTCTCCCTTTGGATACCTAATTACTCCATCACCACTTTTAAAGAGGTTATCTATTATACATTGTATTGCCTTCCCCCTTGTATATAATTAGTTGGACATCTGTTTGTGGGCCTACATCTGTGATCTCTATTCTATTCTACTGATTTATATATCTATTCCTTCACCATTGCCACATTCTCTTAATTATGCTAGTCTTATAGTAAGTCCTAAAGTCTGGGAGAATTATTCTTCCAATTTTATTCTTCTCAAATTAATTTTAGGTATTCTATGTCCATATAAACTAAATAATTCACTTGTCTATGTCTACAAAAAAATCTTTACTGGGAATTTGATAGGAATTACATTAAACTTATAGTCAATTTGGGAAAAATGATGTCTTTATTACATCAGGTCTTCTATTTGAACATGGTATAGCTCTCTGTTTACTTAGTTTTCTTTGGTGTCTCTCATCATCATTTAATAACTTTCAGTGTTGGGCTTCCCTGGTGGTGCAAGGGGGTAAGTCTCACCACTATGAAGCTATCTGCAATCACTGAAGCACAAGTTGGATCCCTGGCCAGAAGCTGACCCACATGGTGTAATAGACCTCTCCTGTCTCACCCCCTGCGCCTCTTAGCAGTGTATTTCAGTGGATCCACTTGTTTAATGGTAAGTAGTATAATTTAATTATAAATAGTATAATTGTATTGGCTTAATATCAAATAGTATAATTTTTTAAATTTTGGGTTTCCACATGTTTATAAATTAAATCCTTTTTACTTTCCATTTTTGCATGTTATATGTTTATAATACAACAGAAAAATAGTAATGTATATAATTTATAAATGAATGTGTTTTCACAGTCCTCTCCCCACATTTCTAAAATTATTGACCAATATTTCCTCAGAGATCATTTATTTAGAATATCAAAACTTCATTGCATGTAAACTCTGAGAGAATAGATAGACAAATTAGAGGCATCCCAAGTTCAGGTTTGATTGTTTGAATAAATTTGACATGCAGATTCTTTGGGTTGGAACTCCTCTGTCAGGTTACTGATGGGATTATTCTATGCTGCCTTTTGTCTTAAGACTGACCAAATCTTGACTGGCAAGGATGCTTGAGATGATCTATTTAAACTCTTTCATTGGAGATGAAAAACATTAGCTGCAGGGATTAAGCTTGTCTTTTTCTCTTCCTTTATCTACTATCATTCTTCCCTCTGCTCAATCACAAAACCTTTCCCTAACTCCTCTGTGTTTTATGTATCCAAATAAGTCAACAAATTCTTATTGACTGCATTGATTTCTGGTGGTATCTTCTGAGAAAACCTTTTCCTAACTCATTCTTTGTATTGATCTTGTCCCTCTGTCAAGTCCTGGCTGTCTGCTCTTTGTTACTTGTCACTTACTTGTAAGATATAAATATGGATCTGATCAGCACGTCTCCTCTGTAGCAAGACCTTGCAGATTTATTTTTTCTTTACCATCATCAATTATATATTATCATATGTAAGCATCTTCCTTCCAAGAGAACACTCAGCACATCCTGAATAATCAGGAAGAATTTACAAGGTCCCAGATAATAACTATATAATGCTACACAGGAACTTAGAATATTTGTTTCAAAGACCCCAAATATTAAGGATCTACTTGTTTCTCTTTTCAGTTGGTGCTATGCTTAGGTCAAGAACATTCTACACAGAGAATTGAGAATGGTGTTTGGCTGGGTTATATGGACACTGAGGTATTTCTTTATGCTCTAAATGCCACTGATGTCCTTTTATATTGAAACAAGTATTTATTGCAGAAATTTGATAGTTAAAGACATTCAAGGAGATTGTTTGAGAACTGCCATCATTTTCTTATGAGCATGTTATTGTTAGGTTGATCCCAAAACCCTAATATCATCCTGGACATACTCTTTTATGTTGCTGTTGTTTCCCACTCTTTTTTTGTTTGAATTTTTAAAAATTATTTTTATATACCCCATACAATTGCAACCCCCTGATTTTGACCCCAATTCCTCCCCTCCCCGCTACCCCCAAAGTGTGTCTCTGGTTCATAGTTGTTTGTTGATTTTGATTTTTTTCTTTCTTATATTCTTTTTCCTGGTCCCTTATTTAGGTTTTTCTAGATTCCTGTTATGAGTGAGACCATCTGGTATTTTTCTTTTTCTTTCTGGCTTATTTCACTAAGCATGATTCCTTCCAGC